>NC_071343.1:6095365-6695365 GCF_027744825.2 Synchiropus splendidus | reverse complement strand
CATTTACAGAGAGTTGGGGGGGAGTGAAACGTTGACTTCTTCCTGTAGGGGGGCGCAACAGAATATAATAGAGAAGCACTGCTCTGTACTAACACATGTAGCCATCCTATATACCTGTCTACTAACATAAACATCCGAGTCAGTCATTTGTGCTTCTATTTCAGAACGTCTTCGCATCTTCCTCTTGAAGCTCAGTGCCGAACAACTCCGTATCTTGATGTGGCGCCGCCACGTCCTGAACTGCTTTACATTCACTGCGGTCATAATGGAGCTAGAATCTGCATGATCGCACACTTGTAATGGCTCCTGCTTTATAACGCATGCTTTGGAGAGTTTTCCGCCGCGTTCCGTCACCCATTCACTATCACATTCACACCTGGATGATCTGCCTGGCGTCCTTTTTTCCCCCACATTATTCATAAATGCCCTCGGTCGGCGGCGTCTTCCCAGCCGTTGGGGGCGAAACAGCGCGGGATTCATCAATGGAGGCTTTGATCAATGGTCCTGGCCCACATTCTGGTGCTGCTGTCCATTTGTTGATCAGGTTTTGAGACACAACTAGATATTGAATTCATATTAGCAGGCCTGGAGTGTTGATATAATCCACTGTTTTTGCTCTCTGAGATGTTTTAGACCAATGAGTCAAAAACAAATACATTATTTTGGATTTATCTGGTTTATATAGGGCCAAATAAAGAAGAAAAAAAAATACTACAAGATAAATCTCATCATAAATTCTTTTTTTATTCGATTAATTTCATTGTAAATTTGTCTTTTACATTATTATTGTCATCGTTACTTTGTTTTTTCTATATTCATTTGTAATAAATTAGTTTGTAACAAGATTCATTTTGTAATAAATAAACAAAACAAGATTAATCTTGTAATAAATTGTTTTTTATGAGATTAATATCATCAATAAATTCATCATTTACTTGATTACTCATTTAATATTAAATATATATTTTTTACTATATTAATTTCATAATAAATTCGTTTTTGACAAGATTAATCTTATAATGTCTTATTCTTTTACAAGATTAAAATTTGTTTTTGTACAGGATTGATCCCATACTAAATTCGGTTTTTATTAGTTTAATGTCGTAATAAATGCGAGATCATATTACGACTAAAATGGCGCCATTGATATGGCGCCATTGATATGTTCAACCTACAATCTGAGCCCGGCAGCCGAGGAGATGTTGGACAGTCAACTTGTCCATATTCCGTTCCTGGGTCAGTTCTCACCGGCTGTGGACAAACTCTGTTGTGTTTATGAAGTAGTTTGTGGTTACTTCAGGGTCACTATTGGTGTAATGTACTTCCACGTGTGTCGACTGAATCCGTGCAGTCATGAATTGCAATGCCAGGAGCCTTTAGTTTATCATAGAACTCCATGAGTTGGAGACGCCCTGCTGTCTGGACCTCCACTCAAACGCGATCCAAAATCATGTGGATCATTCCGTCGTCGCCTGAGAAACAAATTTACTACAAGTTTAATCTCGTAATAAACAAATTTACGACGAAACTAATGGTATAATACATTTATTTTTTTCTTCTTCTTCATGTGGCCCTAATACAAATATTTTATTACTCACAAAAATGCTCTATATTTTTACTTTATTTAATTTAGAAACACATTTGACAGTGAAGTAGAAACTTTTTGATACAATCAATTGACAAGAATTCATTTTATTGGCAATGTTGCATAATAAAAATAGGATAAAAAAGAGTTCAGGGAGGAAGTGAGGTTTGGAAAATACCAAACTATCTGGCCTAATTACTCCGTCAAAACAAAAAAAATGCATCTTCCAAAACTTTAATGCGACTCCAAACTCTCACAAGCAGAACTGAGGCTTTTTTTCAGAGGCTGTCAGCGCGGCGCACGTCGGAGAGGATCCACTTTCATCTCCGACTGGTGCCACTAAATGATACTGAACAATAGATCAGGATGATCCTGGCAGATCAAAGGACGGAAGGCGCCGTGGGAAGCTTCCTTCACATTTCCCTGCAGTGTCTCACCTCGCCGCTGCCGTCTCACGCCACAGCCAGAAGGGAAAGGCATCACTAATGAACATGTCAGCGCTGGCTGTTGCAGTACGAGCCGTGAGACGCGGATTGACTCGTGGCCTCGGGCTCATGACATCAACTATTCAGGATGCGCTCTAACACGGCTCCGGGCTGCAACAACAATCGGGCCTTAAGTACTTTTTACACCGGTTTGACTGGCTGTTTCGTGGGTGGCGTTGTGCTGTAATCTGTCGCCGTGTTCGCTATGGATATTGACCATATGCTCGATAAGTGGTGGGCTCGAGTTTCATCCTGGTTTATTACAGTCGTCCTGCTAGGGGCTAACACAGACACACACTGGCGGCTTGCTTCATTTAGAATCCAGCGGAAGATAATTGAGAGGTGGGAGTCCTGCGACACGCTGGAAAGGTGACTCGCTCAGAAGGGTTTTCAGGTGGGTTCTCTGCGTGGCAGCGCAAGTAATTGCCCACCACATAAAACACGACATGAGGCCTTTCACACAAAAGCTGGACTTGGTGTGTTCTACTGAACCAGTCTGCTTTCATACAAGGAATCGGATCCGATCCAGACCCCGTCAGATCCATCCCATACACCTGTCCAACCACGTCAGTCAAGATGTATCTTTGTTTGGTCTGTTTATTTATTTTAATATTTAGTTGTTGGACTTTAACACGTTACAACAAATTACAACATTATTACGATTAATTCATGAAATATTTTTATTTCATCTAATTTAATATTATTAAAAAAAATTGAAATTCTTATGCAAATATTTTCATGACATTAAAATAAACTTGAATGTAGCCACCATCGGGATTTATTGTCAAACTGATGCAAAATAAACAATGTTTGCTTGTGTAAATGTATGTACGGGTCCATCATTTCATTCAGTAATATACCAAATTCATTCCAATTGAAAAATGTGGATTCTTGTGGCAAATATTCTTATACCATTAAACTGCGATTAATTGAGATTAATTCATCACTAATTCTCCAATGAACTGGATTCTTTTTTTAATCGAATCCCACCCCTAGTTTTAAGACAAAGCAGTGGTGTGGTGTTTCTATATGTCAGCATTAAGCCATTCACATCCATATACTAGTGATGGGTAGATGAGGTTTCATGAAACAGTGTTCTGATTTTCACAGGCCACCAGATGGCGCTCTTTGTTTAGAAATGCTGTGAGGTCTCATTGAAACAGTTTACATTAGACAGCGCCATCTGGTGACCTCTAAAAATCAGGACACTGTTTCATGAAGCCTCATTCACCCTACACAACTTGGTCATGTAGCATCATCTACCCATCACTACTAAAAATAGAATGTATTGGATCTGATCAGTGTCGACTGATCCTCAAGGCTGCAGTATGGTATTAGAGGGGAAACGTGGTATTGAGTACTGATGCATTGATGAGGCTTCATGAAACAGTGCCCTCATTTTCACAGCTCAGTAGGTGGTGCTCTTAGTTGATGTGAGGTTTCATTGAAGTGGTTGTTATAAATCCAAAGACTTTAGAGCCGAGAACGCCATCTGGTGGGCTCTGAAAATAAGGACACTGTTTCAAGAAGAGTCATGAGCCTGGGATCGAGCCGTCACAGTTCACAAGCTCGAATTAACTTGTTCTGGATCCAGCCATGAATTGATTTGTCAGGTTCCGAGCAAGTTCTTTTCCCCAAATCTGAAGACAGCGTCCTATCAGAATTGTGCCGGTGTGGAAGGGCTCCATGAGGGATCGGTCAGCTGAGCCACATCAACTACCTGCTTCATGTTCTGCTCATCAATACTGGTGTCACTCTACGCTGACTCTGGGTCGGGTGTTAGACTGTGTGGTGACAGGCCTCCCCACCTGATGCCTGAATACTGAACACAATTTCAGGCTCTGGTCGCCTTATTTATAGCCAGCAGTGTCCTGCGGTGAGTTCACAGGCGACATTCCGTCATTCAAACATACGATACGAAAAAAGATAAGAACCATAATATAATCATGGTTGAAGTGCTCCATAGCTCACAGCTCCAGAGCTAAACCCACAGATACCAACTGACAAGACGAGAATGAACTGAATTCAAACAGAGGGCCTGAGTGCAATGCCTTATTTAAGCCCATTCAGCTCTGTGATGGCAAAAACAAAACTCTGTCTGTGAAGCTTTGTTCGACATTTCGGGACCAAATCTGGAGGGGAGAAACTGGGATTCGCAGTTTGGAGGGCGAGACCCATCATTTAGATGAGAGGGGGCGAGCCTCAGTAGCTGCTGGGGAAAGCGGGATGTTGGTATTTTATTGAGTGTCAGAATGGATCTAAAAAAATCATAACTTCAGACTTTTTTCAGTATTTATTTCTTTATTTTCAAAAGCAGCTTCCATAAACGCAGCCTACCTCATGGCCATTGGTGAAGCCAGACCGCCCCAAGTGTGATTTTGAAAAAAAGCTTCAAGTAAATTCACAGCTCCATTTGCAAACTTTGTTTCCTCGACGTCGCTCAGTGTGATTCATGTTGCCAGAAGGCAAAGGAGAACCCCACTGTGCGTCTGTGTGGACACAATTCTAAACTCTTGTTTGAGAAACAATTGCTGGCACATTGTCTGCTTGTGCTAGCATGACCAATGGGATGCATATCATTTGTGTTGGGCAACTCGAAAGACACTGGAGGGAAGAAAAAAGTTGTCTAAGTCTTATTTCAAACTAACAAGTAGGAAACCAGAAAGTATATTTGCAGGCTTCAAGTACGGAATCTACAATAGATATAACGTATCCTTGCGTCCATTAAACATCTCACTCAGGCGGGTGATGCGGCGACTTTGATAATGGAATTCTTCCGCTGATAAAGGGTCGAGCCAATACGAGGCCGAGGCTTGCGATTGGAATTCCACCCCATCGAAGCGCTGAATAACAACACGACCTCAGTCCAACCTCCGCCACCATTTCGTCGAACGTCTTTTCAAACTCACTTTCTGTCCTCCTCTAATTCCGGCCGGATTTGGCAGACAAAAATAAATAATAAAAAGGACCCCAGGACATAATGAGTCCGACAAAAAAGTCGGTTGCATGCAAATAGGTTCCGATTTTTAATAGCTTTAGACATCATTACTTGGGAAGCTACGGCTCTTGCTAATCAACGGCGGATAGATTTATCTCACCTGCTTCATAAACGTAATTCGCAATTAATACCCAGCATATGAACGCACATAAATCTGGCATCATAATTCATCAGGAGGGCAGTAAAAACCCGGGCCATTCAAGCGGCAGCAGGTGCAGCGGGAAAGTTATGAGAAGAGAAAGGAGGCCGCGGCTACAGCGGCTGCGTCTAACAAACGCGAGAGCGGCAAAAACGCCAACGCTGCATCTGAGTAGCAGATTCTGTTGGTTTAAATCCCTCGTTTGACGTCGCACGGTGTTCAATTGATAAACATTTTATGGAGTCTTAAATTAATTTCTTGTGTTTCAAAGGAGAGATAGTCGTAGCTACAGCAGTTATCTGGAGCTTTTCAAAGTAAAGATTATGGTTTTTATTGAGTTTTTTTAATTTCATTACAGCATTGTTCTTAATCATTTTATTGTCTATTATATTCAGGACTTTAATATGGTCACTAAACATTTGTTTCACAGCTACATAAAATGGATTCATTTTTTACTGTAGCATTGTCGCTACAGATTCTTTTTTTAAAGGATGCAGGGAACCTTAAGGACTTTACTCTGCCCTGTTATTGTAGAACAGAGCAGTACAGTGAGGAACTTCATTGGTCACAGTGACTTACGACTAAACCCTGCTTAGCACCACAAACAATGGACAATGATGTTTGATGATGATGTAGTGTACTGTTGAGAGAGTGAGGAGGCGGCAGAGTATGTGATGGAGATTAGGGGAATGGAAGTCAGCTGAAGCATGACAGTATGTGTGAATGAGAAGTAGCCAGGATGAAGAGTCAACATACAGAGGAGGGGCAGTGAAAGCAGTGTTCAAATGTGACGTTCGCGCCGACCGCGGTTTACAAGTGAAGTCAATGTGAGGCTGCTTCTCCAGACTGAAAGGAGCCAGATCAAGTAGTTTGGGCCTCTTATGAAGACGCCCTCTGGGCACCTCCATTCAGAGGTGCTTCAGGAACGGCCAGAGGAGACCGAGGGGGGCCAGGTGGACAGATCTTTTCTCTTCAGTGGCCTAGAAGCATCTCAGAATCCCCCAGTCAGAGCTGGCAGAAAAACGTTTAGTGCTCCCTTCTGAAGCTGCTGCCCCCGCGACCCGGCAATGACGTATGGATGGTCAACGTAGAGCGGCAGTTACATGGAAACAGTACCAGCGTGAACCGTGGCATCAGTGCATTTAAGGTCATGACATTTTAGACAACACTCGTGACACTAAAGTCAAGAAATTTGAGTTCCAGTCACGAGCCGCGACGTATGCGGAGAGGGAAAATGTATAAACAAGACAAAGAAGTGAAATGGGAGAGAAGCTATTTGTAGCAGTTGCCACACGGCACGAATCACAGAGTGGCACTTTGCCGCATGCGGTGACATTTTGATGGACAACAAAGATGATTATATCAACTGCATATTGTGTTTTATAGCATCATATTATAACTGATGCAACTACAACAATAAAGAATTAGTAGAAAGAGCTGAACCATAAAAGTCTGATTTTTGTTCCGACTCTCACCTTCAGCAGCCACGGTGGTCAGAGTGAGCACCCTGATGTGAAGGAGGTGTCGTCTGGGCCTCTTTGTAAATAACAACTTCAACTTTTTCTCTTAAAACCTCGGCATTTTTCAATAGAATTGGTTTGACAACCACTCGTGACAGCACACAATGGAGCCATTTCTGAAAGTGAATCGCCCTCCCTCACTTTAACTGTTTGCTAAGATGTCGAGGCTGTGTAGGACGTTTCAGATCGGATGTTTCCTTTACTCTCACAGTAACAGGCATTTGGCATTTAATTTCCTTTGTTGCTTTTATTGTGTTTGACTGCAGTAAATGTCGCTGTCAATCTCGAGTGACAGCTTAAAAGTAGCAGTCAATACCGTTTTCTAATTGTGGAAAGAATCCCGATGGACCGGTATTTCAAACATCTTGTGGGAAATGATGCCAATAAAAATGCGAATGGACCCTTGTGGTCTCAGGTAATTTGCATGAGCATTATCACACACTCTCCGACCTTGACAGGGAACAGGAACAATCTTTGTCGTACATCTTACAGCGGTTCACGTGAGTGACCCACATAGGCGCCTAACATTTATAGCGTATCACTTTTCTGTGATTAAACATGGGTAATGGACAAGACGGGGATGCATTGTGAAGCGCTATCACACTGGTTTCTAACAGCCAGCTGACTTTAATTAAACTTCGGGCTCATTTTCTTGACTAATCGCGCGGCTTCACAAGTCCCACATCTCCTATAAATGGTCCTCGCGTGAGTTTTTTTTTTTTTTTTTTTTTTTTTGCCGACCTCAGCGTTCTGTTAATAGGAGCGGGTTTGAAAATGTTGCACTTAACAGGAGTCAAACACAGCTGAGGCCCAGTTGTTGTCAGGGAAGGTTGATTTCTTGCTGTACGCGCCGCAGTTTTTCAGAAGTTACCAGGATGTATATAAATCAATATGCTCTCAAACTGCCACCAATTCCGTTTTTGCTGCTCAAACAAAGCATTTGTTTATTGCGCGATAATGTTGCTCCATAATTCCCGCCGGTGACGCCTCGCTGCAAACTCTATTTTCCACCACCGACAACTTCGACCTCGTCCTTCTTCCTTTCCAGACCATAACATTTTCAGTGTTCGATAGTGTTTCACTAGAACTTGTTTGCAGCTTTACATTGACTTTAATGAAGGTAAGAGTGGAGCATGTGTTTGACTCGAGGGGTGTGAACACCAAATGATGACAAGGAAGCAACCTCTGTTACCTTCCCTTGTGTCATTATGTTTAGCTACACTACATTACATTTTGTTATTTAGCTGATGCTATTATCCAAAACAATTTACGCTAAATGAACTGAACCATCACAGGGCTCAGACTCTGAAGAGCAAGAGCCAAAATGTATTCTTACCTGAAGGAGACCTAGAGTTTGCATCATGGTTGTGTTATTATTATTTAAATATTCTTTAATAACAAAGGAGGAAAACAAATCGAGTTTACCTTAAACATATATATATATATATATATATATATATATATATATATATATATATATATATATATATATATATATAGAGCGCCACCTACTGAGCTCTGAAAATGAGACCACTGTTTCATGAAGCCTCACCAGCCCATCACTACAGTCAATGAAACTGAAAGCAAAACTTGGTCTTGGCAACTAACAAGTTCTCAGACGCACATAATTTCTTTTAGCTTTTTAGCTTCTGCGTAACAAATTAAAAATATGAGTCAAAGTTGAGATAAACAAAAGCAGTGGAAAGCGCGTGACAAAATCTTGAAAATAAATCCTGCGCAACCTTTAACTTACTTCGTCTATAGGGGAAAATTTCAACTCATGGACAGTAGTGATATAGATAGCAGTTTGATATTTCCGGGCTGTTGTTTTGTGTGATGCAATAACAATAGCAAAAAAATAATAATAATAATGTTATGCAGCTAAGTGGGATATAGTAGTTATGTAACTCAAGTTCCAGACAAGGGGGACAAATGTGAACCACTTTCAGATGGTTCTGACCCAGACAGAAAAAGCAGGACACCTGGAGAGCAACACTAGACGATGCGAATATAATCGCACGAAGATCAATACAAGGCCCCGGAGTGAAGGGACGACTAGTGGTAGCAGAGGGTTTATACGGGGGCCAGCCACTTCCCCCAGGGGCCGGAGATCTTTCAGGGCAGATCAACCCATAGTGAAGTCCATTAGAGGGCGTAGCATGTACGAATTAGAAGTAACAATTCAGCATTTTGATGTGAGTCCTAAAAATTTTATACAGCATTTTCAGATAAGATTGAAAAATACAGATTCTTATCAGTAAGTTGAAAAAGCTGCAGAGAGAATTTGGACATCTGAACATCGATGTAAGGCAAGATTTGGGTGGGTATTGACAAGAGAGTAGTGAGTGAAAAGTGGAGTGGTAACCGCACTCAGCCTTGAGGTTAGAATGCATTCAAACCCTGACCACTGTCGGGTCCACAAGATCAAAGTCAACCAAGCAGAATCACGTTGGCCCATTACAACCGTGTGACCTTTTCAAAGAAATACTTTGCTGGATGAAAGACAGCAAATCGAAGCTTTCTTGAGGATCCGTGTTAAGATGGTTTCCGCTCAGGCGTCAGAATTGAGAGAGTGATTTTTTTCTTTTGTATTTCAAGCCCATCCTGTGCGAGTAGCAAAACAAAAGCAGCTTGTTTGTATCTCCCGAGCAGCGCCCACATTTGTATGCAGGTGATGGACAAGGCTTGTTGTGATGGACATGTTAAGTCGAGGACACCGGCTGTCCAGACAGCAGCTTGAGGTAGGAGGCGTACCCATTAATTCTTTAGAGCTGTTTAAAAGTTTGTCTTGGTGCTAACTTTATCAGACTTAAATCCCTGCTATTGCAGAGTGAGACCATCATTCGATCAGTCAGTGATGTTTGGTCACGGTGGATGGTAGTTTATTTGAACTGACGCCATTGGTTAGGATAAGAATTATTGCAGTGCATTTTGGGATTCGTAGTTATGAGAGTGGGTTTTCGAAGTGGTGTCCGAAGTTTGGAGGAGACGGATGCATCATCATAAGGTGCTGAGCGTAATGTAAACAAAGGTCAATGAAAAATGAACATCAAATGGCAACTGTAGGTTGAAAACTACACATTCAGGATATGGAGTGACGGAAGAGGGAATCGAATTGATCCGTTTTGCAGCTGGATACCGTATAGTGATGAATGGTCCACTCTACTGTGAAGGTGTAAAACTGCAGGTTGGACTTCCTCAGAAGTGTTGAAAGTGGTTTGAGGTTTTTGCTAAACACAAAAATATGCATTGTATTTTTAAATGTTTTGATTTGTTCAAGCCTCTGCTTTATGGTTTTCCATGTTTTAAGAGTTATCCACAGTGTTAGCAAGATGAGCCGCCACTTTAACCGACATGTTTTCACTCCCTAAGTGTGGCATACTGACGGTTGGTTGTTTTGTTACATGTTGTCGTGGAACTCATGTTGTCTGTTCAGGTTAAGCTGTGTGTTGGATCTCGTAAAGGGTCCAAACCATTTGATGTCACTTGGAATATACTGTACCTTGAGTCAACATGAGCTCGACCCAGTGTTCTACATTTTCTGGACCACGAGTCTAATCTGAGCAAATGGTCCTGAGGTCCACAGCACACCGAGCAATGTATAAGGCGCTTACATTGGTTAAGTTAACAATGATAACAATATAGGGTTCTCACAAGAACCGATACTTCGATTGCAAGTAAATACCAACAGCCCATGTAGCCAAAAACTACATTTGAGCTAAAGTAGACGCTGGTATCGCCACCAGATGAATGTAAAGAATGACATTTGTTCTATTTACTTGTTTTTTGATTAAAATGAGATTACATGCCTTTATTTCTAAAGGTTCTTTTTTGCAAGAAGAGCTGTCTTTTTACACAAGTATTTTACAAATGTGAGTAAATACTGAGGACAGTTTGAAATAGTTTTCAATTACATTACGTTGTGAACTTGACACGACGTCTGCCTCAATATTAGATACTAATGTGACGGAACAATGTACATGTGTTTTGGAGTACTTTAGCTTTTAAAACCATTGTACTGTATCACACACGCAAAGGATCATGGGATCGATGATGTGCGTACAAATCCGAGCGGGAATACATGTCGATTGAAAGATGAGAATATAAGGTACATTGGATAAAGTTTTTTCAGGATGGGCAACTAACATTCCTGCTTGCTGGTGATCGATTATTTTTGGGAAAACCCTAACTGTGTCGCAACAAAGGATTGTGGCATCGGCCATTTTTGTAGTCCCTGTCGCCCTTCCCTTTAAGCTTCACCTAAACATTCCTTAAGAAATACAAAAGTATAGGACTGTAAGATTCAATTACACTAGAAACACAGAGTCACGTTGCGTTTCCGAGACTCTTAGATCTGTCGATCTATTAGCCTGATATTTTGGGTAAGATTCGCTTACAAAATTCCTTCAACAGTTTAATGTCGTGTTTCTCTTCAATCCAGAGCATGAGTGTGCAGAAAATGAGAAGCCGACAGCATCCCTAAACCAGATGAATGTGCTGGGATTAGATGCAATATTAAGATGAAGAAACTCCATAAAAACACTGCTTATTCATATAAGCATGAGATGGAATCTTTCGGTGTTTAGCGAAGCAAGAGAGATTCAGGCTGATGATTAAAAGTCAATCCAAACGTTGGATTCGACAGACGGAGGATTTGCTCCCCCTGTGGAGCTGAGGTGGTTTGAACTTTTAAGAGTTTTGTTTTCATAAAGAGGGAAACTCACAGATTGCGATGAAAGGTTAGCAAAGCCTTTGATATAACAAGGACGGACGGCAGCGGAGCGTTGAGTGCAGACAGAGCTAAAGGCAAAGAGCATTTGTCATGTTGAAGAGATGTAAACATTGACTCACGACGGCGCCGCTCCTCTGCGACTCTTAACTTTTCTTGCTTAGATTTGCTTTATTGAACTGAGGGCTTCATCTGGACTCCTTGTCCGATTTCATTTCTTAATGAAGATGTTTTCTTTTGATTAACGGAGGGAGGTAAGATGCTGAAACGCCGCTGAGGCTCTCAGAAGCAGAGGGCGAAATGAGTGGCTGGAATTTCAAAGTTGGAATTAGAAAAGTGCTTCAAACAGCAGACACTGCATGCTGTGAGTAAACATAATAAAAGCCTGTGTGTGTGTCTCAATAAGAGCAGACGGTGGACCCACAGGATGAGGAGAGAGCCGAATTATGGGATGATTCTTCACCCTTTAGTAGTTTTCTGAAGCCGCTTATCTGCACAGACCAGTGAAACGGTCCATAAAGTGGAAAGTTCAATGGTCATTTTTGTCTTGTTGTGTTGCAATAATGGATGACACTGCTGCATCTGATGAAGTTGACCGCTAAGACTTGACACATAGGATGAGGTCATGAGAGGTGACTTCCTCTCGTCCAAAAGCAATCATGTGTAGTGCTGCCATTTTAATTCCACAAATTAATTACGCCTCAATTTAACATGTTAAAAAATGTAACTTTGAGTATCAACGGTTCTTCATTTTGCCTCGTTTAGAGGCGTGTTATACGTCTATTATTCATTTTTTAATTGCTATATTGCGCGTAAACGCCTGTTTGAGACAGTCTTATTTTATTTCAGAATTTTATTTACTTAACTGAATTGCTGTATTTCTATTACATTTTTGAAAACAGCCTTATTTTATTTAACTGTATTGCTGTTTGTTTGACATTTTTAAAGACAGCTTTATTTTATTTATTTAACTGTATTGCTGTTTGTTTTACATTTTTGAAAACAGCCTTATTTTATTTATTGAACTGTATTGCTGTTTGTTTTACATTTTTGAAGACAGCCTTATTTTATTTAACTGTATTGCTGTTTGTTTTACATTTTTGAAGACAGCTTTATTTTATTTATTGAACTGTATTGCTGTATTTGTTCTACATTTTTGAAGACAGCTTTATTTTATTTATTTCACTGTAGTGCTGTTTGTTTGACATTTTTGAAGACAGCTTTAATTTTATTTATTGAACTGTATTGCTGTTTGTTTTACATTTTTGAAAACAGACTGATTTTATTTATTGAACTGTATTGGTGTTTGTTTTACATTTTTGAAAACAGCCTTATTTTATTTAACTGTATTGCTGTTTGTTTTACATTTTTGAAGACAGCTTTATTTTATTTATTTAACTGTATTGCTGTTTGTTTTACATTTTTGAAGACGGCTTTATTTTATTTATTTACCTGTATTGCTGTATTTGTTTGTTTGTATTTTTGAACAATGCACCTGGCCTAACTGGTCTGCGGATGTGCTTGACCTTTACTTTTGGATTCATTTATGAAACTCAGTTCAGCAATAAAACATTGGATTTCAAATCTTCTCTTCTCACTGTATTCAACTGATCAGTCATGAACCACATTTTTTTTAATATCCTAGAACTCAAATTCTTTATCAGGAGACCTTTGGCAGATATGACATAAAAATGCGATTCATTCGATTACCGTAATTAGAAAATCCTGGAATGAATTCGATTTATTTCTTTAGTCGACTGACAGCACTAGTCATTTGTCTTCGCTCTTGAAGAAATAGTTGAATGTATTTCCTACTGAAGCATTTTTGCCCACTGTAAATATGGACGTCTCTGACCGACGTGACAAAAACTCACTGACAAATGAACCTGGGCTCCGTCAGGTCATCCAGCATGTGGATGAATAATTCCAGACCGCTTCGCTCTGCTCTCACCCGACATGATTTCCTTTGAGACATCCAGCCCGCCGCTCACAGTGCTGCGTGCGTTACTTAGAAACCACGCACGCCTCCTCTCTAAAGCCGTTTCTCCTCGCCCCCATCAGTTGTTGTGCCGTTTCATACTTGTGTCAAGTTTAAAAAAGTACCAGTAGTCGCTAATGATTTCAAGTGACTAGGAGAGCCACTCCGACGTTTGCTTGTTTGTGCGTTTTGTGCTTGAAGGACGGCCAGCATAATGTTTGTTCGACGGGACAATGAGCCGTGAATACCTGGGTTGCGGTGCCTGATCATGCATTTTGTCAATGGTGGGTTTACTCAGAAATCTGTGCTGGTGTCTCAGAGTTGATAGAGCTTCAACCATTTCAATTTTTAAACCCAGAGCGCCACCTACTGAGCTCTGAAAATGAGGACACCGTGTCATGAAGCCTCACCAGTCCATCACTACTTAATAGTGCAGGTGGTAATAACCTGACAGTTGAAGGGGGAAGGATACTGACTACGTCTGTCGTTCTTAACCCTTTTGATGTCGGGGGCCCACCTTTCCCTGAACAAATGCTCCCGGGTCCCATTCAAGGAATAGGACTGTTGCATTACTGTTGATTTCATTTGTGATCAATAACCATATTTAATCTACGTACACATAAACAAACCAAAACCTTGACATGAAACCATGTGGAAAGATATTTGTCATGGAAAAGTCCAACCGGCAGCAGAAGCAGGTGCAAGTCATGTTCATCACATTTACTAAAGAAAAAAGGAAAAACACACTTAATACACTGCAAACTGTTGAGAAAATTGGAAAAACTGAATACAATTCTGAATAAAATAACTATAATAAAACCACGTCTAAATATACAGACATAAGTAAAGTGTAAATTTAATAATAAATAAACTTTAATAAACTGTTGGGGGGTCAGCATCACTTTCTTGATTTTTTTTTTTTCTTTTCAAGAACGTCTCTATAGTTGTTAAGCATCACAGATTTGCAGCAGTCATGACACACTACTGCCACCATACGTGGCTTGTGTATTAAAACTGAGCGTCTCGTGGCCCTCACAGCCCAAACATGTAAAACAAAAAAACTTTTAGCGGCCCTCCAGGAGGCGCTCACGGCCCAACCATGGGCCCCGGCCCTGTGGTTAAGAATCACTGGACTACGTCATGTTTATTTTTTGGGATAATGAAATGACATTCCAAGGTAGTTGAGGAGAATACTACAGTCAATATGTTGATGTGTGGGTGGAACAGCACCACGTGACATTATGAGCACCCCGCGTGGTGGGAAAAAGACGGAGGTTGGGGTTAGGTAAGCAGGTGGGTGGCGCTATAGCATCGCATGTATGGAGCAGGGTAACGTTCAGAAGCACTTATCACTGAATTACTTGGGATGTCACTTGCTATTTATAACCTCTTACTTGGCTCACCATGACTGAAACACCGAGGCGTTTGAGCAACTGACACGTTGTCATGTGTAGAACAAAATAAGACGCCATGCCACACCCCAACCACTGTCTTTGTTCAACAGTCTCACGGGGAAGTTACAATGTGACTTGGAGCCTATTTCCGCCTAAACGTCAACACACGACGTCCAGGGAGTGAGACTGTTTAGTCTAGGGAGGGATATCTCTTTTTTCAGCATATCCCTAGGGTACAGTAGGTCAGGAACCCAAAGCTAAAGGTTCAGTTTGCCTGCACCCCTGGAACGTAGTTAGAACCTGCCAGCAAATCTTGACTTCTCTCTACTTTTCTTTGCTTTGGGATCAGTAGTTCAAGACTCCACCCCTCAGCCTGGTAACCACTGCTGCTCGCCACATCTGTCCTTTTCACACTTTTATCTGTTCTTCATCCGTTCAGAGTCTGCCGTCCACCATTCACCCTGGTTCTCCAGCATACCTTGGTCCTCCCGCCAGAATCTCCGATGTTGTCTGTGACCTTTGGACGCAGGTACTGCCTGGTTTGGACTGCTGTCTGTCGATTATTGACCCTTTTGCCTGTGACCTGGGGCATCAGTTTACTAAACACGCATTGAAAAGTTCTAAATTCAGTTTCCACCAGGATTTTGTTGTGCCGTTTTCCCATAATATACATGTCAAAAACCATCATAATAACTTCCACAATGTTCTACGTGTTATCCGCTTGTTTCAATGGTTCCACTGTATTTTAATATATATGAGATTTCATCTATAACAAAGCGGACATTCTTCTGAAGCCGCTGCATCTCTTTCATGCCATGGCAGTTCACCACAATCGTTTATACAGTATGTTGCAGAAACCCCATGTTTAGAAAGCGCTCGGGTCAGTTGCATTTAGACACGCCCCCAACTGACCACACGTGTGAATGTACCTCCCCCCTCAATGAAATCATGGCGAGGAGGGCGGAGAATGGTGTCCAAATTATGCACTTGGGTTCACTTTGTTGGATCATGACATTAGGCACGATGTTCCATCTGTGTCGCTCCGCGAACCAAGAACTTGTACTTCCTTCTTAGATATTTGTGTAGTCCTCCAGTACAATTAGGATTATGGGCTATATACCTAGCCATAACCCTTACCTTAACTGTACACTCAGTTGCCTGTAAAATGGGGTGATAACACCCTGCTGCACCAACTAGCTGGAACGGTAGGAGCCTGTGCAGTGATGTGTTCGACCTGAAAACGGCCATTCAGTGGACTGCTTGCGTCTGTATATGGTGAAGCACAAGGTTGAGGATCAGAAATCCCTGTATCCTGAGGTACAGACGGAGTAATACTGGATGATGAGAGGAGCAGGTGAAGTCTTTCTGTGTTACACTGACTGAAAGCTGCAAGGCCAAACTCTCCACAACCTCAAAAGAGTTTCAGCAAAATATGACAAAAGATAGGTGAAAGGAGATCTTGTCAGACAGGCTACAGCCTTCACAGTAAACAATATATAACCACCAGAGTTTCAATTAAATCATTGGTGAGGGTTATTGACTCGAGTCTTTTCACCTCAGCATCGCTCTCAATATGTAGCAGTTATTTGCCAAACATTTCAGGTTGGGGATTTTACCTTGGAGGCAATTCGGCTCACGTAATATAGTTAATCAAAGCCTTTGTTTCCCTCCATATCTGGCCAACAGCAGCAAGTCTGAAAGTCACTTTTTGAAATATTGTCGAAATACTTCTACAATCAGCCACATAAAGGCTGCGCAGTTCCCTTTCGCTGGCAGGACTCTGGAGGCAGCCAAGTGCGGATCAGTATGGAAAGTTGGTGATTATTCTCCACCAGCCAGTCATTACAACAAAGCCTAAAGACAAGGAGGGAAAAAAGAGCGACATTAATTATTCGTGACACTGCGCAGCTCCCAATATCTTGGAGTGACATATCACATATGCGAGTTACCTTCCCTGCAGCTTCCATTGGGCTCACAGTTAATATGTAACCTTCAATATCACGACCGATGTGGCTGATTTGTGGGCTGTTTCCACTGCAAAAAAACAAAACAAAAACACAAGCGTCTGGCTAAAACATTCAGTGTTTGTCATTGTCTTTTTTTTTATTAATGATGCAGCAATACGAAGACCAGCACCAGCTTCGTCCATCAAATCCAGACAAAAAAAGTGCTGCAGTTGAACCACCTTTCAACATCCAGAAATAGTTTCAGTTAAACTGACACTCACACACAGTTCCTTGAGCTGACCTCATCTGCAGGTCACCAGTAAACCCATTACATTACTTGCGACTCAATTTCGGCTCCACAAATGCGAGCGAATTCAATTGTTTAACTTTCATTTTAACATTTGAGATATGAAGAATCGTCCAGGAAGACGTTTTTCAGATTGGTGTTTGGTGGTGGAGGTGCCTGAGGAAGACAACCGGTGAGGTTCATGGATTCTGCGCTTCACAAGGACACAAGTGTGACTGGGGAGATCAGTCAAGTCAGGCGAAGCTGAAGGCAGACATGTTGTGCAAATCCCTACATACGATTGAGTTCAGTTCTTGAGAAAAATCAGTCTCAGATCTACAATATATAAATGTTTTGCTGGAATCATGCAACATGTTTCATGAGTTCCACCCACCTGGAAAAGTATTCAACTGCCATAACAACCGAAAACAACCCTCGGAAATGGTCTGCTGGTAAGTTGACCCTACAATATGGTGTAAACTGGGAGCTATTTCACAACCTTTATGTCCAGTTTTCTTGGACTGACTGAAGCTGGGAGTCTTTATACAATCCAAAAGCACCATGTCCTATATTAAGTTAACACGTCCTCACTCCCGTGGCGCAATACATTGAGGTTGGGAAAGTGGACTATACTATACTATGTGACACCACAGGCAGCCTTCCATGTTGCATGTTGACACATTAGGCATCCAACTGAAATGCATGTTTTTCATGGGCAGCACGTCACATAAACATGTTTCTTTAAAGGAGGTTTGTAAACTTGCTTTCATTCTAAATGCTGTTGCATTTCATTCACCATAATTTTATAAAAGTAGTTTATAAGGTGTTATAAAACTAATTCACTGATGAGACCTTATGAATGTCACACAATGTTTTTAATACAATCGGCATTCGCCTATGCGTCAGCATGTAACGCGGAAGGCTGCCTTTGGTGTCAGTACAGGACCAATAGTCCACCTTCCCAACATCAATACATTACGCCATAGGAGTGAGGATGGATTGTGTTAAACACGTGAGGTATTTTTTTATGTACTGTTGGGTCAGATGAGTCCGCTTTGAAACGGCAGCGATCAAGTTAGCACTCTTTCTTGAGCTCAGACTTACATTAAAAAAAAAAAAAAAAAGTTCTATATTGTGACCACATTCATACACTTGCTGCTGATGGCTTCATGACTGTAGTTTTACACTATTTTTCAGTGTAACTAAGGTGACGTCTGCTGTTACTCTTGTGGGGCTCATGTGGTCAAATCCAAAACTGAAGCTCAAACTGTTCATAAACCTTGAAGAACCTTGCCTGTTAAATCAGTCGACATTTCACCCCCACAACAAGAGGCAGGTGCTCATCGCGTCCTGTTTGATTCCTGACGTTCGCTTGAAAACAAAAACATTTTCCTCCCGATTCTTAATGGTGGAAATCTTGTCAGAGACGCTGCTTGCTTGACATGGATGGTTGCACAACGGATAACTTTGAAATTTATGTCAGAAGCCCGGCGCCTTCAGTCCATCAGTGTAAATACACACACGCGGTCGTCACGCACCATAAACTTGATGAGTGGTGTATTCTGTATTGACATCACTTGCAGGTTGAAATCTAATTTCACAAGACTGAATTATACTGCATGAGAGTACAGACTCCTCATTGTACCTCGACATCTTTATCACAATCCTCGCCTGAGCTTCAAGTGTGACTCAGTCTTTATCCTTTATTCGGTGATACAATATGTTGCCATACATATTTTATTCATTCAAAGAAGCATGACAAAATGTCTTGTGTAAAATGGTACTGAACATAATATGAATATTATCATGTAGTTGCTGCCTAGAAGCAGCTAGCAATCATTGCTGCACAGTGGAGGTCGTCCAAGATTATCTGCATTATAACTTATTTTTCTCTGTTAACTTAAACAGTCTTGACCTATATGAGCGACGCATGTAGTGCCAAGGACTTCTCTTGCAGGGCACTGCTCTCCAAACGTCTGGAGGAGGTCATCTTTGAGCTTCAATGCAGTCCTTAAAAAGGTCTGGGTGGTGCTTTAGAAATATGAACCTCAGAGGAGTTCAACCAAACATTGAGTCGACAGCTATGAATAGTTTCACTTGAAATATTTATCGCTCTTCACTTCAGTATGCAGACACTGGCTGAAAGTAGCCAGCATTTTTTTTCTTGAAAGTTCTACTTTGTCTGCTTTGCAAAAGCTAATAAAAAAATAATGGATATATTTTATGTTATTTTTGTAGGATGGCAGGCAGTTAGGTTGGTAGATAGGTAGTTCGGTAGGTTGGCATGATCAGAGAGTGAGTAGGTCTATCGGTTGGTTGGTCAGTAGGAAGGATACAGTTGGTATATTGGTAGGACGGTAGGTCTGTCAGTCGATTTGTCGGTTGGTTGGTAAGACGGTAGGAGGTTGGTAGTGTACGTACGAAGGCAGGTCACTTGGCTGCAGGCAGGTAGGTATTCCGGTCGGTTTCCAGGTAGGTAGGTGGTCGGTCGGTGGGAGGGCGTGTGAGTAGGAAGTTAGGAGGTTGGGTGGTTCAGTAGGTAGGTAGGTAGAAAGATACGGTAGCTATGTTTGTAGGAAAGGAGGTCTGTTGATTTGTCGGTTGGTTGGTAAGAAGGTAGGAGGTTGGTAGTGAACGTACGAAGGCAGGTCACTTGGCTGCAGGCAGGTAGGTATTCCGGTCGGTTTCCAGGTAGGTAGGTGGTCGGTCGGTGGGAGGGCGTGTGAGTAGGAAGTTAGGAGGTTGGTTGGTTCAGTAGGTAGGTAGGTAGGTAAGTAGAGGTGGTTAGTTGTTATGTAGCTCAGTCAGTTGGTAGGTAGGTAGGAGATTGGTTGGTTGGTAGGTCGGTAGGTGCAGTAGGTAGTAAGTCCATTAATCTGTAGTAAGAAGGTGGGGAAGAAAGAAGAGGGTAGGTACAGGGTTGATTTATTGATCTGTCAGTCGGAAGGTACGCAAGACGGCAGGTCAGTTGGTCGGTGGATGAGTAGGTTTTAGGTAGGAAGTCAGCAGGTTGGTAAATTTGGTTGGTGAAGCAAGGAGGAGGAAAGTTGGGTTGGTCAGTCACAGAAAGGTCAGACAAGCTTTTTCCGTGTTTGCTCTCCCATTTTATCTAGAAAAAAAAGGCAATGAATGTCGCTCATCTGACCCAAAACCCATTCTCATGAGAGACACTCATTCATGTCCCAATAGATTAAGTCTATTTCTTTATTTTGGGTCATGACTGATTGTGCCAAGTGCAGATTACACCGAGAGGCTCGCCAGCTGTGGTCAGTTTCATCTGCAGTTCAGAGGAATTTTTCCACATCTATTTTTAAAACTTCCATTTGGTCCACACTGAGAAATGCTGGCTAACGTGTTGGCAGAGAGTGTGTGGAGTTGATATAAGTGGCTTCTGCAATAAACCCTCAGAACTCCGGGGGCTCCTCCTTCAAGCAAGAGCCCTGGGATGTAAAACCACATCGGTCTGACACAAGGACACGGCTGCCTCCAACAGATTCATCTGAAGGCAAGAAGCTCGTTCGGTTCTACCTTTCACATGGAACACTTGAGGTTCACAAATGAGTCATGCATACTTTAAGTGAACCAGGTGTTTTTGAAGCTCTTCTGCAGTCAGACAGAATTCCACTTTTCTGTCATTGACTTGCAATTAAAATGTGTTTGAAAATCTTGAACCTGACGTGCGATGGTTATGATGCCCTTAAGTACATTTAATTCCCTCTAATAAACACTCAGTGAAATGCTTAAGTCTGAAGTCAAAATGGCACGTTTTCCTCTGCCTCATGACAGAAGTGGAATGGCGGCGTAAAATACTGATCTATAATCCATTCATCATGGTTCACGTACCTCTGAGAAAGCACACTGCATTCAGCGCAACAACAAGGCTGAGCAGATAGAAAGGAAACACTGAGTCAATATTTGCTCTCAGCTTATGAAGTGTGCCTCCAAAAGAGTCACGGTTTAAGACAAAATAGTGAAGCCCTCCTCCCTGTGTGCTGTATTGTAGGAATGTGTTCTTGTACACTCTGTATTGAGGAGAGAATACTGAACAGGGATGTTCCAAAACATTAAACAAAACACAGTGATGTCAGTGGTGACATCTTAAATGGTCGATTCTGCTCTACCAAAACCTTCGCACAGTTGACGCCATCTTTATTATGCTAGCAACATTTTCATAGCGACCCTTTTCATATGCTTTCATCAATCGATTCTGATTTTTTATGACAGAAAATTCAGCTTTTTTTTCATGAATACTTCGGCCATTACGGTAGCTGATGGTCAACTGTCAATCACATACAAGCGACAGAAGGATTTTGAGATATTTTCTTCCAAATCACATCTTCAGAGACAGAAAATTAGCATGCACACTTAGCATTCTATGATAAATTGCTTTATATGTGAATTTTTTTGTCTGTGATTTATTCCCCACCACCATTCTGAATCATCTGTAGACATTCATTTGCTTTCATGCTGCTGCATGAATTACTTTAATGCTGATGCTTTTGCAGAAACAGCAGGCTCGGCTACGTTGTGTTGCCAACGCTCGGTGGCTACTGGTAAGTAAATACATACATGGCTGATGCAGCACAACCGTCACTGGCACCAATTACCATCCATGATACATTCATCCTTCCAGCAGAATCCACCCTTAGAGATCACGTAAGGCTCCAATATGTTCATGCCCTTTGCTATGTTTAATACATCAAACTGGAACGTGAGTTCAGTTATCCAGGAGGCGTCGACATCCAGGTCTGAAAACAGTTAAAGGTTTACAACTTACTCTAATGGAGATCCAAATAGGTAAAGAAGCAAATCTTTGTTGAGAGGACGACTGCGGTTTTCTTTTTTAAAGTCAATGTTTTATTGAAAGAGAGAGAGAGAGTTTGGTAATCTGTCTCATCTCAATCTTCAGATGGCTGTATGATAGTTTTATTACCTGAATTTCCCAGTTATGACGAACAAGTGAGATGTTCTTGGACTCTCAGGCGTCACTGCATTTAAACAAACCAAGCTGCAAATAAGAAGCCAGGTGTGGTGACTACAGTACAGAGGCAGATGGCAGACACCTGTAACTTCAGACTGAACAGCACTTTGTGGGGGGGTTTATATGGATTGAATGAAGCTTCTGCTGTAGATTTGAGCAGGACAGCCGATTTGAGCGACTGAGATTCTGAAGAGGAATATCCACACTGAGATGAAGATCACATGGTCAGAGACCATGTGTGCACAGAACCCAGGTGCAAAGGGTAACCAGCACCAAAGTGACTCGACAACTATATTACAATTTACTCACACACACAGAGCAGGGCCACGCTATTGGTGGCATGAGCCACATAAAAAAAACATATAAATAAAATAAATGGTGCACACATTTCTATCTACGGCGCTTGATATTTCATGGGGGGTCATGGTAAAATGTATGAATTTTAAAAATACATTCACAAGAGATGTTCGCTGGAGGCGAACCAGCAACCTTGAGACACACAGGGACGTGCTTTAACCGCTATACTGCCGCTAAGTCACGTGACCAGCTGTTCAGGTGAAGCCTTGACAGCCTGACATGTTTGGAGGATGTGGCTCTTTTCAGCCACACAGTAAAACAGTGTGGCTCTTAGCCTCTGACTGGTTGGCCACCCCTGAAATAACACATGCTGAGAGTAATAGTGATGTATTATGCTTCTTCATTTGCTGAGCAAGTCAAGCAAGTTTGAGTTTGAATGTCACAAGTTGACTTTGGCTGACATTCTGCCAGCTGTAAACCAACAACCACCGACCTTGAACAGACCTCTCTCTTCAGGGTCAGTCTGACAATGAGCCCCACTGGAACAAGCCGGTCCTCCTCCAACGCCGACAGAACAGAATCAATTCAAATTGAGAGCTCGGAAACTCGGACCAAAAGTTTTGGCCGTTATTCCGCTCCAGTGATTATTCACCAAAATGGCTTCTGCTCTGCAAACAGAACTCATTTCCAGAGTGTGATCCAGTCTCTCCAATAAAAGTGCCCATTAGAGGATTCATTTCGGCCCGCTATCATTAACCGACACATTCAAAAGAAAATAAGACAATAAACGCCGGAAATATGGATCTGTGTAAAAGTGAGTGATGCTGTATAAACAGGCACCAACACATTTAAACGGACAGAAAGGGGATAAAACCCTGACGGAACGATGAAATTAATCATATCGATTGTAGAGCGATACGCACAGAGGAAAAGGGAATAAAAAGGTTCAATCCCAGTTTAACTCATGGATAATGTGCATGTTTTTTTCTTCAGTCTGAGGCACACGCCGGTCAGGGTTTTGACTCCATAGAGTCTTTGGAGATCTGCAGGTATCCTGGTCAAGTCGGCTCACTATTTGGACCCGGCTTTCCACTTCTGATCCAGCGTGGATACGGAGAGACGTGTGAAATACACTGGAGCCGATCGCAGAAAGCTGGTTAATCTCAGAGATTCATGCCTGGATTTTTCACTCTGGGGCTTCGTAGCTTTGTAGCGACTACAGATTGCCATTGGAAGGATTCAGTGACATTCCCATTCCAGAAGTGGAGTTGATCTGGAAGGTTATCACCTTCAGTTCTCACAGAAAAAGCCTCTGAATGAAATTTAAAGGCAGTGACAGAGAATGTTTTGAAATGACCTTTTAGTTAAAAATTTTAGATGCATGACATAAGTTTGACCATTAAAATAAAAGATTAAAACTTGACATTTTTTTCAGCGTGTACTTCAGGTACTATTTTGCTGTCACCGAGACTGAAAAGGTCATTTTTTTTTGCCAATAGAGTAATATTTAATCTGATCCCTTGAGCATTACGCATTGAAATTTGGAGTTCAATCTCTCTGAAAAGGGCAGTGATGGAAGTCGCCGGCTCAAATGTTCTGCAGCTGCATCTCAGAGTCTGGTCTCTGTGAACCAGGGGAAGGAAAAACAACAACAACGAAAAAGTGTTTTTTAATTCAACAGGTCTTCCACCCGATGCTGAGAGGTGTGAAGCATAAACATCTGACAGTGTCTGATAATGAGGACGGTTCCACCTCAGAGAGCTACAACAGATGCCTTCTGACCAAGCAATAACAGAAATGAAGCCCTTGCTTCTAATCCCAATGAAATGCCTGGAGTTGTGAATGTTCAGTATTGCGATCAACCGTCAAGACTTTTTAAGGTCATACCAACTTTAATTGTGTTGTTCTTCAGTCATGCAAACAAGCTCAATGCATTTGCTGAGAGATTATTCTGGGATGAAATCCATATCAATAAAATGGTTCCAGCAGCTTATTTGCTTCTTCAGCACTTGTGATGTTTCGTTGACTAATTCTACATGTTTGCGGAGGAGTTTGCATGAATCACACCCGAAGCTTTGACGGGTTTGTCCGCATGATGACCTGCTTTAAGAGATTTGTGTTTGGCCGATCGCTGTCAGAACAAATTCCTGTCACGCTCAGCGTGTGTGTTTGACACGGCACGAAGGTGGAACAGGATTTGTAGCGCCCCTTGTGACAGGAAAGAGAACAACTACAGAAAATGAAATACCCTCTGTGGGGGTTCACTTCAGCGCCCTCTTCTGCTCTGATGGTGTCTCCATCCATCATGTTTTTTACAGCTCTTCAAAGGCAGAAGCAGCAAATTCGATAACACGGCTGTGAAATCAATATAGTAGAATCAGTGAGTGGTTGATGAGGTTTTATGGCTCAGTATTTAAGAGTCGATGAGGTTTTGTGAAACAGTGTCGTGATTTTTAGGTGGCACTGCCATCTAGTGGCCTCTGAATATTACTCATCATGTCATACAAAACTGTTTCATGATACTGTGCCTCATTGACTCGTCGCTAGTAGATCCTAAAAATAGTGATGGGTTCATGAGGCTTTGTGAAACTTTCAGACCTTTTCAGAGCGCACTAGATGGCACTCTCTGCTCTACAGTCTTTGACTTTAAACAACCATTTCAATGAAACCTCACATCAACCTAGAGCGCCACCACCTGAGCTCTGAAAATGAGGACACTGTTTCATGAAGCCTCATCAACCCATCATTCATTGAATGATGAAAAAAAAGAGTTTCATTTTGTAGTTTGTTTTTGACTGCTTAAATAATGATGTTGTTTAATAAGAATATATTCTCATCTAAAAAAAGTGATGTTAAAAAAGGTTATTTGGAATAAAGTGCTGTCAATAAAATAAAATAAAATAAAATAACAACAAGGCTGTTCACGAACAGTCTGACAGCCGAGGGGAAGAAGCTGCTCCTGTGACGGGAGGTTCTAAAAGGAAAGTGATTGTGACCTCATGGACAAGTATTTTATGTCAATGCTAAGCAAGGATGACATACTTCCACATTCATGGTGAAGCCTGTACAACTGAGATTAATGGCAGCCGTGGAGCGTAGCGACATTTTGCAAAACAATTCCTAAACAATTTGAAACACTAGTCACTGCATGCGCGTTTCCACCCACAGCCACCTTATTGGCTCATATTCATTCATACATTCACACACTTGGAGAACTTATTCTCCAGACGTCCTGTCAATAATTAAACATATTTGCATACTGTCCAACTGCTTGTGATTGATGTGTCGGGCGCTAGATTTAATATCAAAGCTGTTTATTCATCTCTAATCTTGGGGGCGGAGGGACGCCATCACAACAAAGATCTGCTAAACTGCAATTGATACCGGCAAGTCATGAGGCCTGCTAAGTATCTGCGCTCATTGGAAGTTATTAAGGTCTCAGTTTGGGGTTAATACCTGAATCCATCATGCCGCAGATAAGTCTTATTACGTTGCCACTTCCAATTCGCTTTATGAGATGAAAAGATGCCAGATGCTGTCTGAGATCCACGTATTAAGTTATTACTTTTAAGATTTTATTAAAGTTCATCACTTTATCACCTAGTGACAGGCACTGTTTTTAATTTTTCCATGTTTCAGGAGCCTTTTCAGAGGTGGAGCCTCTGAAACTTGGGGCCGATGCAGTATGGTTGTTGTTGTAAACAGCATTAGACAAAAAACAGTGTAAATAAGATGGACATAAATGAATGAAATATATATATATATATATATATATATATATATATATATATATATATATATATATATATATATATATATATATAATGCGTTCCAAGCCTTAAAATAGTCTTTTGTAGGAGTGAATGTAGAGTGTCTGCTGCAGGTGCGCTGTTCCTCTATGTGTGTGGCCGCTGCATGTGGGAGGGGTTGCCGAGTGAGTGAGGTCTCTCCAGAAGTGAAGAGGTGCCCGGTGCGTGTCCAGCTCTGAATGTGCGCTTCTGTGCAGTTTGGCTGTGACAAAGTCATAAACCAAGTCACGCTCTGTCCCAGACTCGCCTCATCCCTGTCCCAGCTCCAGCCCACAACAGGACATCAAACCCTGGAGTGAGCGCTCCAGCACCTCCCCTGTGACACTCTACCACGGTCCAGTGTGGAGACAGGAAAGGTTTTACACCTCAATATGAAGAAAAAACAGCCAGTAAATGTAGCTAACAGAATTTTTGACTTTGAACTGGATTTTCGTTCGAAATCTGAAGCAAAAAAATCACGAAATTTTAAGAACACTTATTGATATTAGGGTTTTCACGAAGTGTCTCCAACTGAAGATGGGAGATCCATTAGAGATCAAGGTCGATATAGATTTTAGTTGAGGGTCACAAAAAAGCATTAAGTGAGATCTATCAGAATATTTATATATTTAATCATACATCAAACATCTGGCCTTGTACAGAATGATGTTTTTGGAGCTGCTTGTGCTTTTTTTTCAGGTCCTTTGATGATGGGTAAATGTTCTCAAGGGTTCTGGCACTGAGGCTGAGGAGTCATCCAAACGGAAAACTTCCCCAACATGCTGAAGGAAGGAAGAGCGTGGGAAGGTTTTTAAGTCAAATAAACGCACCAAAAGAAGTGACACTGTGTATTGTCGGTGGGCAGATTTATCTAATTCCGCTTTTGAAATTGGATCAAGATAAATAAGGGTTTCAAAAGGTGGATTATTCCCAACCAAGTCTTAAAAATGTCTCAAAAATATTTTAGAGTTGAATTAAAGGCTCTTGCATTTAGAGAAAAACAATATTTTCAAATGGAAATTTACCTGAAATAACCTGCAATGTCAAATTAATTTTGACTCTTCCACTTCCACTTCCACTAAAATCAATTGAAATAAAATTTAGACACACAGAAATGAGTCATCATAACCGTCTGAATAAATATGTGAAGCCATTAAAGTGACACTGAGAATGAATGTTTGGTATATTTGGCAGTCAACATAAAACATTACACATTCCAATAGGAATATGCATCAATAACATAAGGAAGACAAGAGGAGAGGTGTGGGGGAGAGGGGGGAAGAGAAACGGCTGCGTAACTCAAGCTTGACACGAGTCGGGAGAGTTTATTTAACATTACCGCTATACAGTCACCAAACATCGAATCAGGGGCCCTAAATCTGCCGCACAAAGACGTCGGCAAATCTCAGCTCTTCCTTCAGAGAACCTGACAGTGACAGTGCAGACAGAGAGGCGCGAGCATGTGAATCAGAATAAACAGATCCTCAGGGAGCTCAGAAAGTGCAGCTCTCATACGTGTTTAGAAAAAGACAGAACTCCTTTAGTTAGCTTTTTAGTAAGTGACACGTGGTACAGAGTGTAATTACATACACATTACATATCAATTAAATGTCCTTGAGGTGAATTCATTTGTGTTTACTGTCAAAACAGTAAGTGCTTATTTAAATCAACAATTGCTGCATATTTCCTCTTTTTTCCCAACATAACAAAACATCTAAACACATTGTGACCCACAGTTCCACAATTCCTGAGTGTGTGCATCATGTGCAACAGCTCCCTAAGGCTCTGTGTCCAAAGTAAAACAGGAGCGTCATGTTGGAGTATGTTTTGTGGAGTTCAGCAGGGTGAGTTTGGCTGTTTCTCACACTGGTGACAGGTTCATCCTCACTCCCATGGCGTAATATACTGACATTGGGAAACTGGACTTTCGCGTCCTATACTGACTCCAAACGCATGGTAATGTGTAGGCATTTCAATGGATTAAAGAAACGTTTTCAGGCGGGGGGCGTGGATTACGTGTCGTACGCGTGGGGAGAGCGTTGGTGTGTGAGATGTTTTAATGCGCAGGAGGAGCATGAGGTGTGAGGAGAGTAAAAAACATTCCTCATGGATTGTTGCTCCAGAATTCTTCTCAATAGGAATGAGAATTGGCTCTGAATGAGTGCTTTCACCAGGGTAAGTTGTAGAGTGCTATTGGGGCAGATGGTCTGGGTTTGTCATGACGTCAGAGCTGAGCCGAAAGGCATAGCTTGAAATGCTTTCCTGCTCTCACCTGTCAGCATGAACCCTAAGGAATGACTGAAACATGTATAGCGTTCCGGCTGTTCCTATACCCTACGCAACCACAACCTCCGTCGCTAAACATAGAATGAGTGGAGCGCCATCCCATGGCTTAGCAAACCTCAACCTCAATCGCTAAACATGGCTTACCTGACCCCAACTTTCATCTTTTTTTTTTTTCGTGGCATGCTGTGGAAGGCGGAACATGTGCGTCAATTGAAGCTAACTCAGCAATTGCATCAATATGCAGGCTGCCTTCGGCATCAGAATAGGACACATAATTCCACTTACCATCATCTATATACTTGGCCATGGGAGTGAAATGTTGGTTCAGGTTTCCCCCCCATCTCTTGCCCAACGACTCCAGTCGGGAACAAGCAGAACAGACATGTAGCCTGGCGATGAACGCTTGCGCAGTGTGTATCACATCAAGTACAAGAATGTTGCCAAATCTTTGGCAACGACCGATGATTTGGGATGGGCTCCCATCTTTAAGATGAGCAGCCGACTGACGTTGGTTCGGTGCCACCTGGCCGCTCAAGCCAAATGGGAAAACACTGAAGAAGAATCTCCTCCAGCAGTAACACAATATGTTGTGTGGTGCTGGTGAAATTTGTCCTTGTCAACAATCAGATGGTAGTCTTTGAAATGTGACATAAACATTGTATTAAGACTGCGATATTCATGTGGCAGGATCTTGGTGACTTGCTGTAACTGTCTAAAAGAGATATGTAGCTTTTGTGAAGTCAGCTATTGCTATTCTCCAATGTATTTCTAGGAAGCAGTACAACATGGGTTGTACCTTATATTTGCTTTGATGACCTTATTTGGGTAACATGAAGTCATTTTACCTCGAGAATTAAAGGACAGTGGAGTGACTTTTCTAGCTCAATCTGAAATTCTGTCAAGTCGTCATTTACATTCCCTTAAAGTTCTTTTTCAAGAGGCTCTATTTGCATCTCCTTTCCGTCTGCCAACATGTCTGTCTTTTCATGTCAGAAGCGCTAAGTTGGCAGCAGCCACTTCGCCACTGGAGAGCGCTGAAATTTCTAATTGTTACAAAGGTGTCGTGGCGGCAGTGGTGCGGCCGCTTCTTGCCAACCTTCGGAGCGAAAGCCATTTGATTAGTGGAGTTTGGACTCCTCTGAACATATGTGGAGGAGTAAAGACTGCAGCCAAGAATCTGACTCATTTGTTTGGTACGAAAGTTGGAGGGCAATTGATTAATACGTCTGCTGCTTTTGTTTTACAATTTTAAATTCTGGTCTTTTTTTTGTCTTTTTGTGCTGGTGATTTATGGTCACTAGATTTTTTTATTTTTATTTTATTTGCATTCCTTTTTCCTCTTAACTTGGTTCAACGTCTTAGTTTCCACTTAATTCGGTTCAATTTCGGCCCATTCTTCATTTTGTCATCAACTATTTATGCATGGAAAGTTTTACACTGGTTAGTATTCAGGATCAGTGGTGTAACAGGTTGCTCTGCTGTAGAGTCTGGCTGCTTCTCTGTGTTAAATAACTTCCATTTAAAATACATCCCAGTCGACTGTACAGATCTAAAATATACATTTCCCAATTGACATGATATTTTAAATTTTGTGTTAACAAAAGTGTATTGTAGAGATGAGAATCCGCACCTCCAAGTCAGAGGCCATGTTTCTCAACCAAAAACGGATGCTTTGCTTCCTCTGGGAGAGGAATGAGGTCCTGCCTGAAGTGGCAGCAGTCGCTCTGTCGCACTGTTGTGTGTGAGAGAGAGCTGAGCCAAAAGGCAAAGCTCGCTGTTTGCCGATCAGTCTTCATCCCGTCATGAGCTTTGGGTCATGATGGAAAGAACGAGATTCCAGATACAACGGCTGAAATGAGTTTTCACTGACGGGTGGCAGGCATCTCCCTCAGGTGAGGCATTCTGTCACTCAGGAGACTCGGAGTTGAGCTGCTGCTTCTCAACATTGAATGGAGGTGTTTCAGGCACGGAAAACAGGAAGGAGACCATGGGATCTTCCCAGGACCAGGTGGAGAGATAACATCTCTTCATTGGCCTGGGGGTGTCCCAGGATTCCCCAGTCGGAGCTTGTGGATGTTCCCCAGGAGAAGTGCGCTAGGCGCGACCTTTTGAAGCAGCTGCCCCTGCGACCTGGTAACAGATAAGCAGTTGAGGATGGATGGTATTGTAGAAATGAGATGCCATCCGAGGCTCCTATAATTCTATATTCTTTATCCCCCGAATGTGTCACGTTCTCCCCCGCCATTGTGCTGGTCCATTTGGGGAACCACTGTCTTACTTTCTTCAGCAAGCTTTCAGCTCATCAAATTTCTTTTGAAGTAAATCCACAGGAGCAGTTAGCTTCACTTTCCAGGGCTAATATACTTCCACTACAGTTAACTTTTCCTCAAGTAGCTTCAAGGCGGTCTTGACCTCCTTTTTGACAGTTTTCCATTGTTCTAGCTTGAGACGTGAGTTTTTGGGCGTGCAACTCATTTATCATCTTCTTAATGCTCTGGAGAATAGCTTCAACAGAAAACTGGAGACTCACGAGACGCTGAGCCCAGGGGATGGCCAGGTCCTCCTGCTAGCTGGATTGGTGGCTATGGAAGGGAAATATGAAGTCCATGTACCACACTGTTGTGTGTGAGACAGAGCTGAGCTAAAAGGCAAAGCTCGCTGTTTACCGATCAGTCTTCATCCCGACCCTCACCTATGGTCATGAGCTTTGGGTCATGATGGAAGGTACGAGATTCCAGATATGAGTTTTCACAGGCAGTCGTCTCCCTAAGAGATAAGGGAGACACATTGAAAAAGGTCTGTTGAGGTGGTTTCATGAGGATGCCTGAAAACTGGAGACTCACGAGACACTGAGCCCAGAGGATGGCCAGGTCCTCCTGCTACGGAAGGGAAATCTGACCTTGAGATTCGTGTCAAACTAGGAAGGCCAGAGGGTTAGGTCACATGCAGAGGGGAGACAGTGTTGGTCAAAAATGGTAGGTACTGATGAGGCTTCATGAAACAGTGTCATAATATTCAGAGCCCACCAAATGGCACTCTCTAAGTTCTTTGGATTTGGACAACCATTGCAATGAAATCGCTGAAACCTCTTTTTTTCTTAAAGCAGAGCGCCACCTACGGAGCTGTTTCATGGAGCCTCATCAGGCTACTGTGTAGTCATAGCATACAGAGCAGGTGATGTCAAAGCGTGAAAAACATAATGAGAATCCTTGTGGCGCCCCCTGCAGTCCATCAGCTACAGGTTTGTTTAAAACATGGACCAGGAACAACATGTTTTGGCCTTGAACACCTTCATCCCAGCTGATAGTGCTGGACACCCTCTGTAAAAACAGACTTCCAGTCATGTAGGAGGCAGCGTGGATCATCAATACCGCTTCACCTCAACGCTGTGACATTACGAAGGACCAAAGCCATGAGCCCGAAGGATGGCTCCTCTCCCTCCGCTGTCTTCCTCACGATCACACGTCATTGACGAGAAGCAGATTTAGGTTAATGTACAAATCCATGTGTGAACAACTTTTCGATTTTCCACCTCTTTGCTGCTCTGTTTACTGAGACACCGAGAGCGCGAACATCGGCGGGTCACGTTCCATTCTATTCCGCTCAGGATTAATCATGTCACTGCCAGGGAGGAATCCTGTCGACAAACTGGCCGTCTGCGTGAACCCGGTTAAATCAGAATTATTTTGACCCTGTTGTCCAGCGATGTGCAGCGATGCATCTGTAAAGAGAGAACCTGCATATTTAATGTATGCAACGCTGAGCAGCCTGTGCAAACACAGCACAATAGCATCATTTATTTATTTTTATTCAGTAATGAAGCAAACAGCGCAACACCTCGCTCCGCCACTCAGCGGTGCAACATCCTCGGCCCTGTTGTGGAATCAAAAGTTGGGAAAGTAAATATTTGTGGACAATGAGTAGAAACTTATATGAAGCAGTTTATTTTCTGTTTGCTGCCCGGTGCGTCTCGTGGAGGAAAAATTGAAACCATAGCCGTGTATTGAACTGCAAGCCCATAAATTGAACTTTCTCCTCTCTGTGTTTGCTTCTTCATCTCCGCCTCAGAAAGGCAGAAATGAATAAGCCATGATCCCTCCTTCATCCTGTCACTGACAAAGACAAAATGTCCATATGAGGAAATTCTCTGCTATATCAGAAAACTAACACAAACTGGGCGCATCACCTGATAGCGCTATCTTTTATCGGGAGGATGAAGAATCGCATTTCCCGGCATAATCGTTTCATCAATCAGTTTTCTACACGCTGCCGACTGCAAGTGAATAGCCTTTCAGTGGGAATTGAGTGGATTTAGCACGGTCTGTTTGTTTTTATTGTCGCCGTTTTTTTCCCTCATGGATTGTTGCTCCAGAATTTAGAATAACTGCCCTCGGAGAGTAATGATCCCAGTGTCTTCTCAATAGGAATGAGAATTGGCTTGAATCGAGGAGGGCTTTCATCAGCGGCAGACAAACTTTGTCTTGCTATTTACCAGGCTAAGTTGGAGGCCGAGGTCGGGCAGATGGACCAGGTTTGTTGTGGAGATAGAGCTGAGCCAAAAGGCAAAGGTTGAAATGTTTTCCTATTCCCACCTGTGGTCCTGAGCCTCCACACAGAAGGGGAGTTAAGTTGAGGAAGTTAAGGACGTAAAAAAGGTGCCTGAGCCACGTCCACTGACTCTGCTTTGAGTCTCTCTCATGTGGCTTAGCTCCCATGAGGTGTCCTACCCCATTGGTGACACAGTCCGCCCAGGACACTTTACTACATCTCATAGTAAGCCTTGGTGTTCCGCTGGGACAATCAGGAAGTGGTTTCTGGAGAGTGGCAAGTTTATGTCAATCTCCTGTTACTGAATACACCCATAGCATTGTCATCCATAGCACAATCCATTGTCATTGTCGTAGATATCCTCTATCCACACTGTTGCTTTTTCATGAACAGTTCTTTTTCAGTGTCATTAGTCGGCCTGGGACTTTGATGTACCAGTAACAAACAAAAGATGATAGTGGATTCCACATACAGTGGTACCTTGGTTTTCGAACGTCCCGGAGTTCGAACAAATCGGAGATCGGATTTCGAACGAAAATCCAGAACTTGAACTCACAGTCAAACTGTACAGAAGCGCACATTCAGAGCTGGACATGCACCGGGCACCTCTTCACTTCTGGAGAGACGTCACTCACTCGGCAACCCCTCCCACATGCAGCGGCCACACACATAGAGGAACAGCCACCTGCAGCAGACACTCTACATTCACTCCTACAAAAGACTATTTTAAGGCTTGGAACGCATTATTTCTTTTTCCATTCATTGTAAAATCGATTCAGATTTCGAACAAATCGCTTCTCGAACGGCCGTCTGGAACGGATTGTGGTCAAGAACCGAGGTACCACTGTACCACCTTTTTGCTGTGACTGCTGCCCCCTTCGACTTGATATATATATATATATATATATATATAAATCCTAAACATTAATCCTTCGAAGATAATTGCTCTTTTTTCTTCAGCAAGAGGAAGTTGATCTTCCTTCTTGAATTGCCTGATCTCAGTGTACAACATACTTGATTGATTTCCAGTGACATTGACAGTTAGGATGTCACCAAAACACACTGCTTTATTTATTGTCTCCACTTAAGTGTGACACACAATGCATATTAAAACTGATGCCAAACCATGTGACCAAGCTCACCCCAAAATATCTCAGTGGCAGCAGCAGCTCGCAGGTTGAGTTGTTTACTCTCTGAAACAGGTTCACAGTGAGATTATTTTCTCTTGTTTCTGCTTCTAAAAAAAGGTCATAAGTTGAAGTGTGCTCCTTGTAACTGCTCCCAGCAGATCTTGTGAGGTTAGCTATTGTTTCACTCCCTTTCTTTAGAAATATGTTCTTATTTAATTGCGTCTGCCAAAGTTATACCGACTCCAGACTTAATTCCTTAGGAGCTTTATGAACTTGACTGACTCTTTGATAGGAGCGGCACAGATTGTGGTGCTGATCATTTAACTTTCACTTTGTCTGCAGTTTAATCCTGAGAGGAAACTCATCAGAAAATCTGTTCAAAATCAAATGCATGATAGATCTTCTACAGCAAAGTTGAAATTGTATACGTGCTCAAGATTTTTTAAACAGTGGACGAACATAACTTGAATTTAATTTGTATTTGTGTGTAATGTAGGGCCGGAGAACAAGGCAATACGCTCTGGAATGTCACCAAACATCTGTGGTTTCATTGCTCCGAAGCTAGTTTGCCCATAAAAATCTGTATATGTTTAAGCAACAGGGTTCAGATAGCGAGAAAAGAGTTGTGGTTAGTCCTGAAATGACAGCATGAATATCCAATCACAGGACGCGTGCAGACCAGAATAAGGTGGTTTGCTCTCTCCCGGTCGATGGAGAGATCTTGCCCCAAGAGGTGGAGTTTAAGTATCTCAGGGTCTTGTTCTCGAGTGAGGGAAAAGGGGAGCGTGAGATTGATAGACGGGTTGGTGCAGCGGCAGCAGTGATGCGGTCGCTGTATCGGACCGTCGTGGTGAAGAGAGAGCTGAGTCACAAGACGAAGATCTCGATTTACCGATCGATCTACATTCCCACCCTCAGCTATGGTCACGAGCTTTGGGTAATGACCAAAAGGATGAGATCGTGGATACAAGCGGCTGAGATGAGTTTCTTCCACAGGGTGGCTGGGTGCACCCTCAGAGATAGGGTGAGGAGTTCGGTCATCCGGGAGGAGCTCGGGGTGGAGCCGCTGCTCCTCCACATCGAGAGGAACCAGCTAAGGTGGCTCGGGCACCTGGACGCCTCCTTGGGGAGGTGTTCCGGGCATGTCCTACTGGGAGGAGACCCCGGGGAAGACCCAGGACTCGCTGGAGAGATTATGTCTCCGGTCTGGCCTGGGAACGCCTCGGGATCCCCCGGGAGGAGCTGGAGGAGGTTTGTGCGGATCGGGAAGTTTGGGCTTCCCTGCTCCGAATGCTGCCTCCGCGACCGACCCGTGATAAGCGACAGAAGAAGGAGGAGGAGGAGGAGGACGCGTACAGGTCATGTTCAACGGAGGCCAGCTCGAAGTCCTGGCAGTCCCGAACTTGTGATTTGATTGGCTTTCACAACTATCCATCAACTATATGTGTCCGTTCACTCTGTGGGCACCAGCACCTGCACTGTTGCTGCTGAAGGCCTTGGACATGACAACACAAGCTAGCTGAATTCTGATTGGATAAAAACTGTAACCTTGAAAAACAACACCAGGATCTGCTATGACATGAGTATGCTTGTTATATATACTATATATAATATATTTTGGAAGAATACATTAAAAATGAAATTCGCTTTTGTCATAAATATGCTCATGATTTCTGGTTATGTTTGGCCAGCAGGGACAACTAGTAGAAACCAACTTAGGCTAATAACCAACCTCAAACAAAGTCGATTCCCACAATATAATGACAATTCTGCAATATATTTTCACACATACCAGTCAGGGGCTGTCAAAATGAAACACTAAATGGGCGAGGGATTAGCGGAACACAGGCGCAGGTTGTCGCTGGAGTTCCAGTCGCGTCGCTTGTTCACTTTATTCTCCATCCCTAGCCGTCACACTCACTCAGGCAGAGACAACAATTAAAATCCAGTGATCAGAGTGATATGCAACAGGCAAGAAACCCAAGCAACTCATTATGCTTGGCACTGCTTAGTTCCTGTTTTGTTTTCACACAAATTGGTTCAGCGTACTAAAGTCAAGTATAACACATCATTGTTTAGAGGCCATGTATTCGTGAGGTGCTTCATTTTTGCAGGGTTCTGGGCTTAAAGCAGAATTTAGCTGAATGTATAAAGGGCTCCTATGTGTCAAGAGAAGGATTCGACTGGGCAACTGGTGTTGCATAAAAGTCTATCTGAGCAGTGTCATACTTTTGGACAGAAATGTCATTCAATAAACTAGATACATCCTGACCAGGGCCAAGGCAATTACATTTCCTAAGGAGCCACATTATATACTGCAACTGTGGCAAGGGGCCATAAAAGAGAGAAAGAGAAAAAATATACAATGATATAATATATCATAAAACAAGACTAAAACCAGATCTATGGATGAAACATGTCAATATGATATACCGGTTGTTTTATTACATGGTATTTTTCATCTGTATTTTTATTGTATTTTAAATGTATTTCACTAATATAATGAACTTTCAGCTAGTTTAATTTAATGTTGCGATATAATTATTATTGGCTATTGGGGAAGAAAAACTGAAATAAAATAAAGGTGTTAAAAAATATAGACTCAAAAAATATATAATGAGTTATGTTTATTTTCTAGTTTTGCTCTGACCTTCTGATCTGGCTTCAGTCTTGCTTCTCCATCATTGACTTGACTGTCACAGCCCACCAAATGGCAGCGTGTTTAAACAACATAAGGCTTCAACAGCTAATGAAAGCCACTTTTCAGGCTCTATAAATGATAATACCACCTCATGTAATGTAGCTTCCTTTCCCCATTACCGCTTCAAAACACTTGAAGAGGCCAATGCACTGTCTAATATTGATCCTAGTGCTGGGTACCTTCGGCAAGTCATCCTGAGATCTTGGCCTTTTCATGGCAATCGACCACCTTCAAGGGAAAAACCGCAGGGTTCGAGGACACTCGAGCTCCGCCACATCCGTTACAGGATGATGAACTGCCACTGTTGCGTTTGCTCCCTGAAGAAGGCCAAGTTTATAAAATTAAAGGCCGGAGATAAGGCTGCAAACACAAGTAGGAGTCGCCCTTTTGCGCGGCATCTGTGTATTGAGAAGATTTTTTTAATCTAGTTTAATTTTATTTTATTATTATTATTATTATTATTATTATTATTATATTATTCTCTGTGTGATGCTCTTCCTGACTGCATGTCCTTTCTTGCCTCTATTGCTGCTGGAAATGTAAATTTCCTGGAGGGATTCATCCCAAAGGGATCAATAAAGTCTAAGAATTGAAAACTGGTGATCACCAATAGGAGGCACAATACAGAGCTCAGAAGATTGAATGATTCAAATTCAGACTCTCCACTCTTGCATTCCTCACAAACACGAAGCATTTTTGTAGTCACTTTCTTCCACCGGCTGCCTGAGTCTCCAGAGTCACTGGCGCATAAACGGCCAAAAGAAAGTTTGGAGCTGAAGCAGACCAAACATTCACACTCTCTCTACTCCAGACTCGCAGCCATTACGCCACACTCCAGGGAGACTCGTTAAAAAAAAAAAAAAAGAAAGAAAACATTCAGGAGATGCAAACAGTCGTCCCATTTGCGGGTTATCATGTCAGTTGTCAAAGCAAAGTGTTACAGTGTAGCACTGTGGTTCTCAGGAGAGCTTCCTCAAAATGCCCAACCCAAAACTTTGCTTTGGTTCTCACACAAAAGAAACTTCATCTTTTCAAAGCTCAAATAGACTGATATTTTTTTCCCATAAATGTCCACATTTAACCTCAGCAAAACTTCAAATACCTTGACATGCTGTGTCACGACAGCTACTGACGCCTGTTGAGCTCATCAAACCAGAGAATAAAAATGGTGGACTTTTATAGAATCTCAGCTGCATCTCAGAAATATGTTTTTTAACCCCCTCTCTCTCACCTGTTTAGCCGTCTGCAGTCTTGGGCAGTCCCTGTCCGGCCATATTGGACAAAACAAAAACGGCAACACTGTGCACATTAAAAACAAAATATTTCGTGCCTGTATTTTTTCTACTTTATTACATCCATCAATTTTCTTTGGGCCTCATGCGTGTCTTGAATTAGCTTTCTACTTCCACCTGCAGTCCGGTCCGGAAAAAGGCTCCGAATTTTATCAGTAAGATAAAAGTAAGGAGATAATATTGGATTGGTTTTGGAGAAATAAATGCCCCCGTGAATCTCTTCTCTCTCTGGTGCCTTGTTAGCTGAATTTATATTTCTAAATGATTCAACATAATTTCTCTGGATAGTCTCCATTGAGTGTGTTTTTTATATCTGTTTCTACTTTACGCATATGTCACTCAATGAATTCCAATTTTGCCATCTTTATTCATTATTTTATCATGGCTCTGTTGTTTTAGACTCAATATTATATCTGTTTTTTTAATGTGCTTGTGCTTTACTCCAATTAAATTCCTTGAATATATGAATTTTTGAAAGCAAGCAGCCATGTTTCAACAGTTAACCAAAATGTTTTACTTGCTTTCAGACCAGAACCTTAGTGAACAAGTCAGCATGTAAAACTCGCCACCCAAATAATATATTCTTCCGACGTAGTTTTGTGGATGTATTTTTGTACTTAAAAACTAGTCATTCAGGGTGAGCCCCCAAAATAATCCCCAAATGAATCAACCCGCAAACTGTATTTCAAATCATAGACTTGAAGCTGCAACTGAAAAGGGCTCCCTGTTTGTGTCACTTTTCGGAAGAAAAGAAGGCTGAGATGAGCTTGTAGAGAGCAAACAGCAGCTCTTGACTCAATATTCTTTATCAAACTGGGTCACTCCGTCTTCTCCTGACTCGCCTTTGTACACAGCTATCATTCTGGGACCACTAAATGGCAAAAAAGGGACAAGGCAAGAGAAGGTAATGGCGTAGAAGATGAGTGTCAGTGTTGATTCAGCTGTGCAAGCTGTATGCTTTACGCACAAAAGGAAAGTGGTCTTCAAAGGTCTGGACTTCACATAGAAATTTCTTGGAAAATATTGTTTTGCGTGTTCATCTCTTGGCGTTTTTTTGCTGTATGTTATTTTTAGAAAGGTGCTGCTGGTCTTTTTGCTCTGTGCTCGACTCTTTTGGCGGTTTCGGTGGAAGCAATGCAAGATTTTATTCCCATTGTCCATCGAAATATCCGTCTTATTCCCCTTCGGAGTGCAGGTATAAAGAAACCATTCACAATATTTTTAATGCTGTAGTTTGTGTGCAGTTGCTGTGATTCGCTGCAGTTTCTCCTGTGTTTGACAAGCATGAAAATTCACGTTGCTCTGATTTAATTTGAGGGGAAATATATTAGCTTATTTTACTTTTAGTTGTAAGAACGGCTTCTCATTGAGACTATATTTGGCTTGATAGAAGAAAATATGGTCATGCTTTCCTTAAAGGTTTCATTTAACACACATCTTTCATCCATTCATGAGACATTAATATATGTTCATACTGCTCAACAGACACTATGAAGCTTTACAGTCACGTATGTTAGACTTAGACTTAGACTTTCTTTATTGTCATTGCACAAAAACATATTACTATATTATGGCAACGAAATTTCGATCTGAGGCCTTCGAAATTTCGATCTGAGGCCTTTGGTTTCCAAAAACAAAAACTATATGTCCAAATTAAATAAATATCAGATAATTACCAACAAAAAATAAAATTTAAAAAAAGTAAAATAAATAAATAAATAAATAATTATATAATAAATATAAACAAATAAACAATATTGCAGCTATTTTAACTATGACAATGTTTATAAAGTATTATATGTGCTGTACTTATAGGTCACTATAACTATAATAACATAATCTAGTTATGAAGACACACATATCACTAACCATACCGTATAAAAGTTTATTCGTTCGTGAGTCACCACTTCATAAACTTATGTTGTTATAGATGACAATAAACATTCAAAATGTCTTCTATAAAGCCTTGTAAATGCATTATAATGCCTTATATGTGACAGAAAATGTGAATGAATTGAAATGAACTGATGTCTTGTATTGACCTCTGAGGGTGTGGTCAGCTATAATAGCGCTAAGCAATACAGCACAGAGTTTTTCACGAAACGAAAAACAAGACTCCATCATCAGTTCATGTTCAGTGAAAATAAAACGGGGAAATCATCTAGAAAACAAACTAAGCAATTCAAAAAGAAGTCTGAATTTGAGCTACTCCAGTTGCCACTTTCAATATGGGCCATTATAAATCCAGATTGCCCCACTAATCTCATCATCTAATCTTGGTTCCACTCCAGATTTTCGCTGTGCCGTTCAGGTCAAGTGGGAATGTCAGAGTAAACATTTTTTTATGAGCTTCAAGTGCACAGTAACACACAGCTTCTTAAGTATTTTTATTTTCCAGCCTGGCAGTAGACATGCATGAGTCAGCAAACACAGACTCATCTTTAAAGTCTCTTTGGAAACAGCACTCCTGACTGTTTCCAAGACACAGAGCTAGTGAGGATTGCAATCTTTCCTCCCGGGACGCAGATCAACATGAGCTGGAGAGGGAACATCTGACAGACAGCAGCAGGTGGCATCAGACAACCCAAAAACCTTAAGCGCTGTACTGAAGTCTAAAGAGCTCAGCGGTTTTTATTCTGTCACAAAGACGCTCAGCTGGCAGTGATGCTAGTGTTCTGCTCCAGGATCTCCGGCGAAAGGTAATTCAAGGACAATCCGGCGGCGTACAGAGTCAACATGTTGATCCTCATTTCCATATTTCACCTGCGTGCTAAGCTCAGCGCGAGGGTCGTCTCCCGCGGCAGCGCCCCAAAAAACAACCCCGCACTTGAGATGCAGAGCCAAGAGATATAGCTTTCAAATTATTCACCACAAACAACAAATCACCACGTCTTTTGTGTCCAGCGCATCATCGCTCGGTCGGTGGTGCTGGTGTTGTTTTGTGAAAAACTGGGTAATTATCTCGAGCCTCTCTCCTCTCATTGAGCGGACCTCGTCTCCCTCTGTTTTCTGACAGCGTTATTCAGATGAGCTCTGGAACGCAGTCGCACTGATGTTTACTGACCAAAGTTGTGGTGTGAAATTCAGAATAATTGCTTTCCACAACTCCCCAAGCAGATTGTGTTGTTCAGTTCAAGTAGAAACAGAACCACGGAGGAGCTGTGCAGAACATCAATTAAGCAGAGATGTCTATGGCAAAGTGAGGACACTGGAGATTCATCCGTAAACTGTTACGCTAGAAAATGAGTTAGATGTCGGCGTAGTCATGGAGAGAGGGTCTTTCATTCTTATGCAAAAACTTTTTTTTTTCTTTTAAATAAGCACCATATTTCATTGACTTTTCATCCATTGAAATATTTGATCAACAACATACATATCTATGGACCCAAACAATACAAGTCTCTGATGATCTCTCCTGGTCTGCAAACACCACAGCGGTGGTGAAGAAGGCTCAGCAACGTCTCCACTTCCTGAGGGTGCTCAGGAGAAACAACCTGGAGGAGAGGCTGCCGGTCACCTTCTCCAGAGCCGCCATAGAGAGCGTCCTAACGTACTGCATCACAGCGTGGTACACAGGGTGCAGACAGGAAAGCTCTGCAGAGAGTCATCGACACAGCCCAGAAGATCACTGGCTGCTCTCTGCCCAGCCTGGAGGATATCGCCAACTCCCGCTACCTTAGCAGAGCCGGCAACATCAACAAGGACTCGTCCCACCCCAGTAACTCTCTGTTCCACCTGCTACCGTCAGGCAGACGGTACAGGTCACACAAAACCAGGACAAATCGACTCAGAGACAGCTTCTTCCCGAAAGCTATCTCAGTAGTGAACAAAAACAACAAAACCAGATAAAACAGTCTCCAAAAATCATTATTACTCACCATATTGATCATAGTGCAATAAAGAAATAACTATGTGCAATAACAAATCATTCAAGTTTACATCCAGATAAGTGCCACTTTCTGTTATTACGCTCTTTTTACTACTGCTACTTGTGTATATATTATTTATTAGTTTCTATTTGTTGTTTTCTGCTTGAAGCTTGATTGTTTTGATATATTCTTTCTTACATTGTTTGCACCTATTCTATTCTATTCTACAGTCTCTCAAGTTCAAATCAGATTTGGTTAGTCAATTTAGATTGTTCTCACACTCACACGGCGTTAAACTTGCGGACCCCTTTTCCTCCTAACTGGGCCTTCTGTGGTCTGCATGCGTTCAGTACTGAGAGGTTCTAACTGCCATACCCTTTAAATAACAACCATTATGATTATAAATGCCACCTGACAGTCACATAATTGCGACATAGTTTCTATAAGCATTGTTCTGCTATTTCACCCAGAGAAAGACCCTCTTCTCTTGTTCACACTTCAAGCCATGACAACATATTTCCTCTCACAGCAAGACGACATTCATGAACATTCAGGCTTTCGAACCCAGCAAGGCATTTTACTTTGTTACACCGGTCCAACAGCCTTTCTTTTAACTCCTGATTGATTTTTTTCCCTCTGAATTTGCAACACATTCTCATCGTAACATGAAGTGGACTTGGCGTCCAAAGTTGACAGAGAAGTCAGTCTCCCGCACTGCATGTTGACGCATACATTTCAAATGTATCAAAGGTTTCTTGATGTGGAAAAAGAGTGGTTGAGGTTAGGATGAGGCCACGTAGAGATGCCACCCATAGCCTCTCTGAGCAGACTACTATATTTCAGGCCTGGCCAACCGCTCTTCAGCAAATAAGCCGCCAAACTGGCTGCGATTTTGGTCAAGTTGCTGTTGAGATGATCTTTATACAGGAAATAAGATGAAAAAGTAAGAGCTATTATGGCAAAATGTCAAAATATTGTTGAAAGACTTTGACTTGCGTTTCACTAAACAGCAATAAACCTCCAATGGCTTGGAGCACGTTCAATGCTGTTGTGAGTCACGGTCCTAAAACTTGGACCATCATCAGATCCGCGATTTACATGACTTAGTTCCACGTTTCCCTAAACTAAACATATTCACCTATTATTCATTGTTGATCAACGTGAAGTCTGTTTAATTCAGTGGAGTGAAGATGAGACGCTCCAGTCTGCAGCGTCGCTCACACACACAGACCACGTTATTGGTGGCATCAGCCACGTAAAAAAATATCGTAAGTAAAGTAAAATAAATGACACACACATTTCTATCTAGGCCGCTTGATATTTGGAGGAGGATCACGGTAAAATGTATGAATTAAAAAAATACGTGCATAAGAGACATACGCTGGACGTGAACCAGCAACCTTGTGACACACAGGGATGTGTTTAACCGCTTTACTGCCGCTAAGTCACCAGCTGTTCAGGTGAAGCCTCACAGCCTGACATGTTTGTGGGATGTGGCTCTTTTCAGCGACACAGTATAACAATGTGGCTCTTAGCCTCTGACTGGTTGGCCACCCCTGCTCTATATGGTACATTTCGTGCTCATGAGCTTGACTCACAGTTCCGACTTTTCAGCACCATGATCACGAAGTACTATCGCCATAAACCATGTGACATATTTCAAAAGTGGATCCTTTAGGAGCAACACCCCATGGTGTAGTCCATGCCTCCAACCCTTTGCTTTTTGTCCACATGCTGGACAGTCCAAGTGAAGGGCTGCCTGTGGCATCAGGGAATGCTGCAGGAGGGGAAACATTCGGTTCATTTAAAAGCTTAGTGTGTCAATATACGCACCGCTGCATGAGCGTTGCACCCTAGTCCACTTGATGGTTGTCAGTCTTACTGTATGTCTCAGGAGTGACTGTGTTGGAATTTCCTTGGCAAGAATTTTATGACTGAAATCAGCTGAAGAACAAAATAGGGATCGCAGTGCCGAAACCAAAGTGCTAAGGTCATCCCTGCTTCTTACTACAGAACAATGCAGTGTTCATTATCCACCCTGTCAAAATGGCCTCCTGTTTTACGCGTTGATAAAATTTGAAAAGTAAAATTGAAAGATTTGTATCTGTTTCTGTGTAGTAGTAGTAGTAGTAGAGAACACTTTCAACAGGCACATTGTGGCACTGCCATCCCTACTTTATTTCATTTTTTAACTGCCTGTTGAAATGGAGCTGCATTAGTTTTGAAGTAAATCAACAAATGTTGTACCAGCAAACAGATGTATTGACTCATGCATTAAGAACATGTCTTCGTCTGTGGAAAACTTAGGAAGCAGCTGCGGAGCTACTTTACCGGCCAATCCCGGACAAGCAACCCTGTCAGATGCCAGTTTACTCTGGACTCACCATTTCTGGCTGCTACTGCTCCTATTGGTTCACACAGAGAACAGCATCACTGGGTTGACCTCTCCGCAGCTCATACATCGCCAGTGTGAGTGTGTGGAGATTCTGAAAAGCCCAAACAACATAATCCTCTTCTCAGGCTTGCTGGGTTTTCACATGAATATGTTTGGCATCAGGATGTCTACATGTGCTGCCTGCAAAAGGTCGAGGTTGAAATCCTCAGGCATTTTGGGCTTCTATTGCGTTGGACTTTTCTCTTGCTGTCCCGTTTCACAGGCGTTCATGGGAATGAGAAAGCAGACTTTTTCATAGCAAGTTGGTGGAACAAGCTCTGGACTTGGATTTGGAGCAGCGGTTTAAGTAAGATTTTGAACCAACAAAGAGAAATAGAATTTAATTCAACATAATTATTTAGCTTATCCTTTCAACATGTATGTATAGATGGATGGATTGACTTTATTGAGACCAAACTGATGAAAAATTGTACCACAGAATAGTGGAATCTTGTTGGCATGTCTTCCCTTCTGCCATACAGTAACCAAAAAACAGCAGTGACATCTGCTTCTTTCTGGATCATGCTGTCACGTTGAGTCCAGAAGATTGTTCATGCATGAATTTACAATTTAAGTAAACTGAATCTGGACAGTAACAGTACAACTTAAAGCACCATTTGTAGACAGCGAACTGCCTTTAACTCAGAGACTGAAACACGATGTCAACACTGTGGACCAATACATTGAAGTGATGTCTTTTGGCTTGACCACAGTAGATCATGTGGCCCAAATCCCAACTCCCTTTTAATTTTTTTTTTTTTTTTTTTTTTTTTTAATTCAAACTAAGGTGATAAATTACTATCACCTTAGGTACCAAGGTAAAGAATGAATCAGCATTTCTAGCAATTGTTGGAAGCACTGTTAAACTGACATTTGGCCTGTTATATGAGCAACAAAAGACAAAAATCTTAAAAAATCACTTTAAATTATGTTGTTTTCCCACTACAGTATGGCTGGTTGAGACCAGGTGATCTTTAATGAAGCACGAAGAATTGACTCTTGAGCATCAAAATGTAATAAATGTAAAGGTAAAGTAATATTTAAGCATATTTAAAATCATCACATAATAAAAGACAACCTGAATAGTTTCTGTATTCCAGACAAGATGGTAACCGAACACCCCGTGAGTCTCTATGCATAGCTGTAGCGAACTATTTGAGTGACTTTCTCAAAGTTGGATTGACTATTTTCCGGGCAGTGACAGGTAGATGAATTTGCCGCATTGGCAAAGCGAGTGTGTTTACTCCCATGGTAGCAGGATGATCTTCGGTGTTGGTGGTGTTGTACCTATTGACCTCACACTTCTACTTCTACTCCAAAAGGTACAGTATCACAGGACTATGGAGTTGAAAATCCCAAACCCAGGTACGGTACTGGTGGAGGGAGGAAACAAAGGCCCTGTAACCTGTGAACCAAACTACTCAATACATTTTTTCGCAGCATCAATAGAGGGTGGAATTTTCATCTATTTCATGGTGTGCTGCGGAGTAGCCTCTCTTAGCATGTGCTGAAACAGAATGTGGAGGAAGCTGAAGGCGACCATGGCCCTGCAGCGTGATCTCCAGGGTTGAGATTGTTAGAGAGAAGGAGAATGAAACTGTGGCTGGAGGCGGTCGTCAACATCATGAGAAGCTGCTGTGGCTCAAAGCACCTTTCTGCAAAAATCTAAACTAACTATATCTCGTAACTAAAAATATCTCGTACTACACATACTGCATTTAATAAACATGTTTTAAAAAGTAGCATAAACCATATTCATTTTCCTGACAGACGGATAAATACTATACAATCATATACCCTGACTAAATATTTAGCCGCACTTAGAAAGTAGCTGTGCTCCTATTCAACTGTGTACGCCATTGTTAGCAAAGTGAAAGAGAAGAAAACATGTCATCAGTCAGGAGTCTGTCAATTTCAACACAGCAGTTAGTCTATAACATGTACCTCTCTTAGTCATCGTGGCTGCCGATCATCCATTGTGATGTTTTGAACATGAAATTATCTCTGTGTTCCGTGAAACTGGTTGAATGACTCATGTCGGCCAGACAACTCATGAGCAATGGAGAGAAAAGATTGTCCGGTGTTTCATTTCATCCACTTAGTTTCGGTGAAGAATTCGTGGCTTGCTATCTGACGCCACAAGCTTTAAAGATTCGATCAATATAGAAATGCCAATGTTTCAGCAGGACAAGAGAGAGGAAGGTCACATTACAATGTGAGAAACAAGTTTTAAAATCAACACTGAACTCTCCAAAAAGCAATCTGGCAAAACTGTTTCTGCTTTGCTGCATGTCAGTCCACTAAATTGCTCCATGTACTCCGTAGTGACTGAATAACAAACCGTCCTGGGACACCAGGCAGAAATATGTACTCGCGTGTCAGGTGCTTTGTTTTCTCATGTGTGTCACTTTTTCTGTGGAACTCTTCAAAGCAGCAATTTCTTTTTATGGCCTTGCTGAAGAGCAGTCATGGGAAAATGCATTTACTGCCATCTGTTGGTGAAGGAGGAGAGTGCTGACATGCCAGGAGTAGCTGGGTGTGGGACATGCAAGGAGCTTTACTGCTGAGAGACAAGCAAGAATACTGTTTCATCATGCCCGGATATAGGCAGGGTGATACAGCGGAGTTCAGAAATGTGAATTAATCTTGACCATGAAGGAGTTATAAACCGGTGTGAATGATTTGAAATAATGAAAATCTCATGAATGAATTACATTCTTGCTGAATACCTCGATAATTTCTCATTCATTCAAAGGTTTCTGTGTGTTTAATTTAGATTTTGATACTCCTCTCACGACAACTTGTGATGGGCTGATGGGGCTTCACGAAACAGTGTCCTTATTTTCAGAGCCCACTAGATGGCACCCTCTGCGCTAAAGCCTTTGAATTTGAACAACCATTTCAATGAAACCTCACATCGTTTTTAAATCGAGAGCGCCACCCACTAAGCTTAGCAAAATGAGGAAGCCTTATCAGCCCTTAACTAAGGAAAATCCATTCCTTGGTGATGGTCTACTGAAGCTTCATGAAGCCTCTTCCTCCGGTGGCATTCACAGTTTAAAAAATGAGCCGTTCAAAACCATCATTATAAAAGTGACATCAAGTGGGCTCTGAAAATGTGGACACTCTAGTGGTGGACTGATGAGGCTTCATGAAACAGCCTCATTCAGACGGCACTTTCTGGGATTAAATCTTTGGCTCTGAACAACCATTTCAACAAACCCTTGCATCATTTTTAGACAAGAGCGCCACCTACTGAGCTCTGAAAATGAAGACACTGTTTCATGAAGCCTTATCATCCCTTAAAAAAGTATAATCGATTCTCTGGTGACGGTCTACTGAAGCTTCATGAAGCCTCTTTCTCCGGTGGCATTTATGGTTGAAAAATAATGTTAAAATAGCCATTCAAAACCCAACATTATAGAGAAAAAAATGTCAACTAATCGGCTCTGAAAATGTGGACAGTCTAGCGATTGACTGATGAGGCTTCATGAAACAGCCTCATTCAGATGGCACTTTCTGCGATTAAATCTTTGGCTCTGAACAACCATTTCGACAAACTCTCTCATCATTTTTAGACGAGAGCGCCACCTACTGTGCTCTGAAAATAAAGACACTGTTTCATGAAGCCTTATCATCCCATAACGAAGTATAATCGATTCCCTGGTGCTGGTCTACTGAAGCTTCATGAAGCCTCTTTCTCCGGTGGCATTTACGGTTGAAAAATAATGTTAAAATAGCCATTCAAAACCCAACATTATAGAGAAAAAAAGTGTCAACTGGTCGGCTCTGAAAATGTGAACAGTCTAGCGATGGACTGATGAGGCTTCATGAAACAGCCTTATTCAGACGGCACTTTCTGCGATTAAATCTTTGGCTCTGAACAACCATTTCAACAAACCCTCGCATCATGAGAGAGAGCGCCACCTACTGAGCTTGGAAAATGAAGACACTGTTTCATGACGCCTCTCAGGCACACAGAGGACACTACGTCATGAAGCTTCATCAGCCCACCACACAAGCACAAACAAGTTTTTGTAAAATATTTGGCCGACATTTCATTTGGGGAAAAAATGCTGCTGCAAACATGGAATATGTTTTGTTGTTAACAGGGTTTTCTAAAACTAAATGACAACATCATTAAGGATGCAGCACTTTCTGAGACGTTGAATTTCTTAATTTGCTCCTGAGGCATGGTTTTAAACAAATTCACCCTCGAACCGCCCCTGGATTATAATTGTTTTCCAGCAATGGTAATAAGCTTTTTTGTAACATCTCGTAAAACAACTTGTCATTATAGCAAGTGCCAGGGACCTTAGTGATTTTAACACAGATTTACCAGGCACATTCTCACCCGCCCCCTCGCCACCTCCCCCCCTCCACCTTTCTCTTCTCCATGCTTCAGCGCGCAGTAATTACCATTTAAAGTGGGATAGAAGTGAAGTGAATGAGGTAGTTGTTGGCACCTATAGGGTCACGTACTTCAGGCTGCCGCTCTCGATTATTTGATGAGATGAGGTGAGTGAAGGGAAATATGGAAAAGCACAGGTTGATTTGGGATGCTGCACAGCGACCCGCACTCTTGATCATGTGAGCAGTAAAATGTTTAACTGTAGAATAAAGTTGTATCCGGCATCGGCACAAAATATTGAATAATTGAAAGTTTGGAATTGAGAATCATGTATCATCATCTTGTTTAGTATTTATTTTTGATGTATTATAACTCAAGAATAAAACAAGAAGTTTTGCTAAATACATTTTAAAATTCAGAATTTTCTCAGAATTTGTTAAAATGTGAGTCAATGAAAGTCAGGGAAATCATTTATAAAATTCACCAGAATGCCGAAAGAAATAAAAATTGAATTAAAAAAAAAATGGCATATATATATATATATATATATATATATATATATATATATATATATATATATATATATATATATATATATATATATATATATATATATATATAAGTAAGCAACAATGAGAAGATCTTAAACATGGGGGGAAATCAATTATCAAAATGTCACAGAGAAATTCAAAATAAAGTTAAAATAGTTAAAATGGGACAAAAATGGGAAATCATTCTTAAAATTCAATAAAAGAATCAAAACGTTTTTAATTAAATACAGAGAAAACACAGAATATTAAAAATATATATATAATTTAAAAAATTATTAAAAAACAAAAAAATAATTTAATTGGAAATTTATTTTATTTTATTTTTAGTACCTTTCTCGGTGCTAACAGGCTAACAGCTTGCTTTTCATTGTTAGTGCGCTCGCACTTGCAGGTAATATGAAGCTTCCTGATGAAAAAGTAAACTTTCCCCTTAGCAGAAACGTAATAGGTCAGATAAATCACTGTCTAAGTGTCTTTATCGGGGAGCCCTCATGTATAGCCAATATAAGCGACGGCTGATTGTGTCCACTCGACTGTAGTAAAATCACACATCATGTATCACGGTTAAAATGATGCACATTAAAAGCAGGAAGGAGAGCATCTGGTTGTGACGGGAGCCAAAAGTGAACCTAAATTGGGATGGATTTGTTGCTTCCATCGGGGATTCATCTCAAACAAAGATAAAGCAGGAACGTATACCTTGTTTTTTGGCAACCTCAGAGCTTGGATGTGTTTAGCTTCCTCTCTATTCAATAGAAAGGAACCTTTTCATCAGTTCAATGGAAACACATTTGCCTTTGGTTAAGTCAACGTCATCGAACCGCTTTGTAATGGCGCCGACGCCCGAGACACCCCGTGGAAAAATGAGAGAAGTTGAGGATAAATCTTTATAGAAGAAGCATCTTAATTTACTTGATGCCAACAGCACAGATGTCTCCGCAGGTGCTAAAAAACAAATGTTGCCAGGCAAGTCGATGATATCAATCAAGATAAACTTCCTGGCTGTGTTCTTTTACCATCTGCCATCTCTCACTACCATGTGCCCACAGAGCTTTCCGATAAAACATCAACTTTATACAGCTCTGTCATGGAAGAAGAAGTAGCCCTGTGGATTCAAACGTACCTTTGCAAAACTTCCTCCTGGAAAACTTTATGAAGCGAATATTGTCCTGTCAATCGTTCATTCTTCAACACCCTCTGGTAAAATAAGTCGCTCCGGCTTGTGGCAAGATTTTGAAATGAGCTATTGATCCACTCCTCCCATTGGTCAGTCACCTACACACACACTTGCTACACTACTCTTAGCATTGCTTTGCTGCAGGCTGCAGTTTTGTTTTTCTGTCTTTGTCGGCCCGTCCACCACCTGCTGTTCTCCTTGTTCGTAACTCCAGATCCTCCTGTCTGCCCACCTGCTTGCCTGTCTCCTTACCTTTCTGCCAACCAGCCAAAGAAGACAACCTGCCAAGCCTCCAATGCTGCCTTGCATCTATTGTGTTCTTTCAAAAATACCTCCATACCTGCTGTATTTGGATTCAGTTGTGAGGCACTGTGTCACTTTTGGCCAAAAGGCTTACAGTGCTGATCATATTGAAAACAAGAGGGACACATTTTTGACAGTCAGACATGCATTTTCATTCTAGTGCAGTATACTGCAATGAAGCGTAGAGGTCTGTTGCTGGTGTGTTGTACTGGTGGGCATCTGAGGTTTCATGAAACAGTGTCCTGATTTTCAGAAGCCACCAGATGGCACTCCCTGCTTTAAAATGTTTGGATTTCAACAAGTAATTCATTGAAACCTCAAAGCATTTGTAATCAGACGGCGACATCTAGTGGGCTATAAAAGTTAGGAGACTGTTCATCAACCCTGCAATACTGTTTCATGATACCTCATCTACCCACCACTAGCTTGGTGTATGTAGCTGGTGTGCACATTAGTAATAGGTGTTTTCAAACACATATGTAACTGGAATATAGAGCATTATTTGGTCCACGGTTTAAAGCTGCTTGTCTGAGGATCAGCTCATCCAACTCTGAGACCACAGTTCTCGACCACATGAGGGCATCATGCTCACTCTAAGTTGGGAATATGATACTGGGCTACTGGAGGAGTGTTTTGTTTGAGAGTGAGGAATGATGGCACTCCACGGGAAAAAAAACAATCAAAATCATCCCCCCTTTAAAACTGCCATCCCCTTTCCATCAAATATGACTTAGCAACCTTTTTAGCATGCAACAACCAACAATAGTGTTTGTCTTTTATCCCATAGCTGCATTGTCTAACATGGTGACAGGCAGCGAAGCTGAACAAACAACTCATTCTCACACGCAAGTATTACTCACATTTCGATTATTTTCAAGTAGACCAGTGGCCAGCAAACAGTTCTAGAAAAGGCAGCGATGGGTGTAGGTTTATGTTCCAAACTGTACACACAGCGTCACCAACCAGGTTATCGGTGATTGTCAGATTCTCTAAGTTTCAGTTGACACCTTATTGGTTAATTGATGATTGGTTTATGCTCGTGTCCACCATCGATGGAGGTCAGTTTGACCTGTCCGTGCTCAAGCTGCAACATCATGACTTCTGACAAGCAGAGGACAATGGATCGGTAGAGCCACACCATCAAATCAGAGACGTGCAGGTCGGATCACAACCGACCTTTCTCACTCTGGTCATGGACTGTCTGTCCTCCCCATTTTGTGTTTGTGCCATTCCCCTTTCAGTCCCTCCTATCCATCAAATATGGTGTAGCAATTGTTTTAGCAAGCTAAAAATCCCCCAAAAAAATCATTAAAATGAAGACACTGTCTTTTTGTCAGTCGCCATCCTTGTATTTTAATAAACAAAAAGTGAGCCCAGGATTTTGTACTTTTCAAAGCCATAGGAAGAAGTCACCATAGTTATTCCATTCAAAACACTCACTTATTTTTTAAAATTAAATTGCAAAAAATGGCTACCAACTCTCGAATGAACATGAACATCATTTTCATTTTAGAAAAATATAGTGCTTGAGTTTCGAAGGACATGAGCCACATTTCTGTTTTGCTGTGGTAATATTAGGCGCAGACACGCGCCCAAGCGTGACTCACAACCTTCAAAACATGCATTTCCTAATTTGCCCAAATGAACATTTATTCACATCAACAACGCTCCTTTAATTACAGTCAAGCTAGCCTCAAGTTGTTTCACCACGTGGACACTGTCTTCTTCCTTTTTCCCCCGGATCCCTGCGGACTGGTCTTAAATTTTAATCACCGCTTTCTCATACGTTCCGTGCATTACCGCGACATAAACAGTGGAGGCTAAAGGATCAACTCGCACTCTGCCAAAGCAGCCCCACTTAGTTATTTGTTGCCCTAAATTCTGCAGAAGTCAGTGGCTTGAGAACAGTGGGACGGCACAAGAGCTGACAGAAGCAGATAATAAGTTCAACTCCAGTAGATTTCTTAGACTTATCGATTCAGTGCATCCTTTTCTTGTCCAATCCTCGAGACAAGAGAAGCAGCTTTTAGGTATCAAACAGCAATTTAAATGCTACCCTGGTTATATAACAAGGAGGAGAGCGCAAAGTTGGTCTAAAACTAAAAAGGGTTCATAACAAGCTTCAGCTCTTTAATGTCACCTATGGAGTGTTGGAGTTCTAGCTCTGAATGGGATTTACCAATTAACAGTGTACAAATGATGTTAAAACAACAAAAGAATTTCTTAGTAAGGAAGCGTTCCCATAGAGCTTGCATGGAAATAGAACACTCCACTGCCAGTCATTTTTTATTCCTTTTTCATACAAGGCTTTGATGTGAGATTTTATTTTTCATAAGGATCTGGCTGTTTCAACCGACAAGAGTTAAAGTCCTTTAAAGAAGCCTGGATTAAAGGAGCTTCTGTGACAGCATAGCGAAACACCTGAACAAATGAATTATATGACAGTTATACCTCACCAATACGGCAAATAAAAATGTTTTAAAATAGAAATGCTATCTTAGCCTAGAATAAGATGAGGAAAAACATTTTCAAAACCACCATTTTGTTTTGAAATGTGCATGGAAACTGTTTTGTATTTTATTTTATATTATTTTATTTATTTATTTATTTTTTAATTATGAAGGATTCTGGTTGATCTGTGGGCACAGATCAACTATAAAGCATTGCAGCCGCCAGCAAAGGATTTCACGAACTGACTCTGATCAAACGTTTGTAGATGTGATACAAATTGTGTCACAACACAGGAGATAAAAGTCCCCTGTTCTTGGTTGAATTTGATTTCGACCAAAGCAAGACAGCCATGAAGTTGTTTACTTACCTGCCGAACAGAATTTAATGAGCGTTAATTACTGCCTACGATTCACTGCTCTTTGAGGTTGTGTTTTTTGAAATATTGACATATTTCCCAGATTTATTAGAGCTAACTAATTAATGTTTAATGGGGCACTATATTCTTTTTTCTCAAATAATATATTCTATAATTCTGAAATTGTGGTCATTCTTCCTTTCTTGTGAATGGTCATTGGGACAGATGGAAGCGCGAGAATGTGACTCGATTTATTTTACATATTTATTATCTTTATTTAACATTGCAATTTACAAGTTATGACTCAACAAATGTTGGCTGAATGGGGCACATTTAAGTGACTCAAATGACAAGGTGAAAAGCGAAAGACCAAGTTCGATGACCTGATCCAGGATACAGTGGGGTTTTTTTTAATGTTTTGTATTGTCATGTTTTCTATGCTTCACTACTGCTATCAGCAACATGCAAAGTTGTGAGGTTTTTCAACTCTTTTGTAGCCAAATAAACATCCGTGATTCAAATGTTTAGATAGTATAACTTCACATGGAAGTAGGAACACAACTTAGCTCTCCCCATTAACATTTATCTATAATTATATTCGCTTTATTTGACTTTATTTTTGCTCAAAATCCAACCAAGAACCATATTCTAAACTACATATTTTTGTTTGAAAACAAGACAGTGAAACGGTCAAAAGAACAACGCATGCGCATTACTGTCTATGTTGGCCAATACCATTGTGAGGAATAAATAGGGGTATTTATTCCATACAAGTCTGCTAAATTCTTTAATGCACCGCATGTTCGTCACACTACGGCAGCTATGTAGGATTTATATTTTATAAATGCTGATATATGTTTTTCTTTTCAACTTGTCAATCAATTTTTTTGGTAAATCTCTTTGACAACAATTTTCATAACCCTCAAAATGGGTCCGACCAAATCCGTTTAGCGGTAAAAATAATTATTTTTAAAAAATAATATCCGTAAAGGATGTTCGTAGCTTCTTTTTTAAATAAAAAGTTTCTAAATAAGCTTGACTGGAATACAACTGGGTCAGAACGGACGGGGTTATTGTCCTCTCACAGCAGGTAACACGCTGTTGCTATCCAGAGTTGAGACACAGGAGGGGGGTGTTGTGCTTTGCGGGTGATGCTAACTAATGTCCCGTCCCAGCTGCGTACACCAGCTGGACACCGGTCAGTTTTCCCGACTCAAAATACTGTCATTTAATAACATGAGTACCGCTGACTAACTTTTCGTAACTCTGTGTATGTGTAACTCTAAGTATGTATTGTGTGAGTTGATACGACAATGCAGTTTTTATGTTGTGAGAAACGATAATGGAGTTTCACATACTCTGCTATTATCTGTTCTGAGTGAAAATAGCAACTTAAATTTTGAATGTCGTGTCGTCTGTAACGTTATTGACAGGTCGTTTTGCGGAATCAGTGCTGCTTCAGCGTTTCCGACGACACTCGAACGCCTCACAGCCCCACCTCCCCCTCACGCTGGAGGTGATTAGGGGACGCGGTGCTGGGCCACAGACGCCGCTCTGGACACTCCCTGCTCCGGGCGGATACTCCAAGTCCATCTCCAGCTCCATTCAAAGTGTCCAGAGCCACGTTCAGCCTCACACACGCCGAGCAGGAGGGAAAAAAACCCGCTCCAGAAGCTTCACTTGGATTCTACTTTTTGTAGTTTAGAGGGTGGATTTCGATCGGCGAGGGAGTAACTTTCAGTTTCAGGGATAAAGAGGTGAGTTTGACATCCCTTGTGTAGAAGCTCAGGAGTGCTTTATGTGTGAAGTTCCTCAGTTAACTTTTGTTGCAAAGTTGCGTTCACGGACTTGCCTCCGGCTCATTCATTCGTTCAGAAGGTTTGTTCTTCGTAGAATTCGGGAGCAGAAGTTTAATTGTTACTCTTTTTTTCTTCCGCGTCCACGTCATATCTCAACGCCAATTCAATAAAAAAAAAAGAAAAAAATGTTCTCTAATTGCATCCATCTGTTCCGGCTTTGTAAGTGGGAGAGAACAGTGGCAGATGTGTCATCGCCAAAGTTTAGGTCACTCACACCAAGAATACAAATCGAGAAGACTTCAACTTGTTTGACTTTCTTCCAAACTTAAGGGTTTGTAAAGCTGATGGTGAAGGAGGATCGATGTTGCTCTGAGGAAAGGGATCAATCTCAGCTTAAAACGTGGATCAAATCAGCGAAGCTCTGAATCCGCTCTGTGGTTTAAATTGAGGAGCAATTTGGAGTTCATAACGATTGCGTTTTCAGTTTGTTCAAACCTGTTAAGTTTCTCTGGAAGTTTCACTCCTGCCTTACATACACCTTTCTCGACTGACATGACTGAACTATAACTTCAGCCGAGCCATTTTTACATTAGACTGTGTTCTTTAAATGCTCTTATATTCACTGCTATTCTAGTCAAGCTGTGTTTCCTCTCGTTCCCAAGAGCATCTGATAAGCCTGCGTGTTGTGTCCCAGACGGAGGTGTTGTGGCTGCTCTGCATTCACCCCCCTGAGTTTATTATGTAAAACCCGGTGGACACTTTGGTGAACCAGATTGCTCAAACATTGAGTGATGTAACCTGTGTGTGTATTGCAAACCAAAACTTTTTGGAATGCAGATGTACTCTGTGTTATGAGGGCAAAACTTGAACCACTACTGATAAAGAAACTACCTCCTGATTGGGTATTTTCACATTATCACATCCTGCCGACTGGTGACTGTTTATCTCTCACGCTTGTCTTCTTGGTGTGATTTTTTTATGTCTTCATAAAAGTATTTAAATAGGCAAACTGGCTTGAGTTTTGGATCCTTTTGTTTGCGTTCTGATTTCCATCGCCCTCACCTGTGTGTCCAACTCGATTTGTCTGAGTCATGAGCTGAACAAAGTCTGTATTGGCCACATAAAGGGGCATGGCGAGCTAGATTTGGCCCCTTGGCTGCAGGTTTGTCCAAGCTTTCTAACAAGCTAATAAATGGAGCACACCAATACAACATGACACTCCATTACTGATTAGGAGGCACACTTCCTGTTGCAATCAATACTAAATAACGTTCATGTTGACTGCAAAAGAATTCAGCTCTTCATCTGTGTGGTATATTGAATTTGGGCTGGTAGTTTGTTAACAGAATTACCAGCAATGTCAGTACACGCTAGAGGGATGCAGTTGTCTAGTGTGTTAAAGGGCCAGAGTCTTCCTGCCTAGAGAAAACCATTTGTCCTTATCTGCGTGTGCAGCTTAGTCCAGTGAGGCGTGTGTCTGGTGTTTGCTCGCTTCAACGATGGTCACGTGCAGCTGCATCCCCCCCCCCAAAACAATCAAGACCCTTTATTACAGAAACAAAGCTGATGAAACTAGTTCATGTGGAGTGGTTTAGAGATTATTTAAGACTGTAGAATTTTGCACAACAAAATAGAAGATGACTCATTAGACAGGTGTCAAAAAAGATTCAATCTCAGAAAAAAGGAGTACAGTTGACTGTACTCTAACTGCATGTAAAATAAATCCATAAAATGGTATTAAAACGTTTGCAGAAAGACATCTCAATAAAAGCCAGCAGAAGTGAGTCACCCAAGTTGAACTACACGATGTCTAACTTTTCCTCCAAATGAGTTCCCCCTCTGTCGCTTGCCTCTGAACTTATCTTGGCTAATTGCTTGGTCTCGGCATGTTTCCTCTTCCTGTGGCGCCGTAATATTGCTGTACATTTGCTTTCAGCTCATTGTTGCTTTAAGTCCTGGACAGCTGCTGCTTCCATTCACTTGTGTGAAGCGAAGCCAAACTAAGTGCTTGGTAGCCTGTCGTGCAGACTGCGTTGATCCTGCTTATGCAGTGCTGTCGGGGGATTTCTAATGTATTCATCATGACACTATGTATATATGTATGGATGTATGTACATTGAGCAAGGGAGTTGACGGGGTACTTTCATTGCAATCCAGGCCATTTTAATGCTGAAATTATCACAACCATTTGGGAAAGGCTTTGATTTATCTCAAGGACATGACAGTAATTATTGTGGAGAATTTGTTGGTTAGATTAAACTTTGATTCTCCCTGGTTATACCTTGAAAATATTTCAGACTGAACTGGCTTTTTAATCTTTATGAATAATCTTTCGTAATGCTTGTCGTGTGTTGTCATTGTCAACCACATAGTGACTTCAGTTCACATATTATTACAGTAGATTATACAGGATTTCAAAGAGCAGATGTTCTTCATCCCCACATTCAGAGTGCATCATGCTGGAGGACCTTACATGGGTACTACAGTCATGCAAATGCAGGGTTCCGACACGTTACCAATGGTGGCACACTGCCATGGTATAAATGAGAGCCGCTACGTCTTCAGGAAAAATAACTTGAAAACAGCAGGTTGTTGTGCCGTCAAACTTTAAAAAAGAAAAATCCTGACGGAAACCCTCAAATGACTGGGACATTAAAGATCATTTTGATCAAATTTAATCGACTATTTTGGTCCATGATCTCAGAATAGGCCTATAATTGATTATTAAATCAGGACCGTTGCGTCCCGAAATGTTGCGTCCAATGTCCACCATGGAAACACCAATGAGTGAACTGTGCTATTTACAACACTATTATCAGAAGTGTTTGTCAACCTGCACACGTTAGCCGACTAGTTGGCTGACTGTTAGTCGGTGACTAGTCGACTGTCAAAATAGTTGTTCGTTGCAGACCAAATAGCTGCTCACTTACTTAGCAAATATAATTACAAAAAAGTGTCCTTGAAACTACAAACTACTCTCTACTAATAATTTTGTTTTCGTTTTCCTCTGCATGTATGACATTGCATTTGATTCGCTGTCAGCCTGCACAAAACAGTCCTCTCAAAAGCGCCTATTTGACTTGTCACAATAGGACAGACGCTGGTGTAAATAGTAATAATATTCTCTCAGCACCGTGTGGATCCCAGTATTGTTTACGAAACCACATTAGACTATTGTCCCCCGTCAGTCACCTGGTTCCCTTTTCAATCAAGCTTTTATCTTCCAGTGAATTAATTACACTACGCTTGTTTGTTCCCTTGCTATCATCATTTACCATTGTTAGCTCATGTTTTGCAAATGCCCCGCACTTGCAGCCTCTCTGCAGTTTGAGTCGAAATCGAATAGTAAATATATTGCAATGTTTGTTTGGACTACCGGTTAATATTTAACCAGGCAGAATGTCTGAAGGCTTTTGAAATTCAGCTCGTCTCGCACGCCATCGCCTTATCAGAGTGTCGGTTTAAATTTCCATGTTCAGAAATTACTTTGAGACTCAATATTGAAATGTTTGTTAAACATTTTCTCCATTGCCAAACGTGCCTGATTATTCCTCCGCTGCATTTCACCCGAGCTGATCTGCATCTGGATTGGTGTTGAGGACTTCCAGATCATGTTTCTGTGCAGCAGCTTGACCTCTGCTCTTGTAAAGCCCATGTCCAGTCCCGTACTTTGGCTGAGACCCATCATCCCGCTGCTGTTCCACTAAGAAGTGTTTTAATCTCCATCATTTGCCTGCAGAGCTCTAATATTGTGACACGTCTGCCGCGAGAAGGTCAACTTAACAAGCAGAGAATTTACTTAGTCCAGACTTTCATTCCTTGTAATAGATTTTGCTGTCAATTATTTGCACACAGATAACAATGTCATCCCAAATGGCCACAAGAAGAATTACGCCAGTCATAGCAACGCACACACACACACACAACAGATTTTTCTCAAAATAATCCCTCTTAACGCAGTTTTTCCAAACCTCAAAATCATACCTTATTGGTTTGTGAATAAATGTGTGCTTTCTTAATGACCTAGAAGAGCACGTAACCTCAGTCTAGTGGCCGTAAATAATACATGTGCATTTAATGGAGTTCACCCACCGCCCGGTCTGTAGCAATATGTAGGTCAGGTTGTGTTTTCAATAGTATGATGCAGGATTAAAATGATAGGTAACAACTGGCAGACAGTGACGTAACTCATCTCCTCGTTGAGACTTGTTCTTAAGTCGCAACCAAAAATACTGGTCTATAATAGTTTAAAATCGGTTTAGCTTGGACTCTGACACAAAGGTCGGAAAATATCCCTACTGGATATTCACTGGGTTGAATCAAGGTAACGTACATCCGGGAGAGTGTATTTGAGTGTGCTTTTTTCCCCCCTTCATTTATGAGATTAATGCCAGCTAAACCGTGTTTACCACCGAAACATGCATCAGAGAGATTTCATCAATCTCTGGGATGTGAAATGCATCAGGAAGATTGATAAGGCTGCAGCTCTATAACGCACTTTCGCCGAGTAGTTCGCTGAACTTTGTCCGATTTAAACAGATCGTACGTAATATATAGATGACTGAAAATCGTACTTTGCCAGGATGAGATCTTAGAAGGACAAGATCTTTGCCCTCGATGTGAACTTGTTGCACTTTTTCTAAACAGAATATTCAGTCTTGCTCATCCCTCTTTCACTCAGCAGCAAAGATAATCCACCCAGTTTAATCAAGGCTGTCAGGTTTCCCTCGTTCTCTATCTTTGGAGTCGCTACAACAGTTAGCAGCAGGCAGCAACTCTTATTAATGGGATTTTAGAGCCGTCTGCCGGGAAGCCACCTCCGAATCTAGGGTAGTGGGTTACCAGAGGAGGAGTTAAGGGCATCCTGCTGCACGTGTATCCAATAAATAATGGGTCAGAAGGATTCCAGCCGACCTGCACTCGCTTAGAGATTCAGCAGACAGGGTCGTCATTGGATTTTGCTGATGAAATTTCGATAGCAGACTTGTTTACACTGCTTCACCATGTTGTTTGTTTACAGGTTTGCTCCCATGCAGGGTGTGTAATGACTTCATAGATATTGGTTTTTCCAGGATTGATTATGGCAGCTTCTAACAAATCATTTAATGCCCCCGCCTGCCATGTTTTACCAACAGAACCTCAAACTGTTGGAATCTTTGACTGGTTTATCAATTTATTTAATCTGAAAAATACAAAGGTCAGCATGTTACTTAATATCGCTATTCAATATCTACCTGATCACTGAACTATTATTTTTAAAATAACATTATATGGACTGGATTGTTACTCTTCTGCTTGACCATTAAGTAAAACATCACATTCTGTAGCACGATGGTGGCTTTGTCCATATGTATTTAGCAATGAGTAAACAGGTTTTTGTCCACCAACTAAAATAACTGATTCCAATCTGAACTGCAAGGCCACCGTCTCATACATTTTTTTTACGTCATAATTGTTGGCTGTTTAATAGTTTCTGTTTTTCATTAAATAAAATGAGTAAAGAGTTTACTTCAGGTCATGGTGTGATAATAATGCTATCTATAGTAGGTGTGTTATCTCAATACGCTCAAATATTGCTATACTTGATTGTGCAATATTTTTGTTGAAATATCTCAATACTCGATTGTGTGATATTTAATGCATAGATACTAAGATATGCTGCTGCATAAAGGAGCAATTCATTCCTCTGTGTGAAATTTAACTGGAACCATAACTGGACTGATGTCATAATAATGAACCTGTTTTCTTGTTCATACTATTGTACTGCATTATCTGATTTCCACCCTTAAAGTGATTGTTCTTATTACAATGTATAGCAAAACTTACAGCATAACAATGCATCACAATGTATCATTTCACCACATCTGTATCAGGATACGTATCGTATCGCAAGATACCTGCCAATACACAGCCATAGACAATAGTCACACTTTGAGCTTAATATTACGTTTTCATTTAGTTTTAAAAGAAACTGACTGCTGTTTGATGTTAACGAAAGATTGCAGATGATATTAATACTAACTCGATCTTTCCTCACTAGTTGAAGATTTGTCCTTGTTCCAATTTTGGTCATTCCTCTCGTTTTAAAATGTGATCCTCTTCTGTGCCAGCCAGTGGCCATCATGCAAAAATAGAGTTGTAGCATGAGAGCGGCGGCTGCATGGCCTCATTTGTTGGCCGGTTTATGTGAGCTGTCACAACAGGGAGACATTTCTTTCTTTTGGTCCTGCAAAGCCCTGCATTAAGGCCATGAATGTATGCTAGGCGCCTCTTTTATCTCGATCCCTATAGCAATTGGATTATTGTCCGAAAAGCGATTGATGCTAACGCTGGACTAAAAAACTGCCACCGCTAGCAGTGTCATTGTCCAGGTGCATTTCCACTGAGGTCGTGTGCTGGCCCTGAATGTCTTTCTTTGCTAGACAAAAGTGTTTCATTTCAAAGCGATGGGAAAATATAACTTGCTATATTTTCAGCTGCGAGGTTCTCGCGTTTGCAATTATCTAATGGTACATTCTTTAATGCCCGAAGGGAACACGGCTGCACTGCCGATCACAAGGCCTCGCTCCCCCCTGGAGTCCAACCAAACACTGCTGTACAAACATGTCCACCATAGGGTTTGTTTTCTTTGGCTATGTTAAGGATTGTTTACTGCCACTTAAAAGTTACAGGAGACCTTGTCACTGATGACTGATAAACATGGATTAATTGCTTCCAGGGGGACTGTCCATTATGTTTTTCTTGACCCAACCTGCTAAATTTCTTTTGCTTCCTGTGTTTTTGCTTTCAGGGGGGGACACCAGCAGCCAAGATGGAGGTGAAAACATCACTTCTAGACAACATGATTGGGGTCGGCGACATGGTCCTGCTCGAGCCCCTCTCTGAAGACTCCTTCCTCGAGAACCTGAAGAAACGCTTTGACCACAATGAGATCTATGTAAGAGATTGATTTGTTTGCTTTCCACTCGTAACCCGTATGGCCTTCTATAACGTTGGATTGGTGGGGTGAAAGCTAGTGGCATAATATTCAGGGTACAGTTTGAAATTTCTTGTTGATAATTGACAAAACCAGGGTTCTCCCCAGCGCTTTATCTACACTGGGGTTTTGACCCTCTATAGGACTATAAAGGACGTACAACGTCCTTGTCCCCTTCCCGGAGACACCACGTAAGAATCTTCAAAAAAATCATTTTGTTTCACTTTCAAGGTCCATCAGGAACAAGACTGTTAAGGCAAATGTGTAACTTTGCACTTTTAAAACCTCTTTTTCTAAAACAAATGTTATTGTTTCCTTACATTTAGCATGGTGTGGTATATATAGTGATACACCTTCACATGTACATACCCATCAAACAAAAACGAAAAATCCTTGCATCCTTTGCTGTATATTTGCTCATGATTTCACCCTTCTTTAACAAAAACAACTGAAACATGCTGGAAAACACCGGCTTCAGCCCAGGCAAGTGGCACGGAAGCAGTCGCCACAAAAACCACCCAATCAATAAATCGCATCATGGAGCAATGTCAATGATGCCTTTGCAATGAAGCATGTAATAGTGAGCTGTGAGATGAGCACACAGCTCTGCCAGAGGATGTTTATACTGAGGCACAGTTGTCCCTATATCTGACATATAGGTTTTCAGCAACCTTCTTTGTGCTGCTTTTGCAGTTTTGCAGCTTGAGATGTCAGCCAGGATAATTACAGCTCTGCTTTGGTTCCTGCTGGCTCGCTCGGTTAAAGCCTAAGGAGTGATGTCACCTCATACAGCAATGATTTCCATAACAGAGTGATTTCTTGAGCTGCACCATTCAACCGAGAAAACATGATGAAAGCTGGTGGGGCTACTGTTGTTTTATGTCAAGATAAACTTGCATTTCCATTTGAGTTTTGCTTATTGACTAAAGTTGCTTCTTTCTAAATGACCAGTTCACAGGAGGTGAATACTAGTGTCGTTTCCCAGAAATATTTGTTTGATGGGTTTATTCATCTTTTTCTTTTAGGCTGCTGTATCAGATTGGTGAGCTTTAAGGAGAGCATACTGACTGGCTGTTTACTGTACTCTGACTCCTTGGTTTTTTTTAGCGTTACAGGATGAACATTCCAACAGCTGCGGGAGACTTCTCCAGCTTCCGGCAGTTAGGCCTCAGATGTGCTTTCACCCGTACATTATGGGACATATTTAAGTGTTTATAGAACTATCCAGGATGTTTCATCCTAGATATTTATCAGGTCTCAAAATTATTTGGTTGAAGCTATTTCCATACAAATCTCCCAGGTCATATGAGGTCAAAACTTCGATCACTTTCTGATTGAATTCTTGTTTTCTTGTTTCTTGGTCTTTGTTTTGATCTCTCACAGGGAAAAAGTCCCTTCTTTATCTGTTACGCAAATCACAGCTTTTTTAACTTGTGGAGACAAGCCTCTTTGTTTGTACCTGAGGAAGTTTAGTTGCTTTGCAGAATTTATTTGTAATAAATTTGCTTATTCTATGCCACGGTGGGTGGGAGTTGATGTGCCATCAGTGAGTCATTTGTAATTCCCTTCTGAACAGATGTTTTAGTCAGTATAATTACACTACACTGAAGTTGATAATGTCATCCTTAACTGGTGAGCTACCTCTTCACAGATCTGTAAACAAAGCATTAATGTCAACAATAATTTTCCAAGGCGTTGAGGTTTGTTTAGAAAATGTGTTTTGCCACTCTTCATCAAGTGAGAATATCCTTTAGTCAGAATAATGCCTTTCATTGAAAGTTAAACACAATGCAATTATTTTTTTCACTCAATCTATTTTTTGCACTCAATCTAGCAAGTAAATCTTGTTCTTTTTGTTGCTCATTACCGAAAACATGTGACACTGTTGACATATACAGACACCCTCGGACTTTTCAGCAGTCCTCTGCACTTTTAAAAGCTCAACTTCAGCCTCCGATGCTGCTGAAAAAAGGAGACTGTGGGAGGTTGTAATGTTGCCACGGGAAATGCAACGCTCCACTCCTGTCAGAGTGCGTTATGCAACAACCATTACCATGGACAGCAGAGCGAATGTTTCAGGTTGATGTTTGCAAGTGCTATCTCTGCTCTGTTTGCAGCGTAGGAGGATGAAGATTATGCCTTGTTATGTTCGTGTTCAGCGATATCTGGAGTGTCATCAGTTCCACAGACGCAGTGTGAATGTTTCATGAAGGAAATTTTCGGTGGGAAGATGTGAGATTTCGCTTTTTATATACGAAATACAAAGCCAGTTTCAAGTTTGCCTGGTCTTATCACTTTCATTTGGATGACCATTTAATGGGATGGGTTTTTCTTGAAACTCACTTGAAAGCTGATCTCCCTTGTTCTGCGATTGTATTCCAGGTGTTGTAAACTCTTTAGCTCTTATTATATCTTGAAATAAAATGTGGAAATTACCTGAGGAGTATTGAGGTGTTGTTTTCACCCATTATAAGTGCTGTAGAAGCCTCTGCCTCTGGTAGAGTGCACTGCTTTTCCCTGCCAAAAGAACACATAACTTTCTCATGGAGATCAATGAATATTTGCTTTCACTTCAGGCTTTACAAGACTCAACAAAGTTCCTGGAAGCACTGTCTTTGAAAATTGACATGATACATTTTTTGGAATATGTCATTAACACACCTTGTCCTTGTATCCCCATCCAGACCTACATTGGCAGTGTGGTCATCTCCATGAACCCATACAGGTCACTGCCCATCTACACACCAGACAAGGTGGAGGAGTATCGAAACAGGAACTTCTATGAGCTCAGTCCGCACATGTAAGTTCACTTAATTTCTTCTTCAGGAACCCTACTGTTGAATTCTGATTATTTTCGTTCTTTTTGATATGTTTTTTCTGCCTTGGTGCCAAGACCACAGCAATGCACCCTTTGAGTCTGCTATAGGAATTAGTTCATCAATCCCTTGGTTCACTGAAGTAATTGCTTAACCAAACTCGGAATTATTTCATCCTTCTGTTTTTATGGGAATCAGTGCGTAAAACTTGGCAGAAAGGGATCAAATCCACTCCATGACCTATGACTGTGACACCACTCTTTCGTCAATAGATTGCGCGTGTGTTTTGTTTCGTTTTTGGCTGGTAGCAAATTGAGTTGAAGCCCACTGCAAAGTTTGCAGCCTAAAATGACCAAGTGACTGAAACAGTAGGTGGCAACGGCGACGGTTCTCTCTGGTGAATGGACAGATTTGTCCTTGTCCGTATTCAGTCCACTTGCTTGCCATCTGTCTTTTGGCAACGTCAAGGATGAATCACTGTGCGGTTGCCAAGCTAAAACAAAGCTGTCAATTAGTTTCTCTTGTCATGCCGCTCGGGCTTTAACCCCCTGAGAGAGCAAGGGTTTGATGTGTCAGTTTTCTTTTGTCCAGGAGCACGACTTTCTTTTGACTGACTTTGGGGTTGTGAGTGGGTTACAAGCTTCATGCTGTCTCGGATTAAAAAGCTTTAATGTTTTCTGGACTGTCTTTATGTTGCTCTTCATGCTCATGTATTGTTGCTTTTGAAGCTTCCTCCTATTTATGACAAGTTTACATTCAGCAATTACAAAGCAAATGTTGGTCAGAAGATAAAAAATGGAAAATAAATTCCCTCTAACCAGGGTCAGATTATCCATGAATGGGCATGTGCCAAAGGGCACCTCCATGTATATTATATGTCTAATAAACAGTACAGTTAACCTCAAAAGTCAAAGTTTTAAAGTGAATTTAAACCTAAGATAATTTTATTATTTGAATGTGCTATGCACGTTAACGCTCTAGTGGACAAGTTCAGAGAGCTGCAAGGGAGCAGAGAAGGAAGAAGGGCGCAGACGACTGGTTAATGAGTGCTTCCTTGTGGTTTTTGGTGTGTCAAGGTGCTATAAATCAGAGGACATTTTGCACCTTCGAACCCTGATTATTTATTTTTGCGTGTTCGCTACTGTGTATAATAGTAGTGCACCAAACTGAAAATTTGCCTTGCAATTGCTTTGTGAAATGTCTTGTGGATCTCAATCTAGGTTAAATGTCTTGAGCTGAGGATGACAAGATTCAGTCATCTATTATGAACCCCAACTTTAGACTTTAAGAAGATTGAACTCTTTTAATAGGCTCAAGGGTTAGACCTATAATGCCAGTCCAAGATCGTTTTAAAACGCTCTATGTTTTGGTCATAATCCTGCAGTTTGAACCATCTGGACTAAAGTTGACCTGTGCACCTCAAGGGGTCTCTTTGTGTTTGATATTTCTTTAAGTTATCCGTGTGTTGTATCCATTTTTTTACTGTGGGCCATCAGAAATGTAGAAAAATAATCTTAAATATGCAAAGACTTCTGATCAATGTTATACCTTTCACATGTGCTGTATAGAATCTCAAATATCAGTCATTCGACTGACAGTCAACTTCTTGACATTGTACTTAAAACGTTTGCAGATATCAAATCGTAAAAAGCATAATATTGTCACAAAATGAATTCATGATTGTATCAGGTCCATCGTCTTACCTACCTTATGTTCCGTCCTGGCTGGGTCTCCCTGAATATGAAATTGTATTTGTTTTTTAAGAGTCTCATTTACCCTCCCATTCCATTCCATTGATATGATATTGATAACTTGTGTAGAATCATACTGCTTTTCATTTTATTTAAACAGGTTTTTTTTCCCCATGTTTACCACACCATTTAATTACACTAGAAAGCTGACTGACAGGTTTGGATTCAGGCTTTAATTTAGGTAGCAGCAGGAGTTCTCAGGTAACCTCCTCTTCCTGTCGTTGATCCTCACTAGACGGTTAAACAATATGAAAGCAGCAGCCTTAAATGGGTTTCAGTAAAATGTCTGACTGGAGGGTGGGCGACCCCTCGCAGTGCCAGAGGAGGTCTGTAAGACAACCCTTTGAATTTCTCTCTCTAAACTTTTAATTGTCTTGAAATCCGAAACGTTTAACACTGTTCAGGTGCGAAAAAAAAACACGTTTAGGTTTGTGTAATTTTTTTTTCTTCCCTTTATCTGTTTCCCCAGCGTGAAGCAATCATCTTTCAACTTACTCTGTCAGCACTCCTTTTAATATTAAGCACATGATACACATGGCAAAGGTGTGGCTCTTCACGCGTTAACACAATTCACCAACCGATTTAGCTGGAGCCTTTTACGATCTCTCACATGGCCTTCAGCTAACCACCCTGTAAATAACACCACCATGTCGATTGGCTGCTCTGAATAGCAGAATTGATCCGTGGTGGGGTGCGACCACTAAAGTACAGTGTACCTCATTTAATCTTACAGAAAATGTATTTGAAAGGAACAGTTATTATTTTTCTAACCAAGACGTCCTGTAAATCATCAATCATTTTCTCTCCTTGGCTACCGTGCCAACTTCCCTGCCCAGATGAATGACCCATTCATTAAAAGACACTCCCTATGGTGCAAACTTTCCTCCCCTCCACTCCAGGGCTGGGCCTTTGAGATGAGCTAATTAATGGCCTTCCCCGAGCGTGGCGGCATTACAGATGGCCTGAAGTCACCAATTTCCGTCCACATCCAGCCAAGCCAGACACAGATTTGAGTACGTCTGTTTTGGGGGTGTGTCTCGAGGGTGGGATCATATTTCCCTGTTGTTTAATGAGCTATTGAGACCCCTAATGCTCACAGCAGTCAATACTTTGTGCCACTGGAGATTTGGCTTGCAGAAGGTACCACGGCTGGCTAATGGAGCGATGAGGCCCAGTGTCAGACATATGTCAGGGATTTCAGCTGCGGCACACGGGCTTCTTGACAGCCTGACTGTGAAATTGGCTTTGTTTGACTTCTTAGCACCTCATCCACTTACAGATTAAAATGTAACATTAGTATAAAAATAACAGTTTTCAAAAACTAATTCCTGATAATGTTAAAAGAGAGGAAGTTGTGTTGTCTGGTCGTGTACCATATTTACTTCACCAAATGTCTCTCGGCAATGTGCTCAATCGATGCATGCCGATTGCTGTTACCGTTTTTTAAACTGCAGCGGTTCACAAGTTGAGATAACCGCTTCGACAGCAACTAGTCCCCAACTCTGTCTGCTCAAAAATAATTGAATAAATAAATAAAGATCACTTATATTGTGGCATGACAGGCCTTTCCCCATTGCGTAGGGACACCCTATGCTGAGCCTCTCCCAGCATAGAGGGAAGTGTCTCACCCGTCAGTCAATGAAGAAGGACTTTGAAGGAGAACCACAAGGAGCACTGCCACCCTTTTTCTTCTGGTACATAATTGGATCAGTGCCAGAGTACCGGAAGCTTTTCAGCTATTGGTTTTACCACAAGTAGTCTGGTTTCCCCCGCAGCACTTTTTTTTTGCCAAGATGGGTGCCATCATTACGTCTCTTGAAGGCAACTTTGGAAACATGCTCAAGAGACAGAAGATTAATATTTCAAACCTGAATCAAACTTGAGTCAAATGTATTTCGATAAAATGCTTGCTGGAACCAGATTGATGCGAAGGTTGTTTGCGCATTCTGCTTGCACAAATAGCTTAGTTTATTTGTAAAGAGTTAACAATACTTTTGCATAGGTTATGGAGGCTGCTGTTGAAGTATTGATAACAATAAACTAAGTCAAGACGTTAGTCAAATGCCATTCAAAATAGCCAACGCGAGGGTTATAGGTACTAGTGTAGAGGTAGATCACAGTGTGAGAGTGAGATGCTGGGATACTGTGCTGCCATATGTGTCGTACGCGATGCTGGGCTGCTACGTGCTGCGGAGCCACACATTGAATTAAAAAAAAAAAAAAGCATCCGCTGGCTCTTGCTGGCCGTGGTCGTAAGTCGGATGTTATTTGTATCAATAAAATCCCGATGATACATATCCCCCATTGATCAGAGCCACAAAAACAACCAATGTGGGAAAACCCTGTGCTGATTTAAATATAACAATTATAAGTAATTGTCCAAAAGAGAAATGCAAGCCTCTAATCCTTATCCAGTTGTGACTCCCTGCGTCAGATGCTTGTCAGGTTAAAGCAGTCAGTCAATTGAGTCAGGTCCTTGATCAAATTAAGCAAGTCCTAGTCGACCGCAATCAATCATCTAGCTCAAGCTTCAAAGAGCCCTTTTTTGTTTTGAATATTTTTCTATCTCTCCCACTTTGGTGACTAGATGTTTATTCTTTAGCAAAAAGTGTTGCAGTCTTAAATGCACCCTGATTTTTCCTCTCAGCTGCTGATTAAAAAGGTGACATAATGTGTAAGTGTTGTTTTTGTGTTATGTGCTTCTGGAGTTTCAAGTAGGCGTTTATAAACTGCCGGCCAGATCTTGCTCGTAGGTAGATTGAAGTGGGCACTTATTGAATGGCATTTCGACACAGGTGGGCAGAATAAGAGCACTCAGGCTTGTGTTGGCGGACTGGTGGGCTCATTGAACCTGGAGACAGATGACAAGCTGTGTGCGAGTTACCTTTGCCACCCACGCAGACATAAATTCAGGAAATAAATACCTGTTTTGTATCTCATGTTGACATGAGCAATTTGAAATTCTGACGATACCGATGTGCGATGCTGGAAGGTCCTGTGGAGGTGAAGACCTCAATGTTGAGACAAATTCAATCGTAAGTTTTATCAGGAATTCAGAGCTGGTGAGCTGGCGGCTCATGATGTGCTTGATTTCATAGCAACATGAAAGTTGCCAACAACAGGGTTTGTAGTTTGGTTGGTTGCAGAGGTGCTGTAGTGGGGTCAGGATTTTAGATGACAATAAATTGGTTTTAACTAAATGGACCAAGCAAGAAATGTGTTCGTAATGTAGTAAGGTCATAGTTTCCTCACCATCAGTCACAGAGGACTCCACCTTTTAAGGTAGACTGGGACCCCCCATCAAGCACCGACACATCTGCTTCACATAATGGACGTGTATTGTGAGAGTGGTTTCTGGAGAATCAATCTCACATGGATGGTCACCACAGAGTCCAGACCTTAACTCCATGGAGAGTTTTAGGATGTGCTGGAAAAGGTTCTGTGTAGTGGCTAGGCTCTCCTATCATCAGTACAAGATGTTGGTGAAAATGTAATGCAATACTGAAAAGAAATCCTACCATTATAAAACAGTCTGAGAAGGTTACTCCACAGGCAGTTAACTCAGCTAATATATTCTGACTCGGGTTCCAATTTCCTCAGCTGTCCCCGTCTTTTTGATCACATATTTAAATAACAACTTCATGTTGCTTTCTTGATCATTCAGTCTTCTTTCTTTCCCCTCCCTTTCCATGTACTGGATGTGTCGTCTTTTGAGCTGCACAGTAGCAGCCTATGTGATTACAGAACCCTTCAGCAATCATTAATAGACTTATGAATTCCTAGGCATTCCGAGATGATGCTTTCATCCTCCCACAGTTGAGCACAAAACTGATTAAACATTGGCTCATTTTTCCTTTATCTGTTCAGCGATTTCATTTTCATAGAGTTCTCCCCCTCTCTGTGACTGATCCAAACCATTGTAAAGCTTCACTCTATTCACTGACAGAACAATGACAACCAAGCTTCTGAGTATAGAAGATGTGAGCAGCAGAACTAAAGTGGAACATTTCTCATTATTTATGTTACTTGTTTAGGCGATTTTTATGTGGAGCAGAATGTGCATTTTCCCAATGGCATATGCTTCTTTTTATTGTGGTTCAACTAATTAATTTCGACTTTATGGTTTGTTGTCTATCATTAGTGTTTGATTTGGGTTCGTGTTTATAACTTCAACTGATGTGGCGCTCATTTGTTTTTATTTACTGCTAAAGTGGTAACTGCGTTGTGAAAAGCTCGTAACATATGGAAACTGACAGAACACTGCCATTGTTGTTGACTGCTGGTGTCATTCAGTTTGTAAGCATGTGACTAGTCACATGAAATTAAACATCGCCTCGTGTGAGAGTTGGGAATTTGAGTTTTCACTTGACAAAATTATGAATTGGTAGACCTACAAAATGGCACTAAAAAGGCTAGCTGAATTGCCTATTGGAAGTCAAGGGTTTAATGAAATAACTTGTGTTATTAGGTGAGTGTTCAACATATAAATGGTATTTTGATGAGTCTTTGGTAGTTTTGTCACCATCATTTCGATGTCATTACACTAAATTCATTAGCGCATTGTGTATTTTGTGATCCTAGTTCTCTAATTGACTCACAAATGACTCTATTGTCTGCATTATTGCATATCATTATCTTTTTTAATTGACTAAAGCCATTACAAATGCTACAATTAATTGCAGGAAATGACTGAAAACAATGTCGAATTAGCTAAGTGTTTAGAACAAACAAAAAACAGATGTTTTTTTGTTGTTGTTGTTGTTGTTGTTCCTTTTCATTCCTGAAATTGAGTCTCTATCTCGTGGTTCAGAGCTCGATAAATGGTCGGCAGTCAGCTCTACAATCGCTGCCCGTTGCCTAAGGGGGTCATTTGGTCACATGAGGTCTTGTCTTCTTTGAGCATTCTCCAAGTGAATTTGAGCTAAATTGGGTGAAACGGTTTATTTCTTTGCAGGCGTGCTTTATAAAAGAAAGCATGCCAGAGCTGAAGATTGCCAAATACCGATGGCGGCAGTCTGTTCCGCACTTTTTTTATCTTAAAAGTGAGTCGGATTTAAACGCCGCTGGAATTGTTATTCTTCCTGATATTTGGAATTTTCTGTTTCGTCTCACCTTCTGTGACCTGTGACAGAGGATGGCCGACACATTCTAAACAAAACATGACTGTAAAAATAAGTATTCAGCCAAGGGTTTCCATCATCCTGTCTGTGGCTAAGGATAGTTTATATGCAAGTGTTTATCCTTGGACAGGATTTGTTTGAACACCCAGAAAACTGTTTTCAAAATTCTGAAGTTGTGAGCTACTCTTGGGAATCTGCTGAAAGATGCACTTCTCTGTGTACATCTTAAAAACACCTCAGCAAACATATTCCATGCTACTGTCAAGTAACTGCAACACCAGACCTCCTCTGGGACAGTAAAATGGTATGCAGTAAAATAAATTAAAGCCTTGGACCCCCCCTTCCTAGAAAGGGTGGGAGAGTGAGCGCATCATTTCGCATACAGGAAGTAAATTAGAGATTTGTAACAGCAGTTTAACTATTAATTAAAAAAGTAAAGGTTTTCCATTGACTGTGTTATTAAAACATCGAAGGCCTTCCTTAAATCTTCATTACAGGTTTGGGAAATTTGCGCCATTTATACTTCTCCTCATTTACCTGTTTTATGGCGGTGTGTTGTCCTAACTGGTACACAGATGGCCCACATCTGTTAAGGACCTGTCTTTTAGCATGTATGTGTGTTTCCACTCCCTGGCCACCCACACTGGCACGTTAGTCCTCAGTCTGTCTGAGTGCAAGTGCCTGTCTTGGATCCCACTTCCACCTGATCGTCAGGAAAAAGTTGCTTCCTTCGACGTTGTATTTGAGCCTCATGGATTTCCTGAGGCCTCCTGGGCCAGTAGGACCACACTGAGATCACAGGGTTCCGTAACAAGCTCTGCAATCTAAACTAATACTGGGCAGCTCGATTTAGCATCAAGGCTTTCTTTTCTGACCTGGAAAAGGGAGATGTTTTTGTGAATCACATGTTGCTTTTGAGAAGTCTGAATGGAACATTTAGCTTCTCCTCCCAAGTTGGTGTTGGATCCAGGTGATGCTATTTTTGTGGGTTGAAACATGTGCTTATATTCATTTTTTTGCTGTGAGCTAATTGATGGTTTCAGCTGTTAATACTTATATTTCTGTACATCTGTACAGTTCTGACTGTAAAATGAGACTCAAATCAACTTCTGTTGTATCATTCCAAGCTTGTACAGCATGTAATTTTTGAGAGGATCATCTGAATCTCTTTTATATGGACTCTATTTGACATCTCTGCATCTGGTCTCTGACAAGAACTAAGAATTCCCATTTAAGTTACCAGAAACTAGGCCTATAATATCTTATAATCCGGAAATTACGGCATTTATCATGGGCCAAACTCGGCCTATAGACCTTCAGTTTGACACTCCCTCTTCATGGACACTTCTATCAACTGACAGTGGAGGTCAGCCAGTCGTGGTCGCATGCTTAATCAGTTCCAGGGAATGCTGATCCCCCAACTCACACATAACAGTTAGCATTGTGCAAATGACAACATGATAGTCTGCTGATTCTGCCCTGAGTGTACTTTCAACCTTCAGGTCACACGCTACCGACCCATCATCGCCCCCAAGGTCTCATTTGGCAGTGGTGGGTTGTAAAAAGAACTAACTGCTCTATTTTCTACTGCTTACCTCATGCCATTGTGGCTTTTTGTTCACCACTGCCACGTGTAAGTCCAAATTATAGCCTGTAGACAGATGTGAAGGGGAGGTCCCCAGCATCAATCTGTGGTACAATGGTACAAGGTCTTTTTCCCGACCGACCCATAAATACACAGTGGGATTCAGAAGTCTTTCATCACTTTGATCTTGACTGTGTTTGATGTCGACTTTTGCACAAGCTAGCTCTTTTCTCATCAGTTTTTGCCATTTTAAGTAAATATTAATGTAGACGGACTGCAGCAATTATTGTGTTTGACTTTGCGTTTATGCAAAGTGACGCTCACAGATGTGGGAAATCAGGCCTCATGTGTGACATCAGCGCGGCTTTGTTTCCACTTGTATGTTTCTTTTCCTCCGCAAAGCTCTTTCTTATGATAATCTTAGGGGTTGATTCATATTCATGTAGCCTGCAAGTGTGCTTGCAAAAAAGGCACCTCCCACTTCTGCTCTGCACCCGCCCCTCTCTTCTTGTCCACACCAGCCGGGACCACAAGCCTACTCTGGAGGCCAGATCATTATGTGATGGGCCACTCATTGTCAGGAACAAATCAGGCAGCAGAAGTGTTTTCACAAAGCAGACATCTGCCGCGCTGCTCTGCCTTTTTCACCATGGTGACGTAATGTCGTGCGGCGTCCCGGCCATACAGAAAATGCAAAGCAGGGGTCTTCAGGGATGGACTGGCAGGCATGAAGGCTGAGTCTGACAAGAGTGTGTACAACAAAGTCCTGATCGGAATCATAAGTGAGTTTTCATAGTGCAAAATCTGGTTGAACTTTTCATAGTGATGCCAAAGAGCAAATTAAGATGGGATCGTTTAACTGTCAAAACCTTGTTTGCGAGGGAAAGGTGAGACTACACAAATGTAATTCCCTTAATAGTACAGTGGAAACCAACACTGTGTTGGTAATTCAATATTGCATTTGATTTGTTAGCATTGACACGTGTCTGAGACAAGTTTTTTTATGCTATTTAAAGGATTTAATTCATGTTTATTCAAAATAAAAAATAGCCCAGTTTGAAGCGAGACCAGAAGAAGCTCAAGTGCTGTGGTGAGTGGGTCAAGCATTTTAGCCAGCCAAGTTTAAGTCCTTATGATGTCTACGACTAGCCATTGTTTGGACTCGAGTCAGCCACAGAACAGTCGCTACTATCTTTGCGTGTACCTCTGATTCAGAGCAGTTGCTTAGTGTAAGCTGGAATGGATGTGTTGGAAATTCCCAGGAATAGGAGTTTGGTATGAGACAATGCTGTACTTCTATCTCCAATAGACTGAGGAGTTAAGCAGGAGGGTGACTCACTGGAGATCTCTGCCCGCTAGTATCATGGGCTGAAATCCAAACTGATGGAGCAGAGCCTGAAGTCCCATTAGCCAGACGGAGCTTAAACTTTGTATCGTGGCCTGGAATGTGTTCATCTGGCCATCCATCTCTGGCCGCCACTCTCTCATGGCTCCTCACTGGCAATCGACTGCTTTACAAATTGGAGTTCACTGCTGGTTCAGTGTGTGTGATTATATGTTCCGAAGCCTTCTCCTTGATGGACTGACTCATCTAGTACATTTGCAGCTCCACTAAAATTTACACCGAGCCTCTTTTAGCGATTAGTTCATTTTTCCGTGTCTTGTTGAATTTAGTAACGGGACAGTCAAGTTCTGCTGAGGTCGTCATTTTTTTTCTGATTTGTTAAGATCATAATTCAAACATTTGTAGTTCAATGGAAGATATTTTTAAATGGGCAGTAGTTGTTTTTTTCAGACTTTCTTTCACAAACTTTCCCCCCACAAACTCGTCCTCTGCCCTTTTAAAGCAGTGGTACTCTTCCAACTTTAACAGTGATGGAACACTACTGTCTGTTCTTTTAAAGGGGTAAGATATTACAGAGCTGCTCATTTCCTTTTCAAAGGTTCCCCGCTAACCTTCAGACAAGGAATGCAAATCAAATACAACTCTTGGGAGATGATATTTGAATGCATTCCAACACAACTGCCCCAAGCTATATTTACCACGATGCAATTTCAGCTGTTTATTTTGGCTTGATGTTGGGGGGGAAAAAAAGCTCGGCTTACTCCTCAGTTGTCATTTCGGCTGCAACAGAGATCAGGTCTTAGATGTGCTCACCAGTCATTCTGGTCATTTGTGGCAGTGAGGTGTGGAATTCAGATGCTGTTGTTTCCATTGGTGTTCTGCACATCTGCGTTTCCCATGGTACAAGGGAATTTAAAATAGAGAGATACATTTGCTGCTGCCTCAAATTGATGGATGCTGAAATGCCAGTGGGTCTGTTTCGACAGAGTACTTGTATACCTGAGCTGGAAAGCCTCAGGAGAACATTTCAGCTGAATCACAATGAAGGATGATGAAAATCTAATGTAGTGTGATACGACTCCAACCCTTTTCCTAAATTTGTATCGAGCCAGGAAGATGAATATTATCAAACACTGTAAAGGTTCATATTGGTAGTAGTCCAGTGTAATGTAGTTTTAGTAAAGGATGTTTTAATTCCAAGTACAAGTGACCTCTTTAGGCACATTATTGGTTTGAGCATGGTATTGTTCCTGAGGCCCTTCCTATTGGGGTGTACTAAACACTGTTTTTGGATGAACTCCCTGCAATAATTCAGATACTTGCTAGTGTGTTGATGCCAAGACTAGTTGTACAGAGCAAGACCCACTTTCAATATTTGCCCAGGAGCTTGTTGCATGCTCACATCTGGCCCAGATTTGGAAAAGAGTTAATGTGAAACGCTCCTGTTGGTGTTCTGCTGCCTGAAGAAAATTGGAAGTGAATATTTGCAGCCGCGTATGTTTCCCTTGGCTAAAGTAGAATAAATGAGACTCTTGTTTTTACCAGTACTCTATTTTGGGCATGTCAGTTTGACATATTAGAGAAAGACTAGAGACAGTATGAATTTTTCATTCATGTCTTTGTCCCTAGACCTTTGTTGTTTTCTCTTAAAATAAATGATAGAAAATGGTTGAAAAGGAATGGGTCAGTATTTGTTTATACCATTAATGGCACAGTTTTTCCAGAGTAGTTGTGGACACATGGAGGAAAAAATCATTCCTACTAAGAGGTTTTAACTTTCAGACAATTAAAAGACTTGCAGTTAAGTGTTGTAGTCTGTGTGCCTGACTAATTGTGTGGCCGATTTTGAATGATATGTAAGTACTTTTTTCAACCAGCTTTGCTATAATGGTCTGCGCACAAAGAACAATAGAAATCCAGTGTGTTTCTTTCTACTGACAAAAAATGCGCTGACATAAAAATCAATGGCAACTCTTGTGATTCATATTGAAAGCTTATATAACAAATTGACGCTGCAGTTTTTCCATTAGAGGACCATTCTCTGTACCATAACTATAATCCGGTATTTCTGAGCTCGTTTTATGTCAAATATATCTAATGTTGTTTTTCTTTATCTTCCAGCTATGCTTTGGCAGACGAGGCCTACCGTTCATTGAGAGACCAGGACAAGGACCAGTGCATCCTCATTACTGGAGAGAGTGGGGCAGGAAAAACAGGTGAGGAGGGGAATCCTGATATCCATTTCTTTGTTTTTCCTTCTCATTACGTGTAAATATGTGACTTTAGCGGTCATACCACCCACGCTGTCCACTTTTTTATATCCACACAGCAGCGGGGAGGTTGTGTGGGTCCTTCTTTAACTCTTCATGCTGGAGTTATTACTGCAGGATCCAGCTGCACCAGTATGGCCGAAATTGTGATCCTGATTGTTTTGATCAATATTCGAATCACAGTAATTCATGACGCTGGAATTATCTGTATTTATATTGCTTTACTTAAAATAATTATGTTTAATTATTTTGAAAAATGAAACTTAAAGTATGAGGGAACTGTTATTAAAAAGGGTCACATTGAATCATAAAATGAATTGAACAAGGACTTTATGATTTATCAAGGACTAACGGAAGAAATGCTAATATTGAGCGGGCTCATGACTCAGTACAGGATTACAGAATACAGGTAAGAATAGTTGTTCTAATGCCCCTCAAAAGCCACTGACATGTCTAGCTCAGAACTATGTGTTGAGGAATATCCAGTTCTCTATCTTGACCCAGTGCTCCGGGCTTTGACTCAACAAGATCTTTCCAACGTCATGCCTGTTTCATGATGAAACTTGCATCAGTCATAGTATTTATTTTTTGGGCTCTATCTTTGTCTTTTTGCCTGCACTTGTTTTGTCCCACAGACATCTTGAATGTCTAGTCAAAACTCCTGATCACAACTGGCTGATAAGGGTGCCTTGTACCGATATAGATCAGAGCTACAATGATAGCTTTTATTCAGTCTTGTCATGTTGCCGCACTAAGCCTCAAGTTGCTCTCTTAAAGATGGTTCACTAAACGGGCTGCTGCATTCGTAAAGCATCTCTGGAAATAACCCATGGGTTCAGAGCGTCCACTATCACGAAAGCCGTCCATTGTTTAGGGCATGACATCCTCAATAAGCCTCTTGTCTAGAATCAATGCACCTCTTTACTCAACTAGACTGCTGTATTGTTTTCCCATGAAGTCCCATCAGGTGTGCCGTCAATCTCAGTGGGAATTTTACTCTTAACGTCGAACAGAAAATTACGGAATGAAGAAATACTGTTACGCTCCGTTCGGTACATCCAGATTCAAGAGTCCGTGGGCCGTGGGTCATTGGCACCATAAATCACCACCATTGTAATACAGTTCAAATGACAACCAAATGTTATATATGTAAAGTCCAGCCCATGTTGGTTCCCCACCATTTATTGCTTAGTGTTCCATTTCCTTGGTGTGGCTTTCTTTTATTATGCAACCTTGAAAATCTACAGTTATGAATCATTTATTGTGTTGTGTGCTACTATGCATAGTCTGATACCATTTTATTGGTGGGCAACTGAGATCATTTAGAGGCTTACAAAATAACTTTTACTCCAACATTCATGTGCTTATGAAACATTTTACATTTTATTTTATGTGTTTCATTAATTGCCTGACAATGGATTAAAAACATGAAATGCTTCAATAAATAGCACTGCGTCACTGTTACATCACCTCAGATACCTTATCGCTAGAATTATATTTCATAAAGATGGAAGACCAGTACTGCACATCTGCTACTTTCTCATGAATAAACTCTTAGATACACTTTACTGCCCGTTTACTGCAGTAATAAGTTATTTCCAGAGCAGCCTTTGCTTGACAATTTTATGATTAAATGGCATCAGATCAATTTGAGAGTCAACTAAAAGAAATTCAGCAATATAGACTGATAACGTTGGGTAAATAAGAACCATATATTGATGATTATGAAAAAACTATACTTTTCCTGCCTTTTATATTGGGAGCTAAAAAAAATGTTTGTGTGCTTTCAAGCATTTATCCTCCTGCCCTACCCCCCAAGTTGTCCTTCTGCCAAATAGCAAAGATAAATTTGGATTTCACTAATCTCGTTCCTTCGGAATCTTTGTCGTATAAAGCCATCAGAAGCACGTCAGTGGGGTCATCAAGTTTATAGCGTCTCTATGAGGTGTGGCAGACGTTATCAGCAGTGATGGGAATCTTGTTCAACTTTGTCAAGGCAGCTATTGCAGTTCAATATTTTTACATTTTATTGATTTAAGATGCGTCTTCCTCCTTGTCAACCTTAACTTGTCGATCAGCGGATGCTATCCGGCCCCTCCTTTGCATGATTATTGGGTCAACTTTCTGGATAGACGAGATGATCCTAATGCCAGTTGACGTCACTCAAATCATGTTGTTCCTGTTGTGCTTCCCGGTGGACATCATGTTAGTGAAACAACGGTTACCCCTGTACTATAGATGCCTCTGTTTCACATACTGGTTCAATAATTTGAATTATAGTTTCGCTTATCAGATTCATGTTAAAAGTGCTGCCTGAAGTCTCTGACAGAGTTCAACTACCAAACGTAAATCAACCATCCCCATCTTTATCCCCAACACATACTCTACATGTGAGAGACGAAGAGGAGAGGATCAAGATGTCAAGTAAAACATGCACTGTACAAAGCAGCACTCAGACAGAACATGTGCCAGAAGTCCTGTCAGAATTCCCTCGTCTGACATTCGTCTCAGCGTAAACCGTCATTGCTGTATCCATTTCCCCACTGAGCTCAGTCCGTTTGGTGATGTCAGCATGATGCAACCATGGTCACCACAGATCTCGAATTGATGATGTGGTTTCAGAAGGGGAGACCACCTCTTACTCTTGCAAACCCAGACACATTACTATACACCCAAACAAAACGAGCGTCGAGGGGAATGAGCTAAAGAGTGTGTCACGTCCAGTCGGCTCTGACCTCATGCTCCTCTCCCCCGTACATGTGTGTTGCAGAGGCCAGTAAACTGGTGATGTCATATGTGGCTGCGGTGTGTGGGAAGGGCCAGGAGGTCAATAAGGTCAAGGAGCAGCTGCTTCAATCCAATCCTGTGCTGGAAGGTGAGTCAAGTGCCTGGAAAGGCATCACAATCTCCACTAGTCAGATGTCTTGCAAATTAAATTGAATTCATAATTCATCTTTTTGTTTAATTTGTTTTTAGACAAAAGACATTACAGACGTTATATGAATTTAATTTATTACAATTACATACATTTTTGATGGCTTTTTCTAATAATAGTAAATAGATTTCCTCTGTTTCCTGAGCTAGAAACTAGAAATAATTCAAAATACATTTATTTGTCTGTAAATACTTTTATGAACCAGACGGAATGACTTTATGTGCCTTTATTACGGGTAATTATTGTTAATTTACTTGTGTGTTAATAGTCTAAAAAGGATTCCTGTGGCAGAGCACATTCCTTTTTTATTGACTGAGCACTACACAGACTACACAGTCTTATTCCCCAATATTGGAGCTGGCATCCTAAAAGCTGTACTTTAATTGGGGGCATTGGACAGGAAACTCTTATGAATGATGAAGCTGTGTTGCTGCAGAAACTCTTTACGTCTGAGAGTTTTGCTCCTCGACGTTTAATTGCCCGAACGCTGAACAGAAGCCGAGGCAGGAGTAGTTACCCTCCCTTCCACACACTTTCTCTGCAAACTAGCACCATGATTGAAACCTTTTCGTTTCACTCTCCTGCAATCTTTATTAGTTTCCAGCTAGTTCTTTCCATTGAGCGTTCCCTACATCCGTCTGTAGTTATTGCCTTCCTCCTCCGCTGCCGTCTCCCAGCCCACTTTTTCACATTAGTGATGCGCTTAAACACACCTTATTAAGCGCCTATCAACGTTTAAGCAGTTATGCTAATGCTGGCGGGATACATCTTACTTAAATAGCTTTTTAATGTTTTACCGTGTTCAGGTGGAAATCTAAAACCCACTTTGAACACAGCAGAGATACCTTACAGGACGGAGTAGATAAGCATGACATCTGTGATATTTTTCTATTAGGTGCATATATACTGTATATAGTTGATATAAGTTGATGAGATTGACGCAGTTTGAATAATGTTGAATAAGTTGCTGCATTTTTCTTTCCTTCTTTCACAGCCTTTGGAAACGCCAAGACAGTACGGAACGATAACTCATCCAGATTTGTGAGTACCAATGCTACATGGCAGTTGATAATCCACTTTTTAAGGTACACTGCTGCAAAACCAATCCATGTTTGTGAAGAATTCGACTGGACTGTCTGTCGTATTTAAAATAATAATCAAATCAAAAGTTCAGAGTGTTGTGTAATCCTCCGATAACGCAAGTCATCGTCTCATGCTAGTTAATTAACTACCTGAAGTGCTGCACGTTTATTTTCCTTTGAAGTAATATTCCCAACCCTGCCCGTAAATTGACCTTAAAACTGTCGACCGATGACCTTGCTTCGGTCATTGATGATGAGTCATTGATTAATTATGAGTTAATGGTTCTGCAAGTTCAGCGCAATGTCACGCACAACTGTAGTAATAACAACATCATGACAGACTCCACTCTGGCTTTAAGGCACTCCCCAGATACGGTTCAATCATCTGCTTCTGTTGTTATGGTCCTCTTTTAATCTGTTTCATTGTCTTTCTCTGTTGGTAAATTGAAGTGCAGTCGACTCCCTGGTTGTAAACATGAGCAAGTAAGGTCCAAAGGATCCTGTGCAGCTGCTCTGTTGTATATTCTGTTTTTGTGCTTGCCCGAGTGGCTTGGCACAAATTCCTTCTGTAAAGTAGTGCCATCCTTGTTTATTATTTATCGTTTTATACGTCACGCAGAGTTTAATCACCTACCGACATGGTTCTTATGAATGCAGGGCAGTGCTTTGTATGGTTGTGTCAGAGTATTATAAAGGATTATAACCCTGATCTGTTTATATTTAGGTAACCTTGGCTTAAACCTTCAGGCGAGGTCTTTTGGTCTGCACACCAGTCCATCACATTACCATCAGGTCACAATCCAGGGAGTCAAATCGTCCACTGTTTTTCACAGAGCTCGGTGGGCTTATTAAATTTGACTGCAGCTGACTCAGCAGTCGAGCAGAGCCCGTCCCGAGGAGCTGTCTCTTAAAACATCAGAGGGTGAAGCACACAGGCCTCTCTGTTTAAACATCCTACTTGCAGGCTGAGCGGGACTGAAATAGTTTGAGTCTGTCAGTGGAAAGAAAAGCAATTGGCAGTGGAAGGAGTCCCTTTCTTCAAGGCGACTGAATATTTCAGAGCTCTTAAGTCTGTGATTGGCAGACAGTGGCTCATTTGTCACTCGCAGAGATCTTCTGCGAAGAAGACCTTGTAAAGTCGAGTTACAGTTTCAGCAGACTGTGCCACTCTAACTGCTGTGTTCTGATCAACAGGGAAAGTACATGGACATCGAGTTTGACTTCAAGGGAGATCCGCTGGGCGGAGTCATCAGCAACTGTGAGTTTTGTAGACATGCCACCGATCAAATGAAACCTTAATATTTCACCAAGGTGGATAGCAAACCAAATTTTGGCCAATTTTCTGTTTGAATTACTTTCAATTTAAGTTAATATTAATATTTTTTTCTTTCGTTATCAAAAAACTCTCTCTTAAAAGCTTAATTTAAGTAAGTTCTAGAGTGTTCCAATGGAAAAGTGGCTCAATTTTAACATGGAAAGTCAGGTTCTTCATAATATTAATATATCTGCCTTATTATACAATATACTACAAGCAGAAGTACACAGTACAATCATTTGGCAGTTAAAGACGGATTACCAAGTACAAATATGCTTTCTTTTCTTTCTTATCTGATCTCCCTCAACTGTTTCTCTGGTTTTCCTTCATCATGGTTCTTTTCAAATTGTTTTGTCTGTGCGGAGTTCCCTGCCGGAGGTCACAGAAACAAAAGGGGGAGTTGAGACACAAGAGAACCTCTGTCTCTGTCTCAACACAAGGGACCGTCTGTCAAAATCCAGCAAGTGACATGTGACATCTGCAGACAAAACTGTCTACTTGTGGGTCTCATAATTATTTTCACTGATCTGTGGTTCCACAACATGCCTGAAAACTATATGAGGGTTTTAAAATAAACTGGTTGCACATTGTCTATTGTTTTTTTCACAAACATCTCCTAACTCTGGTCAGTTATTTACATCAAACATTTTAAACCTTTACAGGACTCTTCTTCTCTACTTGCCTACCTCTTTGATCTTATTGATATGCTGATGTTAATCATGTCCACTGGGTACCACCATAGCACACACTGGACCCAACTGCACTAGTCAGCACGACTCCTGGTCAGGTGCGCTTGTACCCCCTCGGCACCCACCAGTCAGGTTTGAAGCCGAAAGATTGAGGAAAGTTGTGAGGCTTTTGTCTAATCGCAATGCAAATGTATTCACTGGTTGTGCACAAACTGGACATGTTTTGCCTCGCCTCTTTTGCAGTGAGTCACATGCATTACTGAAAACTCTACCTCTTTATTTGCTGCGAAGTCTACTCGAAGCAGGAAAGATTTGCTGTTGAGGTCCAGCAGATCCTTGAGAGGCACTAGCAGCTCAGCTCAGCTCAGATTCCCAAAACCACTACTCTCAGCATCTCATCTCTTTTGCTTCTTCGTTTTGCCCTCTGCCCCTCTGTCCATCTGTCACTGGAAATCCTGATTGGTTACTACTTGCATTTCAGTACTTACCAAGTGCTTATTCCACTACACATAAAATTACTTTGAGTTTTTGTCCATTGTAACTTATTCCTCAGTATGTTTTTTCTTGTACATTGGTGATGGTCACAAGTTTCACTGCAGTACAAACACAAATTTAACAAATTTGTTAACTGACATTCAGAAATTGTCTGCTGTGGTTAAGGTGTATTGGTTTTGAGGTATTGGTTTTGTGGTATTGGTGGCCGTGTTATGAGTATAAGTACTCAAGCCAGGTATCGGAAGGATACTTGTTATCGGTTTATCTCTATACATAAGGTTCACATGTAAGTCAATCGCCTTCATTTGGAAGTATAGCTGTTCCGTCAGATATTGAATAGTGATGTGATTTTTTTTTTTCAGTATTAGAACTGATGATTTTGACATGGAAATCATCAGTTTGAACTTATCAGTTTAGAAATAAATTCTGCATGAAATTAAAATTCAATGCTAAGCATAAAAAAAATCGATCTGAAAAAATCTGCATCCAGAATTCAGTATCCAAAATCCGTTTGGTGTGATTGTGTGTTAGCAAGCAGCTGAAGGCTGAGTGCTTACTGCTGTCCGTGGGTTGGAAGCCTTAAAACATATCCACATATTTATTGACTCAATGTCAGTGCAGCTCACTTAAAATTTAGAGTTCTATTTTTCCATTAAATATGATATTTCAGTGTTTCACAGCTATTCAACAATGTTTACGTTTTCAATGTTCCAACTTGCTCAAACACTCAAAGTAGTTAAGCATGTGCTTCATACCAAGTTTTAATAAACCCTGGAAAGATTTTCCTAAACCTAGATGCTGCTACACGTGTCATTTGTGCTCATAAAAAGGAAATTGAGGTCATGTCAAGCAAGCGAATTGGAAGTAGGGGAGCAGAGCTACGAGACAAAATGAGACTGGGCATTTTAAGATGCATTTAGAAGGGCCCGCTTTCTCTTAGAGAGCTTCCAAGCAATTTCATGATGTAATTGTATATGAGCAAAGTTGAAGAACCACTCAGCTGAGCGAGCATGCACCTTTACGCAAATGTGTTATACTGCAGACACGTAAAAATCTTTCCGACCTCATGTGAGAGTGGTGTCATAAAGTTTGCACTAGAGTTTGAAAGGTGTTTTGGTGCAATGGACATCCCCCTAACTTTATTGGTGCTTCACTTTATTTAATGTCAGAGGCACCTCTCCGTTGGTTTGTTTACTTCAGTGAAATGCTGTGGCACCCCTTCCAGCTGACAAACGTCGACTCAACATCCTAGCTGGCAGACAATAAGGGATATTTATCGGACTCTTTTATTTCTGAATATTCTGAATTAGAAGCCATCAGTTGGGAGAGAGAGGACCTCGAGTAGCTTCAGCTGCAGGGCCGTGTAGTTGGCCTGTAATTAAATCATACTCGGCTTAATGTGGTGAACAGATGAGGGTTGCCCTTTTAATCAGGTACTGATGCACTTGGTTGGAAACCAAGAAGAAAGGGCTGATGCTCAGTATCCTTGGGTATTTTTCACATACTGCCTCCACCATGTGTTGGTCTACACCCAGCTCATGGTCGTAAGGCCACAGCTGCTTCAGTAGCGCCTCATGCAGACTTGTTTTCCGAGTCAGCATTAGGTGGAGATGTGAGATCATCTGTGTATTTATAAAGTTTCTATTCAAATAACCTCCTGTGGGGAGCATTGCTATAACAGACCGGTGATTCACAGTTTCCCTTTTTTTTCCTTTGTTTTTTTAAAGATCTGCTTGAGAAGTCCCGAGTCGTGAAACAGCCAAGAGGGGAGAGGAACTTCCACATCTTTTATCAGCTCCTGTCTGGGGCCTCAGACATCACACTCAGTAAGTTGTCTGCGATCTAAAAGCCGCGTTGGCCTTTGTTTTCTTCCCCAGCCAGCGTGCAAAGTTTTTGAAATTATGGATATGAGACAATTGGCAGGGATATAAACACAACTGTGCACAGGATGTAATGAATCAAAGTTGACCACGAACAGACTGCAAGCAGCTGTTACTAGAGGCCTTATCACGGCTTGACTTTGTGGTCCTCTTTTTTAACTTGCCCATACATTGCTGAGTTGTCATCAAAATCAAAAGGATGTCTTGGACTTGTGGTGTAACACATGGCCCATGCATTAATAGCACCTTCTTCCTGCTTGACAAACACCAGGAGAACAAAAGACAAGCTGTGAGGTCTGTTTGCTTTTCCTTAGGCAGAGGGCATTGTTTCACATCCAGAACAGAGGGCAACATAATGGCCATTGACTCCAGCCTGCACACATGAGATGGGGCTTGATTGAGTTGTAGTTAATGCTGCCACTAATGAAACCTGACTCATGCACCCACAAGAGGAATGGATTTCTTTGCTACACATGAGGGGCGTTTAGAGAGGCCATTTGATCTCCCAGCACTCACTATCCGCATATAAAGGTCGCAGAAACGTGGCAGTGTGAAGGTGTCAGATCATTTAGTTCCATGGAACTTACATTTTGAACATGTTGGTAATCAGTATTTTATATTGTTTATCGCCGTCATACAGCTCTTTTGAGTGGTTCTCTGAAAAACAAACCAATTATAAGAGCTGATTAAGAACACTGCTGTGAAAAATTTATAAGGAAATATCAGTGATTGTTTTTCATGCAGCTCCATGTGGCGTGTGCCTTGATGTAAATTCCACACACACAACCCTGGAAATTGACTTTGGAGAAGCGTCGAAATTACAGCAATTTAAACATGAGTCACGTAAAGATTGAACTACTGACTCAAAATTCTCATGAACGGGAAAACTAATGATGGGTTGATGAGGCTTCATAAGACAGGGTCCCAATTTTCAGAGCCCACTAGATGGCACTATCTGCCACTTCAATGGAACCTTAAGCCACCTCATGAGCTCTGAAAATGAGGGCACTGTTTCATGAAGCCTCATCGGCACATCACTATTTAAAACTCAAGTCAAAATTCATATTAGTGTTGCTGATGAATGTCAACCTTCCTGAAAAGCCATAGCACATCAACACTTCTCTCATGCACTTGTTGAGGTAAACAGAAACAATTGTGAGCTACATGTTGCCCGAAAGCTAAGGTCCTCAACTACAGAGACAGAAGACAGTAAAAAGCCAATTGATATGTGTTCGCTTTTTCATTTTCAGACTTCTCTGAATCATAATAGTGCTTTCCAGCATCATAAAAAATGATATCTCTATGGGAGAACACAGTATGGTCTTCACTGTGTCAACTACAAAACACCATCCTGTCCACCAAATTTAAAATTGGGGTTGAAGTCTGAACAGCTGGAAGGTGTCCTAATGAAACTGGTTTTAATTCTTGTGTAACAGAGAAACTGAAGCTCGATCGAGACTTCAGCAGGTACAACTACTTGAGTCTGGACTCTGCCGTCGTCAATGGGCTGGATGACGCTGCAAACTTCAGGACAGTCAGAGTAAGTGGACTGCATGTTTCTGTATTCACGGTTAAACACTATGCAGAAACCTAAATCTACTGTTTGAGGCATAGATCTGCAAACAATACAATGTCGCGTTTTATCTTTTATTGACCTAAGTGGCAAAGGTTTTCTGGAACCAGGTTCATTCCATAAAACCAGGCAGCTTTTGTCTTTGATTGAACTGCATTCTTATGTTCACTCTTGGCCTACGTTTGGCCTCCTCTTATCTTCCAGACCTGAGATTGGATTGTTCTTTAGCTTCATACCAGGCACTGATGAAAGACAATGATCTCTGAAGCAGCAGGAAGAAGTGCTACCTAAACTTAAATCTGATTAAATTCCTCTTCTGTTAGTTATAAAAAAAAAGAGAGAGAGAAAAGAACTCAGTTCATTTCCTGTCTGCAGTCCTCGTGTCCTGACTTTTGCAGGTGTTTGTGTGGTATATAGGATGGTTGTGTCTCTGAGTTCCTTCTCGTGTTATACTCGCGTATCTGTGCTATTCTGGCACACACCCTCTCACTGCTTGCTTGCTTCTCCACATCCTACATATCATCCATTTTCTCCTGATGTTTTTCCATGGTTCCACCAGTGTTGTCGGCGGATACACAAAGGACATTCCTTCCACACAATAGAAGGCTTTACCTCTTACTCATTGTTTTACTCCCTCAGCCATACATCCATTGCTGGCCACCTGCATAATACAATGTAATCTTTATACTCCATTTAAGCTGCTGGCTCAGTGACAAAACACAACATTTGTCACCTGGTCATCCCACTATCAAGTGAATTTGCATTTAGAAATAGGAGTTCAAGAGAAAAATGATTTGCCTCACCAGTTTCCCCTTTCACTGATACAACAGGAAATGGATTCCTTTTCCCCTATTTTTGTAGTAATTATTTTCGTATGTGTTTTTATTTATATCTTGATTTTTTACAAATTATTATTATTGGGTTATGCACGGTGACTTTAATTTTGAAAACATTTCTTTCAGTGGCTCTACTTTTGGCATTTCCTGTCAGGAGTTGCCACAAGTCTCCCTCCTCCACCCTGACCCATCTTGATCGTCCTCCCTACTCTCCTCTTCACATCCTCCTTGACTGCTCCCATGAACCGCTTTGCTTGTCTTCACTTTCTCCTTTCGCTGACTTCACAATAATTCTGGCTGTTTAAAAACACATCTGCATTGTCTTATATGTTGAAGTATTTTAATTTCCCTCTATCCTTTGCTCTCAAAATATGATCAGAAATTATTATGAATAGTTTATTGTTTCATATTTGCTAATGATACTAATTTTTTTCCCAGAATGCCATGCAGATTGTGGGATTCATGGAAGATGAGATACAGTCTGTGCTTGAGCTGGTGGCAGCTGTCTTGAAACTAGGCAACATTGAGTTCAAACCAGAGTCCCGCTGCAACGGTTCAGACGAGAGCCGCATCAAGGACAAAAATGGTACAGTCATTAAAATCTATTGAGCAAAAAAAGAAATGCATTATGCCTGTTCTCATGTTCAAACTTCTTGACCCTGAACTTGATTGACCCACTGTCATGCTACTGCCCCCTGTTGGCTGCTCTCATAACACGCGATCACACGTCATTCTTTTTAAGCAAATATTTCATTTGCATTTCTCCCTCAGTTACAGGGGCATGATCCATCTTTCTGACAGTTCAGCGCAGAAACCCATTATTTTTTTCTGATTCAAAGACTGTTCATGTTACTCACTGATCCGTTCGCCTCCATTTTTCAAATTGACACTTTGAAGATGCAGGGGTTTTTTTTCTTGTGAGTTAAAGCACCATTTAAAAAGTCCTAATTGCTCAGACTGATTCAGTTATTGTTTGCGCGGCATGTGTACCTATGCTAACCACTTCTTATATCTTCACCTATGCTTTCCCAGACTTGAAGGAAATGTGTGAGCTGCTGGGGACGGAACAGTCCGTGCTCGAGAGGGCGTTCAGCTACAGAACAGTTGAGGCCAAGATGGAGAAGGTTTCCACTACCTTGAACGTAGCCCAGGTTGGATATCTTGAAATCTTTTCTTCTGTCCTACTTGTGTTGCTACAAAATGCATAAAAGATACGGGGACATCTCTTTCCCTTCACCCGCTCCACTTGCTGCCACTTCTTATTCATGTCAATGTTACATGAAGTCCTATTTATTATAGATGAGGGCTTTCTCTGCAAGGATGTATGTGGGTCACGTTTTAGAGGTGACTGAGTTCATGTATGCTTGGGTACAGATCCATTTGTGTGTGAAATAACGGAATTCTTAAGACTGAATCAGCAAACTCATGTTTTTTGTGACAATGACCCATTGTCTGATTTGATCTTACGGGAGTTTTGTGTCGCCTTCTTTTGTATATTTTGTCACTTTCTTAAAAATTGCATGAGTCTTAGGTACTTTCACTGGTCTTTTTAGCCAAGATTACTATTATCTTCATATTTGGTCATATTAATTTTTTTCCTGTTTATGTATACAATTTTGGACAATTGAAGTGGTTTAATGTCTAGTTGTTCCCTCCATGTAGAAGCTTGGAATGTACTGTTTGAGCAGTGTGTCAATTGAAAAACAACATGGACACTGTAAGTCCTTGCTAGGATTTTTTTGTTAGCACCCATGATGCGTGTGTTGCATGTAAGTCTCATTTCCCCCAGAAAGGCCACTCACAATGTCAGTCCATGTACACTTTGAGGTTTCTACTTCAGTTTCTGAAGTCATGTCAGTTTTCATGTAGTGTTGAAGCAAAAACGAAGGAGAGAAATACTGCTTTGCTGTCAGAGAAAATCTGTGACGCAGTGTCTTATTAAATACTTCATCATCCGTGTTTTTATAGGCCTACTATGCCCGAGATGCGCTTGCCAAAAACCTCTACAGTCGTCTCTTCAGCTGGCTCGTAACAAGGATCAATGAAAGCATTAAAGTAAGTAGACTCTTTTGTTTCACAATGTAAACAACAGCTCACTACTAATCATTTCCCAAACTGTCATCATCTTCTCGCAGGCACAAACACAAACTCGACACAAGGTTATGGGAGTGTTGGACATCTATGGCTTTGAGATATTTGAGGTAAGGGACCGTCTGGTTTCACAGACACCCTCTGGCTGTTTGCATGTGTGTTGACATCCTTGTGCGATTCTCGCCGGCTGATAAACAGTGTATTCAGATGAGATTAGATCAGCCGCTTCCAGGAGTCAGTAAGTTTTAGAATTTATCATTTGATATTCTGAAATGGAAATTTTGTTTTTCGTTTTTTTTTTTTCTTGTAGAAAGTTTTGCAAACGTTGCCATACTTTTCTGCTTGATTAAATGCATGGAAACCCCGTTGAGTACCTTATTGCTTGTCACATTTTCCACCCAATGTTTGTGTCATGATCCTAACTCTCAAGTCCTCGCTCTCCTCTGCCTGTTGTTTTGTCTCGGTCACCAGGATGGAGTAAGTAACGCCAGAACCGCCCCACTTGCTGTGTGCATGCTGTGATCTAGACTCGCTTTCACCTTAAATCGCCTCCTAATTTTTGTCAATACTAGAGCTCCCTCTGTGAAGAGTAGTCACCTGAGTGGAAAGATGCCAAAGAAAATCTTTTGCATCATTTCTTTCTTAATCTGCTCTGCTGGAAGCTTGGAAGCAGACTGGAAGGATGTTATACACTTTGTAAATTGTCTATTAAGTTGAATTGTGAGAGCACGGAATTAAATTTGGTTATCGTTTTTCAACAAGACAGAACTGTTTTTTCAGGATCTATGCATTAGTTGTGCACTGCTCATATTTGGAGCTGTGTGCGTTACATTTTTAGAAACAGGACCAAGATTGTAGATCATTGTAAGGAGTAGACTGAAGGCCGACTTGAGATGCAAGTCACTTTGTTGACTGGAAACTAGCAGTAGTGATGGTCTGATGAGGTTTCATGAAACAGAGTGCTCATTTTTCTGGCCTCAGTAGATGGCAATCCCTGTTTAAAAAGGATGTGAGGTTTCATTGAAATGGTTGTTCAAATCCAGAGATTTTGGAGCTGAGAGTGCCACATACTGAGCTCTCTAAATGGGGACACTGTTTCATGAAGCCTCATCAGCCCCCTGGAGTGCTGGTGGATGTATCCAAAGAGGTAGCATGTAGATATGGAATAAAAAATGATCTGATGAAGGTCCAAATGATGGTTTCTTGAATAGGAAGAGGTAGGAGGTCTCAAGAGTGAGGTGGAAGGTGGATGGGTCACGGAGGGAGAGTCATATTCTAACTTTTAAATGGTGGTTGTTGAAGAAAGAAAATGTAGCGAGATGGATTTAAAAGACGAGCAGAAGATTAATCAAAGTGTCACACAACTTTTTTAAAGAGGATTAAAATGCTGCTGCTCACTGGAGTACTGCCACCAATTGAAGTTGGCAGTCATGGATCTGTCTCTAGTTTCCTGCCACAAGAGCTGACTAATAAAGGATGAACTTACTGCGAAGTGGGAATGTTTTCCCGATAAGCAAACAATTGTAATTGTTCTGCTGAATATTCGTATGTTCCAAAGAAGTCCCAGAATTGTTATCATATGTTCAATGGCTCACAAAAAAATGAAACGTACTTCAAATTGCTACAAGATATATTTGCAGCTGTGTCATATTTCCTTGCTACAGTCAACAGTTTTTCCTTGTCTGCAGTCTTTTTGTGGGTTAAGCCTTGCATTTTATTGGAGTGTGAGTGTGTTTTTTCTTAAAGGGTGAAGGTGACTTGATGGTTTCTCAGCGAAGGGAAATGAGTCTTAAAATGAATAACGCCTCTCCTTGAGGCAGTCTCCCCCATTTCCTGGTGATTGAAAAACCTTAGCAGAGCCTTCACTTGGATGAGCTTCCTGCCCTAACACGTCGCTCTCACCATCATAGTGAACCAATGCTAAGCTAACATAGCAAACAATTTAACCGCCGCTACTCACTTCAAAGAGTTTTGATTGACCAAAGTTTTAATTGTTTTGAACTGGGACTGTCAGTATGCGAATGAATATAAAAGTTGGACTGTTTAAATACTGGAAAAAACATTATTGCTGTAGTGATTTTTGAGCAGCACACGCTACTGCTGCTTAGGATTGTGTATCGATTCCTTGAATATATCTTCATTTGTGGAAACATGACAGCTGACAGCATCCAATAAGTCTTTGCAGAGAGAAGAAATTGAGATGTATTGCTGGGGGGAGTAAAGGTCTCAAGATGTTTAGGAGAAAATTTAAAATCTATAATTTCATAGATCAGAAAAAATATTCATCCTCACAGTGAGTCTTAATCATGATGTATCCAGGCTGTGTCGGCATTAATTACAAATACCTCCAACTCATTAGTGTGTCCCTTGTGGCTGCTCCCTCAGGACAATAGTTTCGAGCAGTTCATCATCAACTACTGCAACGAGAAGCTGCAGCAGATCTTCATCGAGCTGACCTTGCACGAGGAGCAGGAGGAATACATCAGAGAGGTGAGTTGTTCTCTGTATCTGAATTTCAAACTGAATCATTTGTGCTTCAACGGGCAACAGCAGGTCACCAAAACACAAACACCGAATTTTTAGAATATAATCGATTTCATTTGCTTCTACTCAATGACTTCATTTTGTTTGATACATTTAGTCTTCTTATTCTTCTGTCTTTTGGCATTTCCCATCAGGGGTTACTACTGCGAGTCACCCATCTTCCCGTCTTGTTCGTCCTCCCAAGTCACACCTGTTGTCTTCATCTCCTCGAGTACTGCATTCATGAACCGTCTTCGTTCACCTTGTCTGTTCTCTCCCACTGTTCCACCCCGTCTTTGCACTCTTCTTCACCTTACTTAGTCCTTGACCATTACCCTGGATGACTAGTGCAAATACTCGAGTCTGTCTGTGTCCGTATTTAGTCTTTTTATTTTAACAACACAAAATAAACAAAAACTAAATGCTTTCATCTCCAAGAAACCGCTTTCAAAATCATGAAGCTACAAAAGCTAAACACAATTTTAACCTCTTCATTTATCACTTGGTCCGTTTTCGCAGCTTTAATGTGCATTTAAGAAAAAAAAACGTGGATGTTGGTCTGTGAAGAACATTTTCACACCTTTAATGTCACCAATGCAGTTTCTGTGAAAAGAACTTGAATCTGAATGAGTCACATCTGTACCCTACATCATACATCTACAGCCTGTCTTGCTCCTTTCCCCCTGCCGAGTGTCTAAAATGGAAGTGATCCTTCAATTCCAGCGAGAGTAAATAGTCCCCACTGTGGACCCTGTTTGTTTTCAAAGACTGCGAGTGCCGCAGTGGTCACCCCACATCTCCTCTCTGGCCTTCATCCAGTGAACTCCATGGGAAAATACCGCTAGGCAGGACACACTGGGGAGGTCCAATCAGGACTCGGGCCATCAGTTCAGTCCACACTGCCATTTCCCCTCCCCCCACGATGCATTGCTCACATCAGCCGAGATGAATGTTCCCACCCATTTCATGTTGACGATGTACATATATCAAGCACCCTCGATGCTTGATTTCAGGAAGAGGTGGACTGTACACTCTAGTATGGAGTTCAAGAAAGAACCTTTTGAAGGAGACACGCCTCATAAATTTCCCGCTTTCCAATCAGCGAGACAGACTCTTCAGACCCTCTTTAGTGTCTCATTTGCCATCTCATTTGGCCGCAGATGTTTTGATAACCCTGTCTATAGCCGAATGTTCTTCATCATCATTACGCTGAGCTCCTTCTATAAATCACTGTCTTGTCAGGAGTCCCAAAGAATGCTGGAGAGAAAATAATTTGTTATTTGGCTGCCTTTGTGTTTTCAACTCTGGTGTTTATTGGTATAAAATGGACTGACAATGCCGTTCGTATTCGCCAAGTTGGCTGAGGTTCTTTATTTCAGTTTTATTGCAAGTTTGTTGTTTTTACTTGAATCTTGTGTCAACTGTCACCAAAAATTCCATTGAACCTCTGACCTTAATTTTCTTTTGTTGCAGGGCATCGAGTGGACCAACATTGAGTATTTCAACAATGCCATTATCTGTGACCTCATTGAAAATGTAAGTGGGTTCCTTGCTGGTGAGAACAGACTGTAACAAATTACAAAGGCCTGTGTCATGCCTGCATGGAGAACTGACACTGTTAACATGTTCCTTCCGTGGTCGTTCAGATTAGACTGCAGGGGTCTTTTTTTTTCATCCAAGCCTTATATTATACAAACTTTTTCATCATTTTGTACCTTAAATACACCACATATAATATCACCCAAAACATACATAACATTTTATGTTAATAGTTTTGAGATTGCAGCTTTAATTATTGATGTCTTTACTCTTCTAAGAATCAAAATGGCATCTTGGCAATGCTTGACGAGGAGTGCTTGAGGCCGGGGACAGTCACAGATGAAACCTTCTTGGACAAACTGAACACCATCTGCGCCGATCACCAGCACTTCGAGAGCCGCCTCAGCAAGAACTCAAAGTTCCTCACAGACCACAGTTTGCCACACAGCTGCTTTCGCATCCAGCACTACGCTGGCAAGGTACACTGGCCGACAGTGAAGTCATCTTCTTCCAGAGCAAACCTGATTGAAAATTCTTTTATTTTTTTTAGGTGCTGTACCGCACTGAGGGCTTTGTAGATAAGAACAACGACCTTCTGTACAGAGATCTGTCCCAAGCCATGTACAAGGCCAACCACAGTCTCATCAAGCAGCTGTTTCCTGAAGGCAACCCTGCCAAAGTCAACCTGAAGAGACCACCAACTGCTGGCTTCCAGTTCAAAGCCTCAGTGGGAACGCTGATGAAGAACTTGCAGACCAAGAACCCAAATTATATCCGGTAGTTTTCTCTCTTTATGTTGCGAAATAGATGTTTTTGTTCAGAACAGACAGACAGAAAAATGTCTCTTTATTTTGAAGCAAGAGGGGTGATAAATTATCCAATTCATTAGCTGTCGATATAACCTTTAATGGTCACTATTGTCCAGGTGCATCAAACCGAACGACCAGAAGGCGTCCCACATCTTCACAGAGTCTCTAGTCCGCCATCAGGTGCGATACCTGGGTCTGATGGAGAACGTCCGTGTGAGGAGGGCCGGCTACGCTTTCCGTCAGGCCTACGAGCCGTGTCTGGAGCGCTACAAGATGCTCTGCAAGCGCACCTGGCCTCACTGGAGAGGACCTGCCAGGTAGTCTTCTCCTTTGTGCAAGAAATCAAGTGACAAAAAAACATTCCTGTACTGAGTCAACAAAACCATTCCATCTATCAAGCGATGGGAGGAGCAATCACCCAGTCACAAGACCACAATTTTACAGTCTTGTCTAGGAATCCACTACTTTCTTACGTTACCCTTTTCTTCACCGTTCCTCCAAGGTTATGGAACTGGGGTGAAATGAGTTGACTATGGGTTATTTAATCCGGCGCCAGCTGAGATTTACTCATCGTGTTTTGTGTATTTACAAAGACTAAATGCCCCCCACCGTGATCGCAACCTGGTGTGCTTGGAAACTTTTTTTTTTTTTTTTTTTTTTCAGAAAAACTGCCCCTACATGAATACAGCACCTACACTTTCGAAGCTAAGTTATGTGAAACAGAAGTGCTGTGAGTGTCAAGCTGGCACCAAGTACAAAAATAATGTTAGCAATGATAAGCTTTATTTGCCTGGTGTGAGTGCATGTTCCTGAACATGTAAACACATTTAAATGGAAACATTCAACATTATTCCCTGCAGTTTGGAGTCATGGTGCCTCGACGCTCATAAATCACTTTTGAAAATGACAAATGTAAACAAATAGATATATTTTTCAATATGACCAACTGATGTGTTTGCGTTCTGTATTCCTCTTGGTCTGGGACATCAGTCTTGTCTCAGACTCGGGTGAGGTGTTCTCCACAGCCACACTAGCAACACCCTGGCTGAATTATTATCAGTCTTGTCTTCCTCTTTGTGTCTGACATTTTTCAGTGCTTGTAGGCTCGCAATTGATGGAAGTGTTTTGGTTTGAGCATGCTCTACAGTGATTAAACAGCGAGTTCCATAATGTGATACACGCGTGACAGTTTGAATGTTATCTTAAGTCCCACAAGAATGCACTGATGCCTCCTTTGAACAACAACATGTGGATGCATTTCATGCTTATCTGCTTCCAGCCTGACTTTTTTTATAGCTGCCATTTTGGATGAAAAAAAATCACACTGATTTCTATCTGACTCTGCTCAACCATCCTTCTGTGCCGAGTGTAGTTTTCCCAATCCTCCCCTCCACATGGTCCTCCTGATGTTTTTGCTTTCATAAGTCTTTTTGTCAAATCTGTCTGCTTGTTGTCCGCAATTGCTGGTTGCCCACGACTGATCATGAAGTACCAAGTGAGGTTCTGACCTTTTATGTTATTCCCCGCAGGGAAGGTGTGGAGGTGCTGATGGCAGATTTACAAGTCCCATCCGAGGAATTCTCCTACGGACGCTCCAAGATTTTCATCAGGAACCCAAGAACGGTACAGATGTGTACAAATCTGTTCCTGGAATGTTTCGCCCCACAGTTAAAAGGAACAAAACACTGACATGCTGTCTGAAAAACTTTCGGTAGTGCGTGTTAATGACCGTTAGTTGCCAGCGATCCAGTCCTTGGAGTTGTGGACATGTTCGACTAAGCTCCAGCAATCTCTCTGCTGTTTTTTAGAGCCAGAATATTTCGGCACCGCATCACCATTTTCTCACAAGCAGCAGGGTGGGCTTCACATCGACTCCCCTCCTCAGTAATTAGCATCTAACTGCTACACGTGGTTTCACTTATCTTACATGGGAAACCGGTTTCTTCACTCGTGGCTTTTCTTCGCCGACCGTCGAGCCCTGCAGCGTTTAAGTGGACTTTCTGTCGGTCCAACTATAGACCCAACTTAAAATAACATGATCTCATAGTGGGGGAATTTTTGTCATTAGTGTTCAGTCCCACTGACTGCCAGCTGCAACATGGGCTGCTAAGGCTTTCAGACTTTCCCTGAACATGCTACATATGATTTCAGTTTTGCTTCCACTCATCCAGTAAGATCACCTGTGTTGTGCATTGAAAATGCAGGAAGTAGCTGTGAAGTTTTAAGTATGTCAAACTGAAGTGATGTTAGTCATTTATTGACCCCAGTCTTAGTAGCAAATGTATGCCATTAGGATAATCAAGCAAATGATGTCTGCAACTGAGGAAACATGAGGTGTAAAAATAATCTTAAAATGATAATGATAATAACAATTTGTCATGCCACGAAAACTATTATTTTCAGAGGTGACCTTTTTTTCCCCATAACTGTGTGGTTTATGATTTCCTGCAGCTTTTCTTCTTGGAAGAGAGGAGGAGGCAGTGCCTGCAGGACCTGGCCACGCTCATTCAGAAAATCTACCGCGGCTGGAAGTGTCGCAGCCACTTCTTGTTGCTCAAACAGAGTCAAATTGTCGTGGCTGCGTGGTACCGGCGTTATGCGGTGAGGCTCTTTTCGAAAAGTCGAAACAAAAAGTCGACAGCGAAATTGTCCATGCGTTTTCTCTGAAGCTGAATTGCTTATTCCACAGCAACAAAAGAAGTATCAGAGGATCAAGAGTGCCACCATGGTGGTGCAGTCCTTCACCAGAGGCTGGCAGGTTAGCATCTTTTAGTGGACATTTAAAAAGTCAAGAATTAATTTCCCATTTGCGTCCGACAGGCGCGTAAACTTCTGAGGGAGCTGAAGTACCAGAAGAGGTGTGAGGAGGCGGTGACCACCATTAGTGCTTTCTGGCACGGCACTCAGGTACTGATGTGTTCTGGTGCAGATGGAAATGTGGCGTGATTACATGACAAGGATGAGACTTCTATGAACGTGCGGTTATTGATAGAAGGCTGCTCTTACAGCCCTAATGTTCCTTCACTGCTCCTTTCTATTCTCTGATAATGGCCTCGCATCCACACGTGCCTCTTTGCCTTCACTGATGAAACCAGTATGACCTTCTTACTCCTCCAATTCTTTCTTTTTTCCCCTTTTCTCTCGCATCTTCCTCCAATTGAATATCCGCCCACCACAACCCGCTAGGCTCGGATGGAGCTGAGACGTCTAAAACACGAGGCGAGGTGTAAACGCTCCGTGACGGTTATTTGGGCATACTGGCAGGGAACCAAGGTATTTCTCACCCAGCTGTTAGTGTGTTCCTGTCCCAGCTGTCCTGTTGCCCATCCTCACCACTTCCTGCCATCCTGTTCCGCCATGACTACCCACTAGAGTAGCACTACATTAACACTTCCTGTTGTCCAGTTGATCCTATTTAGCTGTGGTCATACCTGTGTTAGTTTCTCTTCTGTCAATAATGACTAGAGTGTGACTTTCACCTGGGGAGCGAGCCCTTGAGCCTCCTGAGGGACCAGAGACAAGGTGCAGTAGCTGAGATCGGATGTGTTGTCGAAACTTGTCGAGACACACGGCACAAAAACGGCACATTTTGAGCACTTTAATGTCAATAAAGATGTGAGGAGTTCATGATTCAAGTTTAGAACATTGTCGAGTTTGTTTCATGAGTCAGTCTCAATGTTGGATCCTCATGCATTTTTAAGACGGGTGCACCACTGACCTTTCTACGGTGTAGACAGCACCACTACACCCGCAGCTTATTAACCAGTGCAGCATAATAAGATCTATTTTCAGTGTTAAATGTAGTGGGTGTGGATAATATTCCGGTGCACTCTGTAGACAGTAATTGTTATTGAAAGAAAAAATAAAAATGAGCCTGTTATTGTCCCCCAGGCTGCACTTAGCACTAGTATGCTATGGCACAATCAGGCTCAGTCGGAGCTAATAGCCAGTAAACTGGTAGCATATTCATCCTCTGGGATCAAAAACATTTGTGGCATTTAGTATGTTATATTTAGTCTTTAAACTATGCTGTGCCAACCACTTGAATAATATTACTGCTACATCAGTAGTAATGATTGAAGGAAGACTTTTCAACGGAGAAAATGTTTTGCTTTTTTGATTATTATCATTTTTCATTTTAGCTTCATCACAAGAGAAGTGAAGCATCAGAATGAAAGCTTCTGAACGAGAACAAACATGTCTGCTTTATTATATGTTATTACAGTACACTTACTCTCCACCTGCTTATCAAGCTCCTGTAATTTTTCGTTTTGCGATGACAGGCTGTCAGGCTCTTGCACTCTTCAGCCCGCTGCCACTCATGTGTCTTGTTTCATTGGAGAACTTTGTTCTCAGTTTTATCCATCTTTTCTGGTAACAATTGCACAGCTCATGTTTGCTGTACGAAGCCTCCAGCTGAGGCTCCAATTGACATGACATTAACATCCTCCACAACTCCATCAAACCTCCCACCAGGCTCGGAGGGAACTGCGTCAGCTGAAGCACAAGGCCAGGAGTAAACATGCGGTGTCGGTCATTTGGGCCGGCTGGCAGGGTACCAAGGTATTTGGTCAGACTTGATATGTTTTTTGGTTTTCATCGACATGCCGCCTCCATTGTTCCACCGTTCCCACCCCCAAAATACCCCAATCATATCCATCAAAATCTGCAGCCAAGAGTTTAGGACCACCTTTGGAATTGAAATCATATTGGATTTGATAGCCTGGTTTGGAGCTTATGGTTGGCTCTTGACCTCTCAATTTACCCCCAGAGCAATATGCTATTGGCATGTCTGAGCTTAGAATTGGCTTCAAGGGCAAGTTTTGAAGGAAAATATTGAATCCAATTCTGCATGAACAGTCAACACAGTACCAGGCAAGAAAGTTTTGAGAAAAGAGATGGATAAGAAGATTACGTCGCCTTGAGGTGGTCCTCTTCTGCTATTAGTGAAGTAGTTCTTTGATTTTCTGTCATTTAAGCTGATAATTCAGGTTAAAGATCAGCCAAACCACTAAAGGAGGCTTCATCTGAGACGAATCCTGAAGGTCAGGTGGGGCGAAGATAACTCCGCAGAGCTCTTCGCTCCGAAGAAAACTCTTTGATGGAGGTATTCAGCTAATATATGCAGCTGTGCGAGTAGATTAACGGTAAGAGTGTCAGGCCTTTGTATCTTCAAGGTACAGACGATGGTGCTCCTCAATTTTTGGCTGGAACTGTAGGCATCTCATTTCGTTGTTGAAAGACCCTCATTACAGACATTGAAAGTGACGAACAACAACCCTGCCGTTTGTGTTACTAATCCCCATCACAACTATGATGCTCGCCGTGTGTTTGGCTGCGTCGTCATCCAGGTTCTCGCCTACCTGCGTGCCCTCGTGCATGCTTTTCTATCGTGGCATGTTTGCTGTTTGCAGTGTTGGCTGTGAATGAGTGGGATGATTTCGGAGTCACGCCGCTTGTGTTCCACTTAAAGTCGAACTTCAAAGCCTCACCCCACCTCATGCCCGTCGGAATCATGGTTCTGTCTGCAGGCTGGATCTACGGCTGTTCCTCTTTAATGATCACAGTGGTGTGGTGTTGCACTCACATCAGCCACAATCTGTCTCCTGCTTCCTTCTCTCATCTTTTTTTGCTTCATTTTTTTTTCCCCCCTACAACTTCTATTGAGCAGGCTCGCCGGGAATTGCGGAGACTGAAGGAAGAAGCCAGGCGTAAGCATGCTGTCGCTGTGATTTGGGCCTACTGGCAGGGACTCAAGGTACCTACCAGCCCAGCAGTGCAGCCTTCGACGAGTCAACACCTCTCACCGTACTAATCCCCCCCCCACACCCTGTCATCAGGACGCCCTGCATGTGTTTGGCGGACCACACCTTCTAACACAAACTGGATTATCTTTCTTTTGTTTCCATGTTTTATTAACCTCACTGCCTAACTTGCATGTTTATTCCTTCGTACCAGCGTCATATGAGAAATGGTGTCTTTGTGGAAGTACTTTACGTGCCAACAGAAAGTAACAGGGACAAAACACTTCTCCCAGTTAGCTGTAATTACAAAAATGGTTACTAAAACACCATAAGCAGCTGAGTCAGAAAGTTTGGAAAACCATAGAAGAAGCATAATTAATGAAATCTTCTTTACACATGAAAACCATTGTGAGACCTCCGCCCATTCGTTGAGTGTGTTTCTGTCAGCATATTTCAACATTCAAAACTTCTACTTCCTGTTTACCTTCAGGAAAGCCATCTTGGGTTGCGTCGAGTTCTCCGACTTTCCACTTTCCCAAGTGTACAACTGGCGCATTAGCTTAGCTACATTCCTGAAGAAACAAAACAGTGGCATTGTCCGCTAAAATGATGACTAAAGAACAATAACACATTTGTCACCATAGTCATACGATTTATTTTAGTGATTCGACTGGACGCTGTTTTGTACAAGCCAAGTTTTCTGGTTCTTGGCTAGCTTTTGCCAGCTCTAGAGCGTAAGGAGCGGTATCAGTTAGAAGCCATACAAGTGAATCAAGAATCTCTCCTGAGTCCTGATGAAACTCTAGGAAAACAAAATGTAATCACGTGTACAGAAAATTGTATTTAATTGTGTTCAGAGGTTAATTGGAAAGCAGGTAACAAAATAATTGCTGTTTAACTCAAAGGCTTCTATATTTGATGTATGTTTTTTTTTTTTTTAAACGTGTGACACTTGACATTAACTTAATTGAGCTCAGCAGCATCGGCTGACATGTATTGATGGACTATTCAACTTGATCATTGTCCACTTCATCTCTTCGGAAGGCTTTAAGTCATTTTATAAATGACATGGGTAACATTTCCTGCATTATTCAGATTACAAATCTGGATTATATTAAGTATGTGTTAACCTTCTGCTCACATCCTGAAGGGGTCAAAGTTCTGAACAAAATGTTTCATTTTCACTTTTATTTTGAGTGTATCCGTGACTGACTTTGTTTCATTTGCCTGCATGTTTCACTTCCTGTTTGTTTATGTGCACAAGTATTATGTGTGAACAGTCGCCGTTCATCTGCTAATTGATTCAGTGTTAATCTTTTCATCATTTTAATTGTGGAGCCTGCTGCTCGGAACGTTCACAATCCACCTGTTAGGAACTCAATTTGTGCAATTCGGGTCGGCATCAAGGTGCCTAGTCATAATAATTATTGGATATTGGGAGATTGGTGTAAAATCCAGAGTTTTAATTGATGCCAGCAGCTGGGCTTTCACATGTGCAGATGTTCGGCATTTAGGACTTGAACAACTGTCTCTTGTTCTGATGTTGTCATCCTGTCGTCGTTGTTACTCTTCATTCCCGGCAGCCGTCGATAATACCCAGAAGGTCCTTTGTTGACGTGCTTTTGTTTTTATTATTTTCAGGTGCGCCGAGAGTACAGGAAGTTCTTCAAGGCAAATGCAGGGAAGAAGATCTATGACTTCACCATCCAGAGAATAGTGAGCCGCCTTCTGTTTTCAGGTTCTTTGACTGGGTGGAAGACAAATCTGATTCTGTGTTTGCAGATGCAAAAGTACTTCCTGGATCTGAAGCGCCACATGCCGTCGATGTCGCCCATCGATCAGAACTGGCCTGCCCGCCCGTACCGTTTCTTGGATGCAGTCCACTCAGACCTGCGGCACATCTTCCATCACTGGAGGGTTTGTTGCACCACAGTTTTCAGACCTTTGAGTTTGGCAGCTGATAATTTTTTTGGTTTGATGATATATAATGCAGGGTTTCCGCTACATGTTAACAAGCGTGTCGCACCGCCAGAAAATTTTTCTTTTTATAGATGAAACCTCACATGATCAAACAAAATGGAAAAAAGTGGAAACATTGACAAACTGAAAACACATCATGGAGGTCGACTTGAACGGTATTCAGTTTTTCACAGAAAAAATCCTGAAAGAAAAATCATAACTGAAGTCGCGGAATCTGGCCAGAAATATGAAGAGACTGCTATAGATTGGAAAGAGATTTACCTCTCATGATTAAAAAGTAACGTTTCTGTTCAGTAAATGAGCCTGTAAGTGTTATGGTTTAGTCACAATCATTTCAAATATTGATGTTTAATTTTAGCAGAAGGCTTCTCTGCTGTTTGCTTGGAAATTGTCCCCCTTCACACTGACTCTCAATACATTAGCACAAATAACCATCCCCCTTCATTCATTTCCATTTCACCTGCAACGATTTTCAGGACATTTTCATATGAATTCCTGACATTTATAATCTCCACTTCTTTGTTTATTCAGGGGCAACGTTTGTCCTACACTTATCGTAGTCGGTCATGATAGCAACATCCTCTGTTAGTGGCCTAGTGTTTGTACACTATGCCTTTATAGTTGTTCTGGGTCACATTATGGTCACATGACTCTGTGGGCCAGATTTGGCCCCTGGGCCTCGAGTTGGCCACAGTGTTTTTTTGCACAGGAGGCATATTTCTGGGTCTAAATTGAGTGTATTCAAGAGCCTGAAGATAACAGCCATGAAAAGAAGCTTTAAAAAGGTTGATTTGATTGTCCCTATAGAAATGAATATTATGATAATGGACTTTTTTATATTCAGTGCAAGAAATACCGGAGCCAGTTCACGGAGGAGAAGAAAGCAGTATACCAGGAGAAACTGGAGGCGAGCGAGATCTTCAAAGATAAGAAGGCCCTTTACGCCAGCAGGTACCAGAGACCCGACCGCGGGATGCCCGTGTTTGTGCGAAGACCCTGGTTCCTGAAGTGGCAGGTTACTGAGTCTCCTCTCGTCTGCTCTTAGCGTGAGCCAGCCCTTCAAAGGCGACTACCTGGAGATCAGCAAGAATCCAAAGTATCAGAAGCTCAACAGTTCTGTGGACGAGAAGGTTCTGCTGGCTGACGTGGTGAACAAGATTAACCGGGCTAATGGCAAGGCAAGATCTCACACAGGGCAATTCTGTCTTCTGACCGGCTTGGAGAAGAGCAACTGAGTAGAAAAGATGAATGAGAATGTCATGTTTTTCAAAAATGATCAACCCATTTTTTTCCTTGTTTCCTGTGGATAAAAAATTTGATTTTTGTTTTTAATCCTTTTGTGCACTCTGATTTCCTCCCAGAGTTGTACAGTGATTAGGATTGGGTTTATATTTTTTAAGAAAGGAAGTTAAATAGGAAAAAATAGAAACAAAACTTTCTTAAAATCTCATCATGCCAAATCCAAAGTGATTCTGGGATCCATTTGCATTAATTACTGGGGGTTGACACCAGCCTCTTTATCCCGTGCGGACCAGGGATCAGTCAATTAAATGGAGCCGTTTGTGCACCTCTCACAGGGGGCAGCCCGGATCTTCCTCCTGACCAAGAAGAGCGTGGTCCTGGCTGACCAGAAGACGGGTCAGGTGAAGGCCAGCGTGGCGCTGCCAGATGTCAGCAGCGTCTCCGTCAGCACCCAGAGCGACGGCTTCTTCGCCCTCAGACTGAAAGAGGTGAGTCAAACTGTGACAAGGCCTCTTCAGAATAATTCATGATCCGGAAAGTCAGTTCTGGAAGTGACCCCGAGGAGCCAAACTGTCATGCAAACTTTTGCTCAAAGTTTGATCCTAATGCTGCTGTGTTTGAATTATACAACGGAAATTAATTTACTGAAATATCATCGCTTTATATCATCTGAAGTTAAAGTTCACAGCCCTTTTATTAAAACACTAATGGCTCATCTTCCAACCCGGACTCTCGTATAAGACGTCACATCATTGATTTATGGCCAATTAATGAGGTCATCTCTACATGCAAATTGCCTCATGAGCAAAACTGAGTTTTTCCAAATTGTGATTTTTCTGACTTCATTTAGGAGCATAATGAAGTTCAGTCAGACTCTTCTAAAAGTGCTAACATTAATTCAACACCAAACTGTCTTTTCATTCTGTCTTGTTCTTCCTTGAGGCTATATGTAGCGTTCCTATTTTAGTCTTGGCATCGGAACCTCTAAGATTTTTGTTTTAATTTCTTCTCTGCCACTTTATTTTCCTGATGTTGGACATTTTGCAATTGATTGTTGTTGTTGTTTAAAGTTTCTTCCTGTGAATATGAGGCAGAAAGAAGCGTCGACTTGGTCAGAAACTGACCTGTAAATGGTCATCAAATTAGATTTCAAGTCGACTTTTATCCATCGTAGACTCTCGCTTGTCACCAAAACAATGTGCCAGGCTACTTGAATTCCTCTGGAATCAGGAACTACTTACCCCAAGAAATAACACTTGACTTTTTCCCTAATTTATGCGTGACTATTCTATTATTTAACTCTAAATAATATTTTTTTATGTTGCAATTTCATATCTAAACACTAAGAAGGAGCTGACTACCGCTGTGCAGCCTGTTGCTGGCGCACTTATCATATGAAATGTCAGTTATAGCCAATGCAATGTTCCGACCAATGTTAGCAATAGCATTCTGTAACTCGCTTGTCCAACACGACGACTTAAACAAAGATGGAGAAGGATGAATCCAGATGGTAATCCAGACAGATAACCAAGGTAAGCATGTTTCCGGTCTGCAGGGCTCAGCCTCGGCGGTGAAAGGCGACTTCCTCCTCAGCAGCGAGCACCTGATCGAGATCATCACCAAGCTGCACCACCTGGGCTCCACGGCGGACACAGAGCAGCTCAACATCGACATCTCAGACGAGTGGGTTCAACTGCAACTATGGTCTCTTGACCCGAGCGCTCACACTTCTTCTCCCTCTCTCCACCGGCAGGTTCCTGGTGCAGTTCAAGCAGGACAAAGTGTGCGTGAAGTTTGTCCAGGGGGCGCCCAAAAACGGCAGCGGCGTCTCTTGCAAGCGCAAGAACAACCGCCTGCTGGAGGTTTCGGTGCCCACGACGGCGTAGTGGCCGAGCTGGTATCACCAAAAACTGACAATTCTCTCTATTCTTTTCTTTTTTTTCATAAATCTCTTACAGCAGCACCAATATATTTGTAACCTTGTGCCACTTTTGGGGGGGTGGAAACGCCCCGTTTTGGGGTTCACTGCCACAGAAATTGTCGACAGTGTCTTGTAGGAGACGAGAGGGCCTTGACGACTCCATTTTAAAGTCAGCGGACTAGTTAAAATGTGGGATAAAATGGGAACGTTTTGGAACATACTGCACTTGTTTATCAAAAGAGTTGGTTGTATAATGTTGTTTCCTGTGATTTGTTAATTCCATGATTATTATTATTATTTCACTGTATAATCCTGCGTGCCATTCGACAGCACAAACCCAAAACACCATATCGCTCTGTGTATTTGCAAATCTATTGCCAAAAATACTTCTGTTATATCAGTTATGCCAAGCTTTTATATCATCAAATCCAGTCAGCTTCTAATTTGGGCCGCGAGAGAAAATCTGACATCGATCTGTCATGTGAAATTAAAACACCTGCTTCGTCTTTTATGTGCAATAATTCCTGGAAGGCTCTGTTGAAATCCTCCTAGCGGCTGATCCGAGGCTGCGCAGTGGCTCTCACACGCTGTACATTTGCTTCCAGCTGTGGTTCTGATGTGCACCGCGGGGTGTTCTTCATTTAAATGCCGTGTTTGGGGATTATTTTTTCCTGCCTCTGCAGCTTTGCTGGAGTGTTTCTGAGCATTCATGATGACGTTTTCTACTTTTTCCACACACAGGTTTTCGGGTGTGTCGATGATCTTGAATTGGATTGTTATTCGACTGAGCGGGGAAAGATTAGTTTGCAAGCTGACGTACCTCAGTCCTGAGAATGTTTTTGTACTTTTCCATGTGGAACGTGGCCGCGCAGCTTTAATGCAGTTTTTTTTTGTTTTTTTTTTTGCTGAAGTGGAATCTTGATGACGTCTGCATTCTTGTGTGCCTAATATTGTAAACCTGTGCTGAGGAAGAGCTTTGGAAGTGTTTCAATAGAAGTCAATGTAACATTTACAAGTAATCTTTTTTTTTAAATTAAATAAAGATCATTAATAAATATGTGAAACTGTATTCCACTTGGTCAATGTTTGGATTGCTTTGATGTTGATTAATTCATATTTTGTCCTGGAAAATCACCTCAACTATTCATTGAAATATGGGAAACCTGGATCTTGGTAAACTGCAGTCAGTCAGGTGACGCTGCTGTCAGTGTATTTCACTTTGGAGCCCACTAGATGGCACTCTCAGCTCCATTGTCTTCAGCTTTCAGCCACTTATTTTTCATTAAAACTTTCATCATGTTCCCACCCAGGTGGAGGACAAACTGAGTTCCTTTTGCCTGCAGCTTAAAGGTCGATGTGGAATCCAAAAACAGACCTTCAACACTTATATAGTGTTAAATAGTTAATAGTTAGGGAAAAGAACAGGGTAGATATTTACAGTGGTGGAAAGAAAGTTTTAAACTGCATTACACTGTGATAATGGCAGTTTGATGATGTGATGCTTTATTGACTTTTCTGCTCAGTTTTGAACACATGCTCTTTTATTTGTTGACTTTATAACGACAATGTTGAACTGACAGATTGAAACTGTTGAGAATTTAGTTATATTTGTTTGTCATTTGTTTTTGTTTGTGTCCGTTGTAGCCGTACCTTTTGAAACGCTAGATTAAACATTTTTAGGGGTCTCCTAAAACTTTTTTTTCTGCCATTGCACAGTATTTTTATGACACAAATATCATCCAAAACCAGTTTTCAGTTATTGTGTGGTTATTTCATGGCCATTCACAACAGGGCTATCGTGCTGCTCACTTGAAATTTCAGTCAGTCCCTGTCAAGTTTGAAGGTCTTGTCCAGGTTGGAGGCGAGTATCGGAGCTGGAGGTGGTATTCATGAGTGATGAAGCAGGAGCAGTGTCTGGAGGAGTAAGAGCTGAGCCAGAAGGAAAAGATTTAAACCACAGAAATCAGTTCTTCAGGTTTTGGCTCCACCTTATGATGGAGGGAGAAGCTTGGGCACCTGAGAGACACTCAGAGTAGAGCCTGGCTGATTGACAGGAAGCCTGCACAGCTTCCCCGGTGTCAGCAGGTGAACGAATGCGGATGTTTGATTCTTCCCCTGAGGAAGCATCACTTCCTTTGTTGTGCATAAGTGGGAAACATTCAAAACCTTTATTTCCAGATTGACTGCGTCCAGTTGAACAGTCCAGGACAATAGCAGAACAGATTCTTTGGACATAAACAAAAATGTAGCGGCGGCTGAGAGGCACAGGGGCAGGAAGGAGCGAGTAGTCGAGCAGCTGGCCAGATGTTTTTCATCACGTGTGTGTGTGTGGAGCGAGCTGTCCCGGGCTACACTCTCCTGGGACAAGCACTCGGTTTGAGCCTGGAATGGTAAAAAATAGAAGTCCATTTAGGGCTGCCCAGTACCCAGTTCCCACCGCTCACTGCGCTGGGAAAGAAGAGAGGAGTCACAGCCTCCCAGTGGAAATTCAAACCTAAAGTGGGAGAGAGTGGCTTGAACGAGGAGCAATCGTATCGGAGAATCTAGAGAGGATTCGCATTTTCCTCATTCGTTCAACTGCTTATCTACTGCTGGGCCTCAGGGACTTCTAAACTTCCTCGACCGCTTCAATCTCTCCAGAGATTTACCCGGATAAAAGTAGTCGTTTCCACCTGGCCCAGGGTTTGCTGTAGAAATGTAGTCACTGGAAATCACTCCTGGACTCCCATCAAAGAACTGGTCACTTTCACTGTTAGAAAGAAAATGGATGTGGTTTGAGTCTCCGGCCGGTGACATGGAGACAGGTTTCCAAAAAGCTTAGAAGAAACGCAGTCCTTCCTTCTGGAATCTTGAATTCCCATGGCCTGTGCCTCCATGTTGTCATTCAGATCACGTGTTATAGTGAAAAACAGAATCCGTTGGGGGCAAAAAAAAATCCCATTGAAGAAATAAATATAAATTAAAAGCAACTTCCGTTCTGAGACTGACTTGCCTTTAGTTTGACTACCTTCCATGATAGACCTATTTTGTCCAAGCACTACAATTGAAAAAAATAAATATACATGAAATTAAAAATATTCAATTCAATATACTGTAATCCTTTTATTTTGAAGGCGCCTCACCGGAGTCACTAGCTACGGTAATAACTGGTTGTCTGGCGGCATCTGCTGGCTACGACTGAGCAGTACGCTTTTAAACTCAAGATACGTGATGACGAATGGTTGTTAAAGAGAAATAATGTTTAGTTAAACTGTTTTCTGGGCTTCCTGGTGACATAATTCAGTCTAGGACATGTATATAAAAGTATAAATCAAGGAAGAGAGAGGACCGTAGCATCCTGCACGGCTAATGCTAATATGCTAAGGTAATGTTTCGAAAGATTCGCTCTCAATAACATCACATTTCAAACTATTTTTCTGGCTATTTGGTGGTTAGGCTTGCAGCTATTGTTTCAATATGTGATGAAGACTTCTGACGTCTTCCAATCAACTCCATATCAGTTTGAATATGATGTGGCTTTTAGCTTTTTGCTGCTACTTTAGTGTCAGCAGTGACGCTTGTATTTCATGTTTTTAAAACTCTCCACAGTGCGTCTCCCGACTCTCCCACTGCGCCTCGTCTTGACCATCCATTTCCAGTAAATGGTAAGCTTCAACTTGGGATCAAAATCGTGTCCCAAAATGTACAGCTGAACTGTGTCTCAACTGCTTTACTGGGTGAGAGTGTTAATATTTGACCTGAGATGGACTGGCTTCCTGTCCAGGGTGTCCCCCGTCTCTCACTCGAGTGGGTGCAACATGTTCGACTGTTCAGAGAATAAGAAAATAAATGATGAGTCATCGCGTTGAATTGTTTACCATGGTTGAGCAGCTTTTTTTAAACTCTTAAGTCACATGACTCTTCAATGTACTGCCTCTAACAAATTCTGGCGAAGAGCTATCTTACAGAAGTGTCTCGATTTCCTGATAGTGTTAACCTGATGTGGCCGTGGAGATAATGGCAACTAGGAAGAATGAGTTGGCGTCAGGATGAATTGCTCGCGGTTGTTTTTCTTTTGTTGCGGAGATCATCTGATACGCTCGCCTGTCCTGATGCGGATCTGTTTTTTGGAAGATTCCTCCACCAGGCAGGGCTTGGAGTAGTTTAACACCCACTGTCTTCAGCAGAAAATCTACTTTTTAAAGTTTCGTTTCCAGAGACTGAGAACACACAAACCTACCATCCAACTGAAGCTTGTTTCTAGGCTGAATTACCGCGCATCTTTCTTCCACTATTCCCGCTATGAACGGTACATTATTAGGCACTTTTGGGTATCTACCTTTCAATTTCTGTGACAAATATTTTCACCCCACGACAGAGTGCTTCTATGCGAGGTGTGAGTATTCCCACCTCTGATCTGGCAGGGCACGATGGTGACCCTTGAGCACTGCAAACAGAGGCTGTTCGAGCAGCACTCATCAGATATTCTGCCTGTTGTGTCCCTGCTGTTGATGCTTTGTTGCTTAAAAGTGGGCCAACTGAGGAAGCAGCATGGTGTCGAGAAGAGACATCCTTTATATCACCCTCTATATTTCTAAAAGGTATTTTTATTTTCTCTATATCAAAAGAAATGATAACCCTCGGTAGAAGTGGTATGTATTTTTGTATTGCCGTTCTTTCAGTTTTATAATAGTATTAGTGTTGGTGATTTTTTTTTTCCATCTTGTTTCGGTTATAATTTCAAAGCAGTTATTGAAGTAGAACTACATTCCATATACGGGTTTATTCCCTCTTTTATATTTGCTTTGATTGATTCATGTTTTTCATTTTATGTTTTACAGTCAAATTATTTATTAATTTTTCCATTTTAATACCACACTATATGCATGTTTTGGTGCTTATCTAAAAATTCATAGTTTGCATCGATTTTGTTTGGTTTTATTGATGGTAGTGTATGCAAGAGTTATTTTATTTATGTATTTATTTGTTTTTGATACATTTAAATTGTGTTTCGTGCTCCTCACTAGAAACCGCTAGGTGGCAGCATCGTAAAATTAAAAAAAAAAAAAAAGGTTTTCTTTACTCATGAATTGTCCGCCATTATTTTGTGATTGTAAACGTTTATTTGTATTTCATTGTTGCGTGTGTTTTTCATTCAGAAAGAAACAATCACAGTTACCCATATGGATAATTCAACTTTGTGTCTACACTGGTACACAAACAAGACCACGCGAGATTTGATCCCATCTGTGAGTTCAACGTCTCGTTTAGCTTCAGATTGAAACCCAATACTGTAGTTGCTGAGTCCATAGTCGCCCAATGCTGTCAAGTTTTATTGTTTCATCCTCTAGACTTTTTAATATGTATTCATATTTTGTGATATGTGCACAAGAAAAAATATTCTTACAATGTTGACTTGAAGGGCAAATATCTTTCTTGTTTTTAGTTTATTTCCATGATTATTTTTATTCGTTCTTTTAATGATTATTTCTTTTATGATCATTATATGTTTCCTTTTGTTTTGCGTGTGTTTTGTCAACATAATCTATGAGCTATGTTTTAGGGATGACTAATAACCCACTGAAAATAACGTACGTCATTTTGAGAGGAAGAATAATCTGATGAAAATTTACTCTTATATCAGCGATTTTTATTGGAATAAAATGTAAAGCTTGTGCTTTAATAGGACATACTTTTGTGTCATCTACTATTATAAACGCATTATTATGCTGTTATTTAATTATTTATCATGCAATGGCTTGCAATTTCCTTAATGTTCACCGAAAAATAACTGATTTCAATGGGTATAACTGAAATGCCCAGTACATAGAGAAATTATTGACATGCCTGATGAGTATTTATTTTCCACATACAACCGCGTCTAAACAGGAAGTAGCCGTAAGCACATGAAAGAATTCCTCATTCAGCAGGTGTAAAAGCGTCTGTCCGCCTCCTCCGCTCACCTATACATACGGCGCTCATCCATCAGAAGGAAGCGATGGCGCTTGAATGTTGATGAATCACTTTAATCATGTTCCAGACCAGCAGGGGAGGTTCTGATCACATCCCCCTCCTCCCTGCAGCGCCTCTGTAGGTCATCCTATTCAAAGCGTGTGCCTGTGTGCCAGTGTAATCATGTGATCGTATCTGAGAGAGAGGCGTGCTGGCCAACTGCGACCAGCTCTGGGCCAAAACAAGAGTCTCCTTCCCGCCCTCCATCGTCTAACCTCATTTCTAATGAAGAGACCTGTTTGTTGTTTTTTAGCCTCACAAAAGGTGTGAGATAGTGTGGAACTATCTGGAAATATTTCGCCAAAACAAGGACTCATGAGGCTTCATGAAGCCTCGTGAGTTCAGAAGGTGGTTTCCTTAAATCAAATATTGTAGAGAGGAGAGCGCCATCTAGTCAAAACAACAGACAGACATTTATATCGCTATTGTTTGTTTTGATTTAAAACAAGGCTTGTGGGGTCTTCTCATACTCGGATTAAGGGGCAGTGGCTTGTGCTCTCCTGTGATGTCGGGTGCCTTTGATCAAATAACCCTGCCACTGTCGGCACCAACACAGACCACTTTATTGACTTTATCAGGGCGCAAACTGGGGACAATTTCGAAGCCCGCCAGTCGGTGCTGCTCTGCCGTGCAGTCAGTTCCCCAATTTACAGATTGGTTTTCTGGACACACAGTTATGTCTCTTGGGCCGACACGCACTGAAGCGTGACCCCCCCGGACTCCACTACGCAGTGAACTCATTGAATTTTTATGCCATCTGGATTTTTTTTTTCTATGATTCTCAACCCGATTCTGAACTTTGTTGAACCCTGTAGGTTGCTAGCAGAGGACGAGGGGAAAGATATGTTTGTTGTTTGCTTCTAAAACTAGTTTTTGTAGAGAAAAAAAGTCTCTGTTACTTCAGTGTGTTGCGCCTCAATGACCTTAAGCATGTGTCAGTGGCTCCTTATTGGAAAAATAGTATCTCTACTCTGTGAGATGTCAGAGCTCCTGAGCTATGGAAATGTCAGGAGTCACAGTTTGACTTCTTGTTTTCTTGATTTTAGTCTCTTAGGCCATGTTTACATTGAGGTTGGTCTCGGCCGACAGGTCTCTTGTCTCTCCACTGAGTGCAGAACCCTTTTGACGGGCAGGAACGATAATAGCGTTACGCTGTTTAATTTATTGTTCAACAGCAATTGTGTTGTGAATCCATGTGCAATGAGTTACCAACAGCAGGCGCCAATCACAAGTACGCATATGCTAGTTAAAATGAAAGTGAAACTTCAATGAAGGGAAGCGACATTTCCGTTGTTTCAGCAACATATATTTTACTCTCTGAGAAGCTTTTTTTTATTTTGTTGCTTTTTTTTCATTTTTATACAGTTTAATAGTATATATCAAATAACAAAAGGAACCTCTGAGCCGAATTTTTCACTCCTATTTCTTACTTTTATTTCAATATTTTCATCTGTATTCTTTGTCTTTCCCCCTTTGTTTTTATATGGATGATTGTGATTGAAAGCAGCTCTAACCTCGACTACAAACACACAAATATAAACAGTTGCACACAAATATTTCAGATGGTGTGTGTGTGTATCTCTGTGCCTGTAACTGAGTGTGTGTAAGTGTGTGATCTCTGGCGTCTGTGGCTGGGCTGTGACCCTTTCAGGAATTGATTGATGTTTGTGAATATTTGAGATGCCTCTCGGGAAGCCCTGGGCCGAATGCAAAGAGACGCGAGAGGAGCTAAAACCCCTGTTCTGGCTGTTGAATACTGCATGATTCACTCTCATGTATAGACGCTGAGCATGAATTCAAATCAGTGGTAGCTGAAGAGAGCTGTTCTGTTTGGTTGAGCGAAGAAAGAAGAGAGTAACAGTTGTGAGCTATTGTGCATTGGACTGCAGCGAGAGGAGAGATTAAACATTTTGTCTGATTAAGAATTCATTGTCTCCCGATCGCACAATGTGTTTTAGCTTCATTCTGTGGAGATGGAAGTGAATACATAAAAACATGATCCTGAAATTTGGAACGCCGAACTGTAGAAGGCTTTTCTCTGCCAGTCGCCATGTGCAAACTTCACTTGCTTTCACAGAAAACTCATTTAGCTTCCGTGAAGGACTTCATCAGCCATCCCAAAGGACTGCGGGAGCGGCCGGGCAGAGGGGTAGATAGGACACTCGGATCCAGAGGAAGGTGACTTTGCGAGCTGAGAATGAGTGGATGATGTATAACCAGTGAATCCTCAGCTTTGGGACAAAGCCTTTTGTCCACTATTGTCCAACAATGGGCCCCTGGATGTTGTTCGTCTGGCTGGAATTGACATGTTGGAGCTTGACGGTCTGGGGGCGGAGTCACTCTGAACATCAGTTTCTTTGTGGAGGAAAATCCTTTTAAGAGAAGTTCATATATATATGAATTCTGTCTTGGAAAGTCTTGTGATTTAAACCCAATGCAGATGGCTGATGCCACCTCTGTGAGAAAAGAATCCCCTGGAGCGCCCCCTGTAATCCAAAGCTTTCTGAGTCACCCAAGTCAATGCTTCTTTTCTAGCCACAAATGCGTGACAATCCACTTTACATTTCATTTACTTGACAAAGACAGCTAAAATTAGTGTAGCAAATCATCAGAGGACGAGAAAGATTGTTTTTTTGTTGGGAGCTGAAGTTATGCCTCTTCACACTCATGTATTTCGATTTCTTATATTTGCAAGGGTTTTGACATATCTGCCTTTTACAGTTTCATGGTGTTTTTTATATTCTAAATAAACATATGAATCAATATTCAAAATATAAAACAATGTTTAAATATGTTGAGCATTTGGAGGCTGTTAGTTAACCTTTTATTTTTTGGTTTTTACTCTTTTTTTTTTTTTTTCTTTGCGTGTAGAGAACCAAAAGAACCTGGAGGATACTGAAAGCGGACACACTGTGACTGTAAAATAGCCTCAAATCCGGCTCCAGAAAGATGTTTTTGTACCTAAAACGAGATTGAAGGAGAGTTCATTGCAGTATTTTCCACTTTTTTTTATGTTTGTAGGATTCAATTTCAGGTCACCCTGATAATGCAGCGTGCACTCTGAATCTCATTCAAAAGCCCCTCGGGTTTAGAGTCATAGCAGCATCTATTTAAAGTAGATTTCCTGCGAGAGGGTAAAGGTTTGCTTATCGAGAAAAGGGGGAAAAAAATCACTCACCCTCTCTGTTCGGTGAGATGTAGTATTCGATGGCTCACAACTCTCCTTCTCTCCTCCGTAATTGCTCTTTAATTACTGCTCACTGGAGGGTGGCTGTGAACCCCGGACGCTTGAATCAGAGGAACTTTTGAACATCAGTTGTTTGGCGCAGGAGGTGGGAAGGATGCAGAATGACTGTGCGGCAGGAAGTTTACAAGCCCTGGGGGGGATGTTATCATTCCCACCTGGGATTGCGTCTTGAAATGAGTGACTCATTTTGGAACTTGAAGGTGACACTCCCCTCCTATGAATTTGTGCACTGTGTCAGCTGGTTCTTGTTCTTTTGCATCTAACCCAGAGTTCATGCTCTAATTCTGGGTGAAGGTAAACAGAATATTTGCACCTGATTTGCACTGTGCAAAATAAAGGAGTAAATGCTATGTGCAATGTTGCTCTTGGCTTTGACAGCTCAAAGTGCATGTGGTAAATTAGTTTATTTACATTTTCTCCTCCCAGAATGCCCAAAATTGCATATTCACTTAATAAAAGGAGACGCTGAAAATTGCTTGATACATCACTTTATTTAGCACAAGCAAACAGACCTGTGTTTTTGTACGTGCAAATCATTTGTGTAAATCTACCAGTACAAGACTAATAAATCATCTAATAATAGAAAATGAAGCGTGTCTTGAGAAATATATTTTTGAGTATAAAAAGGCGATATATGTGTTATTGTTCATTCATTTATTAAAATGTTAGAATAATTATATGTTTTCCTCTGTCTTGTATGTTGTTTGTTTTCATTTTGTTGGCAAAAATATTGTCAAAAAGAGGTTTTACATAAAATGGCAACCCCGGATCATTCACGTCTATTATTTCCGATAGTTAGAAACAACTCAGGATTGGAGCGGACAGTTCTGAAATACTAATCATTCCCAGTAGTTGTTTTATTTTCGCTGTTTGAAACACACACACACACTTGGACACACACGCATACACACCGTTGTCCCTCCCCCTCATTGGTCATGTAGCAGAGAGAAGGAGGGGAAACACTGACGGACTGAATTCCTCATCGCTCCTCAAATTTCTTCAAATCACAGACCTCCTGCTCCTGGACACACGGCCGACCTCCGATTCTCTGCCCGAGCAGATCAGCTTTCTCAAGAAAAGGTGAGGAAAACCCCACATTTCCACCAAGTTCGCTTACAACAGCGCGACGTTTATCGTTTTTCATCTGTGTTTATGAACGTTACTTTTCTTTTCCCAGATGTTGCGGTGTGTCGCGGTGCTTCTTCTGTTGGTCGCAGCCTTCTGTAACGCTGAGGTAAGTTTGCTTTTGTTGACTTGAAGACACTTGAACTATATTTTTAAACGGCACATCACACACACACACACGAACATGATGTGGGACTTGGGAGTCCAGATTAGCATACGCTCTCACACGCAGTTGTTCCCCGAGAGGAGGCTCACATCTGGATGTGGTTGCTAGCTGTAGAAAAAAAACATTTCGCGAACACACCCGTTTACATTTCAAATCGTGATGTCTGATGGAATTTAGGGACTCGCTTGCACTGTAGCCTGATTCACAATAGCTTTGTCATTTGGTAACTAGTGAGACCCAAGTTGTGCAGCTGGGTCAGTGTTTTGTGTTCATATGAAGTCAATGTCGTCCTTTTTAACCTTTATACTTTGTTTTTCTGCCCCTTGTTCAAATGCCATTTGATATCCAGGGAATATATGTTTTCCTTTTCCTTGAAAAGGTCGATAAAAAGTTAGTCACACACCCACGTCACATTAGCATCGACTCTCATTAGCATTTTAGCTGTGTTTGCCAGAGTAGCTAGTTTCAGTCTCAAATAGACTTATTGTCAAGGGTATCCATTCCTATACCTTAATATTTGGTACATATTTACTTATAACCTTCTGGTTTGAAGGGAAATTTAAGAGTTTTTCTTAACATTAGTGGATGAATGTTGACAGAGATTTGGCATATTCACAGTGCTAATAAAGTGTTTCACAAGAAAAAAACTTCTCATGTAACAAATTTATTGTCATTGTTAATGTTCAGTTGAACATATTTTACACATGGTTGATTCGATGGCAACCAGACCCATATCTGATATCAGAGAAAGCCCATGTATAAACAAATACTCGGTTCCATAATCCTCATGAGTATGTGTCAGATTTGTCAGTTATGAAAAGCAATGAGTGTTGTAAAATGTTTTCACCCCACAGGACATGAAAACCGATGCCAAATCAAAACAGTGGGGGAGAAGCTGAGAGAATTTGCTGCAAGATAGTAGTTTTAGATGCGTTTTTGGTGTATGGAAATATCTGTCATGATATTAATTTCGACTAAAAGTCAAGTTTAATTGACTATCTGTGCAGAAGGAGCAGTTTTAGACTGGCTGTCAAACTTTGATCACATTGGTGCTCAACATATTGACTTTTAAATTAAAAACTGTTCAATAACCACCACCATGGCCTCGTACGATATCAGTGTAGCGACCGGAAATGCATATTAAATCTGAAGTACAAATACATTTGCTCACACTCATCGGATATCAGAAAACACATCTTTTCGCCATGAGTCAAGAGGACCTGAATACCAAATCCATGTTAGCTCTAATTATTCTGGAATTACTCAGCACTTGTGTTTTGTTAATTCTGCATTTGCATTTTAAAGAAGGTGAACTGTCAGTGCGATAGCTGTTCTCACTAAGTTTTTAGTGTAAGTCCAACACGGTTCTAGTTATTCAGAAAACACAGTCTTGTTTAACTGTCCTGTATGTTTGTACTGATTTATACTTATATATATATACATATTTATACTGATATCTGGCCCTGATACACTGCAAATGCAAATTTAGCTCCCAACAAATCACCGCATTGCTCAAAATGAAAGTAAGAACTACATTAGATGCCATTAGGAACACAATGTGCCGCAGCACACCGACAGTCAGCTGGGAAAAGAAAATAAGGGTGGCAATGTTTGTGTATACATTAAGGCCTCTCTCACCTAAAGTAACAATGCAGCTGCCACCATTAGTATTGCAGGATGCCTTGGTGGCTCGCAGCTGTAGTGGTGTGTGCAAACACTGTGGTTGGGTGGTCACTCAATCATGGGATGTGTGTTTGTTTGTAATTTTGGTAGAATGTGCTCAAAGGCTGTGAGAATACTCACCTTATGGGTTTCACACCGCGGAGCAAAGTGGTCCCTCCCATCAGCAAACACAGACACGACGGAGTGATAGTGAGGCGGTGTGTGTTTGATGCTTTCTGCTCTTGATAATGTGACACAGACATGTGTGTTTTTGTCAGGTAAAAAACAAGACTAAACAAGTGGTGTTTAATGGCTCTGGCCTCGCTAGACACAGCTGTTGAACACTTGGCTCTTTGTTGACTCCGCTGTTGACCTGCACAACAGTTACAGGAAATAAACAATGGATTTCCTCTCGCCAAATGTTAACCTCACAGCAAGCACATGTTTATAGCGAAAAACAAAATAGCTCTGCTGTTCTTGTAGTCTGACCTTCTGCTGCCACTTCTTACCTTAGCCTGCTGGAAAATGTGCAGGCGTCCGCATCTTTATTGCATTCATGATCACGAGCTGTGCGGAATGTCTGGCTGACCTCATGCACACTGCGGGGCTTGTTGAATTTACCATGCAAAGTTAATAGCAAGACACTATCCACTCTCCCCGAGGTAATCCCCAGATAATATATGGCCTGCTGACCGACCGTGGGAAGGGCTGTAACTGACATACCAGGGTGCTGTATAAAGGAGGTGCTGGAGCAAAACTCTCACATCACAACCATCCGATGCGACTTAAGAGGCTGTCGTTATCATAAGAGGATGGTTATGGGATCAGGTTTGCTCACTTCTGAATGCTATATAACAAGCCTCCTCTTCTCCAGCCTTGACTCAGAGTTATAAGGTGGTCAGTTTAGAATCATCTCTAGTGTGTGTCAGATGAAGATGCATAGCCACTGGTAACAGAAGCATAGAAAACTGGAGTCACTCTTGGATTCAAATGGAGAAACATTTATTTCTCATAAACCTGTGAGTTTAACAACATGTTTCGAATAGAGTGCATGACAAACTAATATTAAAAAAAGAAACTTTCCTCTGAAAAAACCTTTGTAGGATTATTGTTTTTATCAATAGTAGAAGAGTTTTTTTTAAACTTATTAAACAATGATGAATGTGTCTTCCCAAGGCAGGGATTTCTACTCCTCTATTTAGCTGTCCATGTCGGACAAAGTTAATTTAAGGAGTCGTAAAATAATTGAACAAAGGAATGCTGAAATGAAGGTGGCTGTGTGATGCACAAGCAGGGGTGCTGTTTTCTCTCATCTTGTAAAATACTATGTGTCGTAAACACTGCTGCGTAAAAACTGTTCATTGTGTGAACCCATTTTTTTTAAGTTTTGATTAGATGGCCTTTTTTTTTCCCACAGTGGAGAAATTCAACTTTATGTTGGACTATATAAGAAAATAAATGAATATAGTCCCACCTTTTTATTGTGGTTTATGATAGATGCGTGTTTTTCTCTCATATCTTTGCCTTTTTTATACAGGAATACATATTTCTTATATCCTCACCCTTCACAATCTTGGCATTCCTTCCTTTATTTTGACCTGCATGTAATTTTGATGTACAATATTTATGCTTTATATTTATATATTGTATTTAAATCTGCCTCCATTGCTATCCTTCACAGCATTAACACTTTCTATATTCTGGCAGTGTTGTCTAAATATCTTTTGCGATTGTATCATGCAGTATTTAAGGTGTTTTTCAAATCGCTGGATAGTAAGCTGAGAAACACGGCTTCCCAAGGTGTTAAAATGATGAACGGCCAGAATATTTTTCGTCTGAAAGTGTGTTACTTGGGTATTAACTTTGTTGTTTTAGCAACCTGAGAGTTGCACATAATACTATGTATGACGCTGTAAAAATGCTATAAAGTGAAAGCTGATGTCATAAATTAGTTCATGAGATGCAATAAAACCTAAAGCTTATGAATACAACGAATGTTGACGTGAATTCTGCTTTGCTGCAATTTGATTCTATCCAAAGCTGCAAATAGAATCTTGATTTATGATCAAGGAGAGTGTTTGTGTTCCTTCGGGGTGAAGAATTGCTTCATCTATGCTAAACAGTGTGTTTCAGGTAGAACTGTGCATGTGTGGGCGCTCCAGTTCCAGATATCTATCATGTGGAAAAGAATATTTCACCCAAACACACTGGCGGCTTGATATGCAAAGGAGGCTGTGATGCTGTGAAAGTCAAGTGCTTGCTGCCTTGGGGGACACGAAGATACGCATCCACACACACGCTGGCTTTTTATTATATTAGCTGGCATCGTCTGCAGCATTGGGATGGAATGACACCGGGGTTGATTCAGTTATCAACAGCCGCACCGGGGCTGCAAAATAACAACAGGAAGTCAGGCAGGCTGAGAAAGTTCATGATGAAGAAGTTGCTTTGTGGCCTTTCAGCATCCATGCTGATGTTCCCTCAGTCAAGGTGAGATAAAAATATCCACCCAGGTGGAGGGTACGAGAGTTTGAGGGGACAGCGTGTCCTCTGCCAGTAACAGCCTGCTCTAATTACTGCAGCTCCACATCCAGTCATGGATCCCAGAGCAGGGAGGTGAGGGAGGGTGAGGTAAAACAGAGAGGAGATGGAGCCCAAGTCATGCAATTATGCCGGTGCAGATTGTGGGTGAGGTAAGACTTGGCTGTGTGGTGCGGAGGGGGATGGTGAGATAAAGAAGGGGGTGGGCTGTGTTTCATGTCCCTGCAGTGTGTGCTCCTCCACTCTTGGATTGGCTTAAAAGGAGTCCTTATATAGCGTACCAGCTGTACTGCTGTCTTATCATTAGCACTGCTCAAAGGAACTCACGCAAATGACAAAGAATGGCAGTAAAGCCTGCGCTCACTCTTTGTTAGGGGCAGATAATGAATATAGCACTCGCCTCAACCAGCTCAAGTTATTGGTGACAGTCAGGTTTAAAGGAGCACATCAACTTTGCTCGCTGCTGAAAATTCTGCATTATAAGGGCTTTAAAAGGCTTTTCACCACCTGTTGACTGGGGAATGTTCCACACACTGTGTGGAGTTATAAAGTCCCATCAAGCTCCGAATCTGTGATGCAGTGGAATGTTGGATTACAGATTAACTCGCAGGCAATGGGGCTTCAAAGAGCTGGACAGTTTCTCTTCGTCTAACTAGGACACACTTTTTTGCTGTTGAAGTTATAACAATATTTGAATTCAGTGCGATTTTGCTGGTCTGAATCCATGAATAATTAAAGGCACAGCTTTATTTTATTTCAGAAAATTTCATTTTGCTGCTTACAGAAGCGAAACTCAGACTCAAATGAAGACACTTTTCTTTCCAGTGATGTGTGGGACTCTTTCGATGAAGTCCATCGTCGCCAGTGCTTGGCTTTAACTCCCTTTTCTCTGGCTACTTAATTTTACCCTGCCGTTGTTTGAAAAATTGCAGCACAGTGACGGAACAATGTTTTTGGACAACCCACGCATTCTACTGTGTGGTTTTGCCAAGACTGCAAAAATAACAATTTGATGATGCTCTGCTTTAGACACATTATCAGCTATTTGTGGACTTTGACTTTGACCGTGTTGAGTACTGACATTGAAAAGTTTTGTTAGTTTTTCTTGCAATGATAAAAAACAAACATTCATTGTGTCTTTATAGTGCACCTTTGGAAACCCAAAAACGTACGCCCAGCACAAGATGACCAGTGCCCATTTTGTTTGTTTTGGAGTTTGTTGTTGTCAAAAAACTTGGATATATTGATGGACAGCAATACTAACATAAAGAACACATCCATAAAGGGAGCATCAATGGACCGAAAGTCCTATTATTTTCACTGTCACAAATTCACCAAACCATAACTCAGTAAATAGACTTGAAATTGCTAGCATTGTATAATTGTTTTAGCAATGTGTTAATCCTTCATGCTATAGACTGAGATAATAGTTCATCTGCTTCCCGTTACCAGCAAACACAGGAAAAAATTCTATAGAAATGTGTATAAGTATTCGAGAATAATTCTATACTAATAACAGTAGTATTATATAACAATATATAAGAATAATGTATACGTTTGTTGAGCAGTGATTCAAAGTGTCCTAGTATAGGAATTGTATTTTGACTTTAGCCAGTCAATGTTAGTGTTGTTGTAATAGCTTTAAATGACATTTTGGTTTGGATCTCCAAAGGTTTCATAGTTTTTTTGCAGCTGTTCATCTCTGTTGTGGTTATCACTGTTCCCCTGCTGCCAAGCCTCCCTCCCCCTCTATATCAATTCAAATGTAATTGACTCAAATTAGATATTAACATGATGAATTTCGGGCATGAAGGTATGAAAAGAAATGGAAATGCCTCTGGATGTTTTGTATGTGAGTCATCGCTACTTTGGATAATTGATGTCAGAGGTTTTTGTCTCAGTTGAGTGCATTTCAGCAGATAATTTGCTGCCATAAACATTTAGAGCAGCGACCCCAGTGCTGGCCCCAGAGTGTTACTCCCCCTGTCCCGAGCCTCAGTCTGGACCCTCCCTTCCTCTCAACCGGCGTTGGAAGAGGAAAAACTGAGCTGACTGGGAAAGAAAGAGGCAGAAATAGAGGAAATTATGCTTGAAATTAATGCCGAAATTCATTTCTACATCGGGAGTGTGGCACAGGCAGGAGAAAGAAAAGTGGCTGTCTTGGATTGATATGGGTCAGGTGGTGGGGACAGTGAGTCCTGTTGTCACAGCAGTTTAAGGGACAAACAGAGAGGGGAAGCAGGGGGTGGTGCCATGTTCATAGCAGTTTATGTCCCTCGCTGTCGTTTTAACTGCGAACAGATGTGGCTCTGCCCAGACGGTGACTTATTTCCTGATTTTCTCTAGTCCTTTCTTGCGACTTTCCCTTCTACTGGCTCTTTGTGTGCCTTTGTCCTCCTTTCAAAAACACTTTTCTCTTCATTCCTCTGCATTTGGTCAGGGTGTAGTCCTTGAGTCCAGAGACGAGAGGGAGTCGACTTAAGGGCCTGGAGTGACATCATTCGTCGGCACATTCCTATCGCACTGAATCAGAAGTAATACGAAGAATAAGAGACGATCAGAATGAAGTGGTTGTCGTGAGGGTCTGGTGTTTTTGCTAGAGTGACCGTGAAGACACTCTCAGAGGCCACCCCGGGTTGTCCTTTACTTCAGTTTTAATTAGACAAACTTTGGCCCCTCAATGATAAACAGTGTGCAGAACATGAGCTGGTGAGCGAAAGGACCTTGACGCTGTGCAACAATATACGTTAGAATATCGAAGAGCATGGTTAGTTTAACTTGGTTGAAGCAACACGCAATACGCTGAGGAAAAGTTAATTTCCTGCACTTGTTTGTTTGGACAAATATGAGAGCTCCATCAGAATGGACTTTTCTGGAGTTTGTGGTTGTTAGGGCTGATCTGTTTTCGAGGTGATAGATTTTCTATAATGATTTCTTTTTGTTTTTGTTTTTTTTTTTTTACAATTTCAAAGGTGAATTTATGCGGGCACACCCATATTTTGAGTTTGTCAGAAGCCTGACCTCCTGATTTCTGGTCAGCTAATCTCTTCTGAAGGCTTACTCTTTGCTTTCCTGGCTGGATTTCATAAGCTTTGTTGCATTTGATGCTGTCAGAAAAACACGCACATTTGGAGGTGCAAAAGTTTAAAGCAGCTAATTACATTCTAATATTAGGTCTTCACAGCAGATGGCAAGCTGTGATGCACCGATTCAAAGACATTTTAAGGTTTAACAGCACAGCTGTCTTAATTATTGAAGGTCTTTCTGGGATGACTCAAATCCGGAGATGATGCCATGTTTTTGTACTTTCCAGATTTGGCTGGAAGCTCGCATAAATATGTTATAGGAGAGAAGTGGGTTCATAGCTTGGTGTTCTGACGGCGTCCCACCTGTGATGTCTGGTCACAGAAGGTTCAGGGAGGGTCCACGTTGGCCTTTTTTCTGCTGCTTGGGTGACAGCAGACATATGAACTGGGCCGGACGGTCTCGAGCTGGAGCGACAACAGAGATTAGGCGGACAAGTCTGAGGAGGAGGGAAATCAGGGCCACCTCATTGACCTACATACTGAGGAGGTTCTTGGCTCAATACGAACTTACCCGGACCCCAGCTGAGGCACTTTTTCTTAGGAATGTGCTGCAGTACTTCCCCTCTCTGTTCTGTCCACATAACTGGCTCTAACTCAGCCGATGAGAAGAAGCGGCAGACGTAGTTTCGTTGTGCCATGAAACCAGCTTTGTTGAGTATTTATTATGTTTTTCAAAACAAATGGCATCCACAAGAACAATGCAGTAGACATGTCAGAATTATAACTGCTATTGTTGTTTGCTGAATGTGGCAGCGTTTTTGATGCCACCGCCTTTGGAAAGCATTTTTTCCAAACAAGCTGTTTGACATGAGCTTTTTTTCCACAAGAAGTGAAATGCCTCAAGAAGTAAACAGAGAAAGTGTTTATGTCGTTTGTGTTTTCCCCTTTCTCTGATGGTGATGCCTTTTTAAATATCTGAATGCAGCATTTGGATCATCCATCCTTCACTTTATACAGGACACTCAAACACTGAATGCTTAATGAGTCGTGTTCTTCACGTCTTTGTCTTTTGACATTTCCCGTCAGTGGGTTGCCAAAGCAATTCAGCCTCTGCTGTTACACGTATACACTTCATGTCCTTCTTTATTAAATCATGAACATCATTGGTTCAAGACCCGCCAGACTTTGAGAGACCGAGACCGAGATCAAACTGAATACAGAACGCAGAATCATAAGTTTGTTAGTCAAATAGACGCACATATTTATTTCATTTTGCAAATAAAACAGGAGGTTGTTTTTTCAAAATAAATCAAGAACTCAAGTGTTTCCTTTGAGAACAAACAGAAAAATATCTTGTTCTGTATTCAGTTTGGTCTCGGCCTTGGTCCCAGGTTTGGTCGTCTCGGGTAATATTGTTTGTAATAACCACTCTGATAATACCAATTGAATCACTACTGCAAACATGGAAGGCCTGAGCTACTACAGTATATCCATGATGCAAGTATTTCTGTGATAAATTATTAGATTTTTATGATTGTTTTTATATTTTGTTATTCGGCACTTACTTCATACCTAAGAATTCTGTTCATAATAAAATGTAGCATCCATTCCTCCACTGCATTTCCGACATCCCTCAAGGCACCTCCTGGGATTGTGTCAAGCCTTCACATCAACCGATCAAAGAGATCCTGATTACCACTTCATCAGCGTTAAAGTGGAGGTTAAATTCATAATTTTACAACCGCCATCTTCATTTCACACACACCATGGTGCGTGAAGGTGTCGGAAGTCGGTTGTCTGCGATCCATACGTCTATATCTCCCATGCTAATAGCAGTTGAGATGCTGAGAGGGAATTGATCTGCAGCGCCAGTGAAGTGGCATGTTCAGGAGTGGAGGTATCGATTCCCTTGCTGAATCCTTTGTAGTACCCATGCACTGACACACGCTGACATTCAAGTCTGAACAGATGCCTATCTATCTGTCTGTCTATCTATCTATCTATCTGTCAGACAGATGTCTGTCTGTCTATCCATCCATGTGTCCATCCATCAGAAATTTTTTGGTTTGTTTTTTTTAACGATTCATGAAATTGTTTACTCTCACTAAAATCCTGTCCTGCTATACAAAAGACATACTCACTGCTGTGTTTCACGGTGGCACTTTCTATTCTTTCCTACCTTTTCTTCCAGTTCTGTGCTGCCGCCTACACAGGACCAGAGAGCATCGCATTGCACCTGCTATCTAAACTTTATTGTATCGACACTGTGGAAAGCTTTTGTTTCTAGGTGATTGTGGGTATCTAAAATGAACGTGGCACTCTTCCATTATTCTGATCATGAGTTCATCATCAGGCAATCGTGACTATTTGATCTGAATGACACTGTGATTCGGATTGTTCTCTGTTAAAATCTGGTGAGGCGAAAGCTTTGAAAAGTGTGATGGGGTTGTGCTGCCATGCATGTTTATCAGCTGAAGGGAAATGAAAGAGCATTAAAAAGAGAGTGAGCATACGTCGGCCTCTAATACCTGTCAGCCTCAGCATGAGGTCGTTGAACAAGTGGCAGAGGAAAAGACAGACTTGAGAAGGAGGAGGAAAAGCTCTGATCTTCACCTTCTACCTGTTTCTTAATAATGAGATTCTCTTTTTGTCCTTCTCCTTTCTGCGGTCTTATTTCTCTTCGCCGGCTTCCATTAATCTGAGCAGGCGGGTCCCAGCTCACTGGCACATCTCGAACCTCCTTAAAAGGACATGGCAGGGAGAGTAAGATGGAAAAATGAGCAGAAAAAGAGGAATTGAAGTACCAGAGAGTTAAAGTGAGAGACAATGGGGAGGGATGGAAGGATAAAATTCATTCATGTGGCGCGAAGCGACGATGATGCGGGACTAAACAGACAGCACATTTTTCTTATGGGGGTAGAAACAGTGACTTGTTCTGACTTCAAATGGAAAACATTGCATGCATATGCGTCTTTGAAAATATCAGATAAAGTACATTCCTTTCATCGTCACTAGAGTGTTTTTTTTTATTATTTGAGATTCACTCAACTTTTGTCGTCTTAATTGTGGTGGTGTCAGAAGTGGGATGGCTGGTTGTGATACTCGAAACCAACCCTGTGATTTCACTGTGGATGAAGGGGCTCATAGGAATAAATGAACCGGCATATGAAGGTCAAGAGTTGGTGAAAAATGAGCGTGTGTGGCCTGTGGTGGAAAAGTATTCCATGCTGGAAGATTGATAGAGTGAAATGGGGTGGTTCCAGAAGGGGCTGAGAAATGTGATGGAGCACTGCCACAAGGTTGCGAAGGCTGACTGCCTTACCAACTAGCTGGCTCCTATCGTGGCTCATTGACAGCTGGTCTCCATGACACCTGTCAGCTTTTGACAATTTCTTTGATTACCACAGTCTAAGCCCAAGCATACTGAAGACCGATGGCTCAGGCTTTCTGTAATGTTTCCATAACACAGGACGTAGTCACTTACACTTGGTCACATAATTCTCTTTTCTACTTCTCTCCTCTCCTGATGGCCGACTAGTTATAGAAACAAATGGGCTGCGATTAAATAATTGAGTGCAATTTCTTTTGTTCGATAACAGAGCAGACCGTACACACTCTCACCATAGCAACAGCCGTTTGGATCAATAGACAAAGCCCGTGATTTCAATTAGCTAAATGTCAGACACGTCGGCTGAAACATTTAGAGACGGCGCTAGAGCCAGACTACTCATCTCATTCAATATTCATCACAGGATTCTACAGGTTCCTGGCTCATCTCTGTCTCACACACTGGAGTGCCCAACATGCCTAAGGCTGAAGCTTTGAAGTGTCCCACCTGAACTGTTGAGAATCTCTCGGTCCTAAAAGAAACTCTCTCTTTCTCTTGTAACTGCTGCACTGGACTGTAAGGCATCTGACTCCCTTCCTTTCCCTGTCTCCTTCTCTCAATCATGACTGAGCTTTTTGCTCAAGAATTCATTTAAACCAAGATTCCAGAGATTTGGCTTCATAGTTCACACGTGGACGCCAGCTCACGTGCACTCTCGCACACAAGGCCAAGGGTTTGTCTCGCTCTTACAGGAAGCAGCCGCTTAAAAAGAGGGGGGAGTCTGAAGAAAACGGGCTGGGCAGTCGATTTCGCAGAGCATGGGAATGAGCCCAAAGGAAAACACGGTCTCCAGATGTGGAAACACACACAAATGCACAATTACAGGAGGAGCTTATGAGGGTCCATAAAGGGGTTTGTGGAGGTTTGCGTGGCGTCTTGTGATTGGTTGGTTTATGCGTCCTGTGAGGTCATTGGTGGCAGGTCTGTCCTTTCTAAGCAGCACAATCAAATTAGTCAGATTCAGGAAGGGTACTTCAGAAAAAAAGCCATTGTTTAAATTAAATACAGAAGAAGATTTGAACTTCAGGACTTATCTTAGAATAACCCCCCCTCTTAATGTGAAGTACTTTACTGAACTCAATGTGGTGCTTAACTGAGCTGACTTTACAGTTGCCTTTATTATATGATATTGGACGACAAGATAATTTGTGTTATAAGACCTAGAAACTCATCTAATAAAAATGAAGTCAATAATTCTGAAACGGAACAAGGTTTGGAGCCGCAATAAGAAAGTTGTGCTGCTGTGTGTCGATGCAGTCGTCAACATTGTGATGGACTTGGAAGCAATTCAAAAAGTTATTAAAAAGTGTTATTAATTAAGTAGTGTTGAGCGTGAGTACATACAAGTTCATGTGATATTATTGCATATTTACCGACTAAAGATACAATATGGTGAAAACAAAGCTGAAAGAGAAGTGTGGTTTATGATATCAATGTAGAGAAAAATGTTTAAAATATAAGGTTTAATTAGTTGCATGGCTTTCCATGAAGTACTAGAAAACAAAATGATACTGATAAAACAAATGTTTTCAAAACTAAAAAATCTCATCTGGGAAGCAAGAATAAGAAGCAATTAATTGGAAAAAAATCAATGTCAGGTTTCCAGTTCACATGGCTTCCATGTTTCCATGCCAGTTGACCTGAATATTGTACTGCAGTTGAATTTATATTCAGTGGGACAAACTGGACGAAGTCAGTGTAGCGCTGATAGCTTTGGAGATGGAGATTACTGTAGCTTACGTTTCCAGGGGGCGATGTGTGGGGCGGCAGAGGTCAGTTGCAATCCCACCAGCTGACATTAATTTCCTGGGGCGATAAAGGTTGCGCTGCTTGCTCACCTTCTCGGAGCACTGAACTGTGTGCACTCTTATCCATTTCCTGCATGGAGCCAGACAGTCACAGAGAGGCTCTTAACTTAAAAACTGCTGCTTTGGGAAGGATCTATTTTATAACCATGTTAGTCTTCCCCTTTCCCTAAAAAAAGTGAAATCAATTATCTATCAATTATATCTATTTAAAATAAGGAGAGATAAATTTCCCCAGTGCGTAGTCATTTCCCTAGTCAAGTAAGTTTTTATTTCTGAATGTTTTCTCATGTCCAACTGGGAGTAAATTAGAATTAAATTAAAAGTAAACTGCTGAATAAAAAATCTAATTACATTTTTGGAACATTTGAGAATTTTAAGCTCTTTTCAGGCATAGTTGCATTAATAGTATCATAAAAGCCTGGCACTGTGACTAGAGGGTATCATTAAAAAAGTACATCAGTTCCTTTGCATTTCACTCATAATTGATGTCTGCTAAGCAATTGACAGCCCTATTTACGTCATTGATTTATCACATTTGAGATCTTGGCAACACACTGGTTCCTGGGGGGAAAAATACAGAAAACATTATCAGTTTTTCTGGTGAACATCCATCATCAGCCAGTCGTAGCTCAAAATAACACCTGCACGGAATCACATTAGTCACGTACTGCGCTTTACTGTGTTGCTGATCTGGATCCACTTAACATATTTATGTTTTGTGTGTTATGATTTGGTTTTGTCTGAGTCACTTCTTCCAGATGGGCATGTAAATCTTGCAGCAACACGACATCAGTGTGACTAATGGTCATCTAAATTGCTGATGTGCTTTCAGGAACCGAAGAGCAAGAGCAAAGTGTGCGCCAATGTCTTCTGTGGAGCCGGGAGGGAGTGTGCGGTCAGCGAGAAAGGGGAGCCCAGCTGTCTGTGCATAGAGGTCAGTGATCAGCGGGAAAGACGCCACCACGTGGCGACCGATTCGAGCAAATTAGGATGCGGACCGGTGTGACACTAGTCTTCTCTTTCTGCAGAGCTGCAAGCCCCACAAGAGGTCGGTATGTGGCAGCAACGGCAAGACCTACAGGAACCACTGTGAGCTCCACAGAGACGCCTGTCTGAGTGGGCTGAAGATCCAGGTGGAACACGACGGTCACTGCCAGGGTAGGCACTTTCAATTTCTTTACTGTATTTCTTAATCATCGAAAACACTACGTTTTAAAGAGTTTAACTTACCTTTTAGCTTTATTTTTTTTAAATACTTTCATCTGTCATTTGTTAATAATGTTCAGGGATTAAATGGGAAGATGGATCACAACATATGGCTGATATCTCAGTGGCTATCTCAGGGCTGGAAAGAGTCAAGAGCCAATTGAAATTTAAATGAATGAAGAGAATAAGTCAGATTCAATGACGGACAATATGCTGACTAAAGTGCTCTGCAGTTAATGATCTTCAGTGACACCTAATCTCTGTGTGACCGTACACCTGGAAAACCTCTGGTTGAACTCTCTGCGATCATCCTTTCTTGCACCCGCGGAGACACCTTAGTGATAACGCCTCTTATCTTGAAATATCTATTCAAATTCATCTTATATTGACATTGTTATCTGGAGTGAACTTTCGCTGCCTGTGAGCTTCTGCTGCCCCTGCTGCCCTGTACATTGATCCAACGGGGTCGATGGGCAGTAGTTATATCACCGTGGCTTCTCTATAGACCTTCAGACCTCACAGTGCAAGAGTGTTTAACACAAAGCAGTGATATATGATGCTCTATTTGTGTCTCATTCTTTCCTCCTCTAGAGAAGAAGACAGACCTGGTAGCTGCCAGTCCGGGTGAGTCTGACATGAGTCTCTAATAAACTCAAGAAATAACAATGAAAGTGGTATGAGCTCTAAAACTGATGAGCTGCTCTTTCGCCCAGTGGTGTGTTACGCTGCCGACCGCAACGAATTGAGGAGCCGCGTGATCCAGTGGCTTCAGACCGAAGTCGTTCCCGATGGCTGGTTTGTCAAGGGCTCCAACTTCTCTGAGATCCTGCTCAAGTACTTCAAGGTGGGCTTCTCCATGTGGAGGTTTTTAAACATATGTATCCCGCTGAAATCAAAGTTTGCCTGCATTAAACTACCTGCTAACAAGTGATGGGTAGATGAGGCATCATGAAACAGTTTTGCAGGGTTGATGAAACAGTGTCCTTATTTTCTGAGGCCACTAGATGGTGCTCTTGCTTTAGAAATGTGAGTTTTCATTGAATTAGTTGTTCAAATTGAAACATTTTAGAGCAGACAGTGCCATCTGGTGGCCTCTGAAAATCAGGACACTGTTTCATAAAACCTCACCTACCCTTCACCCTGTGTCATGAAACGTCATCTACCCATCACTGTTCACCAGTTTATAGTAATTATTATTATTAATGATGATAATGTTGAACACGGATTAAGAGTTCAAGGTGACTACAGTTGTGTGACATAATGTCGCTCTGTTTTACTTCAAAGGAAGTGAGCTTTTTAAAAAGCATAGTTACTGATAGTGATGAAATGTGTTTTTTGTTTCACTACATCTTCATCAAACCTTTCTACAGGCTGTTTGCTGGCAGCCTTTCACATGTGATATCACTGTATTTATAATTCAACACGCCGCTGGAGTGTGGAAAATCCATTACATAATTGAAATATGTCTCAGTGTATGCAAAGCATGAGCATATATCCAATTTTAATGTGCTCCTACAACTTCGATGAAGACCTTCGACTGTTGCTATGGTAACACAGGACCTGTTGTGAGCCCGCAGCAGATGAGTTGGTGACTGATGTGAAGTGAGCATGTTGGTTCTCTCCACAGTCCTACGACAACGGCGACTCTCAGATGGACTCGACCGAGCTCCTCAAATTCATCCAGCACAATGACTCGGTGGTGGAGCTGCAGTCCTACGCCGACCAGGAGAGCAACAAGCTGCTCAGGTTCCTCGCAAATTGTTCTTGATCAGTGGTCTATTTTTAAGGTCTAAGCACCGTCGGTGGGTCAGGTCTGGCGTGAGAGCCCACAGCATGATGTAATGGAGCACTGCATGTGGTTTTTCTGAGCGTATATTCCCACTGTATTTCCCCCACAGGAGTCTGTGTGTGGACGCGCTCATCGAGCTCTCCGATGAGAATGCCGACTGGAAGCTGAGCTTTGATGAGTTCCTCAACTGCCTGAAGCCAGGCTTTAACCCACCAGAGAAGAGTAAGCTTATATTCCAGATATTCCACTTCACATGACCCAAATCTGGGAGATATAGCATGGTGGGGCCTTGGAGGAGTATTAAGCTATACAACTGCTGTGATGTGCAGTAGCACCAGGGCATTGTGCAGCCCCGGGAAAATATTATTTCTAATGAGGCCTCATATACTTTCATGTTAGGTTTCCAAAATGCATCATATTTCTCTAAATATTGTTGTGTGATATTTTTCTATCATATTCATTTTTTTGCCATCTTTTGTTTACAGTGCAGTCACTGTTTTTCTGGAGTATATTCTACGACTCTATGAACTTTCATTGAATTTTCATTTTTACTTCTATTTATCTTTACAAATATACTCAAAGATACTCGGCTTTAGTGCGATTAATTGAGATTGAAAATTGTAATCCTTTGACAGCCATACAGATAACTGCACAACAAGGCTGTCCATGCCAAAGACTTTCACTGCTGGGTGGAAGTGGTCATTAATTGATGTTACCAACTCAACACCTCCTACATCTTTATAAAAAGCCCCAAACACAGTCTCACTGTCAAGTTAAACAAACCTTACATATCAAAACTCTTATTATTTTGTAGTATACACTGTGTTTTAATGTATTCCAGCCTAAATAACAAAAAGAAAGAAAAAAAAAATCATAAGTTGACAGGAAGTGCTTTTGCAATGTCACGGTGAGAATTAAGATTCATGGCAGAGCGCTGAACTCTAGCGCTTCTCCAGAGTTCAGCGCTGAGGGACACACGCACTCAGTGTTTACCCAACTCAACCCCAAATGTCAGGAGCTGACAAGTCCACTCTGGCACAAGCCGTTTTTATTAAACGGAAAAGTGTCAACAAACACCAGCTTCGATGTGTGTGGTCAATCGAATTTATGCTTTTCAAAAATAGATAGGCTGAGATTTGCTCCCTTTGCTCCGCAGAATGTGCCTTGGAGGACGAGACGTACGAAGACGGAGCCGAGACTCAGGTGGAGTGCAATCGCTGCGTTTGTGCTTGTGGCAACTGGGTCTGCACCGCCATGACCTGCACTGGTGAGTCCCGATATCACTGCCTCCCATCATTTGTGTCGACTCATGTGTTTGAAGGAAAGCGCTGCGTAATCTTTTTTTTCCCTTTCTCCGCGGTGAGATTCTCGACCATTTATCTCCGCAGATAAGAAGGCCGCCATTCATGAGTCAGCAGATGCTGATGGAGAGATGACGGAGGAGGAGTGGAACCTCCGTGTGGCTGAGCTCAACAAGCACCAGGTCTGAGTTTGGAATGACACGGCGTCTGTGGTTAGCTTGGACGCCACTAACTGACCATCGCGTCCGTCAGCTGTCGGGTGGGATGAGAAAACAATATCCCTCATATCTTAAGTCATGAGTGGAATGAACTACCTGGGGATTTTTTTTTTTTTAATGGAATTGCTGCGGAGGCCAACAATCAATTGTGTGTCTCTGCAGTGACACAGTTGCTGACACGGAGTGTGTATTGATCCAGGCCCCGTTGACACTTGTCAAACCAAACCAAACCGCATTCTGGAGATGATAAATCCTGTGAATCATATGAAGGTCAAACAGGGAGATAAGGACGGATTGATTAGTGCGTTGGAAGAGTGAGTGACAGCGTGGCAGATTCAGCGGCGGCAAAATCTGCTCCTTTCTTTTTATCACGCTCCAGACTCATGCTTTTGGAGATTGGTGAGGAAAGCACTGCTGGACGTTCGTTCAGACAGCAGATGTGCTTTTGCCTCTTCCATCAGTTTGGTTTCTGTTATTTAATCCCTTAGCTGTGAGTTTGCATGATGACAGTGAGAGTAGACTGACAGTACTGGACCTTTGTCATGGTTTACTGGTGCTGCAATGAGGTCAAGATGGAGACGCTTGATAACCAGGTAGTTTATTATAGTTGGTAGACAAGGTTATTATCTTTTTTCCATGAAAGATAGCAGCGATGAAGTGGCATTTAAAGGGTTAAAATCCGTGAATATTCTAATATTTAGCAATATATCAGCAATTTTTGGAGGGTTGTTGATTTATAAAGGTCGGCCACTTATGACATGTCTGAGAGAACAATATTGGATCATCTGGTAGATCAGAAAAATAAATTAATTATGATGAATAAGTGGTTTGATCGATTAATTAATCATGATTGATCATATTTACCAACTTTATCTGATTGAGTTATATTCTGTAGACATAAGTTTTAAATGTTTTGTGCTTCGATTCTGAGGTTTTTTTAGACTTCCATTTTCATCATGGATGTTTCGGTGTTGACATCACACTGTACAGTCTGGTTCCCCCAGAATTGGTGCAATTGAACAGTGACATTCACATCAATTATATATCATATTTCTATAACTACTGAGTATCAGAATTAGCACGTAAAAGTCCCATTCCTCTTCGACATGTGTCAGTGACGTCCAAATATATGGCACAGCTGTGTTGACCCGGTTGTGTTCCCAGCCACAACACTGATTCATCACTGCATCTCTCATGTTCTGTGGCGCAGGAAACTGCTGAGAAGATGAAGGCCAGCACAAAAGAAGCCTAAAGAGGACGCAGCGATGACGGAGAGGATGCACACCATCACCCTGCCTCCATACTTGATCTACTTTTCCACATTTGTATTGTCTAAAAACTGACATGTTTATCTGCTTTGTTATTCATTTTTAAATGTTTGAGTCGACGCTTGCTAGTTTCAGGGGCTTTTGAACCCTACGCTAGTATTCCCTGGTCTTCAGTACTGTTATGTTTGATTGTGTTGTTACTCCCCTGCACTACTCTCGGGGGGGTTTTTTAAAGCATATTTTTACCTTTTTACAGTTATCATATTTTTTTTTATTTTGTTTGTGAATTTGAAAGTCACTGTCAGCGGATGGAGGTGAGCAGCAAGTCACTTTTGGTTTGAAGGAGTTTCAAGTCATACAAAAAGAAATCATGGCATTTGTGTGGTTTATTTTTATTAAAATGAAAAGATTATTTTACATAAAAAATAAATATTCTAAAACATTTTTTCAAATTTCGAGACTTCAAAGTGCGTTTTTAATTTAATTTACTGCATTTTTTAACAGGCTGGAATCAAAGAGTTTGAGCAGTCACATCTCTGAGGGTCATATTAGGTTTGTTTAGCTTTGTATTTAACCTCATTTAAACCACACTGTAAGAGCTCGGCTTGAGTGGCGCTCAGGTGTGTCTCCTTGGTGCTTTTTTTAAAGCTTCATTTCAAACCATCCGTGTCTTATACTTTCGAGGGAGGAGCTGCACCTCAGTGAGGCCTGATGTGAGTGTTGCATGGTGAAATCTGAAACCAAAGTATTGATGGGAAATGTTTGAATAATGTTCTCTCCGGGTAAGACGTTACTCCGGACCCAGCAACAACACTATACCTGCGCTTTCATCGTCACACCTAACTAGAGCCGCTCTGTCCAGTATTACTTCAATAACAGGTGCACGTGTGTGAGTGTGACTGTGTGTCTGGGTGTAAGGAAATTGTGATGCTTTTTTTTGTTTTAGTTTGTTATAATTCCAGAGCGATAAATCAGTGCCTTCGACCTGCTCACCATGCAGGTCTCTACCTTCTGTCAAGTCGAGTTCAGCCCAGTGCTCTGTGACGCTGGAACACCAGTGTGGAAGTGGCTTTACACAGCGACAGTTGTATCTTTATATGCCACTAAACAGTGTAGAGACTGCAGGTTGTGCATGTGTAAGTCAATAAATCCCATTGTACAACCTACGTGTCTCTGTCTGCTTCCTCCAAGTCCCCAGACTATTGTACAACTGAAACCATCAGTGGAGCCTGGAACAACTTGAGATATAAGGCGCTTATATATTAAAACAGTTGCCAATTATTGCTATTCAATAGCAAGTTTAATGCGTCAAAAACAATGGGAACTGGATGAGTCGGCAGCCATTCATCTGAATTTTGTTGTTTGGGATTAAATGTTGAAATACTGACTTGGATATTTACTTGAGACCGTCGCCTGATGATGACACAAATCACAAATAACTTTCTTTTCTACACATTGAACATTTATATCAAGAAAAAACAAACAGTATTGGCATGTTTTTTCTAATAAGCTGAATCACGCTATGCTATCGCTAGTGACGGCCTCGTGAGGCGTCATGAAACAGTGTTCTCATTTTGGCACCCTTTGAATTTAAACAACCATCTCAATGAAGCGTCACGTGACTTTTAAACCGAGAGTGCTGCCTTCTGAGCTATAAAAATGAGGATGCTGTTTTACGTCAGCCCATCACTAGCTAACAGGAAGCAGCGGTGGCTGTTCTTGCTGATGTGTTATATACATATTTGAAGTTGTCAGTACTGATTTATTTATTTATTTAGTTTATTCCAAAACACTTTCCTAGTTGGTGGGCTCCCCACTGACCATGGCAATAAATTAAATTCTCATTCTGATTATTTTTCTGCGATGATAAATAGTAGTTTAGTACACACAGTTCAGCCAGTAACTTCCTCCTGGAGCCACATCATATTCACAAAGTTTGTTTTGGTTTATATAAATTGCTCCTAAAACATTCATTTGAAGCCTCACTTTAGGCCTTAATGAAAAGGCTAATCTCATCAGCCGAGTCCAGCAAAGAAGCTACCGACCTGATATGTTTATCTTGAAGGTTACGGCGACAGAGCGTTTGATAGTCCATCAATGTTTAAAATAACTTGTGATAAGCAGAGGTGTCTGAGTTCAAGGCGCGGTGAAGGCTTTTAAAGCCTCATATAAAGGCCAAAAAAAACTACTCTAGTGTGCAGGGAATCCTGTAGGACTTCACTCATGTTTTCTGAGTTTCTAACGCAAACAGAGCGGTCGGTAAACCACGGCCTCCGAAAGCACAGTATCTTCAGCATTCAGGCCACGTCCAGGTCAGGGAGCTGAAGTGACTCTTGCATAATGGAATTGCATAATGACCGAGGAGGCAGCGCCGAGGCTCATCCGCGGCTCATCTGACTGTTGCTGAATTACTAAAAAAAGCGAAGATACAGACGCAGAAGCGCAATAAAACTTCAATAGACCGAAGTAGAATGTTTGTAGAACTTAATATGAATGGCGTGTGCTACGGCAAATCAGTGCTGAGTGGGCGGGGCGTTACATCCGGATTGGCCAATCAGTGGCGAACCTGCAAGCGAGTCTTCATAAAGAACCGCCGCCGCTCTAGGTGACACATATTCAGCTACTTTTTTGTGGAGAAGTTTTTTTTGACCTGGACGCTCACAATGCGGTTAAAACGTTGCGGGAGAGTTCCCTGTTGTCAGCGTTAGCAACAGGGGACAAAAAGCTGAAGCCAAGCGGCGACCGCCGGCGGCGTCGGTTCTCGCTGGAAAACGACTCGGTCGTGAGTCCCAAGTTTCGTCCGAGCTGTCAAGATGGAGATGCAGGACGGTTCGGCGGCAGCCGGCGATGCCGTGCTGGACTTCTCTCGGCTCAACTTGGACACTCTCAGCGTCGAGGGAGTGAGCGAGGAGCGGCGCAGGGAGGCCAAGCAGCTGTACCTGAACTATAACCGACTGGGCTCGCTGCCCTCGGCGCTCGAGCTCTTCTGCAACCTCGAGTTCCTGGACATCAGCAACAACGGACTGACGGCCCTCTCCGACGGCATAACGCGGCTGGGCAAGCTGAGAACCCTCCTGGCCAAGAACAACCGGCTGAGCGAGGCTTCCCTGCCCAAGGACTTCGGCTCGCTGGGGCTGGAGGTGCTGAACCTCAGCGGGAACCGCTTCCAGGAGATCCCGCTGCAGTGCACCAAGCTGCGGCTGCTGCGCTCGCTGTCCCTCGGGGGGAACCGACTCAAGAGTATCCCGGCGGAGATCGAAGACCTCAGCAGGTAGGTCAGCGATTATAGGTCAGATCGCTGGGACGGCGCCTCAGATTTAATGATTCACCCAGGCGAGAGTCAATCACGTTATTGACATTGTTGCAACAGGCAAACAAATGTGAACGTCAATATTTGTGACTTTCAGTGGGTGATTTCAACCAATTTCTCTGGTTATTCTCTCATTTTTATGTTGGGGAAAAACACGGTCGTATACCTTGAATGAACTTCATTCATGGTCTGTTAACATTCATTCCTCCTTTTATCCTGTTGGCCGAGGCCTGCCCTGGCAACTAGAGGAGGGACACCCTGGACAGGACGCCAGGAGCAATATACACTTGTGGACAGTGACCTTCTGGGTTTTAGGAGGATGTCTCAGAACGTACCGACTCTGGTTTGGGCCCCAATTCCCTGATGCATTTGCGCCATGGGGCTGCAGCACTAACCACTGCTGGATATTCTGTGAAACTTAATCAAAGAATATTTGAAGTTTGTGCTGTGAATTGTTCTTTTCTTTCGGCAGTTCCCTTTTACCCTTTCAACTTTTTTGCTTGTTTTGATTCTGGATTTCTTAACTTCTTCGGTTGACGGTGCCCTCCTCTTGTTGTCACAGTGTCCTTGAGCAATCGGCCTGATAGTTTGGAAACAAGCAAACTGTTATCTGAATTTTGACCTGGCAGAGGTCACAACCTGTAATCCAAACACAAAAATAGCTCGTGAAATTTCAGCGCCAACCATTTTAGCTAACACTAGGTACCCTACTGTCGGAGAAGGTGTCTCCTTAGGGGCCGTGTTATCTACTGTGACTGTAGTTAGGGGCCGTCAAGCCAAAAGACAGGAGAAAAGCAGTCTTGAATTATTGTTATTGTTGTTACTTTAATGATATCAAACAAGGATAAAATTGAAAAAAAGTCAAATTACGTCATGGTATTATATGCATAACATTTGGTGATTTATTATTTAACATATGTTTAATTGTTAATGTAAATCATAAACATTGGAAGATATTTTGAGGTGAATATCTCGGAAATAATATGGGTGAACGTGAATATTTTCAGTCCACGTTTTTTCCGACTGTGCATGGTTAGGTTAACAAAAATGGCTGCACTAACAGCAACTTTAAGAGGTGCTGATCCTCTTCTCTGTGCTGCTGACACAGAGAAGAGTTGGCTAAATCGTAATAGTGATTTTCAGATTAAGATGATTTTTCTCGAGATGATAAAGAATAACTAAAAGTTAGTTGGAGGAGACCTTCACCCATTTGCTATCGAGTCAGGTGAGTTGGCTTGTTTTACTCTTTTGTGACTCCTATCCAGTAACAGGCGGGTTCAAAGTCCAAATCCACTTGACCAGAAACCTGGTCTTTCTAAATAAACATGCTGCTTTCACTACTTTCCAGGAAAATGAGCTGAATATGTGGGTTTTACTCCGCTCGTTTTGGACTTCTTACTTTATGTGATTAAAATGTAAGCTTGAATTCATCACCAGTATCATCCAAAATCGAAGCATAGAATCGGGTATCTGATCACCGATGACCTCATTTAACTTTTTTGTTGAGGTTTTATGACTCAGCACGAGACAAACAAGTCAACCTGTTGAACTTGCTGGAATGTTTCTATCGTCTCTGACCTGAACTTTCGTCGTTTGTTTGCACAGTTTCTTTGTCGCTTTTGAGACGCGAACGTGTCATTCGGGGTGCTGAACACTGAAGTGTGACAGTGGCACAGTTGCGTGTGTCGCTGGCCAAAGTTCGAACGCCGCGACTCACGAGCTGCTGCGGTGGCACTCGCACCTGAGTCAACCAGGTCTGAGTGATAAACTGGGGCAAAAAATCAACCCAAAGGTCATGGAGTTTAAACAGCGCTCACACTGCAGCTCGACGTCACCATATCTGGGGCCGAGCCGTGTCGGCGTAAAGTCTCCCTCTGAGCTCGGCGTGAAGGTCTCATTCACCAAGGACAGGATAATGGCCTTTCGTCTGTGTCGCTGTGTCATCAGTTCACTCAGGCCGACGGCCTGACTTTCGCTGACCAGCCACCCATTGCCCTGTATGTTTTACCCTAATGCACCTACAGTGAACTTGATCACCTCCTTTTGTTTGAATCCTACCTCCTTATGGAAGCGATTTTAAAGGTCAGTTATATTTTATAATCCCAGTTCTTTAATAATTATCAACCATCGTTGGAACCACTACTTAATTTCGCATTTTATTTTTACTTTTTAAATACTAAATACTGAATTGACAAAGCTTTCATTGGCAAGTTGATATTTGGCGACCCCTTGCGGTACTTTAATATAAGTCCTATTTAGATAGATTATATATATTAGACTGCCTTTTAAATGGCTAGATGCCCTTTATTATTCCCACAGTGGGGGACACAGTATTGTCTTGTGTTGTTTGATACCTTGTGTCTTTACTATGTTTCTATTGATGCTTTATGGACGTCTTTGATGTTTGCTGTGCACGTCTTTGTTATGTAAGTAAGTAAAATAAGTCAATAGATGATCATAAATGATATCAATAAAACATAATAAATAAACAGTCAGTCCCATCCGAAGTTACTGTTGTACAACCTGACAGCACTGGGCAGAATGGAGCATCGAAATAAACAAGTTTAAATCGTTGTAAAATGTGAAATGCTGTGCAACAAATCAAACAAAACAAGGAGCTTTCACTCTCTCCTCTGTCCTCTTCTTCGTCAGTCAAACTGAATTCATCTCTGACTTTCAGTCTGGAGCTGCTGTATCTCGGCGGAAACCTCATCACAGCGATTCCCCCAGAAGTTGCCAACCTGCCGCACCTTAGCTACCTGGTCCTGTGTGACAACCGGATCCAGGGCGTCCCCCCTCAGCTCACCAGGTGACCCCCTCCCGACCCCCACCCCATCTGATCGTCCTCTAACTGAGATGTCGCCCTCCAGGCTGGACTCACTGAGGTCCCTGAGTCTTCACAACAACCTGCTGACCTACCTGCCCAGAGAGATCCTCAGCTTGGTTCACCTGCAGGAGCTGAGTCTCCGTGGCAACCCACTGGTGGTGCGTTTTGTCAAGGAGATGACCTACGACCCCCCGTCTTTGCTGGAGCTGGCAGGAAGAACCGTGAAGAGCAGGAACATTCCGTACCACCCTCGTGACCTTCCGTCCAACCTGCTGCACTACCTGGACCTGGCCAGCAAGTGTCCTAATCCCAAGTGTGCTGGTAAGAGAAGATGAATGTGAGAAACTGGAGCAGGAGTCACGTGATTCTTAGGGTGATGTTGGACGTCAACCTGTCGCCTGGATATGTAGGACAAAATGACACGGATATGATGGTCATTTAGCACCAGGAATAATAAAGAACTTATGTGATTGTGACCACTGTACAGTTTTATAATTATCAGCTGCAGTAAATTATTATTCAAACAGTGAAATAAATTTAGCCAAAATCAATATAAAAATTACATTATGTTTTAAACCAGTTTAAAAATTGATAGTGTCTATTATTATTTCTCTTTAACCACTGCTAACATTGACATTTTCCTAATATTTATATTAGGAAATATAGGAAAAAATATTATATTATTAATATTAAGATGATATATTAATTATTATTATTGCTCTCAAGAAAGTTTCAATAATAGGTGTATAAAAGAAAATACAAAAAAGAGTAATGTTGTTGACATCAAGTAAATAGATGCATACACAAATATTTTGTTGTTTTTAATGCATTAGTTTATTTTATTTTACTTTTTTTATTCTGATTGAATTAATAAAACACTGAAACGTATCACTTCTACAGTCCCATAACACCCAAAAGTAAATCTTGGATAAAAGTTATATCAAAAGAAAATGTGTTTCCACATCCCAAAATTATATACTTTAATATAACTAATAACTTTACATTAAAATTTTGTGTCAGACACAGTTTAGGAAACGTTTAAGTTCCATTTTTATTTTTCTCAATGCGTGATTAACTTGAAAAAAACATCTGTTTTCAAGTGTAACTGTTTGTTTTGCGCATCCACAGGTGTCTACTTCGACTCGTGCGTGCGCCAGATCAAGTTTGTGGACTTTTGTGGGAAGTACCGCCTCCCGCTCATGCACTACCTGTGCTCCCCCGAGTGCACCTCCCCCTGCAGCTCCAACCCCCAGAGCGACGCGGAGTCGGAGGACGAGAGCAGCGTTCCCGTCGACCGCCTGCAGAGGGTGCTGCTGGGGTAGAGTGACACACTCGTGCCCGTCACTGTCCTGACCGTCCAGAACCGCGCCCCCTGCAGTTGAGAAGACGCCACCGTTGTTCATGACGTCACTAGATTTGAATACAGTTCACCCTCCCTTTGTTAATGGAGGCATCAAACCTGCGCTTCACTGGTTTGTCTCAGTGTTTTTGTCATCCGAGTGTGATCCACGGTCAGAGAAGGGGTCCCCTGTCTAATCCCACGCTTGTCCTGGGTGTGTGAAACAGGAAGTGGCTGGACCAGTGCAACAACAATAGCGTTGCAGCCTGACAGCGTTGCCAATGATGTGGGTGTTTCCCCCCTTCCTGTGAAAACCCATCCATCATTGACTCTCCAAGAAACTCAAGTATTGGAGGCCGACCGGATCTGAAGGAGAGGCCTCAGTGTTACACTATCATCTATATTAGAGCAAACCTGTTTACTTTAGAGTGAATTTCAAGACGATTAATATAAGCTTGTGATGTGCCGTTGACATGAGTTGTGACTAGATTCATGTGATTATCAAGTGTTTTTCTTATTTTTGAACAAAAAAAATATTTGTAACTGCATGAAATGCTTTTTATAATGCAATTTTTTAATTGTTAAACTTTTCTAAGAGTTGTGTAGCAGCTGAAAACTGAAGGTATATTTGATATTAATTGCATTTACAACAGTAATTCAGAAGAAATAATAAAGACCAACTTATCTACCTGTGTGTCACTCTTTATTTTGCGACAGTCATAAGAAATTATTAAAGGATTTATGAAGGAATGGATATATTAATTTAATCCATCAAGAAACAGTGTGTTCTATAATACTAAAATTACATTATTCTACTCCTACTTCACCTGATATATATATATTTTTTCACTTAGTTACTGTCCGAATGGTTTACGAACACCAACATTTATTAAGCGTATTGTTTCCATTTACCAGCTGCGGACACTGAGCGTGTGGTTTAATGTGGAGTTTTGTTACTTTTAGATGATGCTCACACGCAGGTGTCAAGCTTTGGAAATGAAACATGAGGGAACTTGAGATGGGAAGGATGAAGACCTGGACACAGTGACAGATGAAGCAACGTCGGCGGCGGCCATGTTTGATTCATGTACGTGAGTAAATGCGCAGTTTTACATGACCGAGAAATAAAATGGTTTCGTTACTATAATACAGAAAAGAGTTCATGAAGTGTTCCCCATATTCGGAACATTTTATCCCTGGTTTCAGACCATTGAAAACACTTGAAGCCAATGAGCTTCCTCACTCTCAGCTGAAGTGATTTTTATCTGTAAAAACAGGCGTTTAGATTTGTGACAGCTTAGTGGGGGCTGCTGCTTTGCGATGTGTCGATAATAAAGTTGGATTTAGTTCCTTCCACGCGTCGCTTCTGCCCACGTTTCTCTAAAGCGACACAGCTGGTCCGCAGCTCAGCGACACGTGTCTTGTTTCATCCAGCTCTCCCTCCGTGACTGGCGACTCCTGCTTTGTGAACAACAGGCGTGTGTCACTGGATGAAATATTCAACATCACCTGAGCGCTGTGCTTGTCCACCTGTCTGTCATGAACCTGATCTTGGAGGAAACCTGAGAACCGCTGCCACGCTTCAGTGTAACAGAGCTGATGATGCAGCGCGTGGACAGTTCAAGAGAGGAAACGCTCAACAGCTTTTCCAGATACATAGTCAGGACCAGTCTTCAGTCTGTAGGAAAAGTTTGGCTGTTCAACTCTAAATGGGAATTTTAGTTTCAGTCACTGAATATTTATACTTTCTTCTATCAGAATTCCCATTTTGAAAGTTCATTAATCGTTGACATTCATGTCTACAAAGTGTGAACACAGAGTTATTCAATATTTGAGGTAGATTCAGAGTGAATTTTGAGATGTGATGGTCTGACGAAGCTTCATGAAACAGCCCACTAGATGCCGCTATAAAATCTCTGGATTTGAACTACCATTTCATTGAAGTCTTGCATCATTTTTAAACTGTGAGCGCCACCTACTCAGCTCTGAAAATGAGGACACTGTTTCATGAAGCCTCACAAGCCCATCACTAATCCCGAGTAGTAATTCGGATCTGGTAGTGAGTTGGACACATGTTCCAGACGGTGCCTGTCATCACAAATATGAAACAAAATTAAACTTTTGACTGGGCAGAAGCACAAGTCATGGGCTCATGGGGCTTCATGAAAGAGTGTCCTCATTTTCACAGCCCTCTAGATGGCGCTCTGAAATATCTGGATTTGAACAACAATTTCAATGAAACCGCTGCCTGTCATCACAAATATGAGACAAAATAGTTTTGACCAGGCAGAAGCGTAAGTCATGGGCTCATGGTGGCTTCATGTGGCTCGATGCTGTCGACAGCTTCAGGCGCATGGCTTTAATAATGATCGCTGACAAAGGCAGGGTTTATGTGTGTGTGTGTGCATGGATGTTTCTGAGAAGGCTGTGACACTCCTTCACCAGGAATGACCCTGTTTGGAGGCTGGCGCTGTAAATCACGGTGACACCTTAATAGCACCTTCATGCTTCTGATGGCTGGCGAGTCCAACGGAGAAACATTTCCGCAGGTGGCTGTTTGGTGGGATCATCTGTCCTGTTTTCCCATGATGGGCCTTTCATTTTCCTGCTGTTTATTTGCTCTGTGGACATGAACATGTCCCATGTGCCACCCAGTCCCCCGAGGGTGCGGGGGGAGAGCACACACACACACGCACACACACTCCTCCCTCCTCTGACACACGCCTCCTTCCCTTCAGGCTCAAATGAAGGCTGCATCAGAGCGCTGCGCCGCTCCTGACGGGACTCTCTGTGGAAACTTTGACAGGAGCTTTCCTCCAAAGCCGCGGCGAATGTGTGAGTACAGGGCGTCCGTCCGTGTGGTTCCACCTTTCCTCAGAGCCGCAGCGATGGAGCAGGACGCCGAGTGGGACACTGACCTCATTTGGGAGCGGAGGTATGTTGTTCCTCACTTCTGAGCAAAGGCTTGTTGGAATATGTTGGTGTGTATCACGACTACTACTACTGAGCAGAGAGATCAGAACTGAGGTGTTGGTGTTAAAGAAGGTGCATTTTTTCAAACATTTTAATGAACTCACTGAAGGCAATTTGAAGGAGCGTTTATATCCTTAAACAGTATTTTTTTATTACCAACAATATTGTATGTATTGCTAACATATGTGTACTTTTACTTGTACAGAAGAACTTAACATTAAATAGTAATGAATAATCTTATTTATTGTATTCAACTGAAGGCAATACAGAAACTCCATTGGAACTTAACTTATTGACATAAATACAGTGAAAATATTGTTTTAATTTTTATTGCAAATGTTGATTTTGATGCAAAACGGCTAAACTGCACTTGTTTCTATTTCAGTTTTTGTCTTGTCTACAATTATTTTGAATTATAAATACATTCAACAATCAAAAACAAGTAAAAAACAATACTATTATTAGTCACAACTTTGGGCATATGCTGGCTATTATTTTTTTTTATTAGTAGTAGTACTCATAGTTGTATTTTCTTTTTTATTTACATAGCTATTCATGAATTATTATTGTTATTGTTATTGTTATTATTATTATTATTATTATTATTATTAGTAGTAGTAGTAGTAGTAGTAGTAGTAGTAGTAGTCGTAGTAGTAGTAGTAGTAGTATTTTACTTTGTTGACCCAACAGGCTGAAATAATATCACAATACTATAGTTACGATGTAAAACTTTAGAGGTCAGTTTTGAGGGCTTTCTGCAATAATGATAATGTAATAATAGAGGAGGGAGAGTGTGGTACAATACAACTCTCCATTCAAATATTTTTTTTTTATTTATCTATTTTTTTTACTTCCAAAAAAACTCATCATAAAAGCATTCATCATTGTTATTATTGTGTATAAACATATGACATTTATAAAAATATGATTCATCTGATCAAAACTTCGCAGTTCGCAGTTGTTTAAAATGCAGTTGCCGTTATCATAACTTCAAGTGTAGAGCTTATGAATATGCGGGGACATGTGGGGACTTTTGTAATTGAATATCCACATTCATATTTCTCCTGAATCAAAGCTGGAAGTGGATTAACTTTTGTTTGACCATATTCACCAACTCTTCTCATGTGACCCGGTTCATTGATGTGAAACCCACACTTCCATCACAGCGAGCAATTGTTGTGGAGTTCTGGTGCCACTTCTACGGAACACAAGCAGCACTGTTTTATCTTGCTGTATATTTGTGTACCATTGAAATACCTTATTGAAGTGGCTTTCAAAACGCGGCATATGCCCCGAGATTATCCTGAAAATTGCATTCTAACGCAGCTTAAGGTATAAACTTTTAAAGGGATTACTGGGCGTGAAAGAATGCGTCCATATCTGAACTATAGCGGTTACCATGGCGACAACGCCCTGCGCGGGACACTGACCGGACAGTGACTGAGGCTCAGCTTGACTGGAGGCTCATGAAAAACGTGGTGCGGCTCAGGTTTTCTCATCCTCACCACCTCAGGAGACGCTCCTGATGACTGACATGAGCTGTCAAAACACCGGGGACGCTCCTTTCTGGGGCCACGCTGACCCTCACTGCTGGATGTTGGTCGGTCTTTGTTGACCTCCGCAGGGTGGCGGGGTCTTTACCCTGGCGCTAAAGACCTGCAGCGCCAGGAAATTCCTCCGTCCGCGAGGGTTTCCTGCGGGAAGCTGCAGGACTGTGATCTAAACTTGGAAAATGACGCGAGGACAGGAACTGCAGACATTTCCCAGTCATGCATTGTTCTGTGGGGACCCTTCGCTGGTGGAAGTGGGTCACCGCCGGCTTTGCTTTCCTGCGACTTCATAGAAATATCTAGGACCGCTGCAGTCAAATGTGGCCACGCCAGTCATGTGATGTCTCACGACGAGTCGCTCGTGTAAACACTCACCTGTCTGCAAGTGTCAGAGCTCTGACAGCAGCGGGTCGCTGAGTCACGGCGGCCCGCGGGGTGTCTGGACACTGCTCAGAGTTTCGGGTGATTCCCTGCCACATCACTGGGCCTGACGTGTCGGTGCAGCCGAGGCCCAGCTGATAAAAATGCCTGCGGCGACGCAGCTCAACAATGTACCTCGACACCTCAGAGACCTGCTGTATCTGAGGCAAGGCAGGTCAGACGGCGGTTTCCTGACTTCTTTATGCTCCTGTATTTGGTTTGGGATCATACTCTCTGAAGCGTCACCATGTTTTAAGGAAGTTTCACTGAAGACACGACCCTGTACTTCAACACAGACAAAGATGGTGACAGAAATGAGGCTGTTCTTCACTTTATTCAAGTTATTTTGATGCCAACTTACTGCGTTCAAATATGAGATTTGATCACTGAGGAAGGAAGAGGGCACAACAGGGCCCCTGTAATACATAACCAACTGTTAGTAAATCCTGGAACTTGTGCTCAAATTTAAGCAGACAATATTCTATATTATTCTATCAATATATAATATCAAATAAGTATAAAATATAGAAACAATATAGACATGAAGATATAAGGAGACATATGAAAATAATATACATGTGTTCTGCACCTTCTTTTTAAGTTGTTGAACATGGTTATGAACATTCATAACATCTTCTATAAAGCCGTATAAATGCATTACTGATGACATGGTAGTATCAAGTGTCCCCTTTTATTTTAATGCCAAGCCACTGAGTATCTGAGGTTGGATTGGGAAGCACATAAACTCCATTGGAATTTAAGTTGTTGACGTAAATACAGTGAAGATAGAGTTTTTATTTTTATCAAAAAGGTCATTGTCGTTCAATTATTTTAAATTTAAAATATATTAAACAATCAAAAACAAGTAAAACAAAAAAAACAAAAAAATAAAATTATATATATATATATATGTTATTAGTCTCAACTTGGGCCATATGCTGTTTACTATTATTATTATTGGTAGTAGTACTCATTGTTGTATTTTCATTTTTATTAGTATGAGTAGTATTAATACGTATTTATTGATGATGATGATGATTCAGTTTCGAGGGCTTTCTGCAATAATGATAATGTAATAATAGAGGAGGGAGAGTGTGGTACAATACAACACTCCATTCAATGATTTTTTATTTAATTTTTTTTTTTTTTTGACTTCCAAAAAAACATCGCAAAAGCATTCATCATTATTATTGTTGTACATAAAGTGGCACAGTAGGGTCCCTTTAACATGTGATGTCAGGATACTACGTGCTGGAACTGGTCAGTGTCACATACTTTATGTAGCATAGGTCACATTGACCTGAGTCAAAAATCCACTTTGTGAAGGTTCTGAAATAAATACTTATAAATACCCAGAATGAGCAAATTTAGGTTGAATCTGTCCAGGTCCGATTAAACGTCAGGGTGCATCGATTCATTTTTTTCAGCTGTCATTCGATCTGCTCTTGTGACTTCACATCACAACCATCTTCCAGCAGTGTTTCTTCTGTCCGGCCTAGTGGCAGGTCACCTCCCTGAGCCCCACTGTTAGTGGTCCTCTCCTGCATTGCTGGTCCGTCACTGTCTCTCCACGCGGCCTCCCTGACTCTGTCTCCTCTCTGCGCTGGTCCTGCTCCTCCTGCCTCCATGTTTAACGTTGGTGTGTGTGTTTGCCAGGATGTGCTTGTGAAGGTGGACCGAGTGACATGGAGCCTGAGTGGAACTGCAGCTCCCAGTGTGACTCGCCTCTCTGCTTCAGCGGCTCTGGAGTCCACCGGCCCGAGAGTCTGGAGGTGCTGCAGAGACTGTGCAGACTCGGCTCGGTAATTCCTCGCCAACACACGGTGAAGACCTTCTGATGTCTGACACCTTCACACACTCGATACACTTCAGAAGATAGAGCGAGCTTAAGGTGCTTTCATTTGTAGACCAGCTTGAGGTCTATAGACGACAAGATCAGTTGTAGGTCTCCACTCCAGCGTGATGTCTCCATCCCAGGACCAATAAAGGTTCCTCCGACTCGCTCTTCTTTTAAGAACCTGCCAAGAGTGCGGTCGACTCTGCATAATTACAAGGTATTGTAGTGAAAGTGACGGATTGTCGGGTCACGGACGCCTGCGTCTGTGACGTGGATATTATGAAAAATAATATCTCCTCGAAAGTTTGGGGCACCACCTGAAATATAGTTTCCAGGAGACTATTAAGCTCTCTTGATTAACACTTAATTAATTAATTAACTGTGGTAACTTAATTAATTATTAGCGTAATCAATCTATTTATCTGAAGTCACTACTCGTGATGTAATGTCCTTTACTGATCAGAGGCTCTTAGATTGATTATAATACACTCCAAAGTAACGTGATCAAGACCAACGTAATTTTATAGATTTATTTAGGAATAAAAGAACAGAAAGAAACAGGAAAGATGCAGAAGTAGAGTAATATGATCCCGACAATATTGCGATGGAAACGCAAACCAGTTATGAAGCAATGTCAATACTGCATCAGACGCGTATGTAACTGATGGGAAAGTTGAGACGTTCTAGTCTAACTGTCAACCTCAGGCAAGGAATGAAATGACTAAACCCCAACACACCAATCTGTGCAGAGATGACAAGCAGCGGCTTACTTTGGCGATGAATGGAATGATGAATGGGATGGATGGATGGATGAGAGGGTGATGAGTAGATGCAGAAGGTCGGTCAGGAGGTGAGGGAGGAGGCAGGTGGCTTTGGAGGGAGGCGTCCTGGTTCTCAGCGAGGTGACTTGGAGGTGATGAGGACACGCAGCTTCAGGCGTCGATGGCACTCTCGGATCGTCTTCCGGACCGCCGTGGATCTTTCGTCGCAGACGGGGTGATCGTAGCTGGCAGAGAGCGGCGTAGGACCGAAGGCGTATCTTTCTCTCGTGCCAGGTGATTCACCGGTCTGAACAACCTTCTAGAGTGGTCGCCTTAATGACCCACTCCAGGCAGCGGAAGGTTGTCGGAAGTTGGACTCGCGTGCTCGTCACGGCCGCCGGCTGTGATCACGTGGTGTGACTGGGCCGTTCCTGAAGGAGGCTCTGGCTTGGCAGACCGCTGTAGGACGAGGGCGACGTGCAACTTTGGAGAAGTTCTCGATCACTCTCACACTTGGATGGGCAGCGAGTGGAACGCTGGCACGGCTTCAAGGGTGGAGGAGAAGCAAGAGTCTTTGCAGGAAACCTGAGCAGGAACCGTCGGAGAAGTTGGTTGTAGTTGGTTGTAGGAGGCGAAGGAGCCAGAAGGAGCGGCAGAAGAAGGGGGAAGAGGGCAACTGAGAGGAGCACAGAGGGCTGAACAGAGAGGAGCACAGAGGGCTGAACAGAGAGGAGCACAGAGGGCTGAACAGAGAGGAGCACAGAGGGCTGAACAGAGGGGGGCAGAGAGATGAACCTCTGTAAACTGGGTCTTTTAAACTCTCATGAAGAGTCTCCTTGTCCAGTCTTGATTGGTTGAAGGAGTTCCATCACCTATTGCTGATTGGACGAGGATTTCCAAGCCTGGCCTTCCTCCTCCTCCTCCTCCAACGGGGTCGTAAATTCCAATCTTGAGATGGGAGATTTTGATCCCCCCAGTACCAGAGTTTTATTTGACAATAAAACATTACCTGAGTTGTAAAGTTGCTCACAATCTGTCACAACTTTCCCATCTCAATTTAAGCATTCAAACGACACCAAACATGACCATTCTAGCACATTGTCTTCTTATAACGATCAATATAATGATCAACCATTCATGTCAAGTTTAACATCACATGTTCAGGGCATCTGGTTTGCTGGAACATCCTGTGAAAACCATGGGTTAAGTGGGAAACAAAGTCCTTTTTAAGAAATACACATTAAGACACATTCACATACAAGTCTGTCTTTGTTCATCTGGAACCTGGAGAAGGGGGAGCTGTGTGTGTCCCCCACCAAAGAGGGTTCACAAGTTGGTCAGAGTTTTTTCCTCTTACGGCACAGCATCCTGGACTGTTGCTCTAGTCTCTCCCCCCTTTGACCATTCAACCAATTTATGGTCCTTATCTGGGGGGGTCCGAGATCTCTGAGCTGCAACAGGCATGGGAGGAACCCGAGGAGATGTCTCTGAGTTGAAGTTATACATTCCAGAAAAGTTCACCAGGTCCATGCTTGAATCTCTGGAGAAGGAATCACTACAGTATCCACGTATAAAGAGAAGTGGTCCTGGGTGAAAACATGAGCTCTTTTATGTGGGGAGTTGGCGACTCACCCCTGTACTTAAGGGGAGTTTCTCGGCCTCCCGTCACCCTGCTATCAAAGGTCACTTTCTGGTCTCTACAAATGCGGCGACGCACATGTGTTTTCCAAGCGCTTATTTTGGTCCCGACTTGTTTGTATTCTGATATATATATATATATATATAAATATACATATACATACAGTACATGCTGAGTTGAAAGAAGGTCATATATACAAACTTGTGCGCCCCAAAAATCGCAGACCTCAATGGTGTCGACCTACTTTTAAAGCTCATTCTTCTTCATTCTTCTTTTTAAACCTGATGCACCTCTAACTTGACCACACACTTTCACCACAGAACCACGGAGGGAGGGAGGGAGGGATCCTTGTCGGACCTGCGACGCCATAGACTCTCTGCGCCGCAGAGCTTACGGCTAACGTGACGTCTCTCTTCAAAAGTTTATTGATACTCATGGACTGTCAAAGTTTGCTTTGTGGTTTAAAGGTTGGTATAAATCTAAGTGCACCACAAAATAAATGCGCTCCAAAATGTGAAGAGAAAAAGCGCAAGAAGCAAGTTCAGGCAAAGAATACCAAGGTTTTTGTCTGGAAACTCAAAAGTACGATAAAATCATGCAAAAGAGAAGTGATAACATTGAAACAGGTATTTAAAGTAAGTAAATAAATCAATAATTCATGATATATTTTGCCATATTGCCCTCCTCTTTCTGGACACATTTGAAACAAATAGATTTTCTGTAGTTTGTTTCTGCAAATAGCCTGGCAAAATAGCAACCGAGTGTCAGTAGCTAGAGTTTTTCACCAATGCGCAGGGATTCTCCATAGGACTTTAAGCACAAGTGTGCTTTGGCCGAGGTTCCTTTAGTGGTGTGCCTCGGGATTTTTTTCAATGAACCAAGTTGTGGCTTGAAAAAGGTTGAAAAACACTGGAATAATTCATGCAAGTGTGTCAGAAGATCTGAGTCCCTGAGACGTCGTCGTCATTCCCCCTTTTTAATCATGAGAAGTAAAGCTCTGTAAGGAGCAACGTACCTGTCATGTGACTGTTCTGATGTTTCTCTCAAGATTTTTCCTTTAAACCACACTGAAAAGTCTGAAAAATGTGTTTCCATTCCGTTTTAACAGGTTTGCTCATTATTCTGATTCAGTATACGTTTAAACCTGGAGGTCAGAGGTGGGCAAAGTGCGGCTCGGGGTCCACATTCGGCCCTTTGAATGTATTCATGTGGCCCTCAGTAGGACAGAGCAATGGTCCAGTTTCAATTAGAATTATAAATATAACTCCATTTGCATTTTATGTTTTCCATTTCCTTTTTCTTTATGAATGAGAACCTTCTATGAATCATTTTAATATTTTTGTCCCCAAAAATAACTATAATACCCCATAATATAACTATATTAATAACTATATTTACATGTTTTACCCAGATATTATTTATCACTTGTATTGAACATCTTTCAATAAAACAAAATAATACATAATCTGACTATTTGAAGCTTATAATGTAATAGCATCATGTCACTTGTTGTGTTTTATAATATTTAAGGCACAAAAATGTGGCTTGATATTTGTCCCACTGTCCTGAACTCAGCATGGTGCTGAGACCTTAGATAGATATCTGGATCCATGTGGTGATACAATATCTGTCCCTAAAAAAAAAAAAAAAACATCTGTTTATTACTTTTCAAGCTATTTCAATAACAGGGAGGAAAACGGAAAAACCTCCTTGGTGGAGGAAATAATGAAAAGAATACTCCAGCCACCAGCTCAAATCTAACATGGAGACATGTACAGTATTAAGTGCTTAGCTGAACAAATTCCAACTACCTTCTGTTTGCAAAGGAAGAATTTTAACTGTTGCCCTCAAGTTACAATATTTTCACTCCCTGCGTCACAACAAAGTCCCAGTTCTCGTACTTCCACCAAGTATATGGGGGGCAAAAAGGCTTTTCTTGACTCCAGAATCGTCCTCACTAATCCCACAATTCAAATGTCGGCTGACGGTGAAACAGTTTGGGGCCCAATATTACAACAGTCAGTGTCACTTTGGCGGCGACTGATCATCTGTGCCTTTAAGAAAAGAATGGGCTACATGGGGAGAGCGCATGACTCCCTAATGCTACAATCCAAATACACTTGAGCAGCACAGACCGCTGGTCAGCAAACAGCCGCCACCTCTTCCCTCCACAAAGTGCATTTACTGCTGCAGCTGCTGCGTTTTCCACCAGGTAAGTTCCTCTTTTTTTCAAATCTTTTTTCACCTTCAAACCAACTGTGTTGAGTGTAGCGTCTGTTCCGGTGCCGCACTTTGTTTGTTTCATGGTGAGATGTCTATGGTGCTGTGTTTGAAGGGAAATGCCGCTAAATGAAAGGTGAAACCCTCCATTTGTTGCTATTCCTGAACCTATCTGAGAGGGCACAACTGTTTCCGACAGTAAATAAGGGGGTGCACACTCCAGAGCCCTAACAGCGGCACCTGTTTCTGGATGTGTTTGCAGACATGGCGACGGCTGGCGCGGTGCTCTCCAGAGAACAACTACTTTGCCCCATCTGCCTGGATTTGTTCAGCGGGCCTGTGTCCACAGCCTGTGGGCATAACTTCTGCAGCGCTTGCATTCACGGCTACTGGAGGAGCACCAGCGTGTTGCGCTGCCCCATGTGCAAACACAAGTTCAGCAAGAAGCCGGAGCTGAAAGTCAACGTCTTGATCGCAGAATTGACTTCTCGGTTTAAGAGGTCCGAGGAGCATGAAGAGAGGAAGGCAGGAGACGCTTCAGAGAGTGAATATGTGGCAGCTCCTGACAGGAATAGTGAGCATGGAGCTGTTAAACCGCAGCACGGCGTCGCCTGTGACGCCGCGCTCGGTGAGGGAAACACTGATAAGAAAGCACAGATTAGATGGGTCCTCGCGGAGGTGGAAAAAACAATTCATGATCGACTCTTGAAAGTCAGCAAAGTGGTTGAGCAGGTTAAGGAGAGCAAAGAGAGGACAGAGCGAGAGCTGGCGGAGTGTTTGCAGATCTTCGACAAGCTGCTTGAGTCGATCCACAGAAGCGAAGGTGAAGTGGTGGAGAAGGTCGGCGCCGCTCAGAGACACCTCGACATCAGAGCAGATGAGATGATGCGGAATCTGAGCGAGGAGATCGACGCCTTGAAGAGGAGGAGCCGTCTTCTGAAGGAGCTGTTGAACCGCGACCAATGTGACCTTGAGGACATGTCGGCCTTGACGCCGCCGGGAGGTGAGGAGCGGCCGGAGCTCTGTGCGGACAGCGTTGCCGAGGTGGCCGCGGTGAGGAGAGCGTTGAGCAGGTTAGCAGGTCAGCTGGAGGAGACGGTGAAGACTCAGGAGAGGAAACTGTGCCGGACAGAAGTGGTGCGAGCTCAGCAGCGGGCAGTGGACGTGACTCTGGATCCGGATACTGCTCACCCCAAACTGGTTCTGTCTGAGGATAGGAAACAAGTGCATCACAGGGACGAGGCGGCGAGTCTGCCCGACAACCCCGAGAGGTTCTACCCGGGGATCAGCATTCTGGGGAAAGAGGGATTCTCCTCCGGATCCTTCTACTTCCAAGTCTGTGTGAAGGGGAAGACAGAGTGGGACGTGGGCGTCTGTCTGGAGTCTGTCAACAGAAAAGGAGGAGACGTGCTGAAGCCTGAAAATGGCTACTGGATTCTGGGGCTCAGACGGGATCAGAGCTACTGGGCCCTGGGCAGCCTTCCCGTCCGTGTCCCACTGACGGAGAGCGCTGAGGTGATCGGAGTGTATGTGGACATGGACCGCGGGCAGGTTTCCTTCTATGACCCGGACTCTGCCGAGCAGATTTACTCGTTCACTGGTTGCACCTTTCATGGCAGGGTTTTTCCTTTCTTGAACCCTCGGCGCAACCATGGGGGGGTCAACTCGGCACCTCTCACCGTCTCAGCCGTCTCATCCTGAAGGTCTCTCCCGCTGCACGTCAGTCTTAGATGGGTTTTTTCTTAGATTGACTTAGTCCAGCGCCCCCTGGGGTTCACCCCTCCACTACTGATTTCTAGTGACGGGTAGATGAGGTATCATGAAACAGTATTGCAGGGTTGATGAGGGTTGTTTCCAGAGGCCACTGGTTGGCGCTCTTGGTTAAGAAATGATGCAATATTTTAATAAAGTATTTTCTCAAGTCCTGCCATTTGACCGCAGACAGCGCCATCTGGTGGCCCCTGAAAATCAGATTACTGTTTCATGAAACCTCATCGACCCATCACTACTTGTTTCCGAGTCCTGTCGTGAAGCGAGTTTCTTCAGAGCATCATCTCCGAGATGGAGAATAGTTTGGTGTGGACAATGTGTTTCTGTCCACATGGATGGCAGTTTTTGGTCTGTTTTCACCATGAATCTTCACCACAGATCGAGTTGTGAGCAGTGAAAATGTGTTTTACCTATTACCTAACTATTGCCACACTTGGATATTATACTTGCTCCTTTTTTTCTAAATCAATTTGACATTTGATTTTCTGCAATAGAGAGTATGAAAGATATAAAATAGATTATATATATGTGTTTTATTTTTACTAATAACGTCATTTCTGGACTATAGAACGCACTGGAATATTAGCTGCACCCAGTAAATTTAAGAAGGAAAACAGCTCTTGCTCATCGATAAGATGCACCTGTCTATAAGCTGCAGGTTCAGTGGTGCTGTCTGCACTGTAGAAAAACGCTTTTCAAAACTAGTTTTGAAAACGGAAGATCGAGAGTGAGGAAATAGCAGAAACAAGCTGCGTAATACGAAGCTCCTTGCTTTATCCACACTGCTCTCACAAAAGACAAGGTGCAGCTCTCCAGCAGGGATCAAGTCAGCGGCCAAAATCCGACTCGTGTCCACGTCGGACTTTTGTGCCGTATGCACTTTGTCTGGAGACAGCGTCTCACATGTTCTATTCACATTAAAGCCCCCAAAAATGCGTTGTTTTTGCCCACGAGTCCAAAGTTCCGACACCACTGCCGGTCTCAGCTGCTGCTTCTCGATTCCAGACTTCACATTTTGAGGGCTTTAAGGGTAAATAAAAAGCCTCTGACCATGAGAAAACAGTAGCGCTTTATAGTCCGGAATGTATGGTAAATTGAAGATCGGGGAGTTTACTGGGGACCAGTGTACTGTAGTAATCGAATAAAATCTCACCAATCTTCTGCAGACTGATGTTCATGTGTTAGTTCATTTTGGCATAAAGAAAAACCTTCAATAAAGCCTTGCTTTTCCAAACCAACCCAGAGTGAGTCAGTATTCTTTCACAGGAGGTTCTGAACCGCTTGCTGTACATTGAGTTAGAGTCCATTTTTTGGGGGGTGCCCAAGACTGGATGCCTGGATGTGGTTCAGACAAATGGACCTGAAGCTCATGTGCAGCTGCTCACTCCTTAACTTGGAGTAGAGGAAAGTGTTGAAGGTTTGTTTTAAGGCTGTGCCTGTGTTTGCAGACGGCAGCAGAGGTTCCTCGCCGCTCCCTCTCTCCAGTGTTGAGCGCCGTGGTGTGGACTCTGCTCTCATGTGGCATCCTGGTGGCCTTCTGCTTCTTCCTCTTCACTGTGCGCTTCAAAAACAACAGGTAGACCTCAGTGGTGTGGTCCGCTCGTGCGCTCATGAGTCTCACCAGGTCGTGCTTTCTATCACCAGGATAGTGAAGATGTCCAGTCCCAACTTGAACATCCTGACGCTCTGCGGGAGTCTGCTCACGTACTCCAGCGGCTTCTTGTTTGCCTTTGAGGCGCGAGCGCAGGGTGGATCCCCGACTGTTGTCCTGCAGGTCAGATGTCAGCCATCAGCAGTGATGCGCTTCGTGATGAGGCTTCATGAAACAGTGTCCTCCTTTATAGAGCCCACTAGGTGGCGCTCTGAAGTATGAGGATTTGAACAGGCATTTCAATGGAACCTTGCATCATTTTGAAACTTTGAGCGCCACCTTCTGTTTCATGAAGCTTCATCAGCCCACCATGAGTCATCTGCCTTGGTGCCTATGGGATCATAGAAGGTTTGGTTTCAGGCACGAGTGTGGACCCTCTGCCTCGGCAGCACCCTGGTGTTCGCTCCGATCGTAGGGAAGACATGGCGGCTCTACAGAGTGTTCACCCAGAGGCTTCCTGACAAGCGCGTGGTAGGCACACCACGGTGGCGCTTTACGACGCCAAATCGGAGGTTTTTAAACAACTGTTTGCTTCAGATCATACGGGACATCCAGCTGATGGGCTTGGTGGCGCTGCTGATCCTGACCGACCTGCTGATCCTGACGGCATGGAACCTCTCTGACCCTGTCAGGTGTTCAAGAACCCTTGGAGCCACTGTGAAGGTAATGAAAACGGAGCAGAAATGAATGGTCATGGTGCTTCAGCTCAGCAGGAAGCCCATTGTCGTTGTAGGTTTAGGAGATGATTGTTCGAAAATGTCACATATCTCCACGGTTCTTTATGTCGCTTCTATCTTTTTATTTACAATCACACATTTTCTTTTTTTAATGCAGCTGTGTAGATTGTGTGTTTCGATTTTCATCTTTAGCAACAAATAGATATAAATATATATGTCATTATAATATAGAATTGAACCTCCCGTATAATGCAAGCTGAGTCAGCAGATCTCTCCTCTGTCAGAACAACTAACCTTTGATTCCATCCTGATTCAGCTGGTGGAGAAGGACACATCTTTTTCGATGACTCAGCAGGACACATGTTCATCTTCCTACTCACATCTGTGGATTATGATTATTGCTATGAAGAAGGTGAGTGATAATCATCGTAATAACAGCCACATTGCTGAGTAATTACCGTATGGCATGTTTTCACTGCTGTCATGATGACGTCAAGCGTTCTGTACATCGAGCTAGCTCCTCTTGCCACAGACTCACAGCGAAGAACTCGGTCGAATGCACCACTTCGAGTTGTTTTTCAACCTGATGCGTCCCTAACTTGACCACACACCTTCACGACAGAATAATAGCGTGCTCCATGTCGGTCCTGCGACGCCAGAGACTGTCTGCACCGCAGAGCTAACAAAGCTAACAGAAGTAACAGATCTAACATAGCTAACAAAGCTAACATAGCTAACATAGCTAACAAAGCTAACAGAGCTAACAGAAGTAACAGATCTAACATAGCTAACAAAGCTAACAGAGCTAACAGAAGTAATAGATCTAACATGGCTAACAAAGCTAACATAGCTAACAAAGCTAACGTAGCTAACAAAGCTAACAGAGCTATCGGACTTGACAGAGCTGACAGAGCTACCATGACATCTCACTTCAAAAAAATCATGCAAAGAAGATTGTAATAAAGTCATAGAAAAAAATGCACCACAGAGCTAACAGAACTAACAGAGCTAACAGAGCTAAAAGGGCTAACATGACATCTCACTTAAAAAATCATGCAAAGAAGATTGTAATAAAATAATAGCAGTCATTTCAAAGAAATAAAAATTGCACCACAGAGCAAACAAAAGTAACAGGGCTAACAGAACTAACAGGGCTAACAGAACTAACAGAGCTAATGGCTAACATGGCGTCTCACTTCAAAACTTTATTGACACTCGGAGACCATCAAAGTTTGCTTCCTTGTTTAAATGTTGGCTAAAAACTGAGTGCAGAACCAAATAATGCACTGCCAAACGCGAAGAGAGAAAGAATCATTGTTGTTATGAAGCAGAGGCAAAGAATGTTAAAGATTTGTCTGCAATAAAATCATGCAAAGAAGATTGTAATAAAATCATAGCAGTCATTTCAAAGAAAAAAAAAATTGCACCACAGAGCTAACAGAACTAACAGAGCTAACAGCTACCATGGCACCTCACTTAAAAAAAATCATGCAAAGAAGATTGTAATAAAATAATAGCAGTCATTTCAAAGAAAAAAATTGCACCACAGAGCTAACAGAGCTAACCAAAGTAGCAGGGCTAACAGAGCTAACAAAAGTAACAGGGCTAATAGAGCTAATGGCTAACATGACGTCTCACTTCAAAACTTTATTGACACTCAGAGACCATCAAAGTTGGCTTCCTTGTTTAAATGTTGGCTAAAAACTGAGTGCAGAACCCAATAAATGCACTGCAAAACATGAAGAGAGAGAGAATCATTGTTGTTATGAAGCGGAGGCAAAGAATGTTAAAGATCTTTCTGCAATAAAATCATGCAAAGAAGATTGTAATAAAATCATAGCAGTCATTTCAAAGAAAAAAATAAATCATCATTTATTGTCCAGCCCTTTCTGGAGACATTATTAAACCAACGCATTTTCTGCCATTTGTTTGTGCGAGTAGCATCAAAATTGCTGAGCGAGCTAAAATGACTCACAAATAAAGAAGGGATTTTCTGCAGGACTTCTGACTGAGCACCATTGCGCTTTGGCTGAGGTTCCTTTGGTGGTGATTTTTTCAAATGAACACTGTGCCGCGGCTTAAAAAAGGGTTGAAAACCCTGATGGAGTCAGACTGCGAGGAAGCTGAGCGTCCATCTTTGTTTCTCAGGGATGCCTCCTCCTTTACGGGACGTACCTGGCGGGGCTGACCAGCAACGTGAGCCACCCGCCCGTCAATCAGTCCCCGACGATAATAACCGCCGCCACTTTGGTCGCCGTCTGCTCCACGGTGGCTGTTCCCGTCTCCGTCTTTCTGGCGGCGTGGCCCAACCTGGTCTACAGCACCGTGGCGGGCGCCATTTTCATCTGCACCTTGGCCACCAACTGCATGCTGTTTGTGCCCCAGGTCAGTTGAGCTGAGGTTGATAGCACCATCTGAGGATTTCTGTGGCTGGGAGGAAAAGAGAGAAGTGATTTCATGGCGACAAATCTGAACCTGTCAATAGGGCAGATGAAGTGAGAGGAGACTGCGTGACTCTGGTTTAGTTTTGACGGGAACAATACAATTTGGGCGCACAAGCGCTTCCATTTTCCTGTCGCGGAGCGCGGCGTGTGACTCAGCTTATGAGTCAACAACATGCTGCGGCGCCTGTCGTCGGTCACAGCGCAAGAATGAATCCGGCGGTGAATATTTTAGCGCTGAGCAACATGATCAAACACACCTGGCGCAGAGGCCCGTGTCGCATCATGTTGATAAGGTTTATTGTCTTGTTGCGTAACTCTTTTTTCCTTTTTGCCCACCAGCTGACTGAGTGGAGGCAGTTTGAGGAGGACCAGAACAACCCCAGCCAGATGGCCAAGTACTTCAGCAGCCCCAGCAAGAGTCAGACCTCAGCATACAGCCAGGATGAGATCTACTTCCTGCTCGGGGAGAACAACTCCATGAAGAAACTGCTCAGTGAGGTTGGTTCACTTCTGGTTTCGTAGTGATGGCCTGATGAAGCTTCATGAAACAGTGTCGCCAATAGGTGGCGCCCTACGCTCTAAAACATCTGGATTAAAAAAAAAAAAGTTTCAATGAAAACCTCTAAGCAGCATCATCATTTTTAAACCGAGAGCGCCACCTAGTGAAAAGGAGGACACTGCTCTTCAGCTCATCACTACCTAATATCAGGGGTGATTTTTATTTTTTTTATAACTATGATACCTTTTTTGAATTTATTACGATAAAAATTAAAGATAATCATAAAGTTTACCCTCTAACTGTGTAATCACTAGTTATTTTTATCGCTCAAATATTTTTATCTAGTGTTCATTTATTTAATTCTGGTTGATTTTTTTACTTTATCACCGTCAAACTTTATTTTTTTTTACTGTTAAAAACGTCAGTCCTCCCATGTGCAGTGGCCTCCAGGAGCTGTGTCCCAGTTCTTTTTTTTTACTTATTGATTGATGATTATTAAAACAAAATATTAGAGAATCCTAGGAAACAAACTGAATGTCCATTGGAGGAACTGAATAATTTCTTTGGAATATGACATTATGACATACCGCCAATAGAGGGCGGTGTTGCACTCTAGTTTATATTGGCCCTTATTTAACCAATAGGTAGAACGGAACATGTGGAACAATCCGATTCAGCTTGAGCGGAATGGCACTCGACAGAACCCGTTTCTTGTGTTTGGTTTGCAGAAGAATGCGGTGATTGACAGCTTGCAGGAGCAGGTGAACAATGCCAAAGACAAGCTTCTGCTCCTGGTGTCAGCCAGCCAGCCGTCCCGGGACCAGGACGCGACCTCTTCAGCCGCTAACCTCAACTCCTCCTCCACTCAGACCACGGAGCTGCAGCCCTGCAGCCCCACTTCTCCTCTACCTCAGAGAGAGCAGCGGCTCTCTCCCGCTCTCCTCTCCTCTCCTCTGACTGCTGCTGCTGAGCCACTGCAGGCTTGCGCCACATCCTCCGCCCCTGATCATGGCTGTCCAGATGAGGACCTGCGGGCCCCAGGGTCCCTCGTGCCGCCCGGCTTCCTCAGGACACCACAGGAGACCGCTGATTTTGTCACCTCACTTCAATCTCAGAAGCTCCTGAGCCCCGCGGAGGTGGTCTCTTTCTGTAATGGTCCAACATCTCCACCGGCACCGAACTCTAGACTGGCTGGATTTGTTAGCAGCGAGAAGCTGCAGGAAGTCCTTCAAGAGCTGAGCATGGATGCAGTCATGGAGTCAGCTCTGAGGAGTCTCAGCCAAACATCCAGGAGGCCGTCGGAGTCCCTGGCTTCTCCTCGCTCCCTTCTGTCTCCACGTTCTCCGAACCCTCCTGTTCTCTTCCGCTACCCGAGCATTTCTCCGTACGCCATGAGGAAACGCCGACCGCCGTTCCACTCCCCCAGAAGGGGCATGACCCCGCCCTGCTTCTATGCCGGTCCAGACAGTGCTACCTGTGGCAGGACGAGTCACTGTGAGAAATCAGAAGAAGTCGACCTTCTAGATCAAAACCTCGAGGAGCAGAGGAATGTGGGAGGCGATGAAAGGATACCGAACAGGAACCCACCTCTGTGTCACAGTCCTCCACCTGAGGTTGGAGTGGAAGCAGAGCCTCCACGCATCAGAGACCCGTGCCGGTACTGGGACTCGGACTCCAGCAGCTCCACAGACTTCTGCTTCTACCACCGGCCCTACTGCGACTCGTGCCTGCAGCGAGGCTCTCTGCTGACCTCGGACTCTTCCTCTGATTCCTCGGACAGCGAGTACGAAGGCTTCAGCCTCTACCGCTCCCAGCACCCCGTGGTGTTCAAAGAAGACCTCAAACCCACCTTTGTATAGGAGTCTCCTCCCTCCACATGTAGAGCACTGAATCATTGCGTTCACAACAAAATGGCCTGGTTAAAAAAAAAGAAATCCGGAATGTTGGTTTTGCTGCCGACCTATAGCTTTCACTCCAGTAAGGAGGATTACAACAAATCAGGGGGTCCTAGCACGGACCCTGTGGAAAACAAGCCGTCGCCTAGAACAGATTTTTTATGCTCGATTTGGGTCATTTCACTTCTTGACTCGCTGTATTTTCGGACATTCTTGAACTCGTAACAAACCTGCTTGGTTGCATTGTAGCACGTCAGGTCTGGAGCACAAAACTTTCCCTCTCAGATTCCCTATAGACTGTTGAAGAAAACATGAAGCTTCTTTTGCAGCATTTTTTTCCTCTTCATCTGCGAAGAGAAGAAGATTGGCTGGCCGTACAGAGCCTCTTGAATCTTCCAACTGAAAACAGACCATCAGAATTATCAACAGTTGCGCCTCATGTATGAAAATGACCACTTCTGTATCACGTTTCATAAAGAATTGTGCATATTACAGCTCCAGCCTGCTCACTGCGGGAGGCCTGTGAACGGAATGTTCACTGTTAAAACTGTCGCCAAAGTTTTGCAGAGCTTCAGCAGGACATCCAAAGGTCACATCTGCCGCCATCATGCGAGGGATCTTACTGTTACTGTCGCACTTTGATCAAATCTACGAACGAACTGGTGATGTTTAATTTCAATTCAAATGAGGATTTTGGTGCTGATATTTTAGAAACACTGTAGCACAAAATGGCATTCATATTCATTTGTGGTCGTATTTATTTGAATATTTATTTACCGAGCCGGTTTATTAATTTGTCTGCTTTTATTTTGTTTTAAGTTTTTACTATTTTGTGAGTTTGTACAGTATATTTTAATTAAAAACCATTCCATATTTTTGTCCCTCAGAAATAAATAATTGACCATTTAAAAAAATGAAATAAGGTAACTTTAAATCATATTCGTCCACCCAAAGTTTCCAGAAACATTCACTAAACTCCAATTTCTTTTTTTTTTTACAAGCAAATGATGCTTGATCTTCCTGTGTCTATCATTATTTTTGCTCTGATGCTTATTTTCCAGACCCTTTTTTTTCCAAGCAGCCTATGAGGATTTTATTTTCTCTAAGACACATTTGTGATGCAGCACAGTGTGGAGACTTTCCTTCAAAGCGATAATGAAACAGACTTTTGCGACATCCATCCAATACCTGTATATCCAACATTAACATGTGATGGTTTATTTTGATGTTTATAGGGTGTTCGTTGCAGATAAAAATGCAGTGTTTTGAACCAGGAGGTTACATTAGGATATGCATGAATTCCTTCCTAAACTCAAGCTGGAAATCATCATTGAAATCTGAAACGAAAAGAGAAACAATCTGGCCCACAGTGACAGAAATTGGAATTATTAATGGTCAGAATGTCTCTAAAGGTTCAAGTCAACAAGATTAAAACCCACTGAAGAACATCATCAAATAACTATGAATATGGTTCTTAAATAATATGGAAAATTAAGAGTCACCAATTGAACAGTGTTTTTGGTTTGTGGGAGGAAATCCGAGTCCCAGAGGAAAGCGACACCGACAACCCCAGGCAGAGAAAAGACTCGGTCAAAACCTCGGAAGGAGCAGTCAGTGCCTTGTTGCAGCGCTAACCACTGCTCCACCGCACCAGAATCAGAATCAGAATTTAATTTATTGCCATGGCCACCAACTAGGAAAGTGTTTTGGAATAAAGTGCTGACAAAAATAAAATAAAATAAAATAAAATAAAATAAACAACACCAACTAGGAAAGTGTTTTGGAATAAAGTGCTGACAAAAATAAAATAAAATAAAATAAAATAAACAACACCAACTAGGAAAGTGTTTTGGAATAAAGTGCTGACAAAAATAAAATAAAATAAAATAAAATAAAATAAACAACACCAACTAGGAAAGTGTTTTGGAATAAAGTGCTGACAAAAATAAAATAAAATAAAATAAAATAAACAACACCAACTAGGAAAGTGTTTTGGAATAAAGTGCTGACAAAAATAAAATAAAATAAAATAAACAAAGGCTGTTCACGAATTCAACAGTCTGACGGCCGAGGGGAAGAAGCTGCTCCTGTGACGGGAGGTTCTGCTCTGGATGGACCGTGGCCCCGGCTACTGAACTGGCAATGACGGAGGCCGGGGCGACGGTCAACATCCATCCCCGCCCGCTGTTCCTGTCCTCAGCGTGGAAAAAAACCCTCTTAAGTCAAGTGGGCGGTGCCAAGCAAATTATGCCATGTGGTGTTCCGGATCTCGCCTCCCATTGGTGGATACAGCCCCCATTAACGCCCACTTCCCAAATACGTGCATTGCGATTGGTTCACACCGCCACCCCAGCTTCACCCCTTGCGCGTTCACAGTTCCGTATTCTCCATGTTGGTTTACTCCGGCAGCGCGCGCACGCTTTGCTCCTTCCACTGTACGGACCGTGCGTAGCGACAAAGACGGCGAGCCTGAAAGCACACGGGCAGGGAAGAAAGAGGCGACCCGCTTTCGTCGTCAAAGCCCCCGTTAGCGACGTCCTCGTCGGCCTAGACTGAAACGCTCCGCCGGGGGTTGAATTGGAGCCGGGACTTGGGCGTTCGGAGGAGAAGAAGCCCGCTGCGACTCGTCGATTTTCAGCGAGGGAGCCGCCATGGCCGTTGGATCCCCGAGCCTCCTCATCGGGATATGAAGACGGGCTGTATGTGTCCGGAACTGCCCGCGCCGAACCATCCGTGCGAACGTCTGTCGTAGAAACTAGATTGTGGATTTTAAATCGGGGGGAACCAGCGAGGAGAAGCCGTGTCTGGAGCGGTTCAATGCGGGGTTGTCAGCGGCCCATTGATAGAACTCGAGGGAAGATGCACTGATTTTAACGCCTTCTTCGGGTCAAAGTGGTGGATTTGTGGACACGAGGATCGCTCTATAGTGTCGTTCTTGTTTTTTGGATGAAAAGCTTCGGTGAATCGATCCACTTCGTCGCGCAGTGAAGCCCTCAAGCCTCCCAGAATCGAAGCCGTCGGATCATGTCGGGTCGGCCCAGGACCACATCCTTCGCTGAAAGCTGCAAACCAGTGCCGCAGCCCTCCGCCTTCGGAAGCATGAAAGTCAGCAGTAAGTAAGCCCGTCCTCCCCGCGCCGACCCGCGGCTTCCACGTCGCTGCCGAGCCCGTGTCGGAGCGGCGCTAGCAGCTGGTTAGCTTAGCCGCATCGGTGTGTCATCGCCGCTCCCCGGGGCCGGCGAGTCTGGGCCAGGCCGCGCCGCTGGGCAGGGCCCGGATCCCAGCGCGCCGCCGGACCCTCGCCTCCCGCATCGACCCGGGTCAAACTCCAAGCTCATTCCAGTCTATCTATGCCAGATTAGATGTGGGATTCCTCCCGGTGAGGGATCAGACTGTTACGCAACTGACGCAATGGAAGGTGCGCCCGGAGTTGCCTCTGCAGAAAGTGGCGTGGTCCAGGGGAGCGCAGGTTGGTCCACGTTTGGAGAGTGTGTGTCAGCGGCCACCAGCTGAGAGGGTGAAGCCATGAGGCTTGTAGGCCTGAAAATAACCCACACGAGTCTTGCGAGGAAGAGGATTCACCCGTTTCCTGTATGCACCCCCCAATAGAAGGCAGCTTCACCCGTGTCTCCATCCCCAGCGTCTGAGCTCCAACGACCCGGTACGATGTAGGTTTTTAGGCTGCGTTTGGAGGAGACGATGAGGCCTGAGGTCTCTCCTCTGGGCCTTGGCACCACTGCAAAGACACATAATGGAGAGACAGACAGGGGTGCACTCCCGAGCCCTGAGATTTCCTGCGGTGCCTCCATCCATGTCAAGGCTTCAAGTCGCCGGAGCCACTCATGACACAGGAGTGACTGTCGAGTCTAATCCAGTATTGCTGAGGAGTCCATTTTCATCATAGTAAAGAGCTCATTACAAAGTTCTTAAACAAGATAACCGTGCGACAGGATATCGTGATAGTTGTGTTGATGTCTTTGTCTCCATGAATGACGTGTCCGGGGTGAGTGTGTCCTCTGGGACTTGTTGAGTCGGCCTGCTCTGACCTCCCACCTGAGAGGGGCCTCGAGAAAACGCTCCACTCTCGGAGCACGGAAAGCTTCTGATGTGGTGGATGATTGACAGCTCCGTCAGTCAGATCAGGCTCTATAGTTTATTGCGTCTCAAGCTGACAATGTTCGGTGGAGATAAACTGGAGCTGTGGTGTGAGAATATAGATTTGGTTGGTGAGTCGTCTTGATGGTAACATTGCAAACTAAATGCCCAGGAAGAGAGGTGATGCTGTGTACCAGTTTTGACACCACTCGGATGGAAAATTCTGAACCTAAAGAAGGCATAATACATATTATCATGATAAACTGCACAGCGGATAAACAATTATTTAAAAATCGGAATGTTTAAAAACGAGGAATTCAGGTTTTCACTTTGCATGAATGCAAAATAAATAACTCCTATCTGTTTCGGTTGAACTCTTCAGGAGACTTGAGCTTATATTTTTGTAGGTTTTCTGGAACCTCTCGGGTTTAGTTACAGGTCTCTCTGCTGAAGACTGAGAACAGAACAACCAGCATTAATGTAGGTCACCGGCCAGACAGGAAGGTGGATGATGGACGTGAGCTTTACTAAGTTGTTGAGATTTGTCACGAAGGCCGTGGTGCAGGAGTCATGACTGATGCCCTGGCTAGTGGGTATCTATACTTTTGCTGAGAAATACACCGCTCTCTGTTCTGTCTTCTGCCTCAGAAATGGAGCCTGATTTTTTTATTTTTATTTTTCATAGAATTGGTTAATGGCGTGACACCAGTCAGGTGCCTTTCGGTGGCACCCAGCTTGGTACTGAGGCCACTTTGGACATGGCTCATCATACCACACATTTGTTGCTCGCAGGTGGACAACTAGGCAGCGGTAAACAAGTGACATGACACTGGAGTAGTGACGAAATGACGCAATATAATTCGAAGGAAAAAGGAGTGTCGCTGTCAAAGGAGCGATGGCATATGTGGTGTATATGGGTCTGTTGCGCGACTTTGTTAGGCAACGCTGAAGTGGCTGCACTTTTCAATCCGGATAAAATCAAAACCTTGTTGTGTTGCTTCCTAATATTTGCTGTGTCATCGTTCCAATTTGACTTTCTTGGCCGGTGTCTCCGTAACATTAAGCTCCAGCGGACACACACACTCACTCACTCGCACACACACACACACACACACACTGATGTGCACATGTGTGGTTAAGCCAGCTGATCTGGCCGGGCATCTGAGCGTGTGCTGCAGCCAGCAGAGAACCCATGACCCTCCGCATGCACGGTCAAGTCAAAACATCCACGCTACATACATCGCCGCAGTCCAGCGAGCGCCGGGGCCGGGCTTTTCATGGGGCCAGACAGCCGGCCAGAACAATGAGCGGCTTGTTAAGCATTTCAAAGCTCCATCTCTCCCCCTCCTCATTAAACATCCTTGCTAGATGCCCCGCCCAGCGCAAGTGTGGAGGAGAGGGAAATGACCGCTTCCCTTCCTGAACGGTCAGAAGGATGTGGATGCTGGACGATTTCGAGTCTTATTGAGGTAGCAATGATCAAAGTGTGGCCCCGGAACTGCGTGTGGCCCTCGGATAGCATTTCCCTGGTCCTCAGTGAACATCTGAACCGCCGCTCTCTTATGAGGTTACTGCAGTAATATGAACCCTCATGCTGCCCGCGAGTTCTTAACAGTACTCATAAGTGTAGTTCACTCTTCCTCATCATTATTTTCAATATTGATTTTGGTCTATACATTCACTCAAAGCACATTTTCAGTATGTGATTGTTTCTCAATTTACCAAATTTCTCCTTTTCAGCATGCATAAATTTTCCCAGAAGCCCTTCTTCTTTCTCCTTTGGCTTCTCCCTTCAGGGGTGGCCACAGCAGACCATCCTCCTCCATCTCCCCCTGTCCTCTGCTTCCTCTTCTCTCAAACCTACAAACCTCATGTCCTCCTTCACCACCTCCATCGATCTCCTCTTTGACCTTCCTCTCCACCTTCTGCCTGGCAGTTCCAACCTTAACATCTTCATCTACCAATGTACTGGCTCTCTCTCCTCTGTACATGTCCAAACCATCTCCATCTAGCCTCTCTGACTTGGTCTCCTAAACACCTGAGCACATGTGCTGTCCCTCTGATCCTATCATCATCCTGCTCACTCCCAGAGAGAAGCTCAGCATCTTCATCTCTGCTACCTCCAGCTCTGCCTCCTGTCTTTTCCTCAGTGCCACTGTTTCCAAACCATACAACATTGCTGGCCTCACCAACCTTTTGGACACCTTCTCTTTCAATATATTTTCCCAGAAGCTTCCTATGATCTATTGTGAGATTATTTCACTTTTTTTCCCCAATGAGGTGAACAATCTTCAAGTAATATTTGTTTACCATTTGGTCTTGTACCATGGACACACATAAAAAAAATAACATTGTGAATTGTATATTACATTAAATGGGATTCTCTGTTGACATATCACCTTTATTTTTCAGCTGCTACATACACAGTGCTGAGTGAAGTCTTTCGCCTGCCAGTATCTCAGTCCACAGTCTAGATCCATGATGATTGTGCAGGAGAGGCCGACGCAGTAAAACGTTCCTGGTTTATGGAGCACAGCTCACGTGTCTTATCACTGCTTCTCACTCGTACTGGCGATAAACGCTCGCACTTCCTTACCTTGCTACTTCTCACAGCCATTGTGATTGCTTACCGTCTTTCCTCATGAAGCTGTTAGATCATCAGTTTTAGCTGTCACCAGTCGCTCAGATCCATTAGTCATCACGCCACACCGCCGTTTACTCAAGAGTTGAACATTAGATGGTAGAAGTGGAAGGATTTCTCTGAGCTAAAGTGACCGACCCAGCAAGTCTTCAGTCTTGGAATGTTGTAGTGCCGTCACTTAACCGCCTTGTCTGGTCACGATCTCCGGTGGAATAATTCAGACGATAAAGGTGAGGCGGCCTCTTGGAGGTGTCCTGGCAAGCGCCTCGGTTTTACCCCAGAGACTCTGTCTATGGAGAGGGAAGTGCGGGTCTCTTTGCCCCTGCTGCTGCCCCCGTGATTCATCGCAGAGAAGCGATGTTTGACCACCTCATTGGATTGTAATGGGCCGCTGTGGTTGTTAGCCTCAATTGCTCTGATGACCTGGATCGACTATTGGCGCCTCCGGCCTTTTAGCTCCACGGCAGCTCGATAGAACCCCCCAACCCCTCCCATCAACGCACGGATTGATCAAGATCAATCCTCAAGTGACATATATTACAGTGCTTTGGAAAACAGTTCTCGCCTTGTTGTGTTTTCTTAGTGAAACGTGGATGTAGCGTCACAAGGGTCAAAGGTCACATCCAGAGTGGGATTCACGCCTCCCTTCGTCTTTTTTTCTAGCATTTTTTTCCCTTCACGTGTGCATCAGACTTTTCTCACGGTTCGAGGAAGTGCAGAGGCGTCACAGAAATGTCCCCGCTGGAATATGTAGGCCGAAGCGCCTCTCTCTCCTCGCTCGCTCACCCGCTCAGACTTGCTGTCTCTCCTGGAAAGTCTATTTCTGTGTTCATTGAATCCGTCTACAGTTTCTGCTTTCGAGACACATCTTCGAAGACGGACGGCTCACGCTGGGAAATGTTTTCATTCCTCATAGCCAAACTCAAAACCTAAACACTTGGTTGAGACTGGGTTCTTACTTGGTCTGTGTTGTTTGGAAGGTCACCTTTCCTTTTTTTGTTCGTCACCACTCCTCAGGCATCGACTGGACTCTCGCACTGGTCGACCTGCAGAATGTGACGATGATAAAGCGGAGCAGTTGTCGCACAACGTGTCGGGGCTTTTTCTAATTAAAAGCCTCTTGAAATCTGAAACACATGGAGATTGGAAACACAACCTTCTGCACCTTCGCTTAGACTTGAACTGGTCAATGTCTGTAGTGTGTGTTAAACAAGTAGAAAAGCCTGATCCCGGAAATAAACTAAATGTAAACGTACGTTAATGTATCTTTAGAGCTGACACTCCTCCCCAACTGTCCCACTGATATATTCCTGGGTTTTACCTGGATTGTTTTCATCACCCACCCCCAATGGTGAAGTCAATTAAAAAGTATATATATTTTGTTTTTTTACGTGGGTTCTGTTGGGCATCACCTTCAAGGGTAACTGACGCAGTGCTGGAGCAAACATCTCTTGTTCTCTCATGGTGTTTGTCTGCAGGGCTCTCATGGGAATTCTCTCTCATTGTAGGGGTTGAGTTTGTAGCAGAAGGGCACAGCGTATTGTGTGTCCTTAACAGGTGGAGACCCGCTCGACTGCCAGAGAGAGGGCACTGAGATGACAAAAGTGACAGAAAACATAACGCAAAGAAGGCGCTTGGAAGAGAACCCTTGCCTTTGTTTCTCCCCACCATTACATGCATGGGCTGTGGGTACAACAACACAACAACTTGGACGTGTTTAGCATCTGATCCGCTGAGTAGCGCTGTCACTTCACACAAACATCTGAGAACTTCCAACGTAGAGTCCCAATCTCTACCTCCTCTACCTGCGTCCACCCTGCCTTCACTCTCTTCCTCGCCCTCCTTCGTCACTGCCGTCACTCTTCGGAGCCGACTGTATGTTCCTTAGGCGATAGTTATTTTTGTTTGGCTTTTGAACTGCTGACATTATTTTCTTCCAGTGGTTTCAGGTTTTACTGCCGCTTCCTGTCGCCAATATTTGCATGTGAATTGCTGTGCTTTGATTGGACGGTCGCTCGTGAGGTTAGGTCAGTTCTATATAGACGTGAGCTTCTGTGACCTGTTGAGAATGTTGCCTAACTGGCTCTGCTGCAGTGCTGCTCAGGTTTTCCTTTGAGAGACAATGATCAAGAGAAGGATGGAGTCTTTGCTGTGTTTTGCACAATAGCACTTCCTGCTTCATTTTGTGTTTTAAAACGGTTGATTTTCTGGGTTTTTTTTTTCTTCTGATTTCCGTTTGACGTGATGAGTGGAGTGGATGGAACTGACTTGTAGTGTTTTGCTCACATGCCTGTGGATTGTAAGGTTCGGTGTGTGGGTGTAAGGTTGTGCACTGGCTTCCGTAAGTTGCAAGTGAAGTTGCAATGAAAGTTTTCAGTTAGCGACGAACGACAGATGCAGGTGAAGAATGATCCGAGCCTGACTCCCTCTGCTCCTGTGCTTTCAGGGGACAAAGACGGCGGCAAGGTGACGTCCGTCGTGGCGACTCCAGGCCAAGGCCCCGACCGACCACAGGAAGTGAGCTACACAGACACAAAGGTCATCGGCAACGGCTCGTTCGGCGTGGTCTACCAGGCCAAGCTGTGCGACTCTGGAGAGCTTGTGGCCATCAAGAAGGTCCTGCAGGACAAGAGGTTTAAGGTAAAGTGACGCCAAACACGAGTCTGGCTTGGCTCTTTCACACCAACACTGAGAGCAGAGAAACTGCCAATTGACAGGATATTAAATGAAATTCTTGAGTCATCCCGCCTTAAAGTGCACTTAGTCGTCTCCACTCGTATAAATAAACGCGCGGCCATTAAAGCGCGGTCGTCTGTCAGGCTGGCTCTGGCCGCTCCGGCCCACGTCGGCGCTCTGGCAGCTGTCCTGCTCAGGACGGGGGGCCCAAGGTCCCGGGTGCTGGCTGATAAAAGTGCAGGACCTCTTGAGTCTGCGGGACAGCTGTGTGTGTTCTCATTAAAGGTTTCACGGCCGAGCGGGCAGGCGGATGCAGGTCCGGACAGCCCCGGCTTCATTAGATTACTCACGCTGACATACTTCACCGTCAGTCATGTGGCTATGGACGTGGGAGGAGACTGTTCTGTTGAAGCTACAGCTAGCAAGCTTCGCTATGTATTTATGGTCGTTCATCACCTTCAAATGCGAAATTTTTTTTCCCCCCAAATTGACCAGTTTGTTACATTGACATAAGTACCAGTGTTGGGTCGATGGGTTTCAAAGTTGCTTTCAGCCTTTTCCTGGGTAAAAAATGTCATTTTATACTATTAAAAAACGGCAAGCGGGTCCCATATGTCATTTTATTTCATTTCTTCTTTTGTTTCTTTTATTTTCTTTTAATATTCCTATTTTCAAAATCTTCTGTTTTTTATTTAGATTTATTATTTAGACTTTCTTTATTTAAAAATAATTATATTTAAGTAAGTTTTTGGTAAGGTAAACATTTTATTTATCTCAATTTTAGTTTTTCGACTTGTATATTTATTCAGTAAAAAAAAAAAGTTCTGTATTTTGCAGGTGATAGTACACTGTTAGTAATAACACATAGACTAAATTGAGATTTTTTTTTGACACAATTCCATTGCAGATCCGTTTGAAATGAAGTTCCACGGTGAATGATTTTTGCAGATGCCCTGCCTGAGGTTAAATCGACTGGGCAGCGAATCTATATCGCCCGTGTCAGCTGGTTTAAATAACGTGCCGCGGTACAACAGATGAGTGTAATAAAGTCGGCATCCCCTAAAGTCCCGCCTGCGATCCCCGTCGCTGCTTTACTGGCTTGGAATTGTTTTGTTTGTTCTGGACTCTAGATGGATTAAGTCACATATTTTATTCAAATCAGGTAGTTAAAGTAGCAAGTGTGAGAATACCCTTGTTTTCTTGCTTCTCAGTCAGCACAGACCGTTCTGCAGCAGCTCTGAAACAAAAGCTTTCACTGGTCATCGGAGTGAACAAGGAGACTTTGTGCAGGAGACAAGTGAAGTGCACGTGGTGAATGGTGCTGAGCTCTGTTGTCCAGGGAGAATCAGATGAGCGGCTTCTTTCCCCGGTCAAGCTGAACATTCCTCAGCCCCAGACTTTTGGTTTCATCATGCGACGCTGTTGATAAATAATGTGCAGTGGAGCGTCACACCTCTTCCACCCGGGATGATGTCACTTCCTGTCTATCTGCAAGCCTGTGGTTTGTCTTGCATGACACAGCAGCAGGTGGGATCATCTCTCGGCTGCTCGCTTTCTTTCAAAACACACTCATTCTGAACACAGTGACCGATGCCTGCAGTGTAAAGTAGCAGCTGCAAATGTAGGTCTCACACTGAAAGTGTTTGACCAGTGCTCACGTCGACTGAGAGTGGCGTGTTAATCTCAATTATGCCAACAGGAGACAGATTCACGTCAGTTCTGATCGATACCGGACCCACCCGCTTTGCTTTGTTGACACAAGCTGGTGCGGTGTCACTGCCTTAAGCTGGTCAGAAACATTGTCTTAACTCCAAGTAGCGTTTGTTAACTGGTGAAGCTGAAATTGAGGGAACTCAAAACACATTTATTAATGGTGTTGGTGAGTCTTATGTCACACAGGCAGCTTGCAGTCGGTCAGTGTTGGATGCTGAAGATCGAAGCTACTACACACCTTAACTTTAGCAGTTTTCTGCTGTAACTATTAGCTGATGTTGTTAATAACCAAGTCTCCTTCCACTCACATGAAGTGTATTATAATTTCTCAATTTCATTTTGTTTTTTTTCTTCCTAAAATTCAACCATACCCGAGAAGAAAACATGAATATTGATCTAAAGTCTATTTCTATTTTTAAAAATATAATTTTTATAACCTCCACTTAGATGCAGCTTCAATTTTTTGTTATTTATTTTTATCCCGCTGCGAGAACATGAAATTGCTGCAGTTGGCGGCGCAATAAAGCGATATTTATCGTGCTCTGCTGCCCTCACTCGCTCACCTCCGTCTCTGAGAGCGTCTTTTCAAATTTACTACAAACAACGCAGCGGTCCCGAGGCTGGTTCTGCTCGCTCCTCAGACACTCACTTTAGAGAAGGAGGGGAAAAAAAACCCCGGCCGCCACTGTGCATTTACCCTGACCCAGCGATCGCTAAAAGCTGCTCCAGCGCTTCAATTTACACAACACTCCAGTCAGGCGTTTTTCAAAGAGGATTGACTGAAGTGTCACATACGCAATGATGTCATCATCCAGAGTTGCTCTTCCTCCTGAGGAGGTTTGTTCACAGGGTTGTTCTACAAGGACAGTGATGCAAACAAAGTTACCCGCTTTCATTCTCCAATGTTCTGGCTGCTTACAAAGCCACTAATGCTCCTGTAACTATTCACTTCTTCCCTCGACAGCTTTCCTTTTAATAACATCACAAAGGTTCGCTACTGCAGCAGACACTGAAGGAGTGTGTGACGAAATGCACGTACAAGTCAGTGGTTTAGTCATACCAGGGAGAGTGAATTGATGATTGAAGTTATCGACTCAGCAACACAAAGAACGTGTGGTTTTGTTCCTCACTGCGTCCTGGAATGTTTATTTTAAACAACCAAATGTCAAACGACGCCAAAGTAGGTTGAGAGGATTGTAATGGGTGCATCTGCTGATTGGATCAATTGTGGACCATTTATCGGCGAAACCTAGAAGGTGACTTCTAAACAAAGCCCCAGCCTTGGGATGCACAAAGAAGGCCCCGCCCACATGACGAGGACCCATGATGCTCTGTGTCCGATCGGCTTTTCGCCGCCACGGAACTGGCGTTTTCTCCAACCACAGCTTGAAACGTTGAAAATCTCACTGGCTGAATGGAGGGTGCAACCTGCCCCATATCTGCTGCCAGAGTTCAAGAACCAAGGTCACAGGTCGTCCCTCTCCTCACGCTATTGTTGCTAGCCGCTAACAACAGCTCAACCGTTCCGCACCGACGTCTCTGATGTGGTTGTGTTCTGCTTGCTGACTTTGGTCTGTTGTGCTCCTTTAGGCTCCAGCTTTTTGCGCCACCTATAGGCCTGGCATATGCATTACATTGTTTTCAAGTGTTGTGTGTGGATGCCTGGAATGGCTTGTGTGGGGAAGGCTAACAGGATACGAGGCGTTGTTGTCGGGACACGGCCTGAAACTGGCACAGCATCAGTTATGACATCTGATCGGCCTGTTGACTCAGCAATATTCTGGAGACTGGAAGTTGGCTTGAGCAAGCGTCCACTCCTCCGTGTCTCCCTACACTGACGCAGACCGACACACCCGAAAAAGCAGGGTGTTGCCTCCGCTGCACAGTCGTTCCTGGGCTGGTCTGTGACCCACACGCGATGATGTCACCTTGTGATGTAGCACGGTTTCAGAGTGGAAAGATTGTCCTGAGAGTGAGAGAGGAGGAGGAGGAGGAAGAGGGAGGCTGCCCACCCCATGATCAGAGTACTGCAGAGATGCTTATCTCCCAGTTATATTGACATAAAATCCCAGCAATAAAGAGTGGAGAGCACCTGGAGCCAAGACTTGATGAACCATGGTCAACTCTTTCATTTCTGGGTCGTTGTAAAAGCCTCCACTCCCTGACCCACTTCTAAACTGTGCGTTGTCTCTGTAAAAATGTTGAAGTGTTGGCATTTAATTTCTCTGAACCCCTGCTGCTTCTGTCTCAAGACATTCATCTGTCTTGAAATGTGTAATTGCGTTGGAGGTGTTCACTAATATACACACAAGTCTCCACTACATGGTGAGAAGGGCTTTAAAGCTTCATGCTCGTGAGCGTAATCCGAACCTCCTGACCACTGAACTGTTGAAGCAAGTCCACTTCTGCGACAACAAAAGTCAGCCGAGTGTTTACATGGGGATCAGTCCGACACATAACCACTACGTGATTTTCACACAAAATTGTGCGACTGAATAAGGATTTTTTTTAAGAGCTTTAACCCGAGCGTGATCTCTAGCGTTGAACATCCAAACGTTTCTCCCTCTGAGATTAAAGAACAGGCTTTCTGTGGAGCAAGCAACTTTAATCAGAGCGGAGATAACCATCTGACGCAGTGATTTAAGGCCTAAAAACTCCTTAATCGATGTGTTTTAAGTGCAGGGAAACATAAAAAGACAGGTAATTACAACTAAAAAAAAATCAGGAGAATCACCTCGGCAGGTCGCTGACTCATCAAAAAAATTGTTAAGAGAAATAAAGTGGAGGAAACAAGTAAAGCCACTGCGGTCCAGCAGGGACTTATTGACACGACCTCAAAAAACGGTAATGTGAAGTGTATTTATTCAGATCATGCGACTGCAGCTGTGACATGGCATTCGCTCTGTGTGAAAAAGCAACATGATGTGTAATTTTTCTGAATCATCATCGTCGCGCAACAGGCTTGTTTCTGTACCCTGAGGCCATCGTGGGGTGGAAGCAGAATCTGACGTCATCTCTCTCTCTTTTCTTGTCTCAGAATCGCGAGCTGCAGATCATGAGGAAGTTGGACCACTGCAACATCGTCCGCCTGCGCTACTTCTTCTACTCCAGCGGGGACAAGGTCAGTCTGTCGTCCACTGAGGCATTGCTCTTGTTTGTTTATTCACAGCTTACTTGTCGACTTCACCATCGACGTGCTGCGGAACAAACATGTCAGTCTGGCAAGTGAGAATCTGTGGTGGGTTTGTATAGACAGGGATTTAGCTCCCTTCTGTTGCCACACAGGGTGGTGAGGTCAGAGGTCACATGAAAAAGGGCATGTTTTGACACGTATGTTATCGTGAAGATTGAAGAGACTCATTGATCTGAAGTGTTGAGCTTCAGTATGAATCAATGATTGAATTCTCAAATGTAAAATCTCACTTTGTGACCTCAGCCATGGTCATAACAAGCCATTCAGCCCTTTGTTATCGAGCCTGTTGCTGAATTGGAACAGTGTTTTGGAACAGTTTTTATACTTTTATACTCGATTGAAAACAGATCAAACTGATTCTGAATGGAGGAAAGAAGGGCTTCTCAATGCTAGATGTGCACGTAGCATCATAGAGTGCACCACTTTTGAGTTACAATATTAGTCACAATGGTTTTATTTGAGTTCAAAGGCTAGTTGTGGGGTGTGGTCACACATTTTGTCACACAAGACTCGAATCAAAACCATGCTGCTGCACCAGTCAGCCAGAGTGAGAAGACCACCAGGCTGCTCAGTTTGCCCTCACCAGCTGGGAACACCTGGAAAATGGCAGGAAATATCCACTAAATAGCCCAAATTTCTTATCTTACTATGCTGTGTGGTTGAAAATTCCACTTGTTTTTCCATCTTTTTTCACATTATAAGCTGTTCTTACGGAAGAAAAGTCCCTCCCTCATAGCTATTTATTTTAACAACTGTGCCGCCATAAGACTGAAGTAAACCCAACCTGAATGTGGGACCCTCAAGGGAAACTTCTGAGGTGGCGATAATTCATTCTGGTTTATTCCTGTGAATACAATTCCCGCTCTGAACACTCCCTTCTCCCAGCGTGGTCCTTGTTGCCAGGTTGAGTGACCTCCCCTTGTGCTCCGCTTCCTCTCTGTGTCGAGTCTCGATCGTAAACCCTGTCAGCAGGAGCCACCGTGCTCCTGGACAGTTGGACACCAAGGGGGAACTCCCTGGCTGGGCCTGGGCCCCGCCATTTGTCAGCCGCCGGTCTTCCCCTGGTGACTACAAGGCCGAGCCGTGTGGTTCAGCTCGCTTGACAAACGGCCATCTGTCAGATGTAGACGCGGAAGAACTCGAGGTCAGGCACTCATGACACTGCACTTTGGAGCGACTCCCTGTTGCACTTTCCCCAGCAAAAGCTGGCGGGGATGGTGGATCAGGTGCGGGGGCGAGCGACTGGAAGTCTGGGGGCACTGTTTGCTTTGGTGTCTGTTAATTATAGACCAGCTGGAGCCCCACCCACGTCACCACCTCTCCTTGCTGCATGTGCTCACCGACCTCTGGGAATTGTTGCTGATTCCTGGTAAACTGACATGAGACACATGTCAGCGGCACGAGACCTGAGAGCTCACTCTCCCGGTCGAAACTTGGATGTAGTAAACTGACACTGCATTGTGGTGTGGTGGCGACGGCGGGATAAGAGGTGTGAGGGTAGAAGTCAGAGTAAACTGACACGAGGTCGGGTCAGGTGTGTCAGCGACACCGCAGCGGTCAGCACGTGAGCGCCTTACGTAAACTCAGGAGTGACGCCCCGCCACAGTGTGCAAGTTTGTTCCTTTGAACCCTGTTATTTATAAGAGGAAAAGCCGCTACAAGGTGCAGCTGTGGGGTGTTAACAGCGCCCTCATTTGGCAATGACGCTTCATGGAACACTCCTCATTTTCTGAGCCCACTAGAGAGCATCTCCTTGTGTGTTTTTATTTTCCATTTTTACCTAGAGCGCCACCTACTGAGCTCTAAAATGAAGACTGTTTCATGAAGCTTCACCAACCCATCACTACTAAATGGGGCTTTAGAAGGCAAGAATGAGAAACTGTCTTCAGTGGTTGTTCCTGAATTTGGAAAGAAAGAAGAAAGACAGAAGAAATTTTTTTTATCTTGTCACAAGCACTTCATGAATATCCACCTATGAACTTCCATCTGATTTGCCAAAAACAGTGATGGAATCCAAGTTCTCCCCTGTTACTCTCCGGACCCTGGAAGGGACCCATTTGGTCGCATCATGTTATGTGATACTAAAGAGCTTGAAGTTCAATTTTGTAGCTGCATTTATTGAAGAGATTATAAATGTCTGGTGGACTTTGAACTCAAGTCACCATGTTTCAATTCCTGCAACTTTAGCAAACCAGTCTCAACATGTGCCAGACCTTCTTCAGTTCCTGTCGCATGCACACAAGCTCTGGTCATAATTTGGTGTATGACTCTTGCCAGCTCTCTCACCAGAGGTTTCCATGCTGCAGAATCCTGTTAATAAATGAACAGATGTTATTAACTGATCACATTAATTTCCCATATTTGAGCATTAAGACCCTCATATCATCCGAACCGTGAAGATGTCGTCGGCGTATCCGAAGGTCTCCGGCCGTGTCTAACACGCTAATTTAGATCAGCGGCAAATCTCGATTCCACGCTCCAAACTGGCCGTCGACGCACAGGCGAGCCGCTCTTCGGAGGTGTGAGCGGCGTCTTCTTGAAATTAGCGGCTGAATTATTTAGTCAGGGGTGAAGCAGGGGCCAGTCAGAGCCGCGTCTGGCTGCGCATCTGGGAGCAGCTTCTGTAGTGAGACAGGAAGTGAGTCATCACTGTTGCTAGGCTAAATATAGCTTTGATGGTGCCGAGGAGGGGAGGCAGAGTTGGGGGGGCGTCACAAATGTTATCAATGGGAGCTGTGACTGAGAGATGAACGTTCACAAGGAGTGAAGCTGGCGTTCGCTGCAGGTGCAGCGTCGTGACCTGAAGAGTCAAAAACACGACAGTCGTCCATGTTTTTAGTTTCTATGCACCAGGAACTATTCAGTCTTCATTTTAGATGCTCCAGCTCTGCCTTCTCTTTCCTCTCCTGTGAGATTGAGAAGAAGGAAGTCCTGGAATAGCAGTTCAGGGAGCTCCAAGACTCCGAGCATGTGCTGACCGCTGCGGCCGCATCCATCCAGGAAGTGACCTCATGCTCGGGGGGCAGTGGAAGAGGACCTGACATTGTGATGCGTGTTTGTTTCCTGTCCTGAGGGAAGAAGCTGCATCACAATGGAGTCCTAGTCAAACTGAAGACGCACAAGACACGCCATCGCTGAGACATTCAACATGAATGAATGACGAGGCGGACGTCAGTCACAACCTACAAAGTGTTTTGTGATTTTGTTTTTTTTACTGTTTGTTCATGACATTTTACAAAGTACAGGCATTACATTTTGAAAATGATACATACGGTGGTTTACAACTCGTGCAGAAAAGTACATTGACAGCAATACAATAAAATAAAAAGAAAAATACTAATAAAATAAAATACATACTCAGAAAACAAACAATGGGGATATTACAATAACTTATAGCTGCTATAAAGTTGGATTTATTTGCTGAAAAATGTTCAATTTTGCCCATATTTTTGTGTACAAGCCAGTTTTCAGTCTTAATAGAGAGGTGAAATGCTCCATCTGGCGTATTTCTTCAGTAATGTCAGTCGAACTTCCTGCATCAGGTCCGTCAGCCTTCAACCAGTTCCTTGTAATAGCTTTTTTTTAGTAGCAAGCATCAAACATTTTGAATGAATATTGATCACTTTGTTGCACGTGAGGACAAGAGTCCCTGTAAACTGGTCCTTAAGAATGTCAGTTTAATGTCGTCTGATCTTTTGTGATTTGCTCCCACAGAAAGACGAGGTTTACCTGAACCTGGTTCTGGACTATGTTCCCGAGACCGTCTACAGAGTCGCCCGACACTACAGCCGAGCCAAGCAGACTCTGCCTATGGTTTACGTCAAGGTACGGCGACGTCTTGTCAAGATCCGACCTCTACTCATGACAGGCTGTTTTTAAAATGAAACCACACGTGATACAGAACTCCAGACTTGCTTCGATTCTAGTCACCCAGGTCCACTCGAACCTTTCCTTGGGCAGAAAAGTGGGACACTGTGCTTCCTGACTAGCTGACAGGCGTCTGTGGGGGACGCCTCCAGAACTCCCTCTGAGCCAACGGTCAAAATGGAAAAGTGGATTTACGGTTGGCGCCGGTCACGTAGGAGAGGCAGAACAGAACCTGCTGAGCAACTGCAGTGGGCCACGGAAGCCGTGTCAGGCTGATCACAGGCCAGAGGAGAGCCTCCTAAAGAGCTGAGGCATTTATTAAACGTGACTAAAACACACCTGGAGCTCCGCTTTCAAATCAGCGGCGGGTGAATGTTGTTCACCTTCGCTCATCACGTCTGGGCTGCGTGTGTTCACATCAGTCTCACTTCACTCTGAGAGCCAGAAGTCAGGTCTCGCAGCTCATATCGCTGGACTGAGGGATGCTCACTGTTGACAGATGTTGCAGGAGATCAAGTTCCGCTCAATTATTCAGCAGCCTATCGGCTGTCGTCTGGAGAGACGCGTGGATTATTTTTCATTCCCAAATGTTCTTGTTTGTCTGAAATCGTTTCTTGAGGTGATGTTTTGGATCATTCCAGTCGTGACTGGTGTCACGTGGACGATTGCTTCACAACTGTTTCAAACATCTGCAACGTTTTTTTTTTTGTTTTTTTTTAAATCACATCGTAGCAGGTGCAGCATTTTATTTAATAACCGCTACACATTGAAATGTGTGTATTTTCTCCTCTGTGTGTAGCTGTACATGTACCAGCTCTTCAGGAGTCTGGCCTACATCCACTCGTTTGGAATCTGCCATCGGGACATCAAGCCTCAGAACCTGCTCCTGGACCCTGAGACCGCAGTGTTGAAACTCTGCGACTTCGGAAGGTGAGCCGTAGCAGTGTCGCGCTGGCTTTACCGCCGTGATTTAAACGCAAAACGTCTGTCTGCAGTGCCAAGCAACTGGTGCGTGGGGAACCCAACGTTTCCTACATCTGCTCCCGCTACTACCGAGCGCCTGAGCTCATCTTCGGCGCCACGGACTACACCTCCAGCATCGGTACGTCCCTAAAGAAACAGACGTAAAATACCGGAGACTTGAATAATGTGTTAAAATTGTGGAGATAAATATGTATAAATTGGAAGTGCGGACCAGTAAAGAATGACAAGAACTCTGGTGGGCCATGTAAGTGTCGCCAAAAGGCCGGATGTGGCCCCGAGCCGCAGTTTACCTACAGTCCTAGTGACTCTGGTAACAGCAAGGGGCCGGGTTATATATTGCGATTGTCGAAAAGGGCTGTCAAACCCAAAGAAAAGAAGGAAAATTCTAAATAAAAATAGTGATAGCATCATGTGCAATACTGAAATGATACTTTAAAAATACATTGAAAATATTGGTTTGTTGTGTTTTATTTAATTTAAACCACATTCCATTTAAAGATAGTCAATGTGTAAAAAATCTACTTTTAATTCTGATGTATTTAAGGGGACAAGAAATACTCCTAAAATAGCCAACGGAAAAGATGAATAAGACGAATAAAATGAGGAAGTTATGTTTCAGTGGCATCATAATGAAAAAACAATATTAGAGACAACAACAATGTCAGTTTTATAGTTTTACTCTGACTCCAGGAGGGCCACATAAATACAGTCAAAGGGCCGCATTTGGCCCCCGGGCCGCACTTTGCCTAGGTCTGTCTTAAAATATAGGGCTCTACTTCATTTAACTCTCAGTCAAGCTTGCTTTACCTGGCTAGCTGGGAAGTCGTTTCTCTGAGTTCTTCGGCAAACACACTCATACTCAGTGTTGCGTTATTGTAGAATAAGAACGTGGAAAGGGAATTGTCAATGTGTTTAACCGGGGCCCTTGCTGTGTCTCTGTCAGACGTGTGGTCAGCCGGCTGCGTGCTGGCCGAGCTGTTGCTAGGGCAACCCATCTTCCCCGGCGACAGCGGCGTGGATCAGCTGGTTGAAATCATCAAGGTAGGCAGCCGCCGGGATCACGCCGCGTCACGGCGCGCGCCTCCTCTAAACCAGGGAAACCTTGCAGGTCCTGGGCACGCCCACCCGGGAGCAGATCCGGGAGATGAACCCCAACTACACAGAGTTCAAGTTCCCTCAGATCAAGGCACATCCTTGGACTAAGGTGAGTCAACAGGTACAGGAGCCCTTTTCCTTCTCTAAGATCCGCCGCCTCGTCATTTCTGTCCTCCCCCACCCTCTCGTTTTTTTGATTCACCACCATCTTAAAGCATCTGTCACATCACACCTGGGCAAAGTGCGGCCCGGGTGCCGTATACGGCCCGATGCCTGTGTTTTCATGGCCTGTTTAGACTAAAACTATAAATAATGTCGTAATTTGTCTGCCTTTTTTTGTTCTTGCGCTTTTACTCCCCACCTCCACTTCAGCAGTAAATATAACAAGTTCTTGTTTTTTTACATTGTAGGAATATTGAACATATATTTAGAAATAAACTGCCTTTTTATCTTGAACGTCTAGTCCACAGTTGATATATATTCAAATTAAGTGCATCTAAAATGAAATATTTCTATAGGCTTCATGGCATATTTACACTTCTTAATATCCTAACATTACATTTCATCTTCTTTGGTTCATTTGGCCTTGTTTTGTATATATTTTGGATATTTTTCCATCGTATTATCTTTTGATGAGATGGAAGTCAGTTGCATCCTACGAAGTGTGTCTGATCAAAACCAACTTTCTTTTTTTTAACTGTTTATGAATTTCTACAAAGTATAGTGGTTTATAATTCATGCAGAAAAATACATAGATAACAATACAATAAAATATTAAGAAACATACACAGAAGACAAACAATGGGGATATTACAATAACTTGTAATTGCTATAAGGTTGGATTTAAATGTTCAACATAGTTCATTTATATTCAAATGAAGTGCATCTAAGATGAAATATTTCAATAGGCTTGATGGCATATTAACACTTCTTAATGTCCTTACATTACATTTCATCTTCTTTGGTTCATTTTGTCCTTGTTTCATATAAATATTTTGGATACTTTTCCGTCATGTTTTGTAGTGATTGCTGTCTTTCTTTTGATGATGGCCCCTCACAACAGTTAAACAGAGTTTCTCATGTGGAATTTCCCACCTCTGTGTTCCGTCATCATGACTCAACCAAACATAAATCCTTCGTATAAGACGTGTGTAACTTCAGCTGTCACTCTCGAAGTTCAAGCGTGCCTCCACCAGATGGCAGCAGAGGTCAACCCATCTGTCTGTGTGAAAGCCTGACTTCCTCTCTCCCTGGGTCTTGTCCATATAGCTCTATATATATGTCTAAGCTTGTGTGTGACGGTTGCGCAGGTGTTCCGGCCGCGCACGCCCCCGGAGGCCATCGCCTTGTGCTCCCGCCTGTTGGAGTACACGCCCACCGCCCGTCTCACCCCCCTGGAGGCCTGCGCACACTCCTTCTTCGACGAGCTGCGCGACCCCAACGTCAAACTGCCCAATGGGCGGGAGAAGCCCTCGCTCTTCAACTTCACCACCCAAGGTACCGAGCCACGCCGAGTTCAGCTGGGAGGAGTCCCGGTGCAGACCCAGGATCCGCCTTCTCATCTTTGTTTCCGCCCCCTGTCTTCTGCAGAGCTTTCCAGTAACCCCTCTCTGGGCTCCATCCTGATCCCTGCCCACGCCAGGAGTCAGGCCGCCGCCTCCACCCCAACCAACTCCTCAGCCACCACAGGTTAGAGTGAGTCTAGATTATATTTGTCTTCCCGCCCCTGCACCATGGTGGAGGCCATGTAGAGGCCGCCATCCTTGATTCCTCCATTCCTACTGTTAGTTTAGTAGAGTTTGAATGCCATGAATTAACTGAGTCAAGTAAAAAAAAACATGGTTTGAGTTGTGCGTGGTCACGTTTTCCCGTCTGTCTGTGTCTCTCAGATGTTAGCAGCTCAGAGCGAGTGACCAGCACCACCTCGGCCTCCGCCTCAGCATCCAACTCCACCTCCTGAGCCCTTCACCTGGCCCTCCTGTCCCGGTCTCAGCCCATGGCCCCTCCACTGCCCCGGCCAGGGGGTGAGCTGGCTCAGCCCTGCTCCCTCCCCCTCCCCCGAGGGCGGCGGAGCCACGCCGACGCAGTCTGGGTTCTACTGCGACACCCCCCCGCCCCAATCCATCCGACCCCCGCCGCCCAGCCGCTGGACCTCCACCCTCAGTCACACGTCTCTTTCTCTCCTCCACCAGAGGAGCCTGTCGTCTGAACTGATGTTCGCCTGCTAATGTTTGTTAAAGGACAATCTATATTCAAGTCCTTTGCTGTCCCCTTCGCCCCCCCTTTTTTCCACTCACTGTCAAAAACTTGTGTTGCATCCTGTGACCTTTAACCCCCTCACCCCCCACCATTGGTTTGTGCATGGCCTGAGTATGATTCAGACGATCCGGGCGGAGATGGGGGTCACCTGCTCACTTCACACACCCCCCCCTCCACTTACGGCATGAGGCTCACGTATACACACACACACACACACACACACACACACGGATGCATGATGATCCTGATGTTTGTGGATGAAAAGAAGAAGCAGGGGTTCGGACATTTTTTCCTTTCTTTCTTGAGGTTTTTAAATGGGTAGAAGCTGATTTACTTGTCTTTTATTTGGACTCCTTGGCAGATTTTTTTTCAATGGATGTGTCATGTATCTGGTCCTGTTTGCTTGTATAATATATACATACAATAATGAAATGTGCGTACACACAGTTTATATATTACTTTTCCTTCTGTATAAAAAGTATATATAGATATATGTATATTAACTGCGATGGTTCAGACGGGGTTTTACGTCGCGCTCATATCTGGCGGAGCAATATTTGCGGCCGCCCGAAGACCATGGATTTAGACCCCGTCGCTTGTTTGTTTTTGCCGGTCGGATCCCGGCGGCCACTTCTCCTGTGTAGTCACGCTGTAGATGGCGCTCTGTTCCTCGTCTTCGTACCGGCTGTGTGTAGCGGTGTTTTCCTGTGACGGTGCAGCATCGCCGGCCGACGTCTCCTCCATCTCCGTGAAGAACTCAAGGTGTCTCCAGCCCCCTAAACCCCCACCTCCCCCTCTTTGTTTTTACCGCTTTTCTCTCGGACCTTGAGGAGTCTTTGTGACCACTGACTTGAAGTGTAAAAAAACGTCGTCGCCACCCGCCGCACTGATGTTGTTTATGTATATTGTACATGATGATCAGCTTTATCCAGCCATATGTTCAATCTTACCTGTACAGTACAGTAGAAGACAGCTGTATTATTGTAACAAGAACTAGTCATATATAGTGTAACTATAGTTTGGAGTGCCTTTGCTTTCATACACCTTCGCCTTGTCTCACCCGTCCTCACGCCGCCACCCTCAATATTTGACTCTCCCTTTTGGTGCTGTTGAATTTCCTGCACTCGACCCCTCCCCCCCCTCCCCCCCTTTCCTCTCGTCGTACTTGTAAAATACACGTATCAGTTGTATGGATATTTTTTCCGTCGATTATTTAAGTAGACACACAAAACCCACAGTCCTGACACGGACTTCGGGGCATGAAGGTTGTGGTTTTGAAAGAAAAAAAAAAAAAACACAAAACAAAAAGCCTTGTAAATAGGAGCTTCTGGACACTTCAGTGTTGGTTCTGTTACCAAAGCCAAATCGTGATGACCAGCCATCATCAGAGGCAATAATGTCTGCGTCCCCGGATTCCTTTCTCTCGCCGAGAGTTCAGTAGCACCTAAAGGGGTCGAGTCATGTAGCCTTCGTGGAAAACGCTTGCTGTAATAACGCCTCACAGATGAGTTGCTGTCCTTCACCACTATGTTTTTAACTGCCTCGCCCCCCAGGACTCCCGTCGGAATTCAAGAAAAACGCAACGGTTACCAAAAAAAACCCATAATAACGGTGTATTTATACTAGCACAGACGCTACAATAATGTGCTAACTGGGGTTAAAAGAAAAGAAGTTTGGACAGGAACATCCCCTATTTCAGTACTACTACTTGAATGCCTCCGTTTGTGACTGAAATCTTGGTTTCACTCTTTTCCTTTGTTCTGTGAAGGTTCTGTAAATATTCCATCTGCGTGCTCTGAGGAATAGTTCCCTGGTACTGTAATTTGCATTAAATAAAGCATAGGATAGCCTGGAAAAACCCACTGTGGCTTGTTCTTCAGGTGGCTTCCACCGCCAACCTGCTGCTGGAGAAGGTGCGGTTGGACCTGGTGTTGGCCTGTCCAGGGAGCGACCTCTGACCTCGGCCTCCGAGGCAGGAAGCTTTGATTCAGACGCTTGGATCTAGATATATATATGCACACATTTATAAGCAATTCAGGTGCAAATACTGATGTTTTGCGGTGAAGCGTCATGACAGTGTCTTCTTCTGAGCTCTGGAGGTGGCGATCTCGGTACAAAAATGACGGTTGAATTGACTTTATTGTTCAAAGGAGCAAAGAGTGCCATCTAGTGGGCTCTGAAAATATGGCTCCATGAAATCAGTGGCAACAAAACGTTGTTTTTCTTGCCTGTGAGAAACCTCCATTTGACCTTCGTTACCACCAGGAAAGTGGAAGAAGATGGAATGAGAGACCACTGTTTACGTGGGTCTGTGGATGCCTCTGTCTGAATTTTGCCTCCACATATTTTGGCCAAATTTATATCTCAAAAGTGATTATTACCACCGTCTATTGTTTGTATTTAGTTATGATTTTAATGTCAAATTGTCCCCAAAATGTTCTTTGAAATTACAGAAATTCTCACATTATCACTGAATTAAAAAAAAAATAAATTTAATAATGGTAAACTTTTATCATTTATTTTATTATTTATTATCAGTATTCAAATATTTATTCACACCTGGCTTTCATAAAGTTGTTTGCACAGTTCGACTCATCTTCACTGAGGAGTTGAACACAATTAAAATGACAAATATACCGCATTAACAACGCGACTTCATTTAAATCGCTTTAAAAATGTAAAATACATAACGGATTACCTTCTCTGTTTGTTGGTCTTGATTCATCAACAGGCTCCATATTGGCAACATTGGCATGATTCAAAAGTTGGCAACAGTGTAAAGTATGGGTTGCACCTTTCGTCGGTTTTCTGCCACAGTACATGGAATGTGGCCAGGTTAAGATTCATCTTCCGGCAGGTCTTCATCCTCCTCATCGCCATCCAGCGTCGGGAGGAAGTCGGAGTCCTCGGCAGCTCCGTATATGATGCTGCGAGCTGCCTGCAGGTGACGTTGCTGCCTCTGGTGCACTGGAGAGCGAAGAGGCGAGAATGACCATGGATGACAGAATGCAATAAACCACAGGTCTAGTTTTGAAACATCTGACAACTGTACATTTCAATGACAAGAACAACAACAATGATCAGTCAAACCTTTTTGTCTCAGTGAAATCTTCTCCACTTCCGGGATGAGGAAGCTGTACATCAGCTCCGACACAATCTCCTCCGACTGAAGGTTGTTTCGACTTGAAGAGAATAAAAAAATACCATTAATATTCTTGACATTCCACGGATACTTCCGGTTACCTTTCTTCCAGAGCGTAGGCGATGTCATTGACCTCCCTGGCCAACCTGTGGATCTCCTCTCTGGCCTGCTGGTCCGCTGTGAACTCCACCGTGTCGAGGATGATGTCCTCCAGGTACAAATCCACCGTCTCCTGGTTCACCTTCACCACCTGCCACACAGAAATCAGCCCCGTGTTTTCCACCGGGCGCAGCTGGTGTGTTTCTGCGACGCCACGTACGTCTCTGAAGATCTTGTCTTCTTCTTTCCGCCGGTGCTCCTCCACCTGCCGCCTGCCGCTCTCCTCCGCCTCTCGGACAAGACGATCTCGCTCGGCTAACAGCGCTAACGCGTGGATCCTCCGCTCCTCCTGCAGCTGGATCAGCTCCTTGGAGAAGGTGTCCAGCAGGTTCTCCAGCTCCGCGCCGATGATCTGGGCCTGCGACGCCTCCTCCAGGGTGACCTGAGGAAACAGGCTGCTCAGCCGGGAGTGGAGGTGCGTGAACATCAGCACGAGCCGTTCACCTCATGGTTATTTTGATCCCTCATTGTTTTGAGGTCCAGTATGGACTCCTTCTCCAGCATCAGTAGATCCTGCTCCCTCTTCTGGAGAGCATGGACTGACCTCAGCTCTTTTATGAGCTCCAGGTTGTCCTCCTTGCCGTTCAGCATCTGTCCAACACCATAGTCAGATGTTAAAGTCCAAAGTAGAGGTGAAAAGAATGAGAAGAACCTGGTGCTGGAAGCTCAACCGAAGCTACTGCGATTTTGAGCTCCATCTATTGGAGCTAGGGTTGTGTTTCTTGCGCGCCTCCTCACCATGTACTGCATGCTTCGTCCTCTCAGTAGTTTCTGCAGTAGAATGACGGCCAGCTCCTTCTCCTCCTCTCCCTGGAGATAGAAACACACTGAAAACAGACCACAGGAGAAAGAGGTGCAAAGTCCTGCTGACCTCTGGCAGCTCTTCCACCGTCGGGGTGGCAGGACGAGTGACTGGCTTCTCCTTCTTGACACGGAAGCCTAAAGGCCGCCGCATCAATCGCAGCTCCTCCCTCAGAGTCTGGCGGGACGCAGGCGGCGTTAAAGTGACTCACACAAGTGGCGCTTTTCCTCCTCTTTACCTTGAAGGTGTTCACAATATCAAGCTCTTTCGGTGGAGGCCACGGCTTCGGCGCCTCCACCACCACAACGCCCGGATCCACCACCAGGTCTGCGTGAAAGAGAGACGAGTGAATCACAAAACTGCGCCTTCACCTCCGACGGCTCGACGCAGACCCTCATATATGTCAGCGTAGGGATCCCACTTCTCTGTGAAGGGGATGTATTTGGGCAGAAAGTCCTCCGGTAGGTCGTCGACCACGTCCTGTCTGAGCAGCTTCAGCTCCACGTTCGTCCGCCAGGACTGTAATTTCCTCAGGCCTGCGGCGAGAAAGACGGGAGACAAATATAGGAGGAGACAGATAGGAAGGAGGGATGGTGGAGGTGCACTTACACCTCGCGTGGTCGTTGTTGATCTTGTTCAAGCGGCTGTCGTTCTTCTTGACTAGCTCCGATTGCATCTCCTTCAGCCTTTCCACGGTGAAGTGGATTTCGCTCTTGTTTCGGAGATTCAGCAGGTCGCGCAGGACGTTGTACCGAGCGTCCTGCAGCCTGGTCGCAAAGATCGATGGCAGCAGACTTTTTAGGTGGCGACTTCACCGTCCTAACTCAAGTGCTTGATCCCTGCACTCTGCGAGGGCAACTCAGCCGAGACACCGCTGGACGTTGCCGAAAACCTCAACATTACCTCAACGTTTTTTTCCAAATATTTCCCCCCCAAAATGAACCGTACCGGACAGTAGTGCTGGACCAAAGCCCAGGTCATTGTGTACATGCACTTTTACTCCACTGCGATCAAAACACACGCCAAGACTCTGTCTTACATTCTCCATAGGGATTTTAAAAAATCCGTCAATAGATCTGATGGGATTCTTGTGTGCGTGGCCCGATATCCATTCACGAAATGCCCCATCAATTATTTAATAAGTCTTCTGTGAGTAGTGTAGCGTGTACTTTCAGTGGGTTCTTCTACTATTCAAGTCTCCCACATTCAAGGTGAGGCTTCACGAAACAGTGTCCTCATTTTCAGAGCCCAATAGATGGCGCTCTCCCCTCTAAAATCTCTGGACTTGAACAAGCACTTCAATGAAATCCTTTTCAAACTGAGAGCGCCACCTAGTGAGCTCTGAAAATGAAGACACTGTTTCGTCGCTGTTGAGAAGGGAAGGTTGTTTACTTCTTGATCTCTCCCTCCCTGAAGGCCCACTCATTGGCCTCCATCCGGTCCATCATGCGCTTCCTTCGGTCCAGCTGAGTCAGGTCCTCCAGGGGCGGGAGCTTGGCCTCCCACACCCGCTTGGCGCGCGCACGCTCAATCAGCTCCACCTCTTCGATGCGCGCAGGAAGACCCCGCCCTGGAGAGAAGGAGGCCGACTGAGGCGCTGCTCATGGTCGAACTGCTCTGGCTGAGTCTGTACCCCAAGTCAACACGGCCAGCGTGAGGAGCTCGGCCGGAGTCGTCCCCGGCTGGACAACATACGGAGGACTGTATATGTCCGTCTGAGTCTCGCCGTCCCTGCAGTCCGTCTGGATCCCCGTGGTCAGATTGGAGGATTTGGGGACAGGTTTATCACCACTAGATGTTGTGTCCACTCTGCAGGAAGAGACCAATGATGCGGAGTGACAGCACTGTCAGGTGCCTCAATATGACTTACTTGTAGTCATCCACACGTCTCTTATGAGATGCTGCGCGGAAGCTAGAAAAAAAACCAAAAGTTCAGATCAGAACATGCTCAGATAACCTCACTGAAAAGAAAAGACCTTACCGGTTTGCACATCTCCAGCCTTGAAATTTCGGAATGGATCTGTCGTGAGTGAAGATGAGAGTTAGAGAGTTTCCACACAGCAGTCACAGGACAGAAACGTCTGCCTTCACCCCGCCAGCTGCTGCAGAGCGTGCCTCCGTTGCTCCGCCCGCCTCCGCCAGCGGTGGTCGCTGAAGCCTGGCAGCGGCACAGCAGTGTTCAGTTGGGTCATGTACGCCGGGTTGTAGGCCACACACATGAGCCTGGACGGGACAGCCTGCAGGTAAAGATATATCACATATTTCATATATTCAGTGGTGCCTCGGTTTTCAAACGTCCCAGACTTAGAACAAATCGGAGTTCAAACAAACATTTTTGAGATTTTTTTGCTTCTGATTTCGAACGAAAATCCAGAACGCGAACGCCCCCGAAAAAAGCCGGAAAAACATAACGTGCGCAAAGCGATCAGCTGACCCACGAGGCGAGTCTGGGACAGAGCGTGACTTGGTTTATGACTTTGTCACAGCCAAACTGCACAGAAGCGCACATTCAGAGCTGGACACGCACCGGGCACCTCTTCACTTCTGGAGAGACGTCACTCACTCGGCAACCCCTCCCACATGCAGCGGCCACACACATAGAGGAACAGCCACCTGCAGCAGACACTCTACATTCACTCCTACAAAAGACTATTTTAAGGCTTGGAACGCATTATTTCTTTTTCCATTCATTGTAATGGCAAAAATCGATTCAGATTTCGAACAAATCGCTTCTCGAATGGCCGTCTGGAGCGGATCGTGGTCGAGAACCGAGGTACCACTGTATTAAGTTTATTCTCACTCGACAATATTGGTGAAATTTAAATTTTTTGAATACTTTTAAATCAAGATTTACATTAAATTCTAATATTTAATATGAAACAACTATGTAATGTATTATATATTTTTTTTTGGCTTCTCAAAAAATAGTGTCAAAATATTATATATATATATATATATATATATATTTCTTCCCTTATATACTTTTGAAAAAAAGCACATTCCACTCAGGGGCCTCGATAAAGTGAGAGCTGCAAGTGAACAGTGAACAGTTACTCTATAACATCCTCTAAAAAACAGCAAAACAACAATCTGTGTCGAAACTTCAAATATCGAAATGAAAGCTTCGACTGAAAAACTCATTTGTTTCCCACAGCAACAAAACCATATTGGATAAACATTACCATTTTGTGGTCTGATTCTTCTTCCAACAATCAAAATGTGCCGTTCAAATTCAAACTACTCAATTTGAGGCCCTGTTATTATGATGATTATTATGATTTAAAGGACGGTGCCATCGATTTAACCGGCTTTGAAACAACGTCATCCCGCCAAATCAAAGACAGATTCCATCAAAGTGATCAAAGAGCTGAACAGCTCGGTAAACACCAGTTCACTCGCGAGAAGATCAGTGTGAGACCAGAAGTGGCTGACGGTGAGTTTTAACTTCCCCAGATTTTGATGTGGATCACGGTCTAAAAACAACACGGGGATCACATTTTTTTTAAGTAAATGTATTTAAATTATACAAAAATAAAGAAAGCAATAAGAAAAGGGAGTTTACAATACCGTATACATACAACAATACATTCCCATTGAAAATATGAGTAAGAAATAAAACACGAATAATAATAAAAATAAATCAATGGGGAAAAAAAATGAATTAAAAAATACTAATTTAAAGAACCATGTGACAGCAGAAGAGGAAAATATGACTTAAAACAGCAACCAATGAGCAATATTTTCCATATAGTTTTTCAGTTTTCTTACTAGCATCGTGGAGTGTTCTGAGTGATAACTAATATTTTTTCGAAGCACTGTCATTGAAAAACATCTCACAGATGACGTGGTTCTTTTGGTTTCATGGAAACTTTAGTTTGTAAAATACAGATCTAAGAAGTTTACAGTATATTCTGTTTGTAATAACTCCATGCACTGGAGTCCAAAAACAATTCAAAATAACCACCTCGATTTCTTCTTCAGAAAAAGCTTTTGCCCGACATCACCGCTAAAATTGTCAGGTTGAAACACTAAACACACTGAGTGCAAGAAGGAGCAAGAAGTGCTCATCTCTTGCATGTCGTATGTGTCAGTTCTCCATCGAGTGCGGGCTGATGTCACCGACAGGCTCAGGCACACAGTCACTGCCATTCGTGTGCGTCTATATTGTGTGTACTGTGTACAGAGGCAAGGCCTGAAGGAAAGTACCAGAGTCGTAACCTCCAGTGAGAAACACAGTTGCAATCTGACTCGCCACTTTTTCACTCTGCTAACCAAAGGCAGGAGATGTGGTTTTTTTCTAGCTTCCGTTGGGGGTTTCAGCCAGGCTCAGAGAAACCACGCATCGTCTCAAGAAGATGCTGTTAACAGCGATTATTTGGTCAGAGAATATTCATAATTCAGCCATTTATTATGCGCAGCTCAGTCATGAGTGCAGCTGGCGAGGAGCATTGTCTCAGTGTGTCGGCGGTTCTTCCCCCGTCCCCGGATCTTTAGGGCCACAGTCCATCTGCAGGGACTTTGAGGTTTCAGTGAAGGGTTGAGAAGGTCCGTGAATGATGGAGCGAGCTGCCTGCAGGTGCCTGAGCTGCTTCTGATGCACTGAGGGGACGGACAAACCAGAGCTTTAATGAAAGCACATGAAACACGTGAGAGAAGAGGAACTTGTCAAACCTGCGTGCCTCACTCGGGTCTTCTCCACCTCCGGGATCAGGAAGCTGTAGACCAACTCGGACACGATCTCCTCAGGTTGGTGAGTGTTCCGACTGAAGAAAAACATGATCGATGAACGAAAAGTCCCCCTCAGGTCAGTCTTTGTTTTTGCTTCAGATGACATCAAAATGAGATAAATTCTCTATTAAGATTCATAGAAACAGCGAGACAACATGAGGTGTCACTCAAAAACGTGTCCTTCTTTCAAGGATTCATTTGATGTTTAACTAGATTGAGTGTTTTGATGCATCACTGAACTCTTCATCAGTCCATTTGTCTTTCAGTTCCTGTAGTACAGACTAGTAGTACTAGTAGCACTTTGCCCAGCAAAGTGCGGCCCAGGGGCCATATGTGGCCCTTTGCCTGTGTTTTTGTGGCCCTCATGAGGTCAGGCTAAAACTATGCAACTGATCATTGTATTTTCCTGTTTTAGCCAATACTAGCTCAACAGTAAATACAACACATTCATGACTACATTTTTGTTTCTTCTTCTTGTTTGTCAATTTAGTATTTTCCTCAAAATTTGTCGAAAATTCAAAACATATTTATAAATATGTTTAAAACATTTTTTAAATGCTTGGTCCATAGTTTTATTATGATTCCTATTCAAATAAAATGCATGTAAATGATTTTTTATAGGGTTCATGCCATTTTTACACTTCTTAATATCCTTGCTTCCATTGAACATTTTTGTTTCATTTCATCCTTGTTACTTAAGATTTTTTTTCATCAGGTTTCTTTCTTTCAACAGTCACAGTTTGTAATGTGACTCTTTAAGAGATGTAACTGCCCACCTCTGCTGTAGCATAAGAACTCAGACTCATCATGACTCTTTCACATTAAAAGAAATATCTTTCAGAAACGTGATGTTTTTCTAAGGAAACAGAAACACTGATAAGTTCAGGGTTTAAAAAAGGGCTTGAACTCTTCAGAGTGTTTGATCTGCAAAGCTTGTGGAGGTGGAGTATCTGTTCAGACTTCTCTTTTCTTGCAACCTTGAGCAAACTTAATCTGAGAAACAAACAGGAAACAAACAGAAAGAAGAAGTAGTTTATCTCTTATAAATAGCCTGAAGTAACCAAATGACGCCTGCGTGATCGACACTTCTTGCCTCTCCTCCATGGCGTAGGCGATGTCGTTGACCTCTCTCGCCATCTTGTGGACTTCCTCTCTGGCCTGCTTGTCCGCCGTCTGATCCACCGCATCCAAAATGACGTCCTCCAGATACGAGTCCACCGTCTCCTGATGCACCTGAACCACCTGTAGAACACACGTGTTTGAGTGTCGCACCAGCGCAGGAGCGACGCTGCAACTCTACTTGTCTGAAGATCTCGTCTTCCTCTATACGTCTGCGCTCCTCCGCTTGTCTTCTTCCGCTCTCCTCCGCCTCGCGCATGCGTCGGTCTCGTTCGGCTAGCAGAGCGAACGCGTGGATCCTGCGTTCCTCCTGAAGGTGGATCAGCTCCTTGGACAACGTGCTGAATGTGCTTTCAAGCTCCGCAGCCAACATCCCTGCCAGAGAAGCCTTCTGCTGCAAAGCCTGCAGGAGAAATGAACTGACTTAAGACCCAATTCAGCTGTGTGTACTTCTTTATCTGTCAAAACAAAACAAAGCACCTCCTTGTGGTGTGCATTTTAGCTGGTTCCCACAAGGTTAAGCTTCAACTTGAGGATGAAAACTTCAGAATAACTGGGACTTTATAAGTGGATATAAGTTTGCTTCCGAGTCCTGGTTAAGGTGAGCCATGTGTTAGGTTGAGAGGCTGGGGAAAGGGTTATGGCAATGAGAGGACCCCACTAGGACAGAGATGTGAGTGTGTGGTCCCTGTATAACTACACTTGTGGGGACCACTGCTTGGAAACACACCTACTTATGTTGACCTTAGCTGGTCCCTACAAGGTTAAGCCTGAATTTTAGGACTGAAACTTCGAAATAACTGGGTCATTATTATTGGTTTTCAGTTTGGTTCAGAGTCCTGGTTAAGTTAAGGGTGAGAGCATAATGTCAATGAGAACAGTGAAACAAACGTGTGTGTGTGTGTGTGACCTCATGTCGCCGCTGGTCTCTCCGACTCTTCAGGGTCATCACCAGCTCCTTATCAGCCTTCAGCTGATCCTCCTCATCCTTGTGCAAAGTGTGACCGGACCTCAGTTCTCTGATGAGGTCCCTGCGGTTCTCCTTCCCAACACACATCTGTGCACAACCACAAACAAGTGTCAGAACATGTCAAACAACACATCAGTATCACTCTAGAACAGTGATTCTTAACTCTAGTGCCAAGGCCCAGGGTTGGCCCGTGAGCGCCCCCTAGAGGGCCGCTAGAAGTTTTCTTGTTTTACACCGCTACGCGATACTGTCATTATACTGACTTGAGAGATGCCAATTTGTACGGAGTATGGAGAAATTTTGAAAAGAAAAAAAATGATTAAGAAATTGGTGCCACCTCCACAAGAGAAAAAACTATTCATTAACTATTCAGTTTTTAAAATGAATTGGAACATTTTATGGCGATACTTTCAGCTACTTTACTTATATCTTCTTTAGAGATTATTTTGAAAATTATTGACTATTTTATTTTATATTGTGACATTGTTTGTGAACCATGTGGTTTCATGTCAAGTTACGTGTATGACTTGAATTTGTTGTGGAAAAGTAGGTCGCCTAGATCAAAACGGTTCAGAACCCCTGCTCTCGGAGTCACAGGAACTTGACCAGACCTTGTATTGAACACTTCGTCCTCTCAGTAGCTTCTGCAGAGTCATGACCGCCAGCTCCTTCTCCTCCTAAAAAAGAATTGAAATACATGATTTAAAAAGCCGCTTCATAGGCTGAACGCAAGTACGGCGGGTGGAATCTTTGTTTTGGGAAGATAGAAAATCGTGTTGACACTAGCGGAGCAACTTCATGACAGACTAGTTAGTTGGAGCCTCTGTAATGAATTCATCTCGATGAATCAACAGGCATCAGTTGGAACGGCAGTATCATAAAAATGCTTCTATTATTCATTATGATTCATTTTAAATAACATGTTTCATGTTAATGTAATGTTAGGAATCATAATGAAGACATTACACTCCCAGCCAAAATGTAAACACGTTTTTATATGCCATTTATTTCCTCCCACGGAGCTGTCCCAGCTTTTTGGGGTGAGAGGCATGGGACACCCTGGGCAGGAGGCTGGTCCATCGCTGGGCACAGACAACCACGAACAGCTGTGGACAATCGAGAATCACAGATTCATGCTTTTCAGAGCGCAATAGGTGGCGTTCTCAGTTTGGAAATTTGAATGCTTGTTTGACTTTACAGCAGAGAGACTGCCATCTAGTGGGCTGTGAAAATAAGAGCACAGATTCATGATGCCTCACCATCCAACAGTCCAGTGTGACTGGACATACAGTCGGTGAGTGAGTGACCGAGAGAGTGAGCGCTGACCTCTTGAGGCTCCTCCACTGTCGGCGTTACTGGGCGAGGACCCTGCTTCTCCTTCCTGACAGCGACACTTGCACGTCTGGTCGTCTCTTCTTTCTTCACCTCTCTGAGGCTCTGCATGAGACACAGTGAAAACTCACGCCACCTGCTCCTGCTCTCCCTCATGGACCTCCTTATATCCACCTTATATTTCTGGATCACAGCCAAGTCCTTGCTCTCTGAGGGGTCGATTTTCACGGTCGTGGGCTTTTTCTTCTGCTTCAGAGCAGCGGAGTGAAGTCGTGACTCAAACTCTAGCAAACCTGTAATTTAAAGAGGTGTCTTTTTTCTCCTCTGTATGAGACAGTTCAGTGTCAACCCCTTCACTCCTGATCCTCCTCTGTCAGCCTGATAGCACAGTAGCTCACCTAGCACTTGAAACCAGCCTGTACTTGCTTCAGTCACCTGTCGTCTCCTCCTCCTCCTCCTTCACTAGAAACTCCCTCCTTCTCCTCACCAACCCTGAGCTGCTCCACGCCTCATCCTCTCTGCTGCTTCTGCTCCCTACTGTTACAGATACACGGATAGAAACCCTCTATTCAGCCTTGTGATCCAGTTTTGAATCAGACCTCCACACAGTGCAAAACCAATGGCAGTCATGTCGTTGAACCAAAAATAAAATCAAGAACCGTTTGGCAAGATTCTCTCTGCTACTGCATGAATGTGCAACTTCCCCATATATGTACAAATAACTCAAGTGAAGACTGAAAAAACAAAAAAAACACACCAACATCACAGCACCATGTTTGGCTGATGTAGTGGAAACGCGTTATCAGATGAGGTTTGAAGCATCCACCTACACAAACTAGTCAAAAGTTCCTTGTAAAAGTGATACAATCAACATCTGACCTTCAAATGTTTCAGATAGCAGCGGCATCTCCCGCTTGCTGCCCGCCTTCAACATCGCTGTCGGCGCATGTCTCCGAACATAGTCCTCCATGGAGCCCTTGACAAGTCCGCCTCTGGTCAGCTTCCCCTCCACGTTCTTCCGTCGAGTTTCCAGTTTCCTCAGTGCTACACACACTCAGAAACACACTTCTGTAAATGATCTTCCTGCTCTGTGTGTCTGAATTGTGATGGTCTTACCCCTCATGTAGTCGCTGTTGATCTTGTTTAATTTCACCTCCTTGTTCTTCAGCAGCTCAGCGTGTACTTTCTTCAGTCTGTCATTCGCAGCCTCGGTCTGGGCCACGTCTCTCTGCTTCAGCAGGTGCTTGAGTACAGCAAGGCGAGCCTCCTGTAGCCTGTTAAAAAAGTTTAGAGGTCAAAGTGGCGCCACTCGCATCAAAACTGCTGGTGACGTTTGTATTACTCATTACTATGAGTAATACTGTCTTCCTTGGAGATGCTTGAAATTACCCGCTGACAATAAAAAGAGATTTAGCTGAGTTATGAACAGTAAGTTATGAACATTCTATTGAAATACAGTAATGGCCGGCCCTTGACTTTAAAGTTTTGGTCAGATGTTAATTTTAAAAATGGTGAAACAAAATTCTATACAGGATATATATACTGGATATATTTTTGTTTCTCCCAATTTTTAAAAATGAAATCTGACCAGATTAGTATTCGTATTCCGATTAACAAAGTGCAATTTTCAGTAAAAATAATAAATTTTGCTCTGGACATGACTTTTATTTTTAAAAATTGGGGAAAAAAATAAATAATAATTATTAATATTATTATTCAATTATATATATATATATATATATATATATATATATATATATATATATATATATGTACATACATATACATATACATATATATATATATATACAAATTATTAGAAACACCTTAAAGCATTTTAGCTTATATATGTATTTTTTTCGATTATATATATATATTTATATATTTTTTTCAATTTTTTTAAATATAATTATAAAAAGAAATTAATTACCATTTACTATAAAAATAAAAACAGGATAGTATATTATTATTATTATTCACATTTACAAAGTGCAATTTTCTGTAAAAATAAAACAATTTTGGATTTATAATTTTTTTATGTATGAATGAAAGTAATTCTTTTCATCAAAATGGCTTCAAGGTTTTTGGTTTTCTTTTGCAGGACATTATTTTGATGACACAATCTCATTGGAGCTCCTTTTATAACTCGCATTAATAAAACAAGCAATGGCAATGTCTTTAAGAGTAACAGGGAGACGAAGGGAGAGTGCAGACATGGTGGAACGACTGTGTTCTGTGGCAGCTCGAGTGAAAGGGAAGGTTTGTTCACAGCAGTGTGGCCTGCCACAGTTGTTCTAGAGGCAGCAGAGTTAGAATTGTCATGAAGAAATGAAGAGGTTTTCATCAGGAGAGATGAGAAAGAATGAGATCAGAAGTTAATAGTCAGAGGAAACGTTGGGAGAGGCCAGATAGTTAGGAGAAAGGGGAAAAGGAAGTCGACCAACGGGTGACTGAGAACGCGACGGCATGTGGCAAGCGCCTGATGTTTTTTTTTCCACTTCAATTCTAATAGAACCTGTTTCAGAATGAAGCTCGGCCGTGAGCTCACACTCACTTCTGTATCTCCGCCTCCCTGAAGGCCCACTCCTCCGTCTCCTTCTGCTCCATCATCCGCCTCCTTTTGTCCAGCTGACTCAGATCTTCCAACGGAGGCAGCGTGGCCTCCCAGATGCGCTTCTCGCGCGCCCGCTCGATTCTCTCTACCTCTGCCAGGCCTGCTGGAAGACCCCTGCCTGCGCACAGAGAAAAACCAGTGAAACAAGAAAACAAAGTGCACAATCACAGCCGTGGGATGTTGAGAGGATGCTGTACCCCACGTCAAAACAGCCAGGGAGAGCAGCTCTGCTGGAGTGGTGCCAGGCTTTACAGCATACTCTGGGCTGTACGGCTCTGTCTGAGTTTCACTTTCTCTGTAGTCTGTTTGAACACCCACTGTGCGGTGGGTAGCTCGGTGCTCGGCATATTTTCCAAGTGTGTCTTGGCTTCTGCATGAAAGAAAACGACACTTGCTGATTTGTCGCGATGCTTATCACCATCGCAATCTGCACTTTTACACAGCTGTACGCACTTTGGAAAAGGCAAACTATGGTCGATCCAAGTCTGCTGACTCAGCGGAATCTGTGGGCTGGCAGCAAGCAAGTCACGGTTCATCTTCAACGTTCGCGTCTGTCACACAGGAAGTAAGCAAGGAAACCATGCTGCCATGGAATGATACCTGTTAAAGAATTTCCAGCGGTCTGCGCCGGTCACATGACACTCCTGGCGGTGAGGCATCATGACACTGTAAAGAGGACGTCCATCACCACTTGAGTTGTGGAAAACGCTTGAACCTGCCTCACCCTGTTAGCTGCTTCAACACTAGCTGCCGGCGCTCAGCGTGACCTCGCCAGCGCCGGTCAACATAGCCCGGTACTGGGTCCACTGGGTCCAGTTGGACGGAATAACTTGGGTGGTGGGGCAGACAGCTGAACATGGACTCAAAAACTGGGACTTTCTTCTGCGTGGATTCAAGACAAAACATTCACATAGAAACCATCCTTCCCTTGTAATGTACATTTGTACATGAACACCATGCATTTCTACGTTATTCAACTACTCGGTTTAATTTTTTAATTTTAACAACGTTATCTTAAAAGCCTCACAAGTCTGTCTTTTGAAGCATATGCCCTGAGGTTGGCTCGGACATGGTCCACTTCGGATGCAACGGTGTAGACGGGATCTGAAACACAACGCAGCGTTAGCTCCTCGGCTACTTCATGCTAATGCTAATGCTAATGCTAATGCTAAGGCAAAGCGAGCAGCGTACCGTACAGGTGCTCAAAAGCTCGCTCCACTCTAACGCCCCGTTGCATGGTAGAAGCCCGAGTCAGCGGAACAGATTAACGTTTAATGGCTGAAACAAAAACAAAAACAGCCACTAACGCGTTTTCAACTTCTCAGTTGCGTCCTGTGGTCGAGCGTAACCATGGAGACGACAAACCTGAGGACGGAGGAGTCCATTCTTTACCCGAAAACGTTTAATTTTTTTTATTTATTTCCTGAATCATATTATTGAAATCATCATCAACTATTGACATTTCAAATGAATTACTCGTCATATATATATAAAAAAGCGTCACAACCGGTTAAGGAATAATAACTACAACTCCCAAGATGCATTTCTGTCGAACGCCAGCGACTTCAAAACTGTATTGAGCAATGGCAATTTGTTACACGTTTGACACGTTAAACCTCACAGTGAATAATAATACGTGAATTAAAAGTGAATTAATTACACAAATAACGGTGAAGAACACACACACTCGCACACACACACGTGTGTGTATGTATATATATATATATATACACACATATGTGTGTATATATATGTATATATATATATATATATATATATATATATATATATATATATATATATATATATATATAAATTACAGAAAGCAAACAGAAGCAAACTAGTCTTGAACAAACAAATCACTGAAACAAAAAAAAAAACATTTTAAACATTGAGCAAGTGGGAGCTGAAAAAGGTGCCAATGATGAAGTGTGAAAGATTAGCGCAACAACTTGACTTGTGCTACAAAAAAAAACCCGTTGGCCTTGATGTCAACAGGAAGTCAGTTTTATCACAAGGAAACAGGACTGTTTTACACTTTTAACTGTTAGTGTGTGTATGAGTGTGTGTGTGTGTGTGTGTTGCTTCATCATGGCAGTCACTGCGTCATCATAACTTGAGAAAAATAAGTTTGCAACTCAGCACCATAAGGTCACAGTCAGCTGACTATCTGCTGCTGTTAGAGAAGTAAAGAGTCTAAAATTGGATGGGAAGGTTTTACAGTCACACAATGGCTACGTCTATTTCTGTCAAAGGTATAAGCATGTACGAGCGCCTCTCAAATAGTGCTTTCACACCCACTTATTCATGCGACTAGATCTGACGGTTAAAGCTGTTAAATCACTTGAGTCACTTTGGAAAACATTGGTTTCACTGAAAAAAAGTAGCAGCTGTTGGGTGTCATCTGAAGCGCTCAGATTTGTTTAAAAAAAATGTAAATTTTACAACCATGTTTAAGGAAACTTACCATTGAGTCATTCGAGAAGTCTTTGGTTGGAGAGGGAGGAAGGAGGAGGGTTTCAGCGTCTGACGCTGTCGTGTGGGTTTTACGATGATCCATCAAAGATTCTGTGCTGACACGGCGCATGGCACAGACAGACTGAAATGTCATCGACAGCCTCATGGTCGATGTTTTTCTCAGCTTGATATATGATGGAGAGTGTTTGGATTTTCACTGTCCTCATCATATATAAAGCTTGGAGCGTGACCTCAGGTATGAAATTCTATTATTGTTGTTGTAGTTTTCCATTGGGTTCATTGACAGTTAGCATTAAATGCATGGTGAGTGTTTAAATGTTTGCTGAGATGGAACTTTTCCGCCTTGATACACAAGGTTAGCGGTCAATAAATTCCTAATACCGTAACCATAACTAGATGGAAAGATGACAACAGATGCTTCACTCTTTGATTCTTTGGTCCAGTGGACTAAGTAAGTCTTTGTTTATGCTTCTTTGCAGAGGTCCCTTTATCGTTTGAGCTTGGGAGCTACGTCAATCTAACATGTCGGGGCCAGTCCAATCCTTTTCTACATGTTATCTGGAAAATTCAGACGAAAAATAACAAATGTAGAGTGACGTTTCAACACAATAGTGAAAACACCTGCAGAGATGGATTGTACATCACACTGCAGGCCACCAACCAGACGGTCCTGCACATACCAAACTTCTCAGAGAGCGACGTTGGGTTCTATAGTGGTGAGCTGGTTCTCTCTCGGTCTCGCGAGGTTTGCAACTTCAGTCTGAGCGTAACAAGTAAGTGTTTGAAATCTAAACAGTTGAACCAAACGCTGCCAATTGTTGCCGTTCTTCCTCCTGCTTCCAGTGTCCTTCATCTCCCTTTTCTCCTGCTCCCACCTCCACCTTCTCCTGCTACTCCTCTTCACTCACACGACAAAATCCCAACATCATCCACAAACATCATAGTCCATGAGGACCCCTCTCTCCATCCATCGGAAGGAGCAAATTCCTACAGCACACCTCACCGCTGTCTCATACTTCCCTGATGCCAAAGACTTCCTCATACTGAAGCATACTTCCTCCCTTGAAACTCGGTCATAGGCCTTCTTATTCATCGACATCATCATTGTTGCTAATGTATCTGCTGAGCCTTAAGAACAATTTCAGATACTGCGATGGACATGTGTCCATAAGCGTATCTCACCCAGACCTCACAGTGTTTTTGTTAATCCATCTTTTTTAAGAGTGGTTGTCTTCAAAAAAAAAAAAATCATACATTGTCACCGACCTCTCACCGTTAACGTAACCACGACTCTTACCCAATCCTCATTATAATAATAATAAGTTATTATGAGTTATTTTGAAGTTTAAACTCTCAAACTGAGCATTCATTAAAATGTCCTCACTCTAGTCATTAAAAACTCCTATCAGTTCTCACAAAGATGCAAGTTCAAAAACACCCACGCGATTGTAATAAAAATAAAAAAAGAGTTATACATACCAAGGGACAAAAACCCAATATATATATATATATATATACACGCTGCGAGTGCACATGCTAATAAGTAGTTTTCTTACCGTATGTTGGAAATACACCTCCCGTGTGCCTCCGCACGTCAATTTACTTAGCCTGACTTAGCCTTAGCAGTAGTCCCGGTAGAGCGACAAAAACATATCTGTCTTGACCCTTTATAGACAAAAGTTCCTCTACGTGGACCTCGTCCGATTGGTCCTCCGCTGTTGACGCCAGTGCCGGCCGCTGACTGCCTCGTAACCATGGCAGCGATCACACCCAGGTGGCTCTTATCAGGACCAGCCCTGGAGAAGATGGTACTTTCCAGCCTCCTCCGTCAGACCTTGGACGATGAGTTACAACCTCTGCTCAGGCCTCCAGCATCTGCTTCAGTGCTGTCTTTGAACTCCACCTGTAACTTCTCTTTCTCACGCACTCTCAACCACACTCTCTTAACTCAGCATTCCTCTGTCTGTGAATAACTTCTTTATTAGTAGCACAACAATGTTAATATTGTAAAATAAATGCACAATTCCCATTAATTCATCCAGTGGTGCCTCGGTTTTTGAACGTCCCGGTATTCGAACAAATCGTAGTTCAACAAAAATTTAGAGATTTTTTTGCTTCGGATTTCAAACAAAAATCCAGAACTCGAACGCCCCCGAAAAAAGCCAGAAAAAACATAACGTGCGCGGACCGATCAGCTGACCCACAACGCGCTTTGTTGTTGTGTATAACGCAGCCTCTGTATGCAGACGTGTCCCGTTAGCTACATTTACTGACTGTTTTCTCTTCATATTGAGTTGTAAAACCTTTCCTGTCTCCGCACTGGACCGTGGTAGAGTGTCACAGGGGAGGTGCTGGAGCGCTCACTCCAGGGTTTGATGTCCTGTTGTGGGCTGGAGCTGGGACAGGGATGAGGCGAGTCTGGGACAGAGCGTGACTTGGTTTATGACTTTGTCACAGCCAAACTGCACAGAAGCGCACATTCAGAGCTGGACACGCACCGGGCACCTCTTCACTTCTGGAGAGACGTCACTCACTCGGCAACCCCTCCCACATGCAGCGGCCACACACATAGAGGAACAGCCACCTGCAGCAGACACTCTACATTCACTCCTACAAAAGACTATTTTAAGGCTTGGAACGCATTATTTCTTTCTCCAGTCATTATAAAAGGGAAAAATCGATTCAGATTTCGAACAAATCACTTCTCGAACGGCCGTCTGGAACGCATTGTGGTCGAGAACTGAGGTACCACTGTACAGGTTCTCTATTCTAGAAAAAAAAAAAGACATGCTGCCTCAGTTGCCGTGACGCTACTGCCATCTTCTTTCTGAATAAGCTGATTGCAGTCAGACTACTGTATAATATGACGGCACAGAGCAAAAGCATGGCAGTAATATAGGGTTAAAAACAAATAAATGACCGTGGTTTGGTGATCTCGATATTATTGTGTTGGTAATGTGAAATGAAGTGTCAAAAATCATGTCATTTTCAGAGCATGCTGTGTTATGTAACACTTTCTGGTCAAAAATGGTGATGAAAAGTTAGATTTCCTTGCTTTTTTAAAATGTAAATTTGAAATGTTGGTGTCTAAACAATTGAGCACTCACTGTTTCCTCTGCTCTGCTCAGCTCCTCCCAGACTGTCCTCGTGGTTGGAGATGAAAGACGGTAAATTAGTGGCTGTATGTAAAGCAGAAGGTGCAAATCCAGCCGCCAACATCAGTTGGAAAGAGGCAGGGAACTCATCGGTGGAGGAGAAGCGTTCTGTCTCTGATCAGTTCCACACCACAGAGAGTCGCCTGACTCTGCCTCAACACTATGCTTCCAGCTCCACCCCCGTCTGCTCTGTTGCACATGCTGCCTGGGCAGAAGAGAGGCTCTTGTTGCCACGACTTCCAGGTCAGTCCAGAAAGAGTATCACACTGAAATCACTTGAGGTGAGAAGATCAACGCGATTTGAGTATTGGAAGAGACAAAATAGTAAACATCTTCACATCTTCTGCTATTTATTTGGCTTGGTTTAGTGATGGACTGGTGAAGCTTCGTGAAACAGTTTCATGAGCCCTCTAGATGTCACTCTCTGCTCTGAACAACCATTTCAATGAAACCTCACATCATTTTTTAAACTAAGAGCGCCACCTACTGAGCTCTGAAAATGAAGACACTGTTTCATGAAGTGTCATGTCATGTGAAGAAGCAAAGTGAGGAGAGCCAGTGTTGGAGCTGGACTGAGACGACCACTGAGGTTGAGGGATGCTGTAAATGAGAGCGTGAGGAGGATGGACGTGACCAGGCAGGAGAGTCACAGGCTGAACTAACATTTCCGTACTGTGCTCTGTGTTTGTGTTCTCTCTGCGAACAGGACTTCCCTTTTACCAGGTTTGCATCATCTCTGCCTTCATTACCATTTTTGTTTTGGCCGGAACCTCCTTGCTGCTTTATCGACACAGAAAGTTCCTCATTTCAAGGTAAAAGGAACCTGACTGAGGCGAAAGAAAAGATTTGAATCAGCTGAGTCCACTTCTTTCTGTCCCCAGATGTCGCGGCCACGTCGACGCGTCGCTCACTGACTCTCAGCAGGTAATCTCAACTGTGGTTCGCATTGAGTTTTTTTTTTTTAAAGCCGAGCCTCTTCATAACAGCTCTGCGGCTTTTCACAGAAAGAGGATGTGGAGGAAGTGGAGCCGTATGCCAGTTATGTTCAACGAGTCAACTCCATTTACAACTCTTGAACCTGTTTCTACGAATGACTGAAGTGAAAAAAAAAGAAGACTTGACTGAAGGAAAAGAAGACGGGGCGTCACAGAGGAGACGAAGAAAGAGGAAATATTCATGTGTGAAATGTGAATATGTGATGAGACATGATGCACTTTCCAAGGACTTGTTTTAAATAGTGTCATCTTGATCCATCGCTGCCACAGTATTCGCTGTCTGGATTTGGAAATGGAAGAGTCAAAAATATATCTGACCAGAAAGTAGCTCACCTCACTTCTCGTCAGAGGAGCTTTTGTAAAATACTTAAATGTTATTTCTGAATTTGAAGATTTTTTTTATTCCACTTGGCTGAGGTCACGTCGCGGGGGCAGCAACTGCAGCCCAGTATTCCCGCTCCTCTGGCTCCTCTTGAGTAGTACTTAGAAGTGATGGGTGGACGAGGTGTTATGAAACTGTGTCCTGATTTTCCGAGGCCACCAGATGGCGCTGTGTGTTGTAAAATGTCTGGACCTGAGCATCTTATTCATTGAGACCTCACATAATTTAAAGAGCTCCATCTAGTGGCCTCTGAAAATCAGGTCACTGTTTCATGAAACCTCATCAACCCCTCATCGGTACCTAGACGTTCCAAAATCAACTGAGAGACTAAATTTCTGAAGCATGTCTTGGGTCCGCCCAGGGGCCTCCTCCTCCTCCGCTGAAAAAAACACCAGATCACTCACGTCACTAAAGAAGAGGATTAGGGCCAGTGAGGACTTAAAAGAGAGACTTTAATGTGAGAATTCTGACTTTAATCTCACTTTAAAGTGAGAATTCTGACTTTTTCCCCCTCAAATTTCTGACTTTAAAGTGAGAATTCTCACTTTTTTTCCCTCAAATTTCTGACTTTAAAGTGAGAATTCAGACTTTTTTTTTTACCTCAAATTTCTGACTTTAAACTGAGAATTCTGACTTTTTTTCCCTCAATTTTCTGACTTCAAAGTGAGAATTCTGACTTTTGTCTCAGAATTGTCACTTTGTGACGTTGAGCAATGAATTGTGGGGCAGGAATCCTCAGACTGCTGTTTAAAGAGAAAAGTCAGAATTCTCACTTTAAAGTCAGAATTCTGAGAAAAAAGTCAGAATTCTGCCAAGTATTATTTTTTTCTTCACTGGCCCTAATCCTCTTCCATACGTCACTCATTTAAATGACAGAAATATTTTTTTCAAAAATTCAAAAAAGCTGTCAAAAACAACTTTACTCAATTCAGTTTTCAAAAATAATAAAGCTTTCAGAAGGTGTGAAGCCAAAGTGGCCACACAGCAGTGTCAGAAGGAAGTCAGCTGACATTTCTAGGTCATGAGCACATAGTCATCATCTTTAGACTCAGAGTCAATCGTGCCCGGAGTGACAACCGTGGCATATTCACACCCATCGTCTGAGGAAGTTTTCCTTCTCCTGTGGCGCGGCTTGGAGAGGCTGTGGTCGAGCGTGACGTAGTTCAGGTCCGGAGACGACTGCAGTGGGAGAGATGGAAGCTGTGAACAGTTCTGAGAGATCTATCTATCTCTCTGTCTGTCATTATTATTATTATTATTATTTTATAATGTTATTATGCCTACCTTGTTTGAATGTTCTGCAGAATCTCCTGCAATAAATCATAACAAACGCATAAAAAAACATAATAACTGAATGAAAATTGTTTTGTCATTCATTTTTCAACCTCACCTTTGCTTTTTCTCTTCTTCTTCAGCCTGTATTTGTTGACACAAATTAAAAATATGTAACGACAAATTGTAGAACGCTTGAACGTATTTGAGCAAGTCAGCAAATGCCACCACAGCAGGAAGTGCAACTCATATCTGCAAACCACATGCGTTCATGTGCTGCGAACACATTTAAAAAAAGGAATAATATATACATATTTTAACAATAAATGTATCAAATTGTTACAGTAACATAACAACAACGTTAAATATTGGCTTTCACATGCAGGTTATTAGATTCGTATAATGTTGTGTTTCAGTTATGCGGTTGTTCCGCATGTTTAAAAACATCAGAAATACACTTGATATGACAAGATTTGTTAGAGAAAAATATGTCTAAGGAATGTATAAAGAATGTTGTTCTCACCTCGATCTGCAGTTTCCCATGCTGTAGTGGAGGTGTCTGTGTGCAACACTGACGGAAGTCGCTGCAGATCAGAGCAGAAGGTTGAACCAGTGCTGCACTCGCGACTCTTCTGTTTAGGGTTTGTCCTGTTCGGTTTCTCCGAATCTGACCTCGTTCCTCGTCAACCTTCTTCTGCATCATGGTTGAACGTGCGTCTCACACTCAACTCCACACATGCACAAGTGAATTCTGGTTCAAATGAACCAAAGACGTCAATGAGAAGTGGTTTTAAAGGTGAATTAGCTGCTGTTATGTTTGAGGTCTGAAGCCAGAAAACACCAGAGACGTGAGAGGAACCTTATTTCCCACATCGTTTTCATAACAACTCTCCCTGTAGAGGTGTGTTTTTAAAGGTTCCGAAAGTTCATTGTAAACCCAACGAACCTGAAGGAAAGTGAAAAGAATATGGGGGAAACAACATGAACATGAATCCAAATCTTCAATCAAACAAATGCTGAAATACAGGAATAGACTTGCAGCAAATTTGCATTGAGCCCAGAAGCAGGTTTTACTGAGGTTCTTCAGAGAACTGTTGAGCTGATAAGGGGGGAAGGAAGAGCGCCGACATCTTGATGGTACAACTGTTAAACAAATGGAGCGCCACCAATCTTTGGAGGGGAAATGTGTCATTATTGCGTTGTCATCATGAAAGTAAAATTGACATTTTAGTTATAATAATAATATTGGTATGATTACTATGCACTTATTGAATTTGACTTCATCTTTAAATTAAATTATCTATGTCTATATTCCCCCGATCGACAATCTACTGCCAGCCATCTTCCATGTCATATCAAGTTCATTTTTTGCGAAATATTTCACACTTCGTCACATTTCCTTTGGACACCTACAAATACACAACAGGAAGTAAAACACATTTCTGGAGAACAAAATCATTTTCAAATTGATGTGTTGCCAAAAAAATAAATAAAAAAATCCATCAAATGCAGCAGCAAATGTAAAGTATTTGATGTCAAAGTCAATGTTTGACTAGATCTTTTCAACGTAACATAAAGAAATGACAGAAGTAAATTTATATTAAGAAGACCATTTCGCACCTTGGTCCGGAGTTTCCCTTCTGCTTCTGAAGTTACTTGTCACAGAAAAATTTTTCTTCTCATTTTATTTTACCTAATCGAATTATGATCTAAGACATAAACCAACGCAGTATTGTCTGGATGAGCCAAAATGGTGCTGAATAAAATAAAAAAAAGAAAAGAAAAACGTGAATCGAGCGGCCAAAACTTATACTGATGTCAGAAGATAATTAAACTCAATAAGAAACATATTTTTAAAGTGAATTTCCGTCTTCATCTTCATGGTTGTCCAACACAATAGAGCACACAATAAAACGTTTACAATCAACGATGCTGTAATAATGAGGTTTTAGATGCAGCAAACAGTTTCAGGTATTATCTCATATCTTTTGACAGTAAACTCGAGCAGAAAAGCAGCTTTACAATGTTTGTCTTTAATTTCAAGAGGGTTTTGGGGTCAGTAGATCGCTGACTGTGAAGGACTGCTTTGTTTGGACAAGGTTTTTAACAAGGAGCTCCAACGTTGCTTTTTTTGGAAGTGAAATAGAATGTAGCACCTTGTTTTTCAGAATGATTGTTCCCTATATTTAGTGGTACTTTCTGATGCTGTTCAACCTTCCGACAGAGGTTATCGAAACCGGAGAAATGTATGTGCTTCACCCCAGCTCTGCACAGAGAAACCCACCGATCTCAGTCTTTTGCTCACCATTATTACCAGAATGTGTGTCAAACACATCGGCCTCAAGCTTTTCAGCTACATGAATGAACAATCTCTCTATGTGGTGCCTCTTTCTACCTTTAGAGGGCGGTGTTTCCTCTTCAACAGGCTGCTGGAACACACTGTCTATGACTTGTGTGTTGACAATATTTTTCCCTGATGGTGTTGTTGACGACGATGTAATTTATTATTATTTTCTATCTATCAACTGAGGTGGAGTCATGGGGGCAGCAGTTTGAGCAAAGACTTCCTGAGATTTGATCTTAGGGGCCAGGGGGCCCCTGAAAATGCCTTCTCTCATTGTGGTATGACTGCAGTTCTACTCTGAGTGTCGCATGAATGCGCTACCTCTTCGGTCCTCGACTAAAGATTCTTAAACCGCTTCTCTTAAGGAAGCTTACCCTCTACCCACGACTAGACATCACTCTTCACTATGGTCTCAGACTTACAGAGAAGTATTGCTGTGTACCCAGACACCGACTGATCCAATTGTTGAGCTTAAAAAACTCTTGCATGTTTTTCAATAAAAAAATAATAGCCCCATCTCTCACACTGTGTTTTGAGTTTCGCCTTTTTGTGCAGCTGAGTCTGAAAAAGAAGGGTCTCGCTTCCTTGCGGTTTGATTCATGCATACATTCCACTGGTTTCTTGGACTCGGCCGCAGAGGTGCTTTTCCCTTCCCTTGTGACAGAGACTTGTCGATTTACATGGGAGGAGTGTCGCTGCTTGACTTCTTGGCGATTGTTAACCCTACATTTCCTCCAACGCAGGTCTGAATCAGGAGGTTGTTTAGTGGAGGAATTGACTGTGGAAAATACAGCTGCACATGAGTCAAGGTCAGCTGAGGGTCATGGCCTTGAAACGGATCTGGAGCAGGGAGGTCAAGTGCTTGCTGTTCAGAGGTGGAAGTGAGCAGGTGTAGAGGTTCTTAACGTAGCAAAGGGCACAGTTTCTGGAGACGTGCAGTTGCAGCTGACTACCACACGGGGATGGAGCAGGTGGGGATTGACTCTTACAGAGTCCTCTATTGGGCTTATTGTAGCCCACTGTGTTATCAGTCCTGTTTTGCCAGATGTGATGCCGCTCTCTTCAATCTAAAGTCTCGCAGCTTAATCTATGACTTTCATTTCGGGTTCTGCCATATGTTGCTGATTTGCTTTTATTCATGTCAGATTTGCGTTACTTTTCTGGTGTCTATGTTCTTTTCTCAATTGTTCTGAGGCTCCACATTTCAAAGGCCTCCAGTTGCATTGATCTGTTCCACATGGGCTTCCGTGACAGTGGAGCTGTGCTCGGAGATGCGAAGCTGAGCCACGGCGAGGCTATAGATGTGTAGAGTCAGTACGGAATGATTTGGGGCTAACAAGTTATTGTGACAAGCAAAGTGGAGCCAGTACATTTTCAACACTGTGTGCAGACTTTGAATCAGGCTGTCACCGTGACACGGAGCAGGTGGTGTGTTAGATGAGAGGTGGCTCAGCTCAGGATTGTTGGGTTATCAAAGAGAGCAAGAAATTAGATTCCAATAGTTTAAACAGTGACTATCGACTGTTCTACCTCTTCTGTTTCTTTTGGCTTCTCCCTTCAGGGGTGGCCACAGCAGACCATCCTCCTCCATCTCCCCCTGTCCTCTGCTGTCTCTTCTCTCAAACCTCCAAACCTCATGTCCTCCTTCACCACCTCCATCAATCTCCTCTTTGTCCTTCCTCTCCACCTTCTGCCTGGCAGTTCCAACCTCAACATCTTCCTACCAATGTACTGGCTCTCTCTCTCTCCTCTGTACATGTCCAAACCATCTCCATCGAGCCTCTCTGACTTGGTCTCCTAACACCTGAGCACATGCGCTGTCCCTCTCATCCTATCCATCCTGCTCACTCCCAGAGAGAAGCTCAGCATCTTCATCTCTGCTACCTCCAGCTCTGCCTCCTGTCTTTTCCTCAGTGCCACTGATTCCAAACATACAACATTGCTGGCCTCACCACACTTTTCCTTTCATACTCGCCGACACCCTTTTGTCACACATCACACCTGACACTTTTCACCAATGATTGCATCCTGCCTGCACCCGCTTCTTCACCTCTTTCTCACACTCTCCATGGCCCTGGACAGACCTTCTTTATCTCTGCATCCTGTAACTTCACCTGTCCACCTGGCTCCCTCTCATCCACAGACAAGTATTCCGTCTGCAGCTAACCTTCATTCCTCTCCAGCTTATCTTCCACAAACAGTGACTGCAGTCTGTCATAACTTAATATTAAATGACTGGAATTGTTCCTCACTTTCCCCATTTTCAATCGCTCTATAACAAAAGGCGTAATGACGGTATATGTTCAGTTCATGCCAAAGAAAATAACTCATGTAGTGAGGACGTCATCTTGTTCAGTAATTTTTATGAAATAAATCCTTGGACAATATTCTGAATATTAATATTTGGAGTTGCTGCAAGTTCTGCCCCCTGGTGGCAGCATGTCCAGCAACATTAATGCTACTGCTTGTCTGAAAAAGCTTCCGTTCCATGCATGTATTCCACGCGTGCACATCTCTGCCTGGCTTTAAACAATGGTGTCGGGCTGTTACAGCCCACACACTCATTCATCTCGTACAGTTTCACCCTCCCTCATGTGTCTTTGTTCCTCCCTTACATTCACTCACAGTTGTCTTTTGTTGGTGGCTGACAAAGCTCTGGTTCAGATGCATCTGGACAGAGGAGGCAGCGCTTGATTCAGGCCTGATTAGATGAGTCTGACGTCATGATGCCGGTCTGCAGCTATAAAACCCTCCAACAGCCAGTGTGTCTGCGCCCGTTTGTGCATGGGCATATTGTTCCCATCCAGAGAATCCAACTCACATTAGGGGAAAGTGAAATGAAACTGGAGATGAAGACGTGTTTATCTGGCAGGGTGGTTGTGTTTGAACCTATCTGTGGAGGAATTTCTTTTTAATATACTTTACCGCAGCAGAGAACAGCATGTGCGCTCATATGAGCCTCAATTCGACACACATGCCGACAAGGAGCGGCGGGCGGGAGGTGAAGAGGTGAAGTTGGAAAGAATTTCTCGGTGTGAGACGCTGTCCATGTCGGCATATTCGGTGGCGCTGTTTTGGATCCAACATTCTCTCCCTGTACGACAACAAATCATTACTGTTCATCCTCTGACAGCGGCATTACTCACTTGCATGGATTAAATCACTTAACTTTAGGAGATTAATCTAAAATATCCAGCAAAGAAAACCTCCTTGAGGCCCCTAAAAGAGACTGGATGAAATTGAAGTACGGCTGTATTTGAAGAGGAACATGGTGTTGTGCAGATGTTACGTTTGTGTAAAACCAACCATTTTCTATTTGAAGTGTAAGCCTGCATGAAAGAACTTAAGTGGCTGTACAATACTTGTGTGAGTCGTGTGTGTGGAGCTGCTACTTTATTTTCATTTATGCTCTGAAATTCTATCCGTCTGTTTCAAATGCTGACTGTCACTGATCACATGCTCACTCCGTTGGTATTGCTGTTCACCAATACATCCATCAGGGGGAGTAGCCCAGGGTCCAAAGATACCAACAAACTGACAGAGAATTTCCAGCATTGTTATGTTTTCTTCGTGTCCCATTGGAGCGACATATCGGGTAGCAACATCAACAAGGTTTCTGGTGGTACAGCTTTACTTGGTCCATATCTGTAAGGTCATATGTGACGAAGCGAAGAAATGTAGAAAGCTAATTTAATTGCGCTCTTTATTACTGACATCACGCTCTCGTGGCTGGGCAACAATCTGAGTCCATGGGGATTTTTCTCATAAAAGCTTTTCGAAAAAGTAAAAGACTGATGGAAGATTTTCGACTTACAAATATGGAGGTTGAATGGTCGCATGGTGGACAAAAACTGGAACAACTCTAAAGCTGCCTGCATTCTCAGTTAGTGATGAGGCTTCATGAAACAGCGTCCTCATTTTCAGAGCCCAGTAGATGGCGCTCTATGTTTAAAAATGATGTTTCACTGAAATGGTTGTTCCAATCCAGGGATTTTCGAGCAGCGAGCACCAGCTTGTGGGCTCTGACATTGAGGACACTGTTTCATGAAGCCTCACCACCCCTTCACTATTCACAGCCGAACAAATTCCTCAAATTAATCCAAAAAATAATAAAAAATATTCCAAAGAAATACACATTAGTTTGACTTAACAAAAAAAAAAGTCTTTCCTTTCTGAGTGGTTTGATAATAATCCTTTCCCAACAAAACCATTCCAAAAATTAGCTTTCATCGCGAAAGGTAGCTTCAACCGGGGCTCCACATTCAAAACACACCCCACACACACATGTGCCCCTCTCTCTTCTCCCACTCACTCATGCCCTTCAGCTCACAGAAACATCAGGAGAATTCTGCTGCTGTAAATCCACAGCATGTGTGTTTTTGTTCTGCGGCGCTTCACTGTTAAACCTGGTGTTTGGTGGAATCAAAAAAAGAAGCACATCTGGCTCGCAGATTTGCCACTGGACTGAAGAATGTTTGAACCCCAGATACCGACACATATTATCAACTCTATATCTATCTTTAACTATCTTTATTAATCCATCTGTTTTGCAGTACAGTATATACACATTTTGTTGCTGTCATGGAGCGTCACAAGTTTGATATTTAGTTGGTATGGAAGAATCAGTTCTTTAACTTAAAGAGAACATCATGAATACTTGGCGTGTTTGGAAACAGTGAATACTGTCGTCCAAGTGCTTCTTTGGTTCGGAGCTCGTATATGGATTTCATCCAGGTGCAGTCTGATGGGCCTCAACCCTCCAAAACCACCCAGACCGAGAGCTGAGAGTACACTTGTGTAACCCAACACGGAAGCATTCCTGCGTGGGGCTCCACACAGCAGCCTTTTGGGGATCGATTCTTTGTATTGGAAAGGTCAAGCACACACACGCTTCTGCTCTCATTACGCTGAACAACACACACCAGGACAAGTTTGAAGAGCAAAGAAACACAAGATAATATACACAGTTAAATACATGAAGCAGATTATAAACCCACTGCCTTCATCTCACCGTAACATTAAAAGTCACTCGTTGTTATATTGAAAGTAGGATGCACCCGACTGTCTGGACCTTTTAAGAGCTGACAGTATGGATGAATGTCGCACAGCTGGAGGTTATAAATAGGATTGTACTTGGTATCCTAAGGTCGGTGCTTCTCCTCGCTTCGCGACCAGCCGATGATTCAGAAAGTTCTGATCTTCCCTCATCTCAGAGTTCGGCCCAATCTGAGGCTAATCAGCTGGAAAGGTAAAAGAAGAAATCCAATGCAGAGAAACTTGCAACTCAAGAATATACTTTTTACACAGCGTAAAAACCTGTTTTATGTGATGTGATGTTTTACTGACCTTCTTTGTGCAAGAAACACTTCCAGAGGCAGAAGCACAGAGACAGAACCAGCAGCGACGCCACCGTAGTGACTGAGATCAGGATGGTCAGAGCTGTTCCAACTACAGAAAATATATATATTTTGTGTTAATGATCAAGGTCATTCAGATAATGTGGAACACAAATGATCTTGAAGGTTCAGGCGACTGAGCAAAGGCCAAAGGATATTGGTCAACGCTGCAATGCACTAGTTACCTGGATGCAACTCCAGGTCTATGAGCACATGAGGCTCGTTGTCAGCGAGGAACTTATTTTGCCACTTTCTGTTCCGTGTCTCTCTCTACACTCACCTGACAGTGGATGGCCACACTCACAGCTGGGCCTTCATTCTCTAATCGCCTTTTTTTTTGTCTTTTTGATGTAAATGATACATGATACATTTTCTGCCTCATGTAGTATTTTGGTAAAGTTTCTGCCTTGTGTAACCCTTTAACATCTTGTCATATTGTATGCTCAATAGCAATCTTCTTCTTGGCTTGTCATTCAAATAGTAAACACCTGCGGTTTTGTCTGGTTCATCCAGTTCCAGCATCTAATTCTGACTGAATTCAGTACTCATTTTATGGCAATATCTTCTTTGGAGTTTAAATAAAATACATTATTTTTATTTTATTATATTTATACATGATTTTATCATTTTTATTTTATTCAGAATTTTATTCAGTTTTTCCAATTTTCATCAAGTGAATTTTGTTTCTTTTTATCTTTTTGTAAATTTGATGAACATGACTTGCAGCTGCTTCTCCTGCTGGTTGGACTTTTCCATGACAAATATCTTCGCGACGATCACATGGTTTCATGTCATTTCACAAGGGTTTGGTTTGTTTACGTGTAAGTAAATTAAATATGGTTATTGATCACAAATGAAATCAAGAGAAATGAATCAGTTCTATTACTTGAATGGGCCGCAGACCCATTTGTTCTTGGAAAGGTGGGTCCCGAGATCAGAAAGCTTCAGAACCCATGCCGTAAACAAGCGCCATCACTTTGTGAGCTGCACATGCTTCTATTGTTCCCTCAACAGTATTCAGTTGGAGCTGCACAGATAAAGATTAACTACTCACTCTTCGTGTTCATGGATACAGCGATGGGCGACTCCAGAGCTTTGTGGTGCACCAGACATTTGACGGAGACGTCTTTCAGCAGGCCTGATTGGACGGTGAGTGTGCTGATGACAAGGGTGGTCCCATCCTCCTGCAGGAGCTGTGTGATCACAGGGGGGCCCATGGTGCGGTTGTCTCTCTCCACATTCCACACGATCTCTGCCGGGGGCCTGGATACAGCGGTGCAGTTGGCCTCGATCACGCCGGGAGACGTGGTCTTGTAGCTCACCTGAGGTTTAGGAAGCACTGGGAGACGGATGGAGGGTCACCGTTACACACAAAGACAAATCCAGAGATCCATCTGATCCTTTGACCACTAGAAATCCCTGAGTTCAGCTCAGTAAGGGCCAGATTCCAGAGTGAAGCCAGGAATGATGAGCTGGAGCTGAGAATATTTTTACTGGCAGGAGGGCATGAGCCCAAATATTTGGCACCTTCACCGGCTTCACAACCTTGTGCGTGGTAAAGTTTGAGCAAAAATCTGTGGCTGAATGTGAGAATCTTTTTATGTAACTGAATTGATAATGTTGTTATAGAAAGCAACACATGCCCTTCGTCTTTAACCGTTATTAGTCACTATGTTTCAATGCCTTTCACTCTCGTTTTACATCACTATTCCCATACAGCACTGCAACAGTTGTCACCAAAGTTACAAAGTAAGGTAAAACAAAGTCATTTTTATTCCAAAATTCTGTTTGACTGACACTATACAAGTAACATCCGACTTACGACTGAGATCGGTTCCGACCAACCGGTTGTAAGTCAGATTGGACGTAGCCGACCTGAGGGTTATAGGTCCTACCGCAGTGGTAGATCACTGTGTAAGAGTGAGATGCTGGGATACTGTGCTGCCATAACTGTCGTACACGATGCCGTCTGGCTGCCATAATTGACGTATGCATTGCCGGGCTGCTATGTGCTGCGGTGCCAGACATTGAAAAAAAAAAAAAGAAAAAGCATCTGCTGACCGTGGTCGTAATTACGTGTGGACATAAGTTGAGTAACAGTATTAGATTTAGCGAGCAATGGGCTGATGAGGCTTCATGAAACAGTTTCAGAGCCCACTTGATGGCGCTCTTTGCTCTAAATGCTACAGACCATTCCAAAGAAACCTCACATCATTATCAAACCGTGTTCCTACCTGGTGGTGGGGTCAAGCCTGCAGACTGTTCATCTCCCACCACTGAGGCAATACATGCAGTAGCGTCAGTAGCGACAGCTACTCCTCAGGAATGTGACAGAAAATGACATTCAAGTCATGAACGGAAAGAGCCAGCCTCTTGGACTGAACATTGACTTGCTGTTTGTTGATGGAGGAGGGGAGGACACAAGGTTGATTCTACATCGACCTCCCAACAGCCATTGTCCCCCCAGAGCTCCACCGTCTCCTGTGTTGACAAAGCCACTGACAGCTAATCCAAAATGTATCATGAAAACAAGCAAAGCCGGGCTCAGAAAGGAGGGTTCTGCATTCCTGTCTAAGGCCTGGGGATAAGTTTCACTGGTCCCTCCTAGCAAAACCCATCAGTCAGAACACTGCTGAGTGTTTATTAATAGCGATTCTGCATATGTTTAATTCTGAAAAAAAACAATTACCGTAGATGGAAAGACAGACTTTAGAGCTCTTCGGACCATCAGCGTGTGTGTTGTACAGACAAGTGTAGCAGCCTTCATCCTGGATGGCCACAGGCTGGATGGTAATCCGACTGTCGGACAGCGAGGCACTGAGCCAAACCCTTCCTTGGTACGGCGGCTCAATCATCGGGTCGCTCTGCTTAGCAAAAGAGGCCACGTCTGCCGAGTGGCCAAGCGCAGACGTGTGTCTCCATGTGATGCCCTGCACTTTCTCAGGCAGGCCGTAGGAGCAGGACAACTGGGCCTTCTTGCCACTCAAGGCTGTTTTGTTGCGGTCGGCGGTGACTTGCGCTGGAGAGAGAAAGTGGCATCTCAGTTGAGACGACTTAAACGATATATAAGAGGAATCTGGAACAGCTGTTTCTGGTTTAGGAGAAGGAAACATGTCTCGCTCCCTGTGCACCATTTAATGAACATACTGAGTCTCCTAAGACTCATTCTGACATCTAAAATGATGCATGGATGGAAGAACGTAGGATCAGTTAGAAGAGGGACCACATGATGATTTTAAGCAGCTCTGTTTCGACCTCAACGTGAACTACAGTTCATGACCTCCAATAGTTTGAGGTTGAGACACTTAACTGAGTGAGACACGGTCATTATCTTTTATGAGTGGACCCTTCCGCTATGATGTAAGTCAGACCTGGGCAAAGTGCGGCCCGGGGGCCATATGCGGCCCGATGCCTGAATTTTTGTGGCCCGTTTGACGTCAGACTAAAACTATAAGTAATATGGCCTGCTCTTTCTGCTTTTTTTGTTCTTTCTCTTTTGGTCACCACCACCGCAACCACTCCAGCAGTAAATGTAGCATGTTCATGTTTTAAGGCTAAAATGTTCTTCTTTTCATTGGCCATTTTTTCCCCTTGTTCCTAAAAATACGTTGAAGTAATACTGAAAATATATTTAATATAAACGTCTAGTCAATAGTTCATTTATATTCAAATTAAGTACATATACAATTAAATATTCCAACAGCCTTCATGGCATATTTACACTTCTTAAAATCCTGAATTACATTTCATCTTCTTAGGTTCATTTTGTCCTTGTTACTTAAGTATATATTTAGGATATTATTCTATCATGTTTTATAGTCATCTTTGTCTTTTTTTTGGCCCTCACAACCGTTGAGGAAATGTAATTGCCTAACTATGAAAGCGGTTTGGACCGCCATTGTGGTGACAAACTCAGTGACAGAAGCGGCCAAAACAAAAATTACAGGCACAAGTTGCAGCAGGAAAACAAATGTGAGAAACCTCTGCAGCGGCTGGGCTTCAGACTAGACTATATGAAATAGAACTACAGCAGGAAAAGTACTTCACAGACCAATACGGATGGTAGAGTTAAGGTCTAATTGTATACTCACAAGTGACGGTGAGGCAAGTCTGTCCTTGCTGTGTACCAGAGGGAGCCATCTCAAAGATGCAAGTGTAGCAGCCTTCGTCTCGAAATCCCACCCGCTGGATGGTAACAGCTGAAGTGTCCTTTGGAGACGTTGCCAGCTCCACATGTTGCTGACCGGTCAAGGTCTCTACACGACCGGGCTGGTAGGTCAGCAGCGTCTTGTTCTGGACGTCCAGCCAGTGCACCAGACGGAGTGTTTGACCACGGTCTCTGGTAAAACTGCAGGTCAGCGTGAACGGCTTCTCCACCGGAGCCTCAAGACGAGCAGGTGCTGTTACCTTTCCTGGAGAATATTAGCTATGAATATCTATATTTACACTCATGCATAACGACACGATTCTGGTATTTGTTGGATTTCACCTTGAAGGTTTTCCACCAGAAGGAGAAGTAAAAACACCAGCATGTCTTTCCTGCAGGAGACCGCCATCATCATCGTCCTCATTGCTCATTTAAAATGGAGGATGGGTGCTGACACAAACACTATGGAAAGACAAATCACTTGTACAGGTTCATCCACAAAGAAACTATAGAAATGGAATAAAAATCAATACAAAAGTCACTAGTTTTAATTCCACATTATTGCGAAATGATTCAGCAAGAACTAAGATCTAACAGTTTATATTAAGAACCAATCCACGTTTTTAAATGAAGAAGACCCTTTAACCTCTAACTGAAAATATTCATGCTAAAAGTAACAAATGTCAGGCCTAAAACACTAGTTTAAGAAAATGCGCTCAGTACTTTCTGACCAGTTATGAGTTAAACAAAAATTAGACACTCACCTGTACTTGTATGACGGAAAAACCACAAGCCCAGTAGCGTCTACCTCCCCATCATCTCGACGACAGAAACCGTTTGAGGCTCATCGCTGGGCAGCGAAGTCCACAGCTGCCTCCCACTTCTGTGAGTCGGTTCTTCTGCGCTCAGACACGGCGGGACTGGAGTTTTGCCTGGAACTTGGAACTGCATTCTGGCGACCTCTGGTAGATTGTTGCGGTACTTAATAAATAAAACAATTAATTTCGAGAATTGTTGATGTAAAATGGAAGGTTTAACGCTGAGGATAATTGTATATTAAGTTGTTTTTTCTTTTTTCTGTTATGTTTTCAATACTTTGCAAAAAGCGATTTTAACCAAAAGGACGACTAAAACGACTATAAAGAAAACGTTTTGCCAGCACACAACGCCTTGAACTCTTATTCTAGAGATTGCCTCATGTATAGCTACTATGTATAAACTATTATTAAGATAACTACAAAGCAAACACGATTACAAACGCCAGTTTGTGTTTCAAAAATGAAGTGACGTCACGTATGAGACGGAAGTGTGCTTGACGATTGGCGTTTGCTGATGACGTTGCAACTCGCATTGGCGCTGTCACTTGACAGGCAACAAGCAAAACAATGTCAACCACGGCTTTAGCGTGAGTTTAAATGACAGTTGAAGCGTGCCGTTAGTTGAGATGTTGGTTACGGTATGATCTGACATCGTGGTTTTGTCCTGCTGTCGGCTGTGAAATATCCGCATCATGTCTTTCCTTGTGGACTCTGTTATCATGTTCACCTCGCAGGTTTGTCCAGTTGCTCATCTCTTTTGCTAAAATAACTTTAGAAAATAACACTCCTCCAGTTAATTTGTTGAGTAAAAAAGTTAAAAAGTTTGATAATTTTATTGTTACTTTTAAATATCACATGATCATGAAATGATCGGATATTTAATCGTTTATTTTATCGACAACAATCCAACATTGTATGAGACGTAAAGAGACGTTCCTGTTCATAAGTAACTCTATAGGTTTTCAGTTTTCAACATACTATGATATGGTTCTTAAACTGTTGTTAATTTGTCTTATAGGTGCTGTTTTTTGGTTTTGGCTGGTTGTTCTTCATGCGGCAACTTTTCAAAGACTACGAGGTATCACATAAAATAATAATCATCATCAAAATATTTCATATTCGGTATTTTGAAAATACCATTTCATTGTGTGTAAACTACTGCATGTAATATGTATGTAATACACTATGTAGCAAACCATCTAATCCCAGTCTGAGGTCATTTTTATAGCCCAAACACTTGATAATGATCTACTACTTTGGTCAATACTACGAACCACTTGTATTTGCTCCTTCCTTTCTCTCACAGTCAACCCCTTGTCACACTCTTAAATGGAGTGCGTCCTTTCATTCAGTGCAGTTCTAACTCATTGTCTGCTCTGATTTTCAGGTGCGGCAGTATGTTGTCCAGGTGGTGTTTTCCGTCACCTTTGCTTTTTCGTGTACCATGTTTGAACTTATCATCTTCGAGATCCTGGGTGCCTTAAGTAGTAGGTAAGTAGGTCATCTGTTTGTGCTACTTATTCACAGACAATGCTAATGGTGCTTCGTTGACGTTTATCAGTTCAAGATACTTCCACTGGAAGCTGAATTTGTACGTGATTTTGCTGGTCCTCATCTTCGTCGTGCCTTTCTACATCGGCTACTTCGTCGTCAGCAACATTCGTCTCTGTAAGCAGGTTCACGCACGGCACGCAGCCCAGTTTGATGTCAACATAGCTGCTGTTTTTCACTCCAGTGCACAGACAGAGGCTGCTCTTCGCGTGCATGGTGTGGTTTACCTTCATGTATTTCTTCTGGAAGCTGGGAGATCCTTTCCCCATCTTGAGCCCGAAACACGGTAAGCACGAGACATTTAAATCACAAAACTGACTTCACGTCTTGTGAACTGGGCTTTGTTTTTCAGGAATCCTCTCCATCGAGCAGCTGATCAGTCGTGTTGGTGTTATCGGCGTCACCCTCATGGCCCTCTTGTCTGGTTTTGGTGCTGTCAACTGCCCCTACACTTACATGTCTTATTTTCTTCGGTGAGATCGGATGTGGTTTGGAACACGCTCCTCAGATGTAGTTTCCTCACGCCCTTCCTTTTATATCTATACTCAGGAATGTCACAGACAGCGACATACTTGCGCTTGAGAGAAGGTTGCTCCAAACTATGGACATGATCGTGAGCAAGAAGAAGAGGTAAGTTGTTGTCTGTGGACGTCTTTGAACCTGAGCATGAAAACTTCCTTTTTTTTGTTGTAGAATTGCGATGACTCGGCGGCAGATGTACCAGCGAGGAGAAGATCAGAACAGGCAGACTGGATTCTGGGGCATGATCAAGAGTGTCACCTCGACACAAGCGGGCAGCGAGAGTATCCTGGCCTCTTTATAGAAACACTCTTTTGCAAGTTTAAGCTCGAGATGAATAATAGTTTCATTCTTTAACATCCACCGTTCAGACCTGTCTCTGATCCAACAGGAGGTAGACGCTCTTGAGGAGCTGAGTCGGCAGCTTTTTCTTGAAACGGTGGACCTGCAGGCTACAAAGGTACAACTGCTGCGTTGGAGTCGGAGAGTCTTACGGCGTGTTATCTGTTTTCAGGGTTTAGTATGACCTAAGAACGGTTTTTGCTTCCAGTGTGACAAGAGCATGTTAGCCGTTCTCCAAATGGGTGGAGCTGCACTGTAGGATTGTCTCTCGAAAGTTCCCTTGCCAAATCCAAGTTCACATTGGGGACACGTACACCAGAACTTAACATATATTCATCATTATATCAATGTTCCTGCAGTCAAAAATGACTCATTATTCCACCACAATTGGTTAAAATACGCATCATGAATCGTTGCTCAATAGATGGAGCTCACTGTTCAGGGTGTGAAGTGCAACATGAATGAAGAAAGCGGCATCAGTCAACACTGAAAATGTATCTTTTTTTATGTGTTTTTAAGCTTGTTCATTTGGATGATGATAAAGCAAAACACTGTTCTTTCTGCAAAGGCTTTTCCTTTTAATGATCTCCAATCCTGCTTGTAAGAAATGGTTGGATGCCTGGAAATGCATGTGATGATGTCAGGCACACTCTTATATAAACACTTGATGAGTGTGCAAGATGTTTTTTTTGCTTTTATGTCTGAGCTCAGCAGACGATAGTGGGTAAGAGCAGGCACGCAGTGACACTAGTAAACTTGGGTAGAGTCATGAACTCTCACTCTTGTAAAACAGTTTCACACAAAATGGTGTGAGTCACCGATCAAATGTTTGCCAGACAGGTCATGATGTTATGGCTGTTATTCACCCTCAGTTTAAACGACTGTTTGCAGGAGCGTATCGAATATTCCAAGACATTCCAGGGAAAATACTTCAACTTCCTGGGATACTTCTTCTCCATCTATTGTGTTTGGAAGATCTTCATGGTAAACACGGCGCCCCCACATGTTGATGCTGAAGTGTCGGGGTTGTTGAGGTACCTTCTGTCCCTCACAGGCCACCATAAATATTGTGTTTGACCGTGTTGGAAAGACCGATCCTGTGACGAGAGGCATCGAGATAACAGTCAACTACCTGGGCATCCAGTTTGATGTAAGACACACATAGACCGTCCCAAACTGAAGAGAGGAGGAGGAATACCACACATGCAGCTGATATTTCCTTCCTCTTTGTTCGCTCAGGTGAAGTTTTGGTCGCAACACATCTCGTTCATTCTGGTGGGAATCATCATCGTCACGTCCATAAGAGGTTTACTCATCACTCTCACGAAGGTAGGTGGTCAGGCCACATGCTGGTTGCACCTCTCTCATGAGTTTTTGTCTGTAGTTCTTCTACGCCATATCCAGCAGCAAGTCGTCCAACGTCATCGTGCTGGTCCTGGCTCAGATCATGGTGAGCTCCCCTGCACGTCGTGAGACCTTCAAGTCCTACTCTGTCTGTTTTTCCGCTCCGTTCAGGGGATGTATTTCGTGTCGTCGGTGCTGCTGATGCGTATGAGCATGCCGCTGGAGTACCGCTCCATTGTGACCGAGGTTCTGGGTGAGCTGCAGTTCAACTTCTACCACCGCTGGTTCGACGTCATCTTCCTGGTCAGCGCTCTGTCCAGCATCCTCTTCCTCTATCTGGCCCACAAGCAGGCGCCAGAGAAGCACATGGCTCTGTGATCCAAATCTGAACTGGGTTTTGTCATCCAGATATTTCCTTTGTTCTTTTATTATCTTAATTCTTTGTAAATGTGAGAAAGGGCTGTTCCTGAATCAGGGACGTTGGAAGTCATGGAGGAGGGATTTTTTTGAAAAAAACAAAACTTGAATAAAGTGTTTTGCGATTGAATAACTTTGTTTTAAAGTGTTTTAATGAGCGCCCCCTATTGAGCAACTACCACCTTAAAAATGTACCAACCTGTGCCTTTTTTTTCTAGTTTTAATGGTGGCGCTATTGCGTTCATCTGTACGTGTCTTTTTATCATGCAAAACTTTACTGCAAAAACATTCAGCGACAAAAAACAACAACCCAGATCATGGTGGACCTGAAGCTTTATTCTTCCACTTTATAGCATGAGCTTTGTGTTGCACAGATTCATTTTATTCATACACATTAAATAAAAGGTGAGCTACTTTCAGAAAATCACCGTGGTGGTCATGTAAGGCTAATCATGATTCATATCGATGGCATTGAAATGTTGACTATCCTTCCGAAGATGGGAGCAATGGGGAGCTTCAAAGTCTCACGTCAATGCTGTCGTTGGATGACGTGGAGGACACGGAGCAACTCTGCAAGGATGAAAGCAGAAATGACTTAAAGTGCTTTTGTTTTCAACAGTGTTTGATTTTAAAAGCATATTTCCTGCAGGTACTTTACCACTGCTACGTCACACATAGAAGCGTGACACGCTCTACTCATGTGGCTGGCCATTTCTCTGTTTTTGTTTTTGAGTCTCCATGTCTTAAGAAGTCAAGGACACTGGAGGGGTGATAACTAAAAAGCAGCGGAGGTACTTTTCCTTTCCAATTGCAGGGATTTTCATACAAAGTATTTTTAATTATAGATAAAATAGACACGCTAAGTGTTTTGAACTGTGATGATGTATGAATTGCCAGATGCACATTTTGGCGACGGAAGTACGGCCCTATATACCATTGTTTTGAAAGCTCAAAGGATCCCAGACTGTACCTCTGTACAAGGTTTTTAGCAACAAATACTGTTCAATTAAATGTTCTTTTCCAGGTCAATGGATATATGCTACTTTCTTTCTTTACTTGCTTGTTTTTTGAAGACCCTTCACTCTAAATAGGTCTATTTCTATGCCTGACATGAGACAGTTCCCATGTTCTCCTGTAATTCCAACAAAAGTGATCGCACTTTTTTTACAGTCTCTCACGGCGGTTTAAGTTTGAATCAATAAATCTCCTGGTTCTTTAGGTGATTGAAACGCTCAACTCAAGTGAGGCTTTTGTTCGGTACTGCTTCATTCGTGCTTCATTTTGCTCTATTTACAACATTTACAATTGTTGACAGTGACAAGTTGTGTTTTATATTGTCAGCCACGATCTGTGGGTTGTAGAGAGATCTATTTTACGTGCGTGTATTCAACCCCACTGTGGTGACAGCACTACTAAGATAAGTTAAGATACTGATAACAGCAGAGATTAGGCAAAACTGCTTCAGTGTTACATGGACTTCGCTCACTTGTGTCTTGTCACCAGTGCTGATGTCAGCACATGCTGACTGTCCCTGAATCATTACTGACACTGTCTGACTGGAACAACATTGCAGCCAAATGTGAGGTTAATACACAACTGCAATGACACTTTCCAAGAATCTACAGTTTAGTGTTTGTGTCTGACGTGTGGAGTCGAGCTTAGACTGTGCAACTGTCACCTCCAACCTTGGTAAGGTTGGAACTCCTGAGCCAAATGCTGTTGCTGATGAAGGCTAAACATTCTGAGCTCTTAGAAAGTCAAGGAAATTCGGCCCGCAGGCCTTCAGTTGGACACCCATATTTTAGTCCGATCTTACCCTTTCTCTTGGTGTCTCAACTGGGCTGTCAGGTCTGGCGCGCACCACTTGTCCGAGAGGTTGCGTTGACAGGACTTCTTCATGAAGTCTCTCCGTGATGAGCAGACGTGTGATGGTCACTCCTTTGGCTTTAAGTTGGCCGTAGACCTCCCTGCTGGCCACCAGCATTTCCAGAGAGTTCCCACTGCTGCGGATCAAATCCGCCACCTCCTCGTGGGTGGACTGCTCCACGTTCCTCCAGTTCACCTCCACCACGATGTCGTCATCCTCCAGACCTGCCAAGTCGGCGGGTCCGCCTTTCACGACCTGAGACATGAGCGCAAATCTTGAACTGTTCTCTCCCTAAGCGGCGTGCCCTCACTGTCGATGCCCGGTTGAACACTTACATCTTTGATGTACTGACCAAACACTCCCTGGATGCCGTTTAGGTGGAAACCAAAAGTGCTGCTTGTCTTCTCCATCCTGCACAACTTGGGCACTGGCTCCTCTGGACGGGTGAAACTTTGCGTATGAACAGCCTCAGTGTAACTGGGTGGAGGGGCCGCACGTCCTGTCTCATCCCAGAAGATCATTGGAGAGAAGTTTCCCTGTGTGTGAAACGGATATTATCAATATTGGTGAGGCTAAACGTCTAAAGGAGATCACAGCTATTCACGTCGCAAACTTCCTGTCTGTCTCAAGCTCAAAAGACAGACATCTGCAAGAGAGCTTCCCTCAAAGGGGATCCATGTTCTGACACTGACCTAAAATCGCAAGGTTAGTGACTGAAGTGATATGGGTCGAAGCTGTTTGGCAAACTCAGTGATACCAAGGGGCCAAAACTCTCCCTCCTTGAACAGGCAGTTAGACTATAAACAGGATGACAAGGCTCTTGCAGGACTTTGCGTTTCAAAGTAGAAATGGTGGCTGCCACCCCCCGAAAGATCTGAAGTCATTTGGCCACTGAAGGTCCAGTGGCAGTGGCGGAACAGAGGCACCATCCCTCACCTGCTTACACATCTGGTCTGTTTCCCTGTCCGCCACCAGGAGGCAGCATGTGTTGCCACTCTCTCGGATTCTGTCCACCACCTGCTGATGGTTGAGTCCCTGCACATCTTTCCCATCCACCGCCACCAGCCTGTCCTTCTCCTTCAGACCTGCTTGTTCCGCAGGGCTTCCTCTGTCCACATCCTTGATGTAGTGCCCTGCGTTACAGTTCACACCGTGAAAACACAGCCATCAGGGAAAGTAGTGAACAAAGATTACGGCCTTGCCTTCAAAAGTGTCCCTCTCTGCCAGCAGGAAGCCGTATCCGTCGCTTCCTTTGAACAGATTGATGATGCGCGGCTTGTGTGGGAGGTGCTTGGTGGTGGCCAGCCAATGTCCCATCCGGATGCCCTTCTTCTGATAGTACTCTTCAGTTTGCTCGTCGACCAGCAGGAACATCAGGCTGCTTCCGCCTTGTTTGATTTTCTCCACCACTTGGTCGTGTGAAAAGCTCTTGATGTCCTCCCCGTTCAACTCCAGCAGGCGGTCCCTGACTTCAACTCCGGCCCTGCTAGCCACGCCTCCCGGGGTCACCTCGGTCATGAACAAGCCGCGCACTCCTGAGAGGAGACACGTTATTCCAGCCATCTCGCTCTGAGAAATGCTGGAGCTCATGCTTACCTTTAACGGAGCGCACGGAGAAGTCAAAGCTCGAGCCTGCTTTCACCAAGTAGCAGAGTTTGAGCTTTGGATCCTGCTGGGAGCCACCGCCTGGCGCCTGGTGAGGGTCCAACAAGCTGACACCTTCAGCTTTTGCACGCCTGTATGAGGCTTCATCAAGGGTGTGGAAGGTGACCGAGGGGCCGCTGTTCCTCACCATCTCCACCACCTGGCCCGAGCAGAGGGGTTAATGTGATGCCGCGGAGCTTTAACTCACAACGCACCTCCGAGTGAGACATTCCATCGACGAATGTCCCGTTGACTCTGATGACGCGGTCCCCATCCTTCATACCAGCCAGCTGCGCTGGACCTCCCATTTCCAAGGAGCGGACCAGGTGACCTTCCTCGCCATTTTCAATCCTCATGTAGAAGCCAAACGTTTGACCCGCCCTCTTGGTCAGAGAGATGACTTTGGGCTTGTACCAAGTCATGACCTGTTAGACACAGCATTCAGATGGCGTCAGCTAACTTTTGTTGGGTCTTTCCCGGACAGTGGTGATGTAGGGCGATCAAAACAAAAAAGTTAGATTTCCTTGCTTTGACAGACATTTTTAAAACAAGGCTCACGCCAACACGAGTCAACACTTGTTTTCATTTGAATTTCCTTCATGACTTGTTGAATATTTCAACAGTTAGCAACACGCCATTGTGCTAAGTCGTTGCTTGTGTTAGCACTAGAATTCTTAATTCTTTACCAATCCTTCACAAGTTTAATTTGTTTAATTCAACTTGTTGATGCTGTCTATGATACGTCAACAGCAGCAGAAATCGCATTCTCTTACACCTTATATACAGTAACCCTGAACCCAGGGGCTCATAAAAATGCTGATAATATCAGATAAGAACTCAGTCTTCCAAGCTATCGTGAGGGTTAATGGTTGACCAGGTGAAGGTGGTGATGACTTGCACATTAAGACCAATTCAGAGTTCATCTCCTGTCCTGGATAATAGTTATGTAACAACTTTCAAAACACTAAGACAGATATGAATACTTCTTTTATTCATTTATTTATGTCCCAAGCTACTCTCCTGAACAAAAAGTGTGCATAACCTTCAACAAACAAACAAAAATATAATACAAAGCATAACAAAAAATATGGAAGCAACTTAAAGCGAGAGGCAGGGGACACCCTGGACTGGTCACCTGTCCATCACAGGGCATCAAATACATCTTTAATATCACTCATCCTCATAGAAGAGAAACATATTTAGCAAAAGAAGAAGGATCACGGTAATACGAAGCTCACAAACTAAACCTAAAAGTGTTTTGCTGACACCAATAACTGACTTTCTAACCAGTTAAACTGTTGCTTTCATGAATAATTCTCATTGAGAGGAAGTTGTACTCACCAGTTTGTGTCTGTTCAAAGCCCCGGTCTGAAGGAAGTGGTCACCTGCCGGTGTTCTCTTGTTATCCCCTGGCCTCTCCACCTGTCCTCCTCCTCCTCCTCACCCCAGCCCTTCCTCCTCATGCCTCACCACTTGGCCGGGCCAAAGGTGAGTTTAAAGTGTGAGTTATTTAACAGTGACTCGCGACTGGAGTGCGGGGAAGTAGACGGCAGAACTCCGGAGCCGTAGTCACCTGTGTGGGGTCGAAGGTGGATTTAGATTGAGCCATAAAGAGACTCCACCTGGATTGTTGTCCTCGTGTTCGGCCGTCCGATGTTCTCCAATGATCAGCTGCTCATTGCTTGCTCTCCTCTAATCACTCCTGTTGTCTAATAATCGTTTGATGGCTGGAGTGTTATTGGTGATGCAGGTTCAATTATGATAATGTTCCATCGGGGAGGGCAAAGGTCGGCCACTGTAAAAGTTAATTGGTCACTACCTGGTTACTGACAAATACAGTACATTCCTCACAGCATGGGTGGTTTTCGGCGTTGGAATTTTCTCCTCCAAAAAACAGAATATTCCTTCTATTTTGTTATTTCATGAATCGATCTAGAGAGTCGGACGATAGATACTTGAGTGAGTATACCTGCTGACGAACTGGCAACCAGCCGAGACTGTTGTAGCCTCTCGGGCTGCGCTGAATAACACTGGAGTTACTCAGGATGTCCGTCTCTCAGGCCCTACTCTGGCCCTCCTGGAGTCAGAGTAAAACTATAAAACTGACATTGCTGTCTCCGACATTTTTGTCTTGTGCATTGTTTTTGTTCATTACAATGCTACTAAAACATAACTTTCTTGTGTGATTATTTTTCACTTGTTTCAATTGTTCGTCTTTTCCGTTGGCTATTTTAGGAGTACAGTGGTGCCTCGGTTTTTGAACGTCTCGGACTTCGAATAAAAATTGAAAAAAAAATAGATTTTTTTGCTTTGATTTCGAACGAAAATCCAGAACTCGAACTCCCCCGAAAAAAGCCGGAAAAAACATAACGTGCGCGGACCAATCATGACCCACGACGCGCTTTGTTATTGTGTGTAACGCAGCCTCTGTATGCAGACGTGTCCCGTTAGCAACATTTACTGACTGTTTTTTCTTCATCTTGAGGTGTAAAACCTTTCCTGTCTCCGCACTGGACCATAGTAGAGTGTGACGGGGGAGGTGCTCGCTCTCCACACCTCCACTCCAGGGTTTGATGTCCTGTTGTGGGCTGGAGCTGGGACAGGGATGAGGCGAGTCTGGGACAGAGCGTGACTTGGTTTATGACTTTGTCACAGCCAAACTGCACAGAAGCGCACATTCAGAGCTGGACACGCACCGGGCACCTCTTCACTTCTGGAGAGACGTCACTCACTCGGCAACCCCTCCCACATGCAGCGGCCACACACATAGAGGAACAGCGCACCTGCAGCAGACACTCGACATTCACTCCTACAAAACACTATTTTCAGGCTTGGAACGCATTATTTCTTTTTCCATTCATTGTAATGGGAAAAATCGATTCATCGATTTCGAACAATTCGCGGCCGTCTGGAACGGATTGTGCTCGAGAACCGAGGCACCACTGTATTTCTTGTCCCTTAAAATACATCATAATTGAAAGTAGATTTTGAAAGGTATAAGACACATCGAGAATCTTAAAATTGGGTTTAAATTAAATAAAACACAACGAACAAACATTTTCTCTACATTTGTAAAGTGTAATTTCATAATCACACATGATGTCATCGCTTGATTTTTATTTTACTCTACTTCTGTGGGTTCGACGGCCCCTCTCAACGGTCACAATATATAACCTGGCCCCGCAGAAAATGTAATTGCCTGTCTCTGCGCTAGCAAAACAACAAAATGATCCCAACAAGGTGCTCCATCATGAAATGGCTGTCTGACAGATAAATAAAAAATCAAGGCATGATGAGTAACACATGGAAACTTGGAATCGCAGCTAGCTCAGTGACTTATACACAGTCACCCACTGTGCATAAACAACAAGAGAAGTTTGGGGTTTATTTATTCTTTTGATGTCTCTGGCCCGTTGGCTCGAGTGCCTGAGTTGGCATGGCTGCCTGCACATAGAGGAAAATCCCTCCGACAGCAATGACAGCGGCTTTAAGAAGACGCCGGCAAATTAAAGATGTGACAAATGTGGACTCTTGAGAGAGGAAATATATCTGGCAACCCTGAGTAGAACCTGACAAACGGATCCAGAGCAGCTTGTGTTGACAGGAGATGGAGTTGTGGTCATCAAGTCCTCTGCGTCGGAGTGAGGGGAGGGCCAGCTGGTCCTCGCAAGGCCTGGCTTTGAGGACCCTCCTGCCCACCTCTGGTCTAAAATGCTGAGTCATTCGTTTTTGGCTCGCTCGTGTTTCTGCTGAAACATTTACGAGCCAAATGATGGTCTTTAACCATCATCAAATCCACTTTACCTGTCGATGGATTCACATCACCCCTTTAACTAATCAGTTTGAGAAAGATGACGTTGCTAAATGGAGATATTGATCCTGACGCTGCGGAAGTGTATGCAACAAGCATCGATTTTCATAATTAGACACCGACTTGTGCTCGAGGCTCCTCAAGTGAAGCGTTCTGAGTGATGCCTGACATTGTGCGGTGTGGACAATGGCTCAGAGACAGCAAGACATTTATGTAGCGTCTGTTGTTACTGTTGTTATTTAGACAGCAACATGTCAATCGTAATATATATATATATATATATATATATATATATATATATATATATATATATATATATATATATATATATATATATATATATATATATATATATGTCTAAAATAAAAAAAAAATATATATATATATAAAACAACAAAATATTGTTTATTTTGCATCAGTTTCACAATGGCACAATAAATGCCAGTGGCTATATTCAAGTTTTTATATCACCTTATTGAAACTAAAGCTCTTGTAATGTCTTGAAAATATTTGTATAAGAATTTCAATTTTATGAGAATTTCAAATACATTCAGAGTAGTGGAAACGCTGGTCATTGTGTATGTATTTTATATTTTATGTTAGAATTATATTATATTATATTATATTATAAAATGATTATATTATAAAATGATTAAAAAATACATTTACACCAAGCAACTTGCGTATATATATATATATATATATACACAAGCTTGACCTGTGGATCTGATCTCTGTCAGATTTGCGTGACTGTTGCAGACTGTTGAATTGATGAACAGCCTTTGTTGTTTGTTGTTTTATTTTATTTTATTTTATTTTATCTTTTGTCTGTCAGCACTTTATTCCAAAACACTTTCCTCGTGACCATTTCCCACTGACCATGGCAATAAATTCAATTCTGATTGTGATTCCTGATGGGCTGATGAGGCTTCATGAAACAGTGGCCTCATTCACAGAGCTCAGTAGGTGGCGCTCTCACTTTGAAAATGATGAGGGGTTTCATTGAAATAGTTGTTCAAAATCCAGGGATTTTGCAGTAGAGAGTGCCATCTAGTGGGCATTAGAATTATGGTACTGTTTCATGAAGCCTCATCAACCCAACACAATTCCGGAACTTTCAATAACTGCAAAAGCGATGCCACCAGGAGGGGTTTGATGAAAGCAAGGAGCCAGAGTATCTCCAGTGTTATGAGAATAGCTGATGTATTTTGAACCTCCCATGGAGAAGCCTTGTGCTAAAATTAGCCTTGAAACTATTCAAGTTGAGACTTCTGTCCACACACTTTGTTCCAGTTATAGACTGAACTTAAAACTTTGGTTCAGCCCCTTGTGTGGCTGTGTTTGACTCCACAATATAGACTCACCAAAGAACCTCAGTGGGAGGAAACAGGAGTCCCCAGGAGGTAAGTTTTTACTCTGATTTAATTGTACTTTCATTTATTATTGCAGTTGTTTTAGAACTAGATTTCGCCGCTACGTGTGTGAGTAAAGTCCCTCAGAAAGCGCAGGCTTCAGACTCATCCCTGCACAATCTCTTCAAACAGAGATCCACTTCCTCACTCCCCGCCGTGTTTGACCAATCGATCCCGAGGCGTCGAGGAGCTACAAGTCGCCGTGAGCAGAAGTCAATTTCGGCAGACAGACGTTGCGAACACAATCCATCGCCGGCAGACTTCACTCGCCAAGAATGAATTGTTTACCGAGAGGTCGCCTGGACGGGCCGAACCTCTCCTGGTGTCCAGGTTGTTTATTTCATCTAAAATACGATCTCGGCTGTGTTTGTACAAGCACAGCCAGGCTTTCACACACAGCGGCGGCAGCAGGCCTGAGAGCCGAAGCGGTGGAAGTAACAGTCATTATCTGGGAGTCTTCATCAGCAGCGGCGCATCAGTGATCACCGCGTCACGCCAAATTGTGATTACGCCTCTCTGCAGGGAGAAGAAGGCCTGCTCCTGCTCACGATGGCAGCCTGTTCATCTGGGCTGAGTGGCTCGGCGCATCACCTGCCCTGAGCAGGGTAGTTAGTCCTCGGGACAGATTAGACCTGGACGGCAGCCAGTCATGGACCTGCTCTGTTCTCTCAGCGCCAGTCAGTTGGAGTGTTGAGGGGCGGCGCTCACATCCCTGCTCCCCACAGCAATAACACAGCTCACATCGCAGGAGCGTCCTCCACCTCCCCCGGTGCAAAGACGGTTGCCACGCTGCTGCCGTGTGAGGTATAAACACGACCTCACAGGTGGAAAATCACCGCGTCGACGCGCTCCGCGGCTGAACGACATCAAGTCAGCACGGCTAGTTAGCTTCAGCTTCCACTTTTAAATCGGGACACTCTCCCTCGTAGGAAAATGAAATGAGGAATTCTGATCATAACTGGAGAAGTGCAAAACACAACACAATGGACAGGAAACACTGCAGAATTAACAGAAAACAAAACATTTACAGAAAACACAACGCCCTTAAGTGGAAACACAACGCATTTCTCAGAGCTCAATGATCAAGGGAGTCACGGAAATGGTTGTTCAAATCCCGAGATTTTACAGCAGAGAGCGCCATCTAGTGGGCACTGAAAATGAGGACAGTTTCATGAAGCTTCATCAGCTACCTGTCACCTCTTCTTTCAGTTTGACTTATTTGGATACTTCGTAGCCACTATTTGTTCTATGCCAAAGGATGGTTGCCTCCAAGTCATGCTGAAGTTTAAATCTAAAATATACAGAACAAAACTATAAAGACAACATGTGATCTTCTCAAAGGCTTGGTCTGGTTTCTTCTAAATTTATATCAACAAAAATACAATGCAATACAATTCAGACACTGTGGAAAATGGCGTCCCACTGCAGCAGGGACCAACTCCGCGGTGAATCAAAAAAGAACGATCAGAGAATGACCTGAATGTTTCTGTCACTGTTCCATAAAGCAGATCTGACGCACACTCCCCTGAGTGGAGGCCAGCGCATGTGACACTGAACTCACCGTGAAGCGAGGTCGGACCGATTTCATTCACTTATTCGTATCCTGTGTACGGGTGCAAGCAGTGAGTCATCGGACCAGCAATTATCACAACTGCTGCCTGAGATTTCAGCGCAGCTCCACGGCTCTGTCACCACTGTCACCGTCTGACACAGGCTTATTCCTGCGGCAGTTGCAAACGAAATGGTGCACGAACTGGTACCCATTGGAAGATGCTTTGATGATTCTTAAAGGTGAAAAGCAAGGCTGTAAAACAGATCCGAGGCGACGCCTTGTGAACATAACATACTGGTGATGGGCCCATGAGGCTTCATGAAACAGTGCCCTCATTTTCAGAGCTCAGTAGGTGGCGCTCTCTGTTTAAAAATGATTTCAAATCCAAAGATTTTAGAGCCTTTAAAGCCTCAATGTGCTGATCTTTATTGGGGGCCGAATGTAAAAATGAAGACATCCATTTTTTTCCTGATTTAGCAGAAATCTTTGGCAATATTTTCACAGATTTAACAAATATTTGTGACATTTGAGACACAACACTTCAATGTTATGGCCAATGGTTTAATCTCTGTAAGAGTTAAAACTACATGCTAAATCTAAACCAAAATATTACATCTAAATGTAAATATAAAATCTAAATCAAAATATTACATTTAAATCTAAATATTACGTTTAAATATTACATTTAAATCTTAAATCTAAATATTAAATCTAAATCCAAATTTCAGTTTTAAGGATTTAGATACCCCTTCTGCTCCTCCGTGTGAGGTGCTTACCTGTGATGCAGACTGCGGAGAATGACGCATCACTTAGTAGCGCAGCTCGCACACCTGCCACAATCGCACTTTCTAGTTGCTGCTGGGCAGCCATTTCAAAATCAGACTTTCAGGTGGGTCCCTTTTGGGCGGTCAAGGAGCTCAGGAGCAGAAGGGGGCGTTTAAATCCTTAAAACTAAGATTTTATATTTAGATTTATATTTAATATGTAGATTTAGCATTTAGTTCGAACACTTATGGAGATGAAACAATGGGGCTTAACATTAAAAGGTAGTGTCGCAAATGTAACAAATACTTGGTAAATCTGTGAAAACATTGTCAAAGATTTCTGCTAAATCAGGAAAAAAAAACTGGTGTTCATTTTTACATTCGGCGCCCCATAGACCTTGAGATCGAGAGCTCAAACCCTCTCAGTGGTAGAAGGGGTGAGACAAGATCTTCGGACCTTAAGCTCACATATCATCCGATCATTTCTGACAGTTACAATGATTGTGTTTTTATGATGTTATGCAGGTGACAGGGATTACAAGCAAGAAAATGGTAAACAGAAAATGTGTTTTATCTTTAAAAAAATCCCTCTCTGACCGAGTCATTTGTTACAGAGTTGGAGCTAAACTCACCACAGTGGGGCGACAGTGTGCGGCGCTCACATGTAATCTTGTGGAAAGTCAGATGTTATGGAATCAGTGACTCATTTCCTCTTTGGTTCAGATAAAAGACACTTTCTGACTTAATCTCAAAAGGGGGCCGTATCACTCCCAAATCATCTTATTTGACGCAGCTCCTCCGTTCGAGAGCAAATGGATCTCGCTTTTGAGAATCATTTGAATCCATCTTTCTAGGGAGATTTAAAAATAAATAAATAAACAAGTCGCCCAACTAAAAATGCATTTGGATTTAGCTGTTTAATCTGCTGGGAGAAGGATGTGGCCTAATATACTTCGCCCGCAAACAGACCAATGGCAGACAGTTGACCGACTTTCCCTCTCTCACACACGCGCACAGATGCAGACGCGCATTTAAGTCCTCAGCCTCCGCTCCAAAGGCGCACACACGCGCCCCGGCATCCAGACCAACTGAAAGATGAGGATTGATCCTGTGACGCGCATCTGCAGCTTCTTCACTCGTTGCGTGTAGCTAACTCCAACCAACATCACCAGCGTCGGCGGCGACAGTCATGGATCTGTACGCGTCAAATGAGACTTCAAGCTCCGCGGAGTGTCTCGGAGCGCCACAGAGCGGGTCCGGCAACGGCAGCATGGAGACGCCAAACATCACCTGCAGCCCTGCGACCACTCAGGTGGACCCTCATACGGCCAGACAAGCAGGTGAGGGAACACCTGAACACCCCGCTTTGACCCGTCAGTGACAGGTTCATTTCACTTAAGTTGAGTTAAATGATAAATTAAATTAGTATTTTAAAAACAAAGCTTCAATATTTTCAATGGAAAACAAGCGCAGTGTTATGCTATGTCAGTTAGTTTCAGTCTTCTATTTTAGTCTCACCTCCAGATTCCTTCAACCACTTGTTAAAAAGCACCTTGAGCTTGGAGTGGAAGGTCTCCGCTGCTGTAGACCGCTATTCAGGCTGCGACTGGCTGCTGTGCCATCTGCCTTAATCCAAGGAATGTTTTTTTTCCTTCCCACAATCCTTTGTAATCGGGAAGCACGATGCCGATTTAAATACTTACACATTCAATACTTACACAAAAAGGTCAAAGTATGTGGCAACATGCTATGAAAAGCTTCAAAGTCACTTTACCATTACTTTTTAGGTCAAATCTATTTATTTATGCATTTTATTTAACAATGTAATTTCAGGAACTAAAATGGCACAAGACTCAATATATATATATATATATATATATATATATATATATATATATATATATATATATATATATATATAGACTTTCTGACGGCATTTGCAATGTTGATATCTTGACTCAAACTGGCAATGACATCTGTTTGACAAGGTGACGTCGGAATGGTGCCAGAGTGCAAGTGGAAGACCTTGTCTGTTTCCAAACTGGATATTGGATCATGTAGAAAATGGGTAGCTGCATCATGTTTTCAAGCCCCTCTGCTCGACGTTTGTCTTTTCACTTCTTAATCATCTTGTAATCATCTTGCTGAAATTCAGATGTTTTGGAATCAGTGCCTCATTTCCTCTGTGGTTTGGATACATCCTGAAAGACACAATCCTTCCTCACGCTCAAAAGGGGCTTGCTGTCATATCACAGCATTTTATTTGATATATTTCTTCTGTATATGAGCAAATGGATCTCACTTTTGAGAAAATAATTTGAATCCTTTCTGGGGTGGATTTAAAAATAACTAAATTGATCAGTTAATTCAGGATAAGGCAAAAGAAAATGCAGCCCAAGTCCAGTCGCGGTTGTTTGATTCTTCGAGTGTCAGTTTGACTTAAAACTATTGTAATATGTGAGGTAAACTGCCATTCTCATGTCGCGTCTGTGTTTGCCTTATTCATCATCACACATCAATATTAAGCTCCGAATGGGCCTCAGAGACCACTGAGAAGTAAATGTTGGTGCCCAAGAGAGGAAGTCCGATCCCATTGGTCCGTGTCTCTCCTTCTGCTATTTTAAACCTTGTTGTGTGAATGACGGATTCACAGTACTTCGGTGTGTTAATGAGAAGTGTCGAGGTGCGGCTGCAGTCTCAGATCAGACCTGATACAGTCCGTCACAGTTACACTCCATGATATCAGGATCAAATTGACTGGCTCTGTTTGGTCCCACTGTCACCTGGAGGATTCTGAGACGTTACCACGCTACAATTATAAGGACCAGTCAGGTGCCAATATTTAATCTGTTCTCTTCTGTCTCATTGGAAGTAAAGATCGAAGTACAGCTAATCAATTGTCACCTCCTGTGAAGGGAACCTGAGCTCACCTGGCATCTTACGCAGGATACCCGAGGACAAACGTACATCCAGACCTCGATACCAAAGACTGTTTTGCCCCACAGTCTTCCCTTATCAGTTTGACTATGCAGACCATCCTCTCCGTCATGTCCTCCTCATAAATGTGTCTCACTATCTTGTATTTTCTCTCTCAAACAACAAGCACATTCTTCCAATATCCTCCATGACCATCCCACTTTTGACACCACCTGCAATCTCTATTCTCCTTGTCCTTTATGGAACATTATCGTCTTGCTCTCTGTCGGTCCTCTGTACCCCTCACGTTCGAAACCTCTCATAGGCATCCCACCTCCAACACCACTGTCAACGATCAAGAGATATAATGTCATGATTCCAACTGAACCTCATGGCTCTAACAATTGACTAACAGGTGGCTTTGTTCAGACTTGCTTTGACTCTTATATGTCAAATATTTCTTATACGTCAAATATTTCCCTCCCAAATATTTGACGTCCCTTCACATGGATATTTTTTGTAAAGGTCTGTCACACATGGAGCTCACCATCCATCAGTGGTGAAACTTTACTCTGAAAAAAATATTTAATCTCTACCAGACAAGAAAAAGCACACAGCAGTTTTTGAGGTCTTGACACACCATTCATATTGACGCGTCTATTTCTTGGTGGTGATACCTTGACTTATGAAGGGGACTCAGGCCAGTGACCACCTCAAGTTGTCACTCAAGCTGAATGGAAAACTGTCTTGTATTACCCCGCTTACACCAAGCGTCTCACACAACCACTCAGAAAACCCAGTCTCGGTTTTGACAATTTCCGTTCCAGGTCCACAAATTCATTTTATTTGCTCACTGAATGTCATTCGACCCTGATCTGAGTTTGCCACCAGTCAACCAAAAAAAAGTCGTTCGCTATCTCGACTCTCTCCGCGTTTGCAAACAGCCGCCAGGAGCGGGTTTCACGTCGCCCCTCCGCTCTGCTCTGCCTGTGGCTCCGTGACATTTAGGTTAACCGATAACGGTGACATTTACCGAAGCCGCCGTCGTATATAAGCAAAGCTGTTTCCTCTGATGTGTGAGGTGACACTGGTGCCAGCTGGGGTTCAACACTGACACGTGGAATTCAGATGAGACAAGAAGAAGGCAGGTAAAGAGAAGAGAAGATGGTTACAGTAGATTTCACGATGATGAACAGGTTAACACCACTCCTCTTATGAATTCATCTCACGTTCCACTGCTAACAACCAACCTTGCTAGCACTTCCTGCTCAGATATTGACTCATTGATTCATTCTAGATACCCATGTTCACATTTCAGTCTTTGGTTGTTGACAAGTGCTACTTTGAGCAGCTGGTAGATTTAAGTGTCTTCTTCTACAGTCTGAGGATTTCACACCCTGACACTGTCTCATGCCTTTTCCCTTCCCACACAGCAGGGAGCTTCATTCTTGTGAGCCTCTTCCTAACACTAAACACCAGTTCACATGCCAACGTAGGGTGACTTTGATTGACGCAACACATCCTCACTCCATGAAACATATTGACATCGGGAAAGTGGACTTTTGCGTCCTACTCTGACGGTGTAGGCTGCCTTAAGCGTTTTCGACGGTAGCCCATGTTCCGCCTTCCACGGCCCATGCTGATGTCGTAGCACATAAGATAAAAGAAAGATGGAAAGTGGGGTTTCCTATTGATCTACATGTAATAATTTGTCAATTGCTATTGTTCCTCAGTCACGGTGACTTGCTGATGGCACCATCACCAAGGAGAGCCATATAATATAGCTATATAGCTGGTTATAATTCATTAAAGTGAGCTTCCACGTCTCCCATGTAACACGAAAGGTGGCCTTATGCGTCAACATAGGACGCCAAAGTTCCACACGTCACTATATTACTGCATATATGTGCTATTAAATATGATTCACTACACTATGATGTCAACAGTTTATTACCGTAAAAATACATGACAAAAAGCATCCATGCAATATTGCGCATGGTGGACAATCAAATGTTTCATTTCAGTCCTTGTGTATTGGAAGGTGTTATGCAATCAAATAAACACTGCACACAGAAAAGTCAAAGCTGCAGACGTAATGGTTCCCACTTTCAACGATCATTCCCCGTTTATAACACTTTGGAACCCAGCTGTGGGTTAAAATGATTCTCATTCAGAAGGAAACAACATGTCTTCAGTGCTCCATTGTGAAGGCGCTATTTAAAGAATCCGGCTCCAGCAGGGACTGTGGATGGATGCTCTGGCCGTTTGTAAGTGCCCTTTCAAATCCTTCAATTGACTGTTGATGCAACAATCTTGAGCCAGTCAATCGAAGGAAGGAACAGGAAAGCTAAATATTATTGTGTGCTTTTATCCAGCTAAAACAGGGTGCTGTTTATGAGCTCAATAAAGTGCATCGACGTTTACGTCTAGAGTCTATGGAAGTAAGCCATGAAAGCCAAAGGATCAAGAGAATTAAAGCAAGAAAATTGCATTTTTCAATAAATAAATAACAAAAATATCTGTTCATTCTCAATGCTTCGGAAAACTTGGGGTGTTTTTCAGTTTTTAATTTCAACAGGTCGACTTCGCTCTGCTTTTTTAACCGAAGAACACTTTGAGTAATGTTAGCAGCGGCTAATGGCTAATCACAAAACAAACAACGTTCAATGAGCAGCTAGCTAACCGCAGCTTTTGTAGACTACAGTATAGAATGTTACGTTTTATATGATGATATGAAAGCTAACGCTAGCAGCTCACATGCTAGCTCAATCCCGTCGTAGCCTTTTGACTCAAGTCTTTCTGCATTGGCTTGAGGTTCCTCGGATCTCATGTGATCGTGTCTTCCAATTGTTCTCACACCTCAATGTGGTCACGGATAATTGGTCAAACACTAGGAGCCCGGGGCGCTTCTCCGACTGCAAATGAACCTCACCTTTTCCTCTCGGTCCTCAGGCAAATCCTTGCTTCCTGGATCATCACTGGGCAGATGCTAATCTGCTGAACCCAGTTTAGCAGGTTATGTGTCGGTTATTTCCCTTCATCGCGTGGCTAATCGAGAGCGGCTAGTATCCACTGAAGGCTTCAGGGAAACTCGCCCAGATGGTGGGGATTCCATAAAACTTTTCGTCAGCGTGATCGATCTCTGGTGGAGCGTTCATTTCGCCGATAAATTCAGAGGAAGCGTAAGGAAAAGAAGCTGACACCATCACGCGCAGCAGCAGCTGCAGAGTTGTAGCTATCTGGTAATTATCATGTGGCAGTCCAGAGCTGAACATTCAATTTCACATGTGTCATTTCACCCATATAAATAAACAGACGCTGCTGGAAACCCTGCGGTACAGCAAACGGACACAGCATCCATGTTTGTGTTAGATCATCTTTCTACTCAGGTACTTGTCAATCCCAGGTGTATGGTTTAATTCATGTGTATTTATCCTCATGTGACTGACTGGACTTTTGTCTCCCAAATGAGAACTGACAGCCTGTTTTCAAACAGTTAAGGTGCCCTGACTTTGATGTCTGATCTCCCTGTAAGAAGCACTGTAAAATGTTCCTAAAGTTAAAGTAGGAATCAACGATAACAAATGAGGCCTGGGCTTTGTGAAAGTGCTACTACTTCAGAGAGAGTTCAAATGTCCTTCCTACATGACTAAATGAAGCTGAATTAGAACAGCATTACTGTACTGTAACAGCAGCCACTGAAATGAGAGAATATTCCGATAAGATGAGGAGCGTTCAGTACAGATAATAGATATAACAGATGAGCGTGATGGCGCTCTCTGAGAGATAGATATAGACCTTTTTGATCATTACGGGATTATTTTTGTCATGAAAATGGGAAAACAATGGTTGCCCGACTTCTCATTTCCAAGAAAACAGATAACAGGAACAGATCAATATAAAACTTTCTATTGACGCATTACTTCATGGGAACTCATGTACTTGTCGCAAAACAAAAATTGTATTTGTTTTTTTGGTCATACTTCATTGGTGCAAAACGTCTACTTCCTGTTTATGGACGTTCGGTGAAGCCATCTTGTGTTGCATACTCAGCGTGGTGAGGGTTCTCCCACTTTTCGACCTGGCACGCACCATTAGTGTTACTACTATTACTGGGATCGGTTCCGACCAACCGGTCGTAAGTCGGATTGGACGTAAGTCGAATCAAAATAGTCGACGCGAGGGTTATAGGTGCTACTGTAGTGGTAGATCGCTGTGAGAGAGTGAGATGCTGGGATACTGTGCTGCCGTAAATGCCAGCTGGCTGCCACAATTGTCGTACCCGTTGCCGGGCTGCTACGTGCTGCGGTGCCAGACATTGAATGGCGGTGGTGGTAAGTTCAGCTGGACGTAAGTCGAGCAGGTTGCAAGTCGAATGTTACTTGTACTTTTTGAAATGTGCTGGCCGTGCCGCATCTATATGCCGAGAAAGATCAAGGTACACAATAACAAAGTAGTTGTACTGCGTCAGTCTCATCTTCTGGGCCCACGCAGTGAAGCAGCTTTAAGTTTGAGAGCTTGGTTCTCAATCAAGGCTGGAATGAAGTGGGAAAATAGTCCCTTCCTCCTGTGGGAGTCTCCGACGTCATCATGTCTTCTTGCTCATGGTTGATAGAGCGCAACATCAAAACAGGCGCCTTCAGTTGTAAGGATGCTGTGTCGAGCCCAAAAGCATCAGGTCTCAACGTTCCCTCTGAGACAGAGCTCTGTTCGTGAGTTTAGCTGCTGATCATCATTAGCATCTTCTCACTGGGTCACTTCCTCTGGACTGTAAGCTGTGAAATAATAATGTACTCTGAAGCCCATATTAATCACCGCAATTACTTCATGGCAGCAAACGCACGTGCTCGGAATGATTCATCTTCATCACATGCTGGTTAATGAAGACAGTAAAAAAAAGGCTTTGTGATGGAGGTGATGAATCCTTCCTCTTTAAAGGTAACAAGCAGCTCATGGAAATACAGCGTCGAAGGGCATGTGAGGAATTCATCTCTCTCAGCGATCACCTGTTCATATGTCGCAGTTGGAAATCGACATATTTGCGTCAATATTAATCCGTTTTCCTTGGTGAGCTGATGCAGGCGTGCGAGCGGGAAGTGTGAAAGAGAGTGGAAGAGCCGAGTGAGCGTGAATCTATCTGGGTAAATTTTCATTTTGATGTAGAGAATCATGAATATTCAATGGTGTGCAGGACCAAATGGACTGGAACTGTCATCTGTGTCTAAAACCATTTATATTGTTTTTTAAATGTAAAAGAATTGGCCAGTACTTGTACATGTAATGAATGATTTTTTCCCCCAGTCTGAAATCCATATGTTTTATTCTAAAAAGATGTAGGATCTATTTTTATATTTGCTTAGGTGATGGACAGATAAGTTTAAGTATCCATCAAGTCATTTTGTGATATTTCAATAGATATATTAAGAGCCTGTGCTTCGGTAGGAAAATGCACCCGGCCTTTTCAACAATGGAACCTGATCTCATGCTTCCATGCGTTCTTTACGTTGATATTGCTGTTCACCGATGTATCCACAGGGGGCAGCCCAGAGTCAAAAGTTTAACTCCAAACCAATATGGCGACTGAGGAAGAAGTATTGATAATGTACCTCTTGCACTAAAGAGGAAAGCTGAGGCAGTGTTGTCGGAGGAGGTGGTCAGTGAGGCCGTTGAATATATCGCGACTGGAGGACGGAGAATTCCCGCCATTGTTGTGTCTTCTTCGGGTCTCACTTGAGCTACGTATCAGGTAGTAACAGCAACACTGCCCGCCACAGTTTCCAATGGTACTGCTCCGTTTGGTCCGTATCTGTAAGCTTTGTGGCTTACAGATACGGACTCTGGCTCTGTCCAGATCCATATGTAATGTGACTGTAATACTGATATAAAGTTGAACAAAACTAGACCCTGGCCCTTTGAATGATCAATTCATTTAGAGCAATAGCGACCAAGGGAGATGAAGAAGAGAGTGCTGACAGGGTGGAACGTGTGGAGATGACTGTCAGGAGTGATCTGTGTTTTGTGGAATTCATGTATCAGAAGCACACGTGGGGAAGTTTGGAGACAAAGAGGACATTTTGGATGATAAAAGGAGACCAAGGTGATGAGCGGATGAGTGTGACTAGGAAGAATGATCAAAACAGGTGAAGGTGACGGAGGCCGACCTGCTATGGCAACCCCTGAAGGGAAGTAAAATGAATCTCCAGTGGTGCTTTTTGAAGCCACGCTGACAGACGTTGTAATTTCATAACGCTATAAAGCATACGTGAAAGGATGCTTCATGTACAGTCGGGGGTTAGTGGAAATAATTCAATAGGCTGAGCTCCGGAAGGGCACACTCCGCTGCGTCTGATCTCCATGTCAGGGAAGCAGCAGGTAGCCGGTACGTAAAAGGTTAAGTATTCACACATGGTGAGCTGGTGATAAGAGGGGCTGCAAACGTCAGGCAGGATGTGAGCCGGTGGAGGTGCTAATATCCGAGGGACCTTTAGTCAACTAGTTGTTGCCAGATTCTGTCATAAGATTCTGTGTCCTCCCAGGGAAAAGAGGCTGAAATCATGTTGCAGTGCATGATGGGAATGGTCGCGTGAGTGATGGAAGGCTATTGCTAATGGTCATATTTTCAATCAAGTAGTGCTGCTTGAATCATTATATTGTTACTCAGTCAGGTATGCTGAGGAAGTATATGGCTATTATGGGATGTCCTCAGATCAAAACACCTGTACGCTTGAGTGCGATGCCATTAGCTGGGGAATCAATAAAGAGCATGTTTGCGTTGAATCAACATGTAAATCAGGCAGTTCAATAGGACCCCCTCCTCTCTCCCCCTCCAGATGACGACCACACGCTGAGGATCCTGCTCTACTCGCTGATCTTCTTCCTGAGCGTGTTCGGGAACCTGCTGATCATCGTGGTGCTGACGGTCAATAAACGCATGCGCACCGTCACCAACACCTTCCTGCTGTCGCTGGCTGTCAGCGATCTGATGATGGCCGTCTTCTGCATGCCCTTCACGCTCATCCCCAGCATCCTCAAGGACTTCATCTTCGGTGCCGCCATGTGCAAGATTGTTTCTTACCTCATGGGTGAGCAGATTAAAGGGAAATGGGTTGTCAGGGTTGGAGAATGTGGGATAAGAAAGTGATATATTGAGAGTCAAGCCGTAAAGAAAATGGGGTGCGATCAGTCAGGCGGAGGAGATTTAGTATCTTAGGTGATCATTTTGCCAACAAGACAACGTCTTCCGACCTTTGCATTCCAAAGAGAAAAATCGTTTTTGACTAAATAATCAGCGTCATTCAGAATAACCTTTGAAAAATCTTCAAGAACCGCGCAACATTTCTCACCGAAATTCAATCATTTTTAAAGTACCTAAAGGGTGCATTAACCTTCCAAAGCGATAAGGATCCTTTCATTCCCAGACTAACAGAAGAAACTGGGATTCAATTTGACCTGATGAAGCTTGATAAACTAAGATGTCTGAAGAGGACTTATCGCTTTTCCGATAACACATTTGGCTACAGGTGAAGCTGATAGTTGACAGCACCGGTCTTTGTAGGTAACGGTGTACACTGATATAAAGAAACAAAGTCTGATATGTGAATTGACATTTACAGTCTTTTCTTAATTTCCTGATGAGAAAGAAACAGTTCAAATAAAATCAAACTTTTTCCTGCTGGAGCTACAAACGGGTTTCATCTTCACTCGCTGGTTATCGTCAGTAGTACAGCAACATGATGATGACGCTTTCTAAAGCACTGTTAAGTGAAGGTACTGCAGAGTTTCCTGCAGTGTTCTCTGAAGGGGGGCACCTTTACAAGCTCCGCCCCACTTGACTGGGTTCCCAGAAAATCAACATAGTCAAAGTTAGTCGACGGTTCAGCTAATACCGCTGGTCCAATTGCTGTTGTTGGTATAAAATGCGTCCACTTGTGGAATGCGTCCAGGCGGTCGCATCAAGTCTGGCAGTCACGATCGGATTTTGTGAAATGCGCACTTTCTGAAAAACGTACATTAGCAAAACACAGTATTTGTCAAGCACATAGTTTGAGAAGCCATGGACACATAAACCTGCGTCGACAATAAACCAGGAAGTAGATTCATTCTGTTAGGTTGAATGATGATGGACTGCATGCTTGGCAAAACAACATGCTTGACATATATCGTCCTTCGTTAATATAAACATATGTTAGAAAGTGACATCGAATCCTTCCTCTGAAGTTTAATTTACTCATTTAAAAAAAGTTATTAAATGAAATTGTGTCATTCATCATTCAGCGAGCAATTTCTAATCGGTTGCTTGTACAAGTATTCTACAGTAAGCATGAACAGTCACTTCCTTCACTTCCTTTGATCTAGTACTTCACCAGTCGTATAGGTACAGAATATGTCGTGAATGAGCATTTGTTGCAAAGTTTCTGTCAAGTCTGGAAGATTTATATTATACTTATAGCCTATGATGTTTCTTGGGGATTCATGCGGAGCAGCCGCCATCACGTTTGTTTGCTTTGCTAATGCTACTCAGCTCAGCTAGCGCTTGCCCCAGTCGCCTTGTTGCGATGTTAGTAATTTTCTTAAGTAGTTATAGCTAGCGACCGAAAAACAGGACATTGTGATCCACAACACGGTTAAAAACAGGTCTATTTAGCGCAGCGATCCATAAAAAGACCCGAGGACCAAAGCAGCTTCGAGTTACACACACTCGACTTCTCTACTGTATAAAATATTAGATTCTTATCGGTTGAGTTGTTAGTAGCCGGTGGTCCATGAGCGCCGCTGAAGCTAACACAGCGTAGATCTGCCAGTTCGTTCTTAATGAAGCTAATGGTAATGCGCAGGCTTAATCAAGCTGCTAACTGGATTAGCTAAGTCGCGTCGTCCAACAAAGATAAACACCAATTTCTCTCCCTACGGCGTTACTTTTTCAGCGTCCCATCTCTTAGTCAGGAAATAATGCGGTTTTCTGCGCTGTCGTGTGAAGGTTAATACACATTTCAAATGAAGAATCAATGGCTGTTTCCATCATCACAAGACTATTCTCTACTTTCAGTCACACTGCAGATCGCACTCGCACACACCTACACACGCGGTTGGTACTCCCAGAACGGAGCAGAATAAACAAGGTAAAGATTAATTTCCCCTCTCGGTTTGTCAGGCAGGAGCTGGCTGATTACATCAGTGGCAGGGGCCAACTTGATTTCCTCTGTCGCCGGACTTGTCGCCACCTCACTGTGGTGAAATATGTGTTTAGAAAGAGCCAGACTTTCTGATTGCAGATATTAAAGAACCTGGTGTTTCTACCTGGAAACTATTCCGACTTCCACTTTACCTCCGTCCAATAACGCGTATCAAAGACGACAGAGGAACGCTCATAATAAAGCATGATTCTGTTCACACAGGCATATCGGTGAGCATCTCCACGTTCAGCCTGGTTGCTATAGCGATCGAGCGATACAGTGCCATCTGTAATCCCCTGAAATCCCGGGTATGGCAGACCCGCTCCCATGCTTATCGGGTGATTGCTGCTACGTGGATCTTAGCCTTCATCGTGATGACCCCCTACCCCATCATCAGTCACCTGGAAACTTTTCAGCATCCTGACAACACCACGGGACACAAGTGCCGCCACAAGTGGCCGCTCACCGTCGCGGAGCAGACCTGGTAAGTCCTTCAGACGCAAACACGCGGGGCATTTATGGAACATATTTTTCACATCTACTGTCTCATAGTAAATATTACACTTTCAATAAGCCTGTATTCAGCCACCATTTCTATATCTATAGAAGGCGAGGCAGTTCTGCAGCTAGCTTTTGCGTGGACTATAAGAGTCGACGTCTAGTATGCTCCGCTGAACAAAAAAGTTTTTCAGTTTTCACTCATTTTTGGATCAGTTAAGTCAAACTAAAGGCTAGAGGGCCAAATCCTGCCTGCCACATCACCCGCCCGTGGGTGCCAAAGAGCTTTGAATGTGGACGAGTTGGTGAGTAGCGGACAGTGGAAACTGGAAAGGCACACGATAGCAAAGTCACTCATATCGACCCACGTTGTGATTATTTTTACCAGTATTATATCCCTACACGTATTGAATCGATATCATCTGCAACTGCTAAATAGTTGGTTCTGTTAGCGCTGAGGCCCCTGGCATATTTGGCTCCTTTTGTGTGTGTAAAGGCCCATTTACGCTCAGTGTTTCAGACGTATTTCTACATGTTTCCACAAAGCTTACAGTTGCAAACCTAAACTGAGCAGTACCACAGGAAACTGTGGGGGGCAGTGTTGCTATTACTACCCGATACGTAGCTCTAATGAGACACAAACTATGACACTGCCTCTGCCTCATCCTTTGTGTAAAAGGTACATTATGAATACTTCTTACCCAGTCACCATGTTTGTTTATGAGTTTGTAGTCGTCATAAACTTTTGACTCTGGGCTGCTCCCCCTGGTGGATACATTGGTGAACTATAATACCAAACTGAAGAACACATGAAAGCTTGTGATCAGTGACGCTAACATTGTTTGAAACGGATGGGTACAATTCCGTTCGTAAAGGGAGCATAAATGGGTCTTAAAACAGGTGCTGCCCCCCTCATCAGTCCTGGTCCTGGAATTCAACTGTTGCCAGGTGGCAGCAGCAACTGTTACAGCCACAGTGATGTGATGTGCATGTGCCGCCTTCTAGATTTAAAAGCTTTTACTTGAACATCGCTATAAGCACAACCTTTATTAGGATGTCGACATCAGCTAGTTCACTTACTGTACAGTAGTAACATGAAGACAAACACTATGCAGTTTTCTTCCTGAAATAAAGCAGCCACTGCTTCACACTTTATTTACAAGCACGGTGTAACTCCAGCTCTGCTCTCAGAGTCCAACAGTCGGACACTCGGGAGATTTAAATCAGCCAAACCTCGGGGCGACAGTCTGCGTGTCTGCGAGCGCCTGTGAACCTTCCCAGGACTGAACCGGCTGATGTACTTCCATGTTTGGATGTGAAGTGTGTTCATAACAACTCTCTCTCTCTCCCTGCTGGTCGGAGCAGAGGCAAACTTCAGATTCTTGCAGCAGGCTGTGTGTGCATTCTAAATGATGAATTCAATTGTTATTGGCCCTCTGCATCTCTGTCCTGATGATATTGCTCTCTCTCTCTCAGGTACATTTTGCTGCTCCTTCTGCTGTTCGCCATCCCGGGCGTGGTGATGAGCGTGGCCTACGGACTCATCTCCAGGGAGCTTTATCGAGGCATCCAGTTTGAGATGGGACACAAAAGCAGCTCCCTCAGTGAGTGGATTTACCATGCAGGATGTATGGCGCTGGAGCATACCAGACATTAATAAGAGGATTAAGTGTGGAGGTTATTTTATTTTTTTCTGTAATTTATCTAAGAGAGAAGGTCAGTGGGAAAGGTCAGGGACGAGGGTACTTGGTAGTGTATACTGTATGATGAAGAACGATGACATCTAAGACATGACAAGTCATGAATTAGTAATTCTAATACTAAAATAGTGTAAAACATGAAAATATTTCTGGGAATTAATGGACAAAAAAATGTGCTTCTATTTCTACTACCATGAGCACCAGCTTGACAAACTCCACAGCCACCACTTGCCATTACAAATACTGATCCACTATAAATAATACTGCTACTATTACTTCCATTCCTAACATAGAAAAATGATCTCTTATGTACCACTACATTTATTCCTACCAACACATCACATTCAGGTATTGCTGCTACTAAAACTATTTCTACGGATTTCTACCTTTTCTTCTACTTTAAAATCCATTACAACTGCTACGACTAAACTAACCCTAAATTTTTTATGTCAAAGTTCCTGCTAGTACAAATACCACTGTGAATATTACTGCTTCTACGTTACTTATAATAGTACCACATAAACTACTACTTCTCAATAACCTCATGTATTTCCACTGAAACTACCTCTACGTCCAGTTCTTTACCTGCTATGTACCATACCAAAACTTAAAGTACTGCTACTGTTATTACTAAATTCAATTCTACTACCACTAACATGGCTTCTTAACATGACTTAATCTATGTGGACTGTGACTTCACTAATTTCTGCTTCTACAACTGTCACTGCAACTGCAGCATTCACCACCGCTAGTACAACTTCTCCTGCCATTTCTGCTACAATTTGTTTAATGCACTTCTATAGCAACAACTACTTCTACAATTTCAGCCACTACTATATAATCTTTTCACTATAATACAACTACTGATGGTACTAATACAGTTATTACCACCACTACTGCTGTGACGTCTCATAATAATATCAATTATGATAATAGTTTGTGGTTATTGGGATAGATGGTTCCAGAACTCTAGTTGGTTGTGTTCCGAACAGTCCGTCGTGCAATAATTCAAAACAGGACGTCTTATGAAATGTGTGACGTGGGTGGGATGATGGAGGACTGGATGGAGGTGAGCTGGTTCTGCATTAGAGGATGGAATTAGCTGGCAGCTGACAGGCCTGGATGTCACCATCTGTCGGGTCTCAGAGTGAAAGAGTTGATCTGGAAAAGAGCGTTCATAAAAAAAAAGAAAGAAAGAAAGAAAAAAAAGCATTTTTATTATTATTATTTACGTACTTTGTGGTCGCCAGATCTGTTGATGTAATTCAGACATCATTTTAAAGTCTTACCTGACGGATGTCAACAGAGTCTCGCTAAGAATTAAGACGTCCCATTTTCAATTAGGCTGAGCAGATGTTTTTTTTTAAACCCTGAATCACTCATTTAATCTTCCCAGTGGACAGGAGACTCATCGCAGCTACTGCTTCATGTGGAGCTTCCTCAGCCACTTTCATTGTGGGAGTACGGAAGTTGATCATCACACAGTAAACAAGTGGTGAACCAGAGAGTCTGTCCAGTGATTCGTTCTTTATTACTTCGCTTTTATTTGCATTTGAATTGCTTTTCATTCAATAAAACCATTGTTAGGGAGTTTTATTGCTTCAGTGATTTTCTCTTTCAGTAAGACTGTATTTCAGGACTGTTATGGTTCTGTGGAGGTTCAGGCAAACATTTCAGCTTTTCAATTGCAGCACCTGAAGGTCTGGTGATTATCTCGTCCTTCCACACAGATGTGAAAAACGGCCTGACCTCCACTCCCTCCAGCGACATTAATGATGGCGACGGTTGCTATGTGAACGTCCAGCGTCAACAGTCCCTGGAGATGTCCTCTGTGGCTGCTTCAGGAAGGGCGTCGGAAGCCGACCAGCCTCGGAGCAACACATCCAAGGCCAAACTGGAGGCCAAGAAACGAGTCATCCGTATGCTGGTGGTCATCGTCGTGATGTTCTTCATCTGCTGGATGCCGCTCTACTGTGCCAACACGTGGCGAGCCTTCGACAAGGTCTCCGCCAAGCACGCCCTGTCGGGTGCCCCCATCGCGTTCATCCACCTGCTGTGCTACACCTCGGCCTGCGTCAACCCCATCATTTATTGCTTCATGAACACACGTTTCCGAAAAGCTTTGCTAGCGACCTTCTCTTGCTGTGCCACGCCATGCCGTCGCCGCCGCCGTCGCGTGCTGGGGGAGCACGAAGAGGACGCCATGGCGATGGGCGTCTCCATATCCAAGTTCACCTACACGACAGTGAGCACCATGGGAACATGCTGAAGTGGACGATTCCAAATTCACGGCAGGATTCTTCAGGGATCACCCAGCTTCGGCTTTCAGTGTAAATATCCATCGCTATGTACATTTACTGTGTCTGCTTGATGTTTCCAGAGGTCTTGATCGTGTACACATGGGAGGACCACCACACCCACTCGCTGTTTATCATCATTCTGCTGCCTTTTTGGCCTCAAAGTGCCTCCATCTCTTTACTGCCTCATCATCAAAGGACATTGGGAATTGATCCTCTGGCTTTCATCTTGACAGACGTGAAATTTGGCTGATGTTCTGGTGTGTTTCAGTGGGTGGAATTGCTTAAAGATATTACAATGCTTTAACATTAAATGCCAGATTTCTGTGAGACTTTGACGGTCAATATAGGTTTGTGTTTGACAGTGAAGACGTGTCAGCATGATCATTTTTCTTTTAGCGCAACAACAACAACAGAAAAAAAGTATTCCCAAGACATAAAAAATGAACATGAATACAAACCTTATGAGTACAGCAAAGGAATTGTGGATGCACAAGCCTCTGGAGGTTTTCCTTCAAGGTGATGGAGGAATGTGTTGCTATCCCTCCGTCACAACTGGAAGTGAAAAAAGAAAAGGTTTCTGGTTCAACTCTTGTAGAAATATTTGTAATAAAAAGATTGTTTTCTGACTTCATTGGATGTAGCATTCGTGTCGCCATGATGTGGTGTCGACTTATTGAACTAGCTAAAGACATGTTGGAGAAAATGTTGTGAAAAGTCCCTGATGTGTTCAATAAATTCTATCTAAAAAGCTGGTCCGGTGTGATTTAATGTCTGAGATAGCCATTGAAGTCGAGCAAAGAAAAAAGACACGTTTCCAGAATCTCCTCCATGTTTCAGGTAAGATGGACTTGCTAGCAGTTGCTCTCTGTTTTTCATACAGAGGAGGAAAGATGTTTCCTCAGGTGAGCGCAACGGACAGATTTCCCAACGCTGACTTGTAATGGTCCTTCACCTCTTAGTTATTAAAGCTAGTTGCCATCCATCTTCACGATCCTTCTCCCCTTCATCTATCGTCTTCCTCTTCCCATTTTCCTGGCTTCTCCAACATTCTTCATGTACTGTATCTCCAGTGCAGCTGTACCTCTGACAAACAGTGCTGGTGACTGACCTCCCGAGTCGCTCCCAATGACAGCATCACTCATCTCTGCCGTAAGAGTGCAGTCTTCAGTTGAGCTAATGGAAATGACCCACCTGGCTTTTTCAATATTCATCATCCGCCAGCTACTCCATAATGTGATCGGTACAAACCTTCGCTCCTGTCATTAATCTGAGGGTTGTCACTAACTTGGAAAGGTGAAACTCTACTGCGACTTGTTTTTAGCCAGCTTGATTCTTTTCATGAGATCTACATCTGTCGCCTAAACCCCACTTTGCTGCATGATTCAAGCTGAAAGTCTTTCTCCAGAATCAGCTCCAGCACCTGATATTTCACTCACTTTGTGCCTTCTCTGACAGGAACAAGGTTCTTTGCGGAGACACAAAGCGTGTGTTCAAAGTGTGTTTAATGCATCTCTCACAAAGTGCTCGACCACAGAGTGAATCACTTAAGACTTAGAAAAATGCCTTATTATAATCTGCAGCTCGGAAATTATGGAGTTGGATTCTTCAATGGGAAGTTAAAGCTCATTTAATTCCAATGACATGGGGGTGAGGATTTGATGGGGCAACACATATTATCAAATAAAATAAAGATACAGTGGTACCTCGGTTTTCTAATGTCCCGGAATTCGAACAAATCGACGCGCTTTGTTATTGTGTATAACGCAGCCTCTGTATGCAGACGTGTCCCGCTAGCTACATTTACTGACTGTTTCTTCTTCGTATTGAGGTGTAAAACCTTTCCTGTCTCCGCACTGGACCGTGGTAGAGTGTCACAGGGGAGGGGCTCGCTCTCCACACCTCCGAGGCTGGAGCACTCCAGGATTTGATGTCCTGTTGTGGGCTGGAGCTGGGACCGGGATGAGGCGAGTCTGGGACAGAGCGTGACTTGGTTTATGACTTTGTCACAGCCAAACTGCACAGAAGCGCACATTCAGAGCTGGACACGCACCGGGCACCTCTTCACTTCTGGAGAGACGTCACTCACTCGGCAACCCCTCCCACATGCAGCGGCCACACACATAGAGGAACAGCCACCTGCAGCAGACACTCTACATTCACTCCTACAAAAGACTATTTTAAGGCTCGGAACGCATTCTGTCTTTTTCCATTCATTGTAATGGGAAAAATCGATTCAGATTTCAAACAAATCGCTTCTTGAACGGCCGTCTGGAACGGATCGTGGTCGAGAACAATGGTACCACTGTACATAAATGCATAAAAATAATGCAATTAAAATTAATGTAAACTAAATAATAATATGCTAGAATCTTTCAGGATTGAATCTTACAGTACTGTTTTCAGACACATGGGCCACATTCAGCCTGTAAAAAAAATGACGCAATATCTTGACATTTAATATGAAACACACACTCCCATAACTCAAAGCACAAGGCCCATAATGAGCTGCAACAGTTCTAAATTGTATCCTGGTAAAAGACGTTTTGGATAGGTGTTAATCCCGTTTCGCCCTCCACTGGGATCGTACTGGATTTTGACACCTCTGCTCTCGTAGAAACACACATGAAAATGAACAATGGCATTTTTCATTTCAACCTCTTCTCGTGACTCTCACTCAGGTGGTTGGTCGAAGCGGCGGAATCTGTGTCGACAAAGTTGATGCAGATTAAACCAGACCTCTGAGAGTTGAGCATCTGGGTGTTTTTCATTAGTGATCATGTTCGCCGTCTCTCGGGCGGATTTTGGATTACTAGTTGGCATTAAACTAATGAATGAAACCGTCTGAGTACACATCTGTGTCACTGCTGTAGTATGAAATACTATGTGCAAATGAGATGGATTCCAGCGTTCTCTTTTATATTCTGAGAAAGAAAGTGGTGTTATTTCATCAGAGCTGTGGTGTGTAGTGTTTGTTGTTTACACACAGTAGCCAGCCGCCTCTTTCAGTCTTTATATGAATCACCACGCTACATGATGTTTCAGAGTGTGCAGGAGATGGAAACTGATACCGTAGAATAATGATGTGAGAAGGATTTGCATCATTTTCAAAGTGACATCAATTCAAAAGTTGGATTACATTAGCTCTGTGCCGTGAGAATTTATGTTTCCTGCTGGTCGGAATCTGCAGTTTTCCATCTTGGCTCGCGTTTTCGGAGGATAATACAGCAGTGAGGGAGCAGATTCATGGCTGTTATTGCAGATTCTGTTCACATGCGAGAAAGGCGAAGATCATCTGGTTAATGTTTGTCTATCTAAAGTGTGAACAAGGCGTCTGACTGACTTTGGAAAGTTTGAAACTATTTCCAAGGGCTAAAAAATAAGACACTCAGTCTTGGGATTGAGTATTTGGGCTGCTGGCGAAGCAAAGAGGTCCACTCTGCCATGTGCCCTGAAACCTCCTTCAACTTTTCTGGGGTATAACAAAAGTTTTTCCAGGTCAACAGAGACACATGTTCTGTCTGTGCAAGAGCATCATACCTATTGCTTGGAGCATCTCACTCGGATGGTATGCACAGGGCAAGACAAAGGGACACATGGTAGGATTGTGAATTGAGTAAATGGACGGACATCACGGAAGGTCAGACAAAAGGACAAAAGGATGGACAGATTGATCAGCTAACAAAGACAAATGGACAAATGATGGAAAATGGATGGAAAGACAGACAGACTTATGCGAGATGGAACAGGCAGTTGAATAGCCGGACAGTTTGATGGAAAGTCAAATGGATAGAAAAGTGTCCAAGGGATGGACAAATGGACTGAAAGTCTGATGGACAGATGGAAGAAATGAATGCAAAGACAGAGAGACAGATGGACAAATGTAAGAAAAGATAGCTAGACAAATGGATGCTAAGATGGACAGACAGATGGACAAACATACGGAAGGACAGACTGATGGACATAAAGATGGACAGACAGATGGAAGACAGATCGAAAGATGCACAAACCCAGAATGACAGATGCACACATTGACAAACAGACAGATGAACAGACCAACAAACAGACTGGTTGTATTTTAGGTGAGCATACTTGTGACCAAGGAGACACGTCTCGAAAAATGGTTTAAAAAATTACACAAAGTAGTGGGGCAAAGCTGCAGAAAGCGAAAGTGGAAAAGACAGTGTATAAAACAGAAATTGAATGGACCGTTTGACAGACATATGAACCAGTAAACACGAACATTTTTCCCATAATTACATGGTAAAGATGCACTAAGCAGGAGTGTAAAACACCACATTCATTTTTTCCATTTGATGGACAGATGGGAAAAAAATGAATGCAATGCATTTGAATGCATCACAGATGGTCAGACAAAAGGAAAAAAGGATGGACAGATTGATCAGCTAACGGAGGGAAAGACACATGGATGGACCGATGGACAAACGGACAGAAAATGGATGGAAAGACGGACAGACTGATGCGAGATGGAACAGGTAGTTGAATAGCTGGACAGTTTGATGGAAAGACAGATAGAAAATGTAGAAAGGGACAGATAGATGGACATATGGCCAGAAAGTCTGATGAAAATGATTGCAAAGACGGATGCACAGATGGACAAATGTAAGAAAAGATAACAGACAAATGGAAGCAAAGACAAACAGATGGACAAGTAAAAGGAAAGATAGACAAATGGACGCCAAGATGGACAGATAGATGGACAGACAGGTGGACAAACATACAGAAAGATGGACTGAGAAACATACGGAAAGATGGACTGACAAATATACGGAAAGACAGACTGATGGACATAAAGACGAACAAACGGATGGAAGAAACACAGAATGATGGATGCACACATTGACAACCAGACAGCTGAACAGACCAACAAACAGACTGGTTGTATTTTAGGTGAGCATACCTGTGACCAAGGAGACACGTCTCGAAAAATGGTTTAAAAAATGGTCCAATTTACACAAAGTACTGGGGCAAAGCTGCAGAAAGCAAAAGCGGAAAACACAGTGTATAAAACAGAAATTGGATGGACCGTTGGACAGACATATGAACCAGTAAACACGGAAACATTCCCCATAATTACATGGTAAAGATGCACTAAGCATCAGGGTAAAACACCACATAAATAACTGCGAAATAGTGGCCAGTGGCGCAGATAAACACGGTTAATTCAATGGCATTTTATTCTATTCACCGACAAGCACGGCGTTCAACATGGGACACTCTGTCCCTCGATCCCCCAGCGATCATCTGTCAATCACAAGAACCCACCAGTGTCACCGCATCAGGCTGATTACTCACAGGAATGCAGGAAACAATAGCCGCGCACATTTCCTGCGAGTGAACTGAGCGCGCGTCAGCAGCCACACAAACAAGCCTCCGAAGGTAATTGCTGCGTACACTCATTGGTGAGTAAGTGTGTGATGGATGGCCATTGATTATAGACATTTTTAATCAATATTCTGCCTTGAAGGAGGAATATTAGTGTCCCGGTGATTTATGGGTCACTGAGTCTGTTGAGGCACTCGAGGTTTCAGAACATCCAAGCACGTCATACCTGATGCAGATAGCGGAGGAGTCCTTCATCTTCCATCTTCTCCGTCACATAAAAGACATGACAGGAGAAGCGGGGAAATGGAGCGGAGAGTGTCTTGTCATGCAGAACACATTGGTCCTGATAGAATTCGCCGCACGTTACCCGTAGCCCGAGCGACAAATGTGTTCTTCTGATGGGAAAAAAATATACATCAAAGGTGCTGATAAATAGATGAGCTGGCGATTCTGACACACGTTTTTGGTGGGATTCCGATTGCTTTCTGTATGCATGTGCTTGTTTGGCACTCCAGTTTCCTCCCAGTCCAGTAACATAAAGCGATTACTTTATGATTCTAAATTGTCCTGTTTCTGTTGGTCCTGGATTTATGGGCAAGCCATTGTTTTTAATGGTAAAAAAGGAGTCCATCAGGGAGGAGACCATGGAGCTGGCCCTGCCTCTCACACCCACCAAGGTTTACTGGGTTTGAACCTGCACAAAGGTGATATGAGATCCTCTGGAGAACCAGGTTGTGTACCACCCTCAGACATTCTGCAGCAGTATATAGAAGGAGAGGGCAGGTCTGCCAACAGTATCAGGTGTAAATAAACAATAATAGAGTGTTTTTTGCGACACTTTTTCTTCAGCTAGTTTCTTATATGAAGTTCACAGGGACCAGCACATTCGACAAGCACCTGAGAGACGTACATTATAGCATGGTTTGATGGAGCTGTGGCACTGGTGCAAAAAAGGAGAGGTCAAGGTTGGGTGATGGTGTGAGCGTCTCAGTATTCCATACTGTCTTTTAGACAGAAAACCAATCCATCTGATGAACATGTTGTGTACTTCCTATTTGCAATAATCATCTGTTCATTTGGGAAATTTCATCAATCTGCTGGCGTGTGAGGGGTTGAGTTGCAGAGAAAATCAGAATCAGAATAGAATTTATTGCCATGGTCAGTGGGGGTCCCACCAACTAGGAAAGTGCTTCGAAATAAAGTGCTGTTAATAAAATAAAATAAAATAAAATAACAAAGGCTGATCACAAGTTTAACAGTCTGACGGCCGAGGGGAAGAAGCTGTTCCTGTGACGGGAGGTTCTGGTCTGGATGGACCGTAGCCTCCTGCCAGAGAGAAGAGGGACAAACAGTCCATGTCCAGGAAGAGAAGGGTCGGCTCTGATCCGACCTGCACGTCTCTGGGTCCTAGAGGCATACAGGTCCTGAAGAGATGGCAAGCTAGAATCGATCACCTTCTCAGCAGAATGTACGATGCGCTGCAGTCTGCTCTTGTCCCTGGAGGTGGTGCTGTCGTACCAGACAGTGATGGAGGAGGTGAGGATGGACTGGATGATGGCTGTGTAGAACTCCACCAGCTCTTCGTTGGCAGTCGTAGTTTTCGTAGCTGCCTCAAGAAGAATATTCTCTGCTGGGCCTTCCTGATGAGGGACCTGATGGTTGGCTCCCATTTGAAGTCCTCACTGATGGTGGTGCCCAGGAAGAAGAAAAGAAAAGAGAAAACAGAAACAACAGAACAGAAAAGAGGCCTACACTTCCCCTCCTGTTTTCCTAGGGAGACAGCGATTTCTGAAACTTGTCTTGCATCAGTCCCACGGTCTCCTCCTTCTCAGTCTTACACGTTGAGGTGACTTCCAATAACAAACGCGACTCGAGAGGCAGCAGGATGCAGTTTAACCATTCAGATGCAAGTAGCATTTGGTGTAAATGTATAAGGACATTTCGCCTGGTTGCATATACAATTCTCAACTACAATGACTGTAGTTGAGAAGAGGAACATTGAAAGAGTCTAAACTAATGGCTCTGCTTCCAAACGTAATATTTATCCACTGTGTATTGGCACGTAACTTCAAATGTCTGCATCCATCTGATCCCAGACAGAAGATCTCTCAGCTAGGTGGAGGACGTACATGTGTAGGTGAGCTTGCCGCACGTGTTGCAGGACATTGACTATGTGTCCGTCCAGCGAAATGCTAAACCATGGCACCACGGTCATGAGTTGCCAGAAGATGTGATGGAAAGTCTAATTATAGTGAGAATCAATGAGGTTCGAGGATACGGGCTGTTAACCCTCCAAAGGTTATGACAACAATTCACGTTGAAACTTCAATATGCACCCAGTTAAAGTAGACTTAATGATCCAATAATGAACTCCTGATGTTGATGATGTTTTTATGGTTGGTCATTTATCACTGTGGCTTGATAAAACACAACTTTCCACTTCAATGGGAGTGAAACTCTGGTGGCTCTGCGTGGAGTTGGCCTTCTCCCTCTGTGTCAGGGTGGTCCAAGATTCTGTTCTATGTCTGAGTAAATTCTTAGTCTCTAAACTGATTGTGGGTGTGTTTGCTTGTCTGTTTGTATCAGCAGACCAGTGCACCCCTGTCCAGAGTGTCCCCTACCTCTTGCTCCATGTAGCTGCAGCAGAGTCAAGTCACTTTTGGCAAATAGTGGTGGCAACAAACAGGTGGCTGATCCCGCCTGTGCTCTGCGCTGGAAAGTTTAATGTCTGTGAAAATGATGACGGTTTTCAAGAGGATAGGATGTGAATGCAGAAGCAGAACAAGGACCAAACCAGATGGAAACTCCCAGAACCCGCCCCACCACGCAGCTGCTGCTCATCAGGGACGGTGATTGGGACTCCCGCGGCTCCAAAAGCAGAAAACAACACAAGGGAGCACAGCTGCAGCCCTGAAAAGAAAAGGTGAATCCATCACACTGTTGCGTGTGAAATTTTGATTCTGGCTATATATATCCTAGAAAGTTTTAATGAGTTATTGTGCCGAGAGGCTCCACAGTTTGAATAGTTGTAGACAATGAATGTGATGCATTTGGTTCTGGTGCTCATGGGGGTGGGTGCATGAGAATAAGGCCCCTGGGCAGCACAGCCAATGTGTGCTCATTGAATAGCTCCTTCCTTCTCCAGACAAACAGCAGCTCTCAAATGACGCTGCTGTTCCATTAATGGAGGCTAGTTAGCCTGTTGGAGTGCAGCAATGTGTCTGGAATAGGAAACTATTGGCAAAAACCTCAGTGAGTGTGTTCCCTTGGGCAAAGTCTACATGCTCCTCTGTCATATTCAAATAGGAGCAGGCCGCCATCTTGTTAAAATGCTAATTTAGAGCCCTGGAATATGTCAATGCCACAAAGACCCTGCTCTGGCGTTGCACTTGGACATGCAGCTGTTTGAACTCACGGTCAATTCAATTGGACAATATCACAAAGAAGAATCCCGAAACCCGGGTACCTCCAGCGTCATAACCGTAGCTCTGGAATTTAGCACAACAATATTATTAATATTGATGGTAAGGAACATTCCATTTAATTTAACAGTTTGCTCTCCAGAGAACAGGGAACCTTTGTAAGTGCAGGAGTTCCTGGTCCACTGATGCACAAGACATGTGGAAGCCAGGATGATAACAACAACAACAAACATGGAGGAATCCCTGAACAAAAGCAAACAAAAGAAGCCTCTTTACTTTTGTTCAGGGATGTTTTTCGCTACACAATGGCCAGGGTTTCCACTACTCTGAATGGACTTGACATTCTTATAACATTGAAATTCTTATACCAATATTTTCAAGACATTAGAAGAGCTTTAGTTTAAATAAGGTGATATAAAAGCTTCAATATTGCCACTATTATGATTTATTGTGCTAGTGTCAAACTGATGCAAAATAAACAATATTTTGTTATTTAAATGTATGTATGGGTCCATCATTTGATTCGGTAATATCAAATTGAAAAATGTGGCTTCTTGTGGCAAATATTCTCATACCATTAAACTAGTTAACTAAAGTTAACTAGATTTTTATATATATATAGTCAAACATTGACTGGAGAGTTGAACGAAAGTCACATTAGAATATTTAGCTGTGACAATATCACAAGTATAGCAATGTTTATCAAGTTAGACAGGCTGTATTTCCTTTTTATTTCCCGCTTCAAACTTGAAAACATCTTTCCGCAGCCTGTTTTACTGTGGAATGAGAGAAATGTAAAACATCTAACTTGACTCTCCACCTGCAACATTCAATTATCAGTGGGAAATATCCGTCACACTGACGTTGAATTAATTATGGTTGGGGATGAAACATGCCCAGATGCGGAGAATTCATTTTGTGGCAAGCGTACAGCCAGAGACACACTTGAAACCTAATTTTAGTGAAGGATCCGTTCCATCAAAATAGTTGCAGGTAATCACTGCTGTCATCTGTCCTGAATTCTCCCATGATTACCGGTGTTGTCTGGGGAGGGAGGGACGGCGGGTGTGTGCAGCGTTCATCTTCTTAACTGGAATGAATAATAACATGCTCCTGAAACAGAGGCTGCCTTTGAGATAAGACGCCCAGAGTTGTTTCTCTGTTGTGTTGAGGCCATGACTGTTTTATGCCAAAGTGCGTTTGGGTTTCTTGGTCTAGGATGGTGGAATGTGCCTTGGGTTTCATCTAAAATGGGCAGAGTGAGCAGTGCTAGATGGGAAATCATGGTAAGTTTCTGTGATGTACCTGTTCAAGAGTCTCTGTAGGGTGGAGAGGCCGGACCTGGGCTACAAGGCACATGATTCCTGCAACCTTTTTCTCCATGGATGGCAACAGGGAGAGGATCAAAATAGAATCCCTTGCATTATAGGACGCCAAGTGAGGCGTCTCAGGCGTCCTGACTCGATGCCGGAGCTGCCGCCTGAGTGAGGTATTCTGGACATCTCAACTAGGAGGCCAACACTCCGGAGAGAGTCTGTCTTCCAAATGTCTTGGGAATGCCTCAGTATTTCCCCAGTAGAGGAAGTACATGGACCAGATAAGCAGGAGAAAATGTTTGGCCAATATATAACCATCTCTATCACTAGGCCAATGGCTCACTATGGTGCATCATAGAGTGTGTCGGTGTTGCTGGGTTTGAATGAACATTTCCGCCCATCGGTGACGGCGAAGTCTCACAGGAATATCAACGACAAACAAATTCTCTTTATTAATATGGATTTTGATCTGTCTCCATTAACCTCAAGCAAATGTCTCATGTTTAATGACACAATTCAATTTATCGAGCATTAAAAATCTCATCAACCTTTCAACTCTTTGTTTCCGTCCGACCTCTCTGACGCCCAGAGGTGTGAATGACTGTCTCTCTGGGGGTTTACCAGCAGAGTAATCAAATCTATCCACACTAATTGCTGTTTCCCCTCTTCGCCACTCATCACAAGTGGAACCAGCGCCGAACAGAAGCAATTAGGCTGACAACGTCGCATTTTCCGGCTCTATGATGTACATCACAACTTGGCTGTGTTCTGATGAAGCTGGGCTCTACCCCCCGGCATTTACCGACTTGTGTTAAAAGTGAAACTCCAAAGGTCCCAAGAGAGATGGAGATCGTAAAATATCCCTCTATTATCTTCCACGTATACTTTTAATGGGGTCCTCCAGGTATTTGGCAGGAGGTGAGGCACACCCTGGGCAACTTGTTGGTCCAATTTACTACAGGATAGCCTCAATAGATCTTCTCTTCATTCAAAGTACAGTGGTACCTCGGTTCTCGACCACAATCCGTTCCAGACGGCCGTATGAGAAGCGATTTGTTCGAAATCTGAATCGATTTTTCCCATTACAATGAATGGAAAAAGAAATAATGCGTTCCAAGCCTTAAAATAGGCTTTTGTAGGAGTGAATGTAGAGTGTCTGCTGCAGGTGCGCTGTTCCTCTATGTGTGTGGCCGCTGCATGTGGGAGGGGTTGCCGAGTGAGTGACGTCTCTCCAGAAGTGAAGAGGTGCCCGGTGCGTGTCCAGCTCTGAATGTGCGCTTCTGTGCAGTTTGGCTGTGACAAAGTCATAAACCAAGTCACGCTCTGTCCCAGACTCGCCTCATCCCTGTCCCAGCTCCAGCCCACAACAGGACATCAAACCCTGGAGTGAGCGCTCCAGCACCTCCCCTGTGACACTCTACCACGGTCCAGTGTGGAGACAGGAAAGGTTTTACACCTCAGTATGAAGAAAAAACAGTCCGTAAATGTAGCTAATGGGACACGTCTGCATACAGAGGCACGTGGGTCAGCTGATCGGTCTGTGCACGTTATGTTTTTTTCTGGCTTTTTTCGGGGGCATTCGAGTTCTGGATTTTCGTTCGAAATCCGAAGCAAAGAAATCTCGAAATTTTTGTTCGAACTCCGATTTGTTCGAATTCCGGGACGTACCACAGTATATGGAGTTTAGGTCAGTTGTGCGGATCCCAGTGTATATTGAGGACACGTCTGGGCCACATACATTTTGCAACCAGGGACCCAAGTTACTCTCAGTGAAACAGGTTTTGACCCCATTTGTCTCATTCAATTGTTTCACTATGGAAAGAAGAGAAGCACAACATGTTGTCTTTCGACATTTACTATCATGTCTATACACTTTAACCTCAATGAACCTCAATGATTGTCTTCCTCTTTTGCCCAGATCTTTCATTTATAACATTCTTCATTCTCCATATGCCCAAACCAGAGTCTCGCTCTCCTACTGTTCCCTAACTGCATTGAGTTTATACACCAACATACAGTACATTTCAGTGCCATTGACTCTCAATTGAAGGACCACGTGTTGATGTACTGATAGAAACCGTCATCACAGATCAGGAAAACAGATTTTTTACTCTGGGAAATACAGTCTAAAATACTGTACACTTTCAGGTATCTTTTTGTTGGAACCCTTATGGAATCTAAAGCTGTCAAAGGTTGCAAAAGAGCCAGTTCAAGGCTCAATTCGACAGCAGACGTTGATTGGGGTGAAATCAAAGCGGGTTGTTTCACATCATGTGGCAGAGTGCGACTTTCCGAAAATGTCAAATCTGCATCCATTAAGTAGAATGACGATGACTATTATGGAACTGCCAAACTTGGAGTTGTCTTTAATGCAATGTATGCAGGTTGCAAATATAAACATGCACAGTGATGACATGGGAAATGAGGAAAGAAGAAGGGGTCCGTCTTCGGAACAGTTTTAATCTAAATTATTCACATGAAGTCCACCAGTCAATGTCCAAATGACAACACATGACTTCAAACTTGACACTGACGGGTTTATGTCAGAAACACATAGCTTAGATCAAATTTAAAAGGACAAAATTTGAAAGGCAGTCCCCTGCTGGCAGAATTGGCCGTCCTGTAACAGAAGATTTCGTTTGAAACACAATGTTTCAAATGTGTTTTCTGCCCATAATAAAGGCAGGATGCACCTCCCTCTGCTCTTCATTTCATTTAAAACCACATTGGTTTATATTCTTTCTGTATCTCTTATTCTAACTGACAACTGTACATAAGACATACATAAAACATAAAAAAACATAACAACAAACATAAAAAAATCCAAAATCATAGTAAAATCACAAACATTTCAAGAGTTTTTTTTTTTTGCAAATGTATTTTTCAGTTTAATTTCCGACAGCTGCAGTTGTGAAAACACAGCAAAGAACACCACTTCAGTCGCTCCACCACGTAAAGCGGGAGATGGACGGACTATGATTTGATGTTAATCTGCAAGCGAGCCAGCAAACAGAAGTGAATTTGTACAAACATAAAATCCTTAAAATCATATCATTTTTATGGAAATTGCACTCCGTCCCAGAGCGATGATGGATTAAGCGGTCAGCAGCTATTTGCATCCTTCCCGATTGACAGTCTGTCCCTCAAAAGCGCGACTCTCACAGTGGTTGCTCCAACATTCGCGACAATATTGGGTTCAGAGTAGGCAAACATTCTCCATCACCATGGCGCCAACATGCTCCACTCACACTTGGCATCTGTTCGTCTTCCGACTCGCTCACTTTTCAGACCGAAGTGAATCCAGTGTGTTCGCCTACGTGGTTTCCACGGTCGTATTCTATTACTGTCCACACATGATCTGTGATTGACCGTAACTCTACCTCAATATTTTGCTCTCCTAAGTCCTCCCTGCCTCTCAAATGAAACGGACTGTCCCGTTTCACGAAGACCAAATAAGAGATAAAGTCTCACTAGTGCGTGACACAGAAAACTCTCGGCCTTGGCGGCCAGGGCTTCCACCCACAACAGCTTAACTGACTGGAATCCCCTGTTGACGTACGAATCTGAGAGCTTAACTGAAGAATCGAAGCGAATACCAAAGCTTGACCTGGAGGCTAACTCTGCCCACATAGCAACTATGGGGAGACAGATAATCTGATGTTCCTAAGATAAAGATAAGAAAACTAGCCAATGATTTCAGCTTAGAGGTCAAGGGATAAGCATTGGCAACACAACAAAACATGAACATATCAAAGTGTTTCTACACGTGTAAAGAACCACAAAATGTAATTGATGCTAGACAATAGTAGCCATTTGAGGAAGCTTAAAAATATTGTGTCCTGTTACCTTTTTTGTGACGCGTCCCCAACATGCCCACGTCCAAGCGGGTGTTGCCCTTCTAGAATTGGTGGCGGTTACTGGACTGAGGGAAGCCTCTTAACTCCCCTGTGATCAACGTTGGACAAGTGGAAGAAATTGGATGGATTGGATTTTTCTGTTGACATTACATTTATTTTAATCCAAATAACTTACTCACGACAAGAATTGGCCTCTATATTATTGTGTCCTGCGTGTCTGGGTTTAAAGGCCCATTTTTGCTCCCTTTACGCACAAGGTTGTACCCGTCCGTTTCAAATAATGTTATTATCATTGATCAAATGCTTCCATGCGTCTTTACATTGGTATTATTGTTCAACAATAGACACCAGAGGGGAGCGACTGGAAGACGGAGAATTTCCGCCATTGTTATATCTTCTTCGTGTCTTATTTGAGCTAAGTATCAGGTGGTAAGAGCAACACTGCCCCCCACCTGCTGCTGTGCTACTACTACTCTGTAATACTCTGTAACCTCTGACGAAATGCGAAATACGGACAAAATGTACGCAGCGCACCAATAGAAGACCGTATGTAACACTGAGCGTAAATGGGCCTTTTGGTCGCTCAAGACAGAAAAGTCAACTTTTTTTTTCTTTAGGAAAAACGTGCGCAAGGTTATCCCAAACTTAAAGTCACTCTGAACCTTTGTGTTACAACAAACGTCTGGTTTTGCGCCTTAATGAATGGAAATATGGAGAATTAATGCATAGAAACACAGCCTCTATCAAAGGTCAAGGTTCAGCGATGCTAATGAGCTAATCCGGATCATCCGTGCCACTGCTGTGATTGGGTCAATATCCGGCCGGTGCCAGTGGGGTGAATGTCAGTGTGAAAACACGCTGCTTAACTGTGACTTTAAAGTTTAAGTCGTACCTGCAGGTGAAGTCGGGAGGAGAGCAGAAGTGTTGTAAACATGCGTGACACTGCAAACGTTGACTTCATAAATGTGGCTGAACCAATGAGTGTGACTCGCAGTAGAGTTTGTTTTTTTTTTTATTCAGGTGCAGTGAGACGTTTGCAAAGTGTCGCTATTCTTTTGAAAGAATGTTTACGTTCATTTGAATTGAAGAGGTTTCTCATTACTTCTCGCACAAGCTGCATCAACGTGAGGACGCCCTCAAGGTGTTACTTGGTCCAAAGGCATCGACGTGTCTTCACCAGCGCATCAGATGAAGATCCTCCAGGTCTTGTTCTTCACACCTCCTCCTCCATCACAGTCGCAACGGAAGGCACAGGATGATCGGCTACCCTCGTCCATCTCCAGGAAGGACATCAGACGCCTGAACTTCCTTCCCAGCCTCAGGCTCATGACCTCTGCCCTTGTTTTCTGGACCATGACTTACCCTTGGAAACCTGCCAGGTGCTCTGGGATTGACCATTTTTGCTCGCACCCCGGACTACCAGAAGAGGCACTTCAGACGGATGGATGGAGGCTTTTGTCACCGAACTCTTCCTTTGTTATTATGCTTGATATCCTTGATATACCTTATTTCACAATAATTAAAATGAAATATATTTCTTACATTCAACATCTCTCACTGATACCTCTGAGGTACTGTAAAAAGATCACTACAGAAGACTTCATTTTAATATGTCAAACTCTCCTCAAAAATCCGATTTATTAGCAAGAAATGGCCATTGAGTGTCTTAAAAAAACACAAAGGGAAACCAAGAAGACGAATAGCTTTGTCAAACCAACTCCAGCAACAATAAATCAAGGAGACATCCGTGTTAAACAGAGAAAAGAAATCTCTTTTTTTGCAGCCCCAAGGTTAGACCAAATGAGTTTGTTGGCTTTGGGAGGGATTGTAATTGAAGAGAGGGCTTGATGTGCTGAACCGGTTTTAACCCATCATTTTACACCCATCTACACATCTGTTTATTGGCATTTTCCTTCCTATTTTGCATTAAAAAACAACATTATATTTCTATTACAGCTCTGGATTTATCTTTATTTTAATTCAGGAGTATGATTTTTTAGTAAATGGATGACTCTGACTCCTCTGTTCCCTCACCCATGAAACTCAGTACTAGTCTTCTTCATCCTTTATCTCTTTCAAATATTATCTCACCTCTCTATGTGTCCAAACCGGTAAGAATCTATCTTGCTGATGTCATAACCACCATGCTTGCACTCTCTTCTTCACCTCTCCGACAGACAGCAGCCTCATCCTAAACACTTCATCGCATTTATGATGAATCCAAAAGAAGAGCAACTTCTTTCTGTCGTGGAGAGCAAACCTGCTCTTATAAGAGTTGGATTCACAGAATACTAAGCATTCTCAATAGTGTTTGTGCCTGTCTGTGATCTCAATACATGAGGAGTTTATTTCATTCATCAGCTCCTCTGAGTTCATGAAATCATAGTGACAGACTTGACAGAACCGGATTCTTTACGCGGATGAAAAACACCAACGTGTCTCCATATTTCTGCACTCCCGGAAACAATGTTACATAAGAGTCTTTTGAAATGCAGCCAGTCTATTTATTGTGTTTAAGTAAGCCTGTGGCAGATGGCCATGCAGATGCTGTCAGTCAGATTTCAGCTCCATTTGTGTCTAATCACTGATGCTCCCTCTGACCTGTGCGTACGTGTGCATGCAGCAAATTCATGAAGTCAATGGAGGGTGCTGCGGAGCACAGCACACATCTGCACTCTACAGCATTGTGAGACCAACCTTTGTTGTTTGTGTGTTATTTTATTTTATTTTGTTCCAAAGCCCTTCCGAGTTGGTGGGATCCCTCTGACCATGGCAATAAAGTTCCGAAGAAGATCCAGCGTGAAGGAGCAAACATCTTCCAGACCTGCGTGGCACCTCCACTCTGAACTGTTTGTGCAAGTGGTCGCTCTGAATTTATGACACTGTGCTCCTCCTGTTTTAAAGCATTTGTCTTGGCTACAGGAGGAAGTAAGTTTGTAATTCTGAATCAACTGAAATTAAACAGAGTTAACATTTGATTTTTATTTATTGATTGTTCACGAGTGTATGGTTTCCTTCACTTCTCTTGAAAGGAAGGCTTCACACCATCCACAGTTGCATGCAGACTAAAAAAAGGATCATTATATAAGAACTTGAGAAATCTGACCCTGTGAGTTGCTACATTCATTGTTACTACTGCACGAGGAGAAAACAACCAACGCTACATTCAATGAATGATACGTGGAACAGTGACATTTTGAGCTCGCACATATTATTTTGATCTTTCCCTCTAATCCCTAGACTTGGCACCAAACACTAACAAATGGCTGTTTCCGCGAGGATTATCCTTCAGCCAATCGGCAGCCTGCTCCAGAGACTTTTCTTTTTAAATGGGTCTGAAGTGACTCGTGAGCTGAAAGTAGTGGTGACCTTTGTATTTTGTTGCATTTTGAAAAAAAACCCCATAAAAACACAATATGACAAAATTGTGGAATATGATAACTGTCTCATCTTTAAATATATTGCTACAATGAAGAAGCTTCGCGAGACCATGACAATCACCTTATTTTTAGAGGATCTTACATTTGAAAACCTATTTTGACTGAATTTTTAGGAAATTAATTTTCAGCAGACATGGTTAGGAGATTCCAAATTATTTCCTGCGCAACACTGCTCTCTCTTGGTGGACATTAGTATGACGTGATAATATTCACATGTGGGTAACTATCCAAAATTTGTTATAAACAGTAAATACTGATTCAAAACCCTTTGAATTAACGTGGAATACACACACACACACACACACACACACACACACACACACACACACACAAACACACACACACGCACACACACACACACACACACACACACACACACACACACACACACACACACACACACACACATATATATATATATATATATATATATATATATATATATATATATATATATATATATATATATATATATATATATATATATATATATATATATATATATTGGAGGGCCACTATTGGTTGACTAGACGAGGATTAGTGATAAAAATAAGAGCTGCATCCCACGCCAACAAGATTTAATCCACACACACAAAAAAAAAAAAAAAAAAAAAGTGATGGTGGGGTGACGGGGTAGGGTGGATCATTGGCCCGAACTGAACGGCACCACTATGAATTTGGCTTCATGGTTTTTAGCATTATGCCATGCGAAATAATCCTGGTCCAATGTGTCATATGAATTGATATAACATGATGAGGACATTTTGCTTTGTGAGGACGTTTTATCGTCACAGGGTTTAGAACGTCAGTAAAAGTAGTTAACTATAAGTTTATTATACTTGGTAAAATGTGATAGACAGTACAGTATATTTGAATGCAATTGTAAAACTCAATATCTATTAGCTTGTAACAGCTTAACACATAGTTTCCGGTAACGACCCGGAAGTAGTAGTGACATGCTATACGGGAGTGATTTAATTTGCAGGTGGAAGCGAGTGTTTAAAATTTTAATGTTGACTATCTAGATTTTTAAGTCAGTCAAATGATTTTTCAAGTGAAACAAAACACGGAAAAGTATGTCGACCAAAAGGTGAGTAAGGTACAGTTGCTTTTTGTATTTTTGGGAGGGAAATTACAAAACAAGCTTTGCGTAATGTTCAGATTTTTTTTTATTTGTGATACAGAAAGTTTATATGTTGTAGCAACGCTTCAGTTTCAGTAATATGTACCAGTGTTGTCTTCTTGTGCTTGGTTGTTAGCAGCGAGTGTCAAAGTTGATTTACACTCAAGTTAATTCATGTACCACTGCTGGGTTCTATGTGAAGTGTAGACAGATAAACAGACTTACTTCATTCAAGTCTTGTCTACTGACCCACCTGTATGACTTTCCAGCTCCGTTACCGTCATTCAAGGATTATGGAACGTCATCATTTACACTATATTTGGGGTAAGTCAATTTCCTTTGAAATATTTTATTATGAAACCGTAAAAGGATTTTATCGTCCTCAACATTTTTTCTATTAAAAGTATCCATCCGAGCCATCGTAAATGTTAACAATACATGTGGTCCTTGCATGAAATACAGTAGTTTTGGTTCACAACTACAAGTTATTCATGAGGTTATTATCCTGCATTATTGCAAGACGCCATGTGAGGGCGATGTTGTCATGTACAGTACAACACCTTCGCATGCTGTTCTGTTTGTTGACCCTCAACAATGAGTCTCCACCTTAACTAAAACATATCAATCGAAGTCACAAGAGGGAAACAGAGTATATGTATGTATTTATTTTCATCAGAACACAGTTTTAATCATCATAGCAGTAATTTTCCATGTTTTCGAAAAAGTTCATGACTTGTGTGACTGTTTTTATAAATCATTTCATCAAAGTTGTTTGTAAAAAAAATCAAATAAGTTACTTGAACTAAATCATCTAGAATATTACAATATACTAGTAGTGTAATAGTATTCATAATAATTATAATGATACTTCTATATACTTTTTTTCAATCTTTGCTTTCACACACAGACTCAGAACCTTTCACAGCATGTTTGCAAAGCTGAGGACAAGTCTATTGGATACCACATTCTCCTTTAACATTGATAAACTCAGACACTCTTTAAAGTTATGATTATTAAAAAAACAAACAAACAAAAAGAACAAAACATAAAGACATTAAATTAAACATTTCACGTGAATCCTGGATGCAAAGACATTTTTCAGCACAGGATATTTACAACCAAAACAAAAGGAATGGGCTTCTGCATAGATCCACAGGATAGAGAACAGAAATGTGACATGAACAGAGAGAGGCAGGAAGGAAGGAAGGATACATGTGAAAATGAAATTTGTTGGCTGGTCATAGATATTTAAAGTGTGCCGGAATATGAAACTAAATTAATCTCTGTAGGTTGGTGTGTTGTGAAATGTGACAAACCGAATCCTACAGTTGCTACAGACCATTTTTAGAGACTGGATCGATTGGCTCTCATTCCGTAAATCAAGTTAAAGGGGAACATTCAAAGCACATGCACACATCCAAACCAAAGTGACTGATGCCTTCACTTCTGGCAAATGCCAGGAAGTGATTTAATTGAAATTCTGTCTTTGTTTGGAAGAAAGATTGCACACACAAAACACATTTAATTCTATGAGCAGATAGCGTACAGAGCATTCCCCGGATCACACACACAAGAATCATAACTCTGTTCACAACTGGATTGATCAGTCGAGAGATTGGACGTCCAGAGACTCTCCACATGTGCTTTACACTCGCATGGCACACTGTGCTGCTTCGTTTTGGCTACGCTTGCTTTGGCACTAGGTCCTACCCTTGTTAGCGGGATGAAATGACATTGTTAATTTGGCTGTCGATCATTTCTTGTTATGTTTATTTGACATAGAAGTGATTCCATTACAACACCCTATGTATATCTTTTTACTTATTGAACCCCAAAAAGTTTATACTGAGTGCTGAAAATATGGGATCCTGAGACACATGCCTTCCTTAGGGTATTATCTCTTTCCTCACCCTGTACCTCAAAAATTAAACAAGAAAACACATTTCTCATGGGTTGTCCAGCGTTTAAACAAACTTTTAATGAAGTGTTCAAGATTCAATTTCTGTGCAGCTGCTTTATCATTTACTTCCAGCGGTGGCCTGAGCGTCATGATTTTGTAAGACACATTTCCTAAATATTGACCAAAAATCTTTGCCCAAATAATTTATGAGAATGTAATGGAGAAAGCTGTGGGTTGCTTTTGCATGATATTATATTTCAACATCATGCTTTGACTGTTTATGTTTGTTACTGGACTGCGGATGTCAGTACTGGTACAGACCAAGTAAGAGATTGTGACGTTGTGGTCAAGCACAATAGGTGAGTGACTGCGCCTCAATTTTTTGAAAAAGTAAACACCGGTGGTCATGCTCCGTGCCCCATGGAAAGGCTGAACGATGTATCTTTCTCAAACATATGAGTGGCCTGTTTTAGTGAGTTTAGTTTTCACAACGCCCAAGTGCCAACTAGGGTGCTGCAACAAGGAACTGCAGAGGTTGAGCTCTCATTGGCAGCATCGGGTGCAGAGCCGATCTACGTTTTAGAGAATGGTTCTCAACCAGAAGAGAGTGAAGATTCTATTTCTATTGGCACCCCATTGGAGGAGCTCCTCAAGGTCTTGTGTCAAACTGAAATCGGTGCAACATTTGTTTTGTGTAGAGACAGAGCTGAGGCAAAAGACAAACTCCTCCTGTCAATCTACCTCTGCACTCTCAACTGTGGTCTCCTGCTTTGGGTTGTGACCTACAGAACAAGACTGGGGTGAGGGAACATTACCAGCATGTCCAATTTGAAGGAGAGCCCAGGTCAGACCTAAAGTACGTGAAGCTCAGGCCCCATCAGGATGTTCCAACCAAACAGTATCCCACTCTCTCTCTGCTCTGATTGTCGGCCCTCTTCATCAACCTTCACATCCCATGTTTCCACACCAGTCCATTCTCTCGTCAATGTTACTTAATTCATGCAAAGTAGGCTTCAGCAGCAACGTTACTTTGAACATCAGAGTGATAAACACAAATACGCATGAGTACAGATGTCTTTCGTCAACGACCCTTTCACCCAGACGCCATTTTCCATGACCGGCTTTGAAAAGTATTAGGTCCTCAGCAATAGTAGCAAAGTAAAATACAGTAAGTGAAATACCCCATCTACTGGTTGCCAAAGTAATAGCAGCTTATTTTCTTTTCCTGAATGCACAATATGAGTGCGCTGTGCTGAAGAACAATGAGGGGTGATGGATGGTACACAAAGGACAGAATTTGGGTTCAAACAGGCGGATACATTTGTTCAGAAGATATGACGTGAACAATTATCGTTTGAAAATCCTCATTTAAGCTGTGTAAATACAAGAGTTGACATCAGATACTGGACTGGACATCTCATTTATGCACTTGAGAGTAAAATGCAATACAGCGACGACTTTCTTTAAAAACACAACCTGGTCAAGAAAAGAAAATCTAGAAACTGAAGGAAAATTGAGCCCTTGAGGTTCCGTCATTTCTTTCTGCTCACAAGCTTGTGATCCACGCAAACATTTGTTTAAAAAAAAAAAAGAAACAAAGACGATGAGAAGCTCCTCTCTCTGGATTTGTTCCTGTTCCTGCTCTCCAGTAACAGTCAGTGAAGTGTCTGCAGGTATTGCAGGTGTGTGAAAACAGGAGATAAGCCATGTCATCTTATTTGTTCACAACTTGGATGTCAGGGTTTGTGGCTGAGTATGATCAAAGCAGTTGTTCTGTAAATCTTAAAAAGCCCTTTACTTAATGAGAGTTAATGCTACTGGAGCTGAGAATGTGTGAAAAGACAGGGGGAGCAGGACACATGCAGAAAATATCGTAAAACAAACCAACAGTGAGAGAAATCTCTCAGAATTTGGTTAAAAACGAGCAGTGTTTTGCAGTTTGTTCATGGAGTCTGGCTATATATAACACAGGTCAAGAATATGCAGGGTTTGTTTTCTGTTTTAAGTCCTGGTAAAAGCGGATAAATAAGGATTGTGTACAGAGGGATTACACAAACATACCATGCGAATTATTTTGGACTAAAGATTGTTGCTCTTAGTGAGAATGAACAATCATGCCACATTAGATGCAGTCACATGATTGCTTAAACTCCTCCCAGGTAAACTGCTAAAATGAGTCTGAAATAATGTAAAACATTCTGAAAAGACACATATGTTTCCCCCAAAACAGCCATACAAACATGGGTTTTGGTAAAATGCATCTTTGGTTAAGATGAGCTTAAATAGTTTAATTGAGTTCTTAATAGATAATTTTTTTTTGCTTTTTTTAAACCAACGATGAATTTATTTACGTTCTATTGTATTTTTAAGGGTGAATGAGAAGTTGTTTTTGTATTCAAGTTAAATAAAGGTCGAAGCACTGAGCTGGTTTTCTAATATTTCTATTTGGACATCAGAAAGAATCTATTATGTCGCTATATATTATTATTATTATATCCCGTTCTAAAGGAACAGTGTGAGAATGGCAGAAGACTATCTTGAATTTGTCATTGGCTGGGCTTTAAAAAAATCCAGAGAGGTTTGAACAGGGCCAACAGACTAGCATGACAGAGCCTTGGACATTTAAAGGAAGGTCATCTTTGCACGTTAGATATGTGATGAAACTCAGTTGAAAAAAAAAAAATCCTGGAGCACGAATCATCACGCACGCATACAGATTCTCCTCTATAACATTTAAGATTCATATTCATTAGACCTTCCAGATAGAAAGACCCGGAAACCAACAGAAACAATGGAGATTGGAAACAAAGGTGATGATGATATTCCATTGTCAGCCAGTGCAACAAAAACCTAGAATTAGAACACAGTGTAAAAAAGCGTCGTGAGAGAAACTCAGCCGGGAGGAAGCTGATCTTCCCACTCAACAAAGGCTGTGGCGTCGACCCTTTATTCCTCCCAAAGGGACCAAACACGTCCCTTTTAAGTCTGTCTGTTTTGCTTATTAAATTTGATTGATTTGTGGATTTTCGATAAGCGTCTCCGTTTTTCTCCGAGTGTTGCAGAATGTCCACAGGCATGCAGCTCCTGCTACTGTGACCGTATTTTTCTGCACTGGTTGCCATGGCGAGGGAATCCCCCGCCTCAACAAGCGCTTCTCCTCCCTACATCTCGATCACTCCTCATTGGCAGGGCTCTCCTCCAGAGGCGTGATGGCGGGGAGGCCCAGTCCTGTTGCATTGTGGGATGCGGTGAGGCTGGCAACAGTGTGTAGGAGGACGAGGACCAGCAGGCAGAGTTTGAGCCGGCTGTTGCACAGTCTGCAGGCTGCCGACGAGCTGAGGGAGGTTCGGTGCTGGCATGGCGGATGAGTTCTTTTCAGGGTCCCGCGGGAACGGTTGTCTTTTAAGTCCCACCGTACATCGCAGCACTTTGCTTCCGGGTCCACACCTGATGGATAGTCCTCCAGCAGCCCTGTTGATCACAGGAAGCGAATAAATCAGAGATTGTCCTTGAGGAAAACAAACACAGCAAGTCATTATCTTGAGCATTTATAGTCTTAACTTCCAGGGATCTCTCGGTGTTAAACTCAAGACCGTTGGGTTAGAGGAAAAGGCGAGATTCTAAATGTCCTTGAACATTAGCTTTAAAAGCAAACACACTTTGCCTTGTTGAGCTCATGAAGGTAACGACAGCTATCCACTAGAGGGCAGCATCGGTCTCGTTGTAGTAATAGGCGGAACAACCCACTCCATGCATGTACATACAGATAGATGTTTATGTATATGGTCTTAAAGTGAGTGATTTTATGAGACCGACAGGTTGCCTCCAGGATCCTCTGTGAATGATCCGTTTACCTGCCTAGTCTGTGTGCCCATTCATTGTGGGGTTGCTCTGTATTACAGCATCAAAACTAAAGATTATCCAAATACCTTGCAGAGATATGCTCCAGTGCTACACTCACTCTGACTCAAAAGTTTTCCTTTTAAGCCTGGATTAAGCATGTGAGGGTCGCTATAGCTGCCATTAACAGCGACCCTTCCAAGGTATCCCTTGACTTTTTCCCTGACAAAGCTGGGATTGACTTCAGCTCACCCAGCTGAGAAATATATATTCTTCGGAAAACCAAATTTCATCCATGACTCAACCCGTCCTCCTGCACATGTGTTTGAGCAAACAAATTATAAAGACGGAGTCGTACCTGTACATATAAAACTGGGGCTGCCTCCGTGAATGAGATCATCATTGTCAGGCAAGACAAAGGGGCACCGCTGCTGCACCTCCAGGCAGTATTGGCCGCAGGGGATTGGGTTAGTGCAGCTTTCCTGCGAGGTCTGGAAGTACTGAGAACACAGCCAAGGCTTGTACACCAGCTACGAGAGACAGAAGGGAGAGAACATTTTGGTGAGACAACTGGATGATAAAGAAGCCGTTTTAAAGCTAAGTACAAGGTCTTCTAAGAGTTCTAGGTCTCAGGGAAGGTGCTTGTGAAGAGGGTGAAAAGAACGGCTTTTAAAGACGTAAAATAAATGCAAAGCTACGATTGATTCTGGTACTTAACCTCAGCAAGAATCTGTTTACAATACAGCGTCATTGATCTTGTTCTTTTGGTGATGACCAAAAGATAGTGACCATAGGTGATACTAGATCAATAGACTGACCAGAAAACCCAGGCACTCGGTCCATGCAGCAAAACAAACAAATCCTCTCTGTCTTATTGTCAAAGCATTCATAAACAGAGCGCGTAGCAGCCTGTAGTAGCCTGTTACTGGAAGCAGTTTATGAGTGAATTATTTGACCCTAGTGACATCTACATCACAGGCTGTACGACCCTTCACGCACATTTTAGATTTTGTGTCAACGACATGCATGACCGCCTCGTAACAGCTCAGCCCTTCATTAGACATTGACAGACTGTACATTGCCATTTGCTGATGATTACATTTTTAATGATAAGGTTGGCTACACATCCGCACAAACCATATACACACAGATGCACACATGTCACCCTTCATGCTAATTTGCTGTCACTGTGAATGCCATGACGCTCAGATAGATGAGCTGATGTCAAATCCTCTAGACGTTGGTCTAATGTTTACACATCAATCTGCATCTCTTACGTGAGTTGTGTTTCTCGGTGGGTGAAATCGTATGTATTCCAACCATAAAGGACATGCAGATAAAAGGAGACAAACTCGAGGTGTTTCTTGGGGAAATGGATTTAAGGCGGCCTGTTTTCTGTTACAAAGTAACGGAAGTTGTTAGAGACTGTGTCTCCGTTGTAGGCCGTGTTGTCTAGCTCCAGTTGCTGAAGTCCACTGCTCCGGCTTCGTAAAAGACCTTCTCTCCATTGACCATCAGTGCACCGTTGACACGTGACTCACAGTTTATCACTCCCCTGTCATATCTGGAAGACAGCGAGGGAGATAGAGGATCGGTAGTGATGGAAACAGTAGAAAGATGGACTCTTCCTATTCTTCATAAAATGTTGCCCGTCTGTGGCGAGTCTCCCGTGGGAGACCGTAAAATACTGCTTTCTCCTCAATCATCAGCTCAGCGAGGAAGAGGTCGGCCAACTGGCTCTGACATTTTTCTTCCTTTCTTCATTGACCTTTAAAGTCACTCACGCTTTATTTTTCTGTCTTTGTTCTTGTGACTGGCTCCAGAAACTTAAGCCTAAACGATATTTGCTACACGGCCCGACAGCTGTGTACATGGACCTGGTCGTCGAGGCTCTCCCCTCGACTGCCGACCAGTCAGTCCTCTCTGCACCCAACCTCTCACCCTTTGAGGGTGGATGAGTCCACTGGAGGGCAGGTCCACGTCGTCCTTTCAGGCTAAGCCTGGCCGGTCCCTCGTGGACAAAGGCCCGACCGCCAGGCGCTCGCATACGAGCCCTAACCCCAGGCCTGGCTCCAGCGTGGGGTCCCAGCTCTTCCATACTGGCCAACATCATGGGTTCTGATTTGACATTACTCATAGAGGTTTTTTAACTGCTCTGGGTGTCCCATTTCTCACCCTAACATTAGCACTTGGTTTTAAGTGCCCTCCACTATGAAGTGCCCTCCGACGACCAAGTGAAGTGATCGACGTCCCTAAGCATTGGGACAACACTTCATGACGTCACATATAAAGACAACGTGTCATTGGCTGCCGTGCTGTGTTTTGTTTCCTGCATATCCAGTGTTGGAGACGTTTTGGAAATGCCAGTGTTTTTGCAACCTCTTGCATCGGCGCTGATCATCTCACTTGGTTTGGTGAACCAATGAAGAAGAAATGGGTGGAGCTGAAGCCGGCTTCGCTGCTACGTCGCGGTGATAGATCTGTTAGAGGTATCTTAACGCTAGCCTTGATGCTAGCTCACTGTTGTTTGTTAAGAAGAAATAAAAATGTTCATGTTGATACGGTCGACCAGTTGGGTCGCTAACGTGTGATACCAGAGAAAGTAAACAGACGGAAGTGTAGTTCTCGTAACTAAAATGTCCCTGTTGTTCTATCCAACATAGTTTTTAAATGAAGTACTTTGGTATCCTGGAAATCTATCCACACTTCATATTCCCACTTGGTTTCAAGTCAGCTCCGGAGCTCCCTCAGTTTGAAGGGATCATTTCAAGTGGTGAACGGTGAGTGCCCTCAGTCTGAGGAGTATTGGGACACACTACACTGACACGTGAACGCGCAAAACCCAATGTTATGGTCAAAAATGAGTGTTAGGGTGAGAAATGGCGCACAGCCTTAGTCTGGCCTGTCACATAGGACCTATTTGCCCTGGGAGACACCACCTTGGGCGTAATGCCCCAGGCAACATGGCTCCTAGGATCCTCCAGGTGCTCAAACCCCCACACTACCACGTGACCCCGGATGAAGGATGGATAGATAAGTGCTCACTTTTACCATTCACAAATGAGTGTTTTGCAAGCCTGGCGTCAGTCTTAATACTACCAAACCAAACAGAGAATTCTTTCATCCTTCAAAGAGACGAAGGTGTGAATTTTGTTGCTTCATTATTCGAAGTTTTAAGCTGAAACGTTTGCGACCTCAACAATTATTTGTTATTCTCTGTGTGGTTGCAGCAGTTTTTTTTTTTTTCCATGTCTCCCGCTCAGTGCCACTCTTGAGTTGTTCAGGCCTGTTGGCAATCTGTCTCCGGAATGAGATTATTTAATTAAGATAATATGGTTCTAATTGATGGAAGGCCTTTACCCTGCGCTGCTGTATTGGTCTTAAGTGTCCCAGATGCTCCTACGCTGTCAGTGCCTCGTCCTTATCGTTTTAGCAGTTAACCAAACCACTGACAGACTGAGGAGGCTACTCCACACTGACCTCATGTGAAACGCACATCACCAGTTGTAAATAAAAGCAGGGACTCATGAGCTGCGTCGCCGGCAACAACAGAAGCCGCTGTTCGCCACTCGACTGAATTTGAAGCTTCTTTTTCTTCATCCTCTTTTATGTGCTGTTTAGTAAAATGATCCTATGATTAAAAGACAGCCACACGTGTACAAACACTTGGCAGTTTCATACCCTCAATATGTACAAAGAACTCGGAATTGAAAGGTCAGAGCTGAAAACAGTGAAATATTTGTTAATAGAATGGTCTTGGGTGTTGAACTCTGCACTACTTCAACCCGTTTTATATATATAGATATAGATATCTATATATCTATATCTATATATATATCTATATCTATATATATATATATATATATATATATATATAGACCTCCATCCGACACTGCAGGGTCACACAGTAAAGGTTACGCCAAATACAAGCGCCGCTTTGGCAAACAAACGCGTGACATCACTGAGTCAATGAGTGTAATCAAGTGTGAACTCAAACAAAAAAAAAAAATCACGTTATGCTTGGTTAATGCAGCTTTACTCAATTTCATATGATTGCAGTTACGTAAGCTGATAACAAGTAATTGGCTGTGATGTCACATGTGTCGTTCTTTGTGTAGCGAGTGAGTGTCTGTTTAGCAGCCAACTGTTCCGACAGCAGTTGTAAGCAGTAAATGTACAGTAGCCAATGATGTGAGCAAGAGCACAGATGTGAAATAAATGAAGTGGTTTAGCATGAACGTCGGAAAGCTAACAGACTAAGTTGGGAACAGGATTTTTTCAGTGAACAGTTTGTGACTAAATCCCTCAGCCTTTTGGTTGTTTGTCGTTTGTCTTTGAGGCTTATCATACACTACTCGATGTTTGGTGTCAAAATGCCGAAGTATGTTGCTTCGCTTCACCACTGACACAGACTCATAACGTCAAATATACAATTGCTTTTCTTCCTGGGGCATAAACATTTATTTCCCCTCCAATTTTAAGGTAAATTATGTTTATTGTTTGGATATAGAATCTTAGCTTGTTAAACACTTGAAACACTGGTGGTGGTGGTTCAAAGAATCGAGGCGCTCCAACGTGGGTGATGTTTTTAATGATTTGCAGTTTGGTTTTATTTAATACCAACTGCACATTTCAAGTGCATTCACTTTAATAAAATTAAAATGAAATTGATAAGAAGTTGTTTAAAGTGAGTGAGAGACAGAAAACATTTTCTTATTTTACCAGACAAGTAATTAAACATCAATTAAAAAAGTTATTTTTAAAGAACTGAAATTTCTAGCTAGTATTTAATAATCAACATTAAAAAAAAAAAAAACTTTATTCAGTACCGATAGGTTGTGCAAAAAGAAAGTGCCTTCGCAACCTTTTCTGACTTGAGTTGGAAAATTTATAGCCACAAGTGAGTTTGCAAAGATATTTGTGAAGAGCAAAACTGAACAAAACTCCAAAGTCACCTCACCCATAGAACATCTCCACCTGGGTGTTAACCAAAATAAAATCACAGTCATGGAAAATGACTTTGAGAAATGCCTCTAGCCTGCAATCTTTGTGGTCAAAGTTCACCTCACTGCTATCAAGCGTTGTGAGAGGGCATTTTTCACTGCCGCCTGCTTCAGTTCGGCGGAAAAATCCGAGAAAACGTTATGAGCTCTGAATCATAAAACAGCAACCGTACAGCGTAACATAAAAAATGAATGAATGAAAGATGGGGTCATGGCAGGCTGTGAATAAATAATGAATGCATGAATTTCCTCCATGAAGGAGGTGTTCGCGACGCCAAGACTGTGTCAGGCGCTGATCCACTCTGCCCTCCGAGACTTTGGGAGGAAAGAACAGACCGCTTTGTATAGCGACCGCTCTGATTCACTTTCTGACTCACACTGACTGTTTCTCAAAATCATTTTTAGTCTCAGGAAAGAGGAAGGTGCTACACTGAAGTGTCATGGCCCTATTTTGTTCTATCAATTCTTAATCTCTGGACTCTTTCTATTTCATTTTATTTTAGGACGTGTAACTTGAATGATACAGAAAACCTTTCTGTATTAGATCCAAAACTAGAAAAGCACTCAGAGAGCATAGACTTCAGGCAACACAACTCAGTTCTGCATGCCATCCCAAGCTGAATAACAAAGTACTTGAAGAGACAAAGACTAATCCAGGATTTAAAAACTGTGTTGTCTCATGGCAAGACTAGAAATTGAACAATTCACTTACAACACTCACGTGGATCAGTGTTGTATTCACATTCTGGCGTCCTCAGATTTCCCCCATGTCTAACCAAGCCCCCTTACTGTTGAATAACAACAGATTTCGTCACTGGAGAAAGGGGTAAGGAGTAAGCCAAGATGTGTTGGAGTTTGCCGACGGGTAGGATATAAGTAGAGCATGTTGTATCCTTTAAGTTTCTCTGTTCCCTCAGCCAGGATGGGCTGTCAAAATCCCAGCGTTAGACCCCCTTATGCTGCTACAGCGCTAGGTAGACCCTAAAAAATTGGTGGTAGCATTACATCACTAGCAGGGTTTTCACCACATATAAACTGGCTTAAATGAGAGGCATCAGAAAAATGATCTCTTTATAAAGATGAAATCTCGGGTGAAACACGTAACACATCATCCAGGTGGACATGAACATGACATTTTGCAGTGTTATTTGCAGAAAAATCCCAAAAGAAACATAATGACTGAAGTCTGTTGGTTGCAGAACTCGAGTCGCGCATTCTGGCCGGACGTATGAAGAGATGGACCGCGTGAGGATGTCCTGGAATGGAGGTAGATTTTCTCATGACTCAAGCTAGCGTTTTTACTGTCACTGTCAAAACGTTCCCCTCTGCTTCTCCATCACTTCTTGATAGGCTGCGTTCCATTCTGTCGTGGTGTGGCGACTGAACCACAGTTTAAAAAAATCCTGGCGGAAACCCTGACTTTGCCAGCTCTGACTAAGTTATACCCCAAAAAACAGAATGGAAGTTATTACGTTTTCACCATATTTGTAGAGACGGAAACAAAGTGTTTTCATTTGTAGATGTGTTTCCAAACCAGAGTTTATACTCTCAAATCAGCTCCAAAAGCCAGTATAGTTGCTTAAAACCAAATCGAAAAACAAGCAAGTGCTGCTTCTGAAAAGTTCCACGGTGGTCAGCACGCAAGAGTTGAGTAGAGACATGTAGTCACTATCGGAGAGCAGCGTAAACAGCTCCACTTCCAGACAGAGAAGATCGTTGGCAGCGCATAGAGGTGACAGACGGTTCCAGCTACAGAAACCGCAGCGAGATGGATGAAATATTAAGAGGACATTTCCTCCAGAGAGAACATCCATACGCATTCAACATTTGGCCCTTAAACTCATACTGTTGATTAACCAAGGTTATCTGGATGTAATTCATTCGCACCGTCATGCTGACACTTAGACTGATAATTAATTTGACAAAGATAATTATCAGAACGATGGGAGTGATGAATCAACACCCGCTGCAGTCATGCAGCCTGCTGTCAGCTCTCGCAGGCCGAGGCTTGTGCCGCCGCGGTTCAGCGTCCCACTCTGTCTGCCGCTGATGAGGCGTGTTGCTGCAGTCACAGCGATGTTAGCAAGTATGAGTGAGCATTACCGTCACTGTCACAGCAAACTCTCTCTTCCACGCCGCCTCAACTCTCTCACTGCAATATTTCCATGCGGCTGCCGCGCCACACGTGAGCCCACTTGTTCTCCCTCCGCAGTGTTGCTGCAGCAATAATGTGAAAAATAGCTGCGGGGTTTGACGCAAGGTTGGCAGCTGTGACATACTCACTCACCTTCAACCACGCAGACACACCTGTTCCAGTCGCTCTCATTATTTACCGCCGTATTACTCAGCAATTCAGAATTCACATTCAGAATGCAACAACAAGAAATGAAAAGAGGGAGAAGACGCATGTCACTTGATCTTATCTCCAGCTCACAATTCATTCAGACTTGACCATGTCAGCTTCTTAACAGCTCAGATCATCGATTTTCAGTTTGGTACAAACAAGACGGTCAAATCCTGTCACCCTAAAATTTCTATTGGGAATCGATGTACACATTGCAAATCTGTCCATAGCAGAGCAGGCGTCTGGTGATAGGATACGTGTCCTGATGGAGGAGTGACACCTGCAACCGTCCGAGCAAATGGGATCTCGAGATATTAAAGGTATATTCTGCCTTAGAATACATTGTGGTTTGAAGATCTCACTGCAGTTGACCCCTGTTTGGGCTAAAGTTCAAGATGAATGGATGAATGGATGACTGTGAGACGGATCACAGGTTTGGGTTCAGTCCTCGCTTTAGATGTCAAAAACTAAGGATAAATAAATCCGTCGTTTGGCATGTGCGATAAAGTCAGAGAACTAAGGCTTCAAGGGGGGTGAGGTGTTCAAAGGTTGTTACTGATGTCTGCCTTTGGTGCTGAGGTCAATCTGAATATTCTTTAGAAACATCAGAGGGTCAAAAAGCCTGTATTTTAATTAGACGCAACGATCAAAAGGCTGCAGGAAAAAGAGGAAGCAGCCTAATCAGAGTGAAATCGAATGGAATATCGACCTCAGTTACGAGGGAAACATCAAGCTAGACAGGAATAAGAGAGAATGTTATAAGGCTTGTGGTAAACAAGCGGCACTATCACAACATTGACAACACACTGTCAGAAAGATTAGAGCCAGTCTGAATTGCAGAATCATTTTGGAATAAAGATGGAGCGTTCCGGGTGTCAAGATTGCTTTGTTGTTTCCTATCTATGCATTAGGGTTGAAAGATTATGTCTATATGAGATGTTCATTTTGCTATATCAACAATCGCAAAGTCCCTGCTCATCCTGTATCTGAATCTGTGGTCGTGGCAAACATTAGTTTTGTGCCTTCATGTGCAGCTAACAGCAATGTTATTTTCTGCTAGCCAGTGATTGACAGCTAAAGCTAGCGAACGGCAGCCATCCGACTTTCTACATTCTTTCACTTCTTTCATGTTCTTTCCATCCAGAACATCTGGTTTTCGCTAAACTCATGTAGTATTGTATTGATATTGAGATGTCTGACACGAATATCCAGATGTGAAATTGTGTTCAGTCCTGCTCTGCATCTTTCATATTATGGCTGCCACTTAAAAAGTATTGTGTTTCTTTGTTTTATGTTAATATTTTTTAAATATAAATTCAATCAAGTTTTGATAATGCAGTCAACAATAAGCAGTATGTCCCTTTATGCACTGTCACTTTGTTTGGCTGTATATGGTTTATAAAACAAATGATTCATGTGTAACAGTAACATAAGTGAGTGAAATTGTCATGTTTTTATTTGTTGTTAGCTATTTGCTCAGTGTAAACGTAAACAAGCTCAACATCAATAGTGAATCGATGTTGCTCCAGAATATAAATTACATAGATCTATTCATTCCGCCCCATTGTCACCGAAATTTTTACTTCAGTATTTTATCACAGTTGATCACGGTGATCGATAGCTGAAGCACTTTTCTCATTTCTACAGTAGTATTAATACCAAAAAGAAAACGACAGTACGTGGAATCACGCTGGTTGGGAAAGTAGATCCATGTTTTTCATGAATATTTTAGAGCATAGATGCAGTATTGTCACCAAGCAAACATCAGGTCGGGCCACCGTTGCTGCGCCCTGTGGCCCAGCCTCTGCTCCCAGGTTCAACATTAGTTTCTAATCTGAGCTGCTCATCTGATCGGAACCAGTGTTTACCCGATACTGAGCATTGTTTGCAAGTGGAAGCACAAAATAAAGGCCCTCATCTGAACGCGCGAGCGTGTGCTCTCCCTTGTCAATAAAGCAGATAATCAGCATCAGTGTTTAATTATCAGATTTCACCAGCAGTCGGGAGGTTTGGATCATGAAGGTCTCGTCTGAACTGGTGAGCCAGTCAAGTGTGAACATAGCTTATTACAGAAATGCAAACAAACACTGATATGTTTTTGATGAATGAGCTTCAAATAGAGGTGCTCCAAATAAGTAGCTTGTGCTGAGTGTGTTGTATAAAAAAAACGTTACGCCGTCATTTGATTGTGAACACATGACAAAGCTGGGCCACAGCTCAACATTTAAACCTCTCAAAGTGGTGACGATTAAATGAATTGCGGTGTCTAAAGCCCTTGATTTTGGAGTTCCATCCAAGCTTGAGAGAGGGACACTTAGGTGGAGGATTTGAATATTAATGGAGGACAGTATCGGCCAGAGAAATTAGCCGAGTTGCAGAGATGACATCCTTGATGGTGCTTAAAGTGGAAATTCTTAATAATGCTCATTTGTGCGCTTTAATTCCCCAACACAACCCTCTGTGTCGGATTAATTCATCACAATTTAGGATATAGATTTAATATCTATATGATTAAACAGGCGATCAAATTGATGATGGTATGAGATCAGCCCGAACAGAAGGTGGCCAGGTTGAACTGAGCACTGAGCACTTGTGCGACACGCACAAAGAGAACTAGATGTCAAGATTTCATTAAAAATGTTTTGGCCTCACTTCATGATAGATACTTCTATTACTCCCATTAGTTTTTAGTTACCTGCGCTGCTGCTGTGTTTTTGGAAGTTAAACTTGGCTTACGGTGCATCACACTAACAGATGGACAAATAAACTACAGTGGTACCTCGTTTTTCGAATGTCCCGGAATTCGAACAAATCGGAGTTAGAACAAAAATTTCAAGTTTTTTTTTGTTTCGGATTTCAACGAAAATCCAGAACTCAAACATAACGTCCGCGGACCGATCAGCTGACCCACGACGCACTTTGTTATTGTGTATAACGCAGCCTCTGTATGCAGACGTGTCCCGTTAGCTACATTTACTGACTGTTTTTTCTTCATATTGAGGTGTAAAACCTTTCCTGTCTCCACACTGGACCGTGGTAGAGTGTCACAGGGGAGGTGCTGGAGCGCTCACTCCAGGGTTTGATGTCCTGTTATGGGCTGGAGCTGGGACAGGGATGAGGCGAGTCTGGGACAGAGCGTGACTTGGTTTATGACTTTGTCACAGCCAAACTGCACAGAAGCGCACATTCAGAGCTGGACACGCACCGGGCACCTCTTCACTTCTGGAGAGACGTCACTCACTCTGCAACCCCTCCCACATGCAGCAGACACGCTACATTCACTCCTACAAAAGACTATTTTAAGGCTTGGAACGCAAGTGAGAGAGATAAAAGATCTGTTCTGATACATACCATTTTGGGTGCAAACGTAAATATATATATATTTCTGTTCAGACATCATTTCTGCGTTGTCTCAGAGCCAGTATTTTAGGTTAATGCAACATATTATTTGTCCAGACAGGAACCACACAGTCTTGACTCACACATCATACAGCGATTTCCACTGTGCCTACGTGGTAGAAACCGCTCACTTATTCAACCAGGTCGGCTTCCAGCCGGTAGAACCGAGAGAATAAATGCGAAAGGAAAATGCGAGCCTTCCAAAGAGAAGACAGGTGATAAATTGACCAGCTCTGGAACACCCTGTTTCCCCGACTGTCCTCGTCTTTCTCCGGGCTACTGTATGCAAGGCTGCAGATGGATTCTGATGTTCTCATTTACGTCTTAATGATTGGGTTAGGATTCGGTTAGTGCTCTGCGGCGATGCGTTTACATCAAGAGCAAGATCAGAGATGCGCAAGCATGGCAGCTTGAACACACAAGATGAAAGGCTCAACTCAAAGATCTAATTAGAAGCATTTCAAACAAGAAAACAATAAATATGGTGCTTTCTTAGCGTTTTAGAAACTCTTTTTTCTCTTCTACAGCTGCAGTGACTCTTTGCTCATGTAATGATGAGAAATCGAGTTGACAAACTCCTAGTTTTGTTTGTCTTGCTGCCAGATGAAGTCAGGAAATGGATGTACTAGATGCTGTTATTCCATCAGTATTAATTTGAAAGGAGAAAAAAAATGTGCCCCAATAGACTTAGACTTTCTTTATTGTCATTGCACAAAAACATATCACTGTATCATGACAACGAAATTTCGGTCTGAGCCCTCCGGTTTCCAAAAGCAAAAACTATATGTCCAAAAATAAATAAATGTGAGATAAATATTTATCAGAAAGATGTACAACATAAAAAATATATGTATACTAAATATAAAGAAATAAACAGTATTGCAGCTATTGTCTAACGTTCAGCAACCTGACAGCACCAGGAACGAAACTCTTCCTGAATCTGGTGGTTCTGCATCGGATGCTGCGGAATAGAGCCAAAATGGTGCGAATACTTTTAGTGCTGTAAATATGAATAAGCCTGATACAATTTCAGGAAACCCATGCACAGCACTTTGCTGAGTGGCCAGTGCAACCTGACTTTCAGTGAGAAGCAAATCAAAGGGACTTCACTATTTTTTGAAATGCATTAAAAGTAACAGTATCAGCAGCAGCTCAAGATCTAACTCATTAGACTGAGACGCATATTTGTGTCGAATCATCAGTCGACAGATTGACAGATTCCAACTTGGTCTCCTAAGAACTAAACTTAAAAGAAAAAATGCTGAAGTCACAAAGGACCTGAAATGAGTTTGCACTTTCCATTAAAGTTAAAGACTTGTGCAATGCATTTTTCATTGTCACTGCTATGAACCTCGTTCCTTCTGCAACAAGAATGGAAACTAAGTTGGGCGTGAATATGATGTGATCGGCCTCATCACTTCACTGGAAGTTAATGTTGTTTTTCTGTTGTGTACCGTTCCTTGTTGTGTTGTGTTTGGCCCCTCTCAACCGACACACCAACACGATATATACAGTACACACATCTGTGTGGTCCAACAATGCTACCCTACATCACTGTGGTTATCTGTCATGCAACTCACATCACCAGACCTCTGCATAACAGGATTCATGAAGCATTTTACAGATAGAAACGTCCTATATTGCCGCAGCGGGACGTAAACTTTAAAGCCCCTGAAATGAGCAGTGAGTATGTTTGAATTGCAGCTGGGAAACAAAAGAGCTGCAGTTTAGTGGCACAGACTGAACTGCATAAGTCCCTGTTAAATTATTAAACCCTGAAGTGAATTCATGAAGTAGACAGAATGAAAAGTGGCAAGAGTTTACAGTAGTCGAGACGCTGAGACGCCTGTAGCCACATGTCATATTATCATGGGTGGTTAATGCTCGGAATTTCCACATCAGCATCCCTTTAGTAAACAGCCGAATAATTTGAATATTTGATTGAGGCCAATTAGCAGCTTGTTTACTTATTAATCTGATTGGCGCTGCCAGAAGAAGTTACAGCCCTGAACCACTGTGAGGAGGAGAGTCGGTGGAAGCAGAGGAGTTCAGCCCCCACACTGCTGCCAGGCCCACTGCAGGGGTGAAAAAAAAGAAAAAGAACACAAGACTTTCACTAAATAACATCCACAGCTTTGGAAAAATATTACAATCATGTTGTGCAATCATGAATCATAAGATGCTGATTGTTGAGGACCAGAACCTTTTGAGCAGCACTCAACTGGTGTTTATTCAAATGCTCCAAAAGTGTATTATTGTGTAGCTTGCGGCATTGAGATGTATACATGCTGGTGCGAAACCTGTGGGGAATTGATAAGGAAGCACTTGAGAGCACGAGGTTCTGAGCACCACTGAACTTGTGACCATTTATTCATCACGAAGGCCAGTTCTCTGTTGCCATTCTGGACTTAAACAATGCAAAATATAGCCATATTGTGGGAAGAATAAATGCAGTTTAATCTTATCTAATATTCATCTGTGACACCCGTCAATTTTGAATCTCCACCAGCTGTATATTTTATTATTTGACGGAGCCACTTCTGAGAGAGTCTTTTTTAAGAGACCACAAACAAGCAAAACACTGCAGTGCAGTGGCTGTCCTGTTTTCTTGTCCAACACAGACTTGCAGGACCTTGACATTTTCCTTGAGCCCTGCAGACCTCAACCTCTGGTGTTCTTGTCCTCACTCAGCGCTCCATCACACAAAGCAAGTCATGCAATGAGTTTGCTATTGAAAATACCAAACTGAAATAGACTAAATAGCTGGAATATGTTCCTTAGTGATTCGTGTTATATTGTTAAAGATTGACAGACACACGTGACCGCTCTCTTTTGGGGATCAGATGGTCTGAGACCATTCGTTCAAGTCGCCCTGTTGGATAATATCATTTACCGTTGTGCTTACAAATGTGCGCATCTCATCGCTTGTCAAATCTGTTTTCACTGATATATGGGTGAGTTGCAGACTCGCTGGAAAAGCCATGTGACGTTTACGTTTGAGCCCAGCGGTCTTTTGGCCATTCATGTCACAGCCCGCGTTCTAGAACCAGGCTGGAGGAGGTCCTGAAAATTGTCACCGCTCTCCCCGGGACGGCTGCAGAAGAACCGTTGTGTTTCCAATGATACCCTGGTTCTGACCCAGGTGGAACCAGTACAGTGGAAAAGCGGCATCAGATGCCAGTTCAGTTCCTCAATTTTCTTGAGGTGGATATGGATTTGAATTGTTGTAAAAAAAATTAAATGAGAAATTTTGCTCTTTGAAGTTCAAACTCAAAGAATATCTTTTATTTAATTGTATTATTTTGTTAAAATTTTACTTGTACAGGAGAAATCCCATGACGAAGGACGTGATCAAGTGGCTTATCACAAACTTTAAAGTGCGCCAAGTCTATCATCCGCCGATGCCAAATCCTTCAGATTAAATCGCTTATTTATGACGCGTAGTTACCCCCAAACATTATTCACCACATTGATAATTTCATAGTGCGATAAAAATGCAAGGCCTCCGGTTCTTTCCTTGTAAAAAGAGCTTCATCTTTATACAGGCACTAATCCAATACAGGGCTTTTAGGGTGAACCTGGACTATATGTTTGGTCCAAGTAGTGACAGGTCTATTAATCTCTGCAACGTATCCCATTACAGCGGACTGTGTGGGGACATAGTTGGATCCCATTCCCCGCTGGTTTATTATAACTCGAGGACCCTCTCCAACCACAGCGCCAGTCGTCTAATATCATCGATCTAAACCAAGGTATGGCATGCTGCTAAATAGAAGGCGCACTGAACAAACAGCGGATAATACATGAACCCTGTCGGGTGAAGACTGACTGGATTTCTTCGGTCGCCACTGGATCAAAACACAAATTACAAATTCATCACCGTAGTCAAGTGCTGCCTCCTACAATGGCTTTTGTTGCTCGTCCCGCGTGTGAGAAGTTTATGAATAAATGCAGAGGGAGGAGCATCTGCACCGAGGTGTGTGTATCTCCTCGGGTCAGGCGCTTCATAATCCATAGATTTTCCACTTTGCTGCCTCCATTGTGAGGCGGAGAAAAAACAGGAAGTGTGGAGGCGCCGCACTCCACTTCCAAACACCAAAGGCTAATGCTTCACTCCAGCCTCATCAAATACGTGCGTCCTCTGAGCACTAATCACCGTCACCCACTCACAGAGGGCCTGATGAGGGACGTTCTCTCCAACTGTCTGAAAGTACGACACCATTTTTCTGTGCACAGCAATAATAGATAACCATATCTGGCTGCAGTAATGAATAGTGGTTACAGTATCTCCCTGCGTGTTGAAGTCGGGGGAATTAAACACCAGAGCTTATGGCTCTTTTGCATAAATCTTCTAAAATTCAGGTCACATGCTTCGGAAGGATCAAAAGTCAAGTCATAAGATTACAATGATGGATATTCAGTTGTCAAAACCATGTTTTTAGTGCTGGTAAAAGAATTTCGAGCACATTTTAAAGAAGTTATAAGAAAATATCGATACACTCAAGTATTGAGTATCAATAGTTTTTACTTAAATATTGCAACACTTGATTGTGTGATATTGTATTGGTAGTTTATTTTGACTATATCAATATTTAACACATAGATATTTGTGTATGCAAATTCATTTGTGACCTGTTCTTTCTGTACGCTGGAGTTATTTTGTTGATGAGCAATTCATTCCTCTTTTAGAATATGAAATTTAACTAAGTGGACTGACATCATAACAATGAACTTGTTTTCATGCTCATAATCATACTGCAATATTAGATTTTCCCCTTAAATGTGGTGGCTCTTATAACAATATATTGCTGAACTTGCAGTATTGCAATATATCACAATGTATTGTGTCGCCACTCCTATATCGGGATATGTGTAGTATTGCAAGATACCTGCCAATACACAGCCTGACCTACTGCTGATGCATCATAATACGTGAAAACACTGACAAAAGGCAGCTTTGTTTCAAATAGCTGGTGTCCAAGACCATGGGAGCCGCATCCTGTACGCCAAGTCAGTCTCGTGACCCGTAAGATGGTTGGCTCAAAGTGAAATAACAAGAAGCCGATATCCATTCATACTACAGTCACAACAGGTGGTGGTAAGGTACATTTGTCGCAACAGGAGTCACACACACGTTCACGCGAGGCTAGGTGTTTTGTCCATGGGTGACAGCACCTTGGATGGAGAGGGATTCGACCTACCAACCCGGATGACCACCTGAGTCACTGTCGACCCAGTCGCAATGCAGAGAATTGTTATTTTAGATGAGCCGAGAGACAGACATGATCGATGTCAGAACAAAACAAAACAAACGTAAAGATTACTATTCCAGATTGAGCCTCCAAGAATTGTAAGCCGCCTCCTGTAGCCGCTGTCCCTCTGCTGACGTGGTTTCTGAGGTTTCTGTTCTTGTGTTTCCAAACAATCTGACAAACACAAACGAGCATAAGTGTGATTTATTCTGCAAAGCAATATCCGAGTAGACAGACATGGCTAGCAGAGCTCATTATTAGCATATTTCTGCAGAGTCACAATCCCCAATGAGTTTGCCTTATTCCATTATGCAGATGAGACTCGATGCCGGGAATGTAAGCCGGGCACATTTCCCTCTTTTTTTTTTTTACCGCAGAGAAACACAGGTTTTGTCTGGAGACTCTGTGGAATCTGCACTAGTTTAAGCTAAAAGTTTTCCTTCCAATGGCTTTGCTGACCCACCGATGACTTATATCAACCAGCATGTGTTGCTCTAGCTTCATAGCTGATCGGGTGGAGTACACTTCCGACAACACCCTCTCCTCCCCTGGTGTCTTTGCACTCATCTACGTGCTCAAATTCGCAACATTTGCATTTAAATTGAAAACAGAGGAAGTAAATCCGTAATTCCCGGAGTATCCGCAATCCCAGATGTGACCTCGGCCCTCCATGTCCTCCCACATACATCTACCAGAAGAGAACAGGCTTTTCCTGGATACCAGTGTGTGTGCATTTGACTCCTCCTTTGTGTCCCTACGCACACAAACACGGCTAATAAACATCAGGGAACATGTCAGGGCCCAGAAGAGGCTGTGTAAGGATTTGTCTTGTCATTACGGTACACACAATGACTTCTGCTCTGCTGTGAACCCCTGGTTAGTGATGAGTCCATTATGTGAGCGGCGGCTGCTCGGAGGACAACCTTTGTCCTCCGCATTCCATTAAGCAGGGAAATGATGCTCAGAAAGGATCAATTAATGTGACGCAGAATATAAGGAGTTTCTTTCACTGTGAATGGGCACGTCTCAGGGCTGATGCCTTCTGACGCTAGCTGGCCATAAGTGTGGACATATTTATATTCTGGTGAAAGAAGAGGTGTTGCTTATATGCTTTACACCCGTTCAGCAGCGAAGCAGACATTTTAAAGTCAAGCATTTGCAAGCATCGTTGTTCCATACCCTTGTTTGTCACTCTGAGGTCACTTTTGAGGAACCCATTCTTCAGTGTATAGTTGATCTTGTATACTTGTATTCAGATCTGTTTGTACTCCACAGATTAAAGTTTTAATCTCAATTAATCGCATTATAGCTGAGTTAACTCACGATTAATGGCATATTCATCACACATTTTGTATCGGTTCTAAATGTAACTTAAAGGTAGTTGTTATCAACACCAAAGTGGCCATTAAAGCTTTCCTCATGCAAACATTTGTTTACTCCAACAACTCAACATAACAGTCACTGTCAACAACATTCTTTGGAATATCCAATGAAAAGTTTGAACAACGTGCAACAAGCACAACATTGTAAGCATTATTGGCCACTCTTGTTTTGATGAAATTTTCTGATGAAACTGATAGAAAATGAGTGAATAATTTGACACTACTGTTTATTTGTTTATATTTAGTATATAAATGTACAACGTCTGATAAGTATTTATCTGATATTTATTCATTTTTGGACATATAGTTTTGTTTTTGGAAACCGGAGGCCTCAGACCGAAATTTCGTTGCCATAATATAGTGATATGTTTTTGTGCAATGACAATAAATAAAGTCTAAGTCCAACTAACCCTACATTTTAAGTGCTATTGTTTGAGATTCAAATTTGATTTTAATCTCAATTAATTGTAATATTTTTTTTAATCTATTGACAGGTTTAGTTTGTTCTTTATTATTGTACAAATATTTCACTTGCTTGGTCTGAGCGCATGTAAAATTAAAAACACACTAAGATAATTTCAACAATGAATTGGCAGTTGAAACTATAGGAGCTCCGGTAAGGACCAAAAAATTGCACACTCAAGCATCAAAAATTTGTTTGGTCATACTCCATTTATCTGCAGTTCTTGATGCATCCTGATATTTTTTTTTCAATAAAAAATTCCGTCCTTGAGAGCAATCTTACTCTCCTCCATCATGGCTGTTTTGGTTATGACGTCACATTGTACTACGTAGTGTACCTGGAATTGGTGACTGAACAGTGTCTGAAAGAAACTTTGGTCACACTTTAGATTAAGTAACATATATTGCCATAGATAAACTACTTAACTGTACGTGTATGAGCAGCACATCACCCTGTAATTTATCACTATAAAGTACTTATTAGTGTGTTAACTCTTAACAGCATCATAATTACTGATTAATAACAGTTAAGCAACTAAAATGTGGATTAGTAGCTAAACTGTGATTAATCTCCATCGTTTGTGTCAGTTACTTTTTTGCAGTAATGTATAGATTGAAATTAATATGTCGTAGTTTGTATGGAAATGTAAATGGATAGTGCTGGACATGGATGTTGTACTTACTGCACACTCCCCCAGCAACAGCAAGAGGAGCCGGAAAATATGGCACATTGATTTATTGAAGAGCTAAATATATTTTCATATTTTCAACTAGCCGAAGTAGCATTCCAGCTTCTACTTAACTGTGATCTATGGGACAGTTCCAAATATTGTAAAGCAAATATATAACGCCAAATTTGGCACGTATCTTGTTTCGCTAGTCATCTTCATCTTCAGAAGTGTGACGACGGCAGAGGGAGGTGTGGAGCCCAGGCTTCTTTAATCTGTTTCTAATTTCACACTTTCGCACTCTCAGTGACAAACAATCCCCTCGATGTTTGCTAAAAATCCATTTCTCCAAATGGAATCATGCTTGTTTGAAGCAGGTCAGGTGGAGATTTCATTTTTAGATTGCCCTTGGAAAACCTCTTAGAAAGTCAAAAGGAAACATTATCCCAATTACGTTTTTTTTTTTTTTTTTTTTGCTCAGTAATTTGCATAACTTGTTCCGTCTCCTCTCAGCATGGTAGGATGCGGAAGTCTGCAGTCATATTCAGCCCGTCTTTGTGTGACGGAGAGCTCATTGTGTGTGAAGAACAATGAGAAAATGAGTCCTGGAGAGTCTTCAGTCCTGATTCTTGCACAACCAACCTGGTCAGCGCATAACAGCGTATTAGAATGAGCAGAAACACTTCCTTGTGCCCGCATGCGGAGATAACTCACCGAAAAAAAGCGGTTCGTGTTCATTGTATTCTTCACCCGGTTTCCTCCCGCAGTCCAAACTGAGGTTCATTGATGACTCGAAAAACACTGCAGGTGTGAGAGTGTGTGTCGACATGCCCCCCCCCCAAACCCTCCCTGACTCAGACCCCATTAAGGGAGAATACGGCAGATCAAGATGAATGAATCATTTAACAATGAATAGATTCTCATGTTGCTCAGTGACTTCATTCATTTTAGTCAGTGCCTTTGCTTTAACTGTCGTGTTGGAAAAGGACTCTTCAATAAAGCAGTCAGCAGTGATGTATAAAAACAGCACAAAAACAGCAAGTCTCACAGGGATTTGTGTCACTTGCGCACATTATTAGGTCTGATATTAAGAGTGGGGCCTGTCAGCTAACAGCCGTGTCTTGATGTCTCCATCATCCAAGTGTGGTCCCATGACTCTCCTCAGTTAAATGTCATCAGCATGCACACCCAGTAGCCACAGTCCTGCTGTAGCTTTTGCCTCGAAGCAAACACAGAGAAGGTTCCGGACTTAATATGCAACGTCAAGATGAGATCCTAACTGCACTTCCCGGCCCATCTCACACATTTATGAAGGGGCGGAGAGGTCTGCTCTCTGGAGCCTTGATCAATGGTGAATTACTTACAGAGTGTATTGGTACTGTACTGTACTGTATTTGTGCCAAGTGTACACTTTTTTAATGAGTTGGGATTAATATTAATGAGGTTTTATATTAATCTTTCAACAATTCTTTATCATCCGTTGTTGCACACACAGATGTAGTAGTTGCTGTTGCATTGAAAACAAGGTGAAGCCAAAGAAAACAATTGGGTCATTCACTCCTTAGACACATTAGTGAAGGGCATGGGTGCATCTTGTTTGAAAGGATTATAAAATGTGTTTCACCTGTGCAAAAAAAATACCTTGAAGCTTGCTTGGAGCCAAGAAATAATCAGTCATAAACACATCGCCCGAAAATTCAATCATTAGAAGCCTCATCCATTGCGCTTAGTAATTTGTCATCGCACCCGGACGTATCTGGAGACCAAAATAGTTTCCACTACCCGAGTTCAAATACTCTCAATTGGACATCCGTTTCAAGAGTTGAAATCTTTTAAATCCAAGGTTTCATCTCCGCTGAATTACTGTCCATAAGTCAAGGTTGACGTCCCACAGAAGCACAAACAGCCGAGCAAATGTTCTCATACTCCTCCGACTTGTGTTTACATTGGCTGCCTTTGTCTTATCATTTTACATCTGGCTGCTGCTTCAGATTCATTTGGCATAAAACTGACTGGTTCGTTCAGCCTTATGAGATAGTTTCCTGACAATTAACCCTGAGTTATGTGTCGCCGAACCTTGTGTTTATGGTCCGTGTCTTCTCCCGCTATCCTTTCTGTCGTAAAACGGATCCTCTGCAGTCTGAGAAAAATAGCATTGCGATGTAGGTAACTTGAGTTAATGTCAGCAAGTCGCTTGTGTGATGTGCTAGCGTCTTGCTCAAGTGAGACGTTCAAGTATAGTTCGATAGCATGGATAATTGAAATGACAAACGCGGACTGTTGTGTTGCGGATAAGAGCAAATCCTCAAAGGCGTCTACTGCAGGTGAGAAGAATGATTTCTTGCTTTCGTGCAAGGGGTTTTAAATCTTTTAAATCTGTATATGCCCAAAGAATAAACAAAACAGTCGTTCATAGCTCCAACTTCAAACAACTGTAAAGGATTCTCAGCTCTTCGAGCAGTGTGATTATGACATAATATAATATAATATAATATAATATAATATAATATAATATAATATAATATAATATAATATAATATAATATAAAAATATGTCATTTAATATATATATGTTATTATCTATTTCTATGTTAAGAACGTACAATTAAATGTATGAATCAGACAAGTTGAGTTAATTTTATGATTTTAGATTAAGTTGAAGTATCAAATACTTGACTTGAGAAATAAATCCATATAAAATATTCAACCCCCCCGAAATATTGTGTGTTTTGACTTGGCTCACAGAGAGCTTGATATATCACTATAGAAGTAGTTCAAACCATTGAGTCAACCATTCGTGGTAATTGAATTGTAAAATGGATTTCTTTGTTTTGTTAGACCACAGTGCTTCAGATATGGTGTGTTATGTTTCAAACATCATGCCAATATCAGCCTGTGAGCCACTGTAATTCACAGCGTAACCAGGCCTTTCTCCATCATTGATGCAACCAGGAGCATATACTTTATGGATATGGCAACGCATTTTTAGTGGGGAAAAAGCCTAAATTTAATGCAAAAAATGTTCCTACAAAACGTTAGCTATGACACAAAAAAGAATTGAAATTGATGTGTAAAAAGTGAACCACAGTCTTAAGAGAGATTTGTGTGGTTCAAGTTAGCAGGCTAGGCAGACAAACCCGAAACAGGCGAGTTAAACGGCTTTTTCCAGTAGCTGGAGAGACAAAGCAGGGTGGGACTCTAAGGTGTTTCTTTAGGAAACCTTCTGTATGCTGTTTCCCATTGGTCCGCTGCACAGATTTGAACTGTGGAAAAACCAGCAACAGGACCCATGACTGACAAGGCAAAGCCGTGGCTGAGGGCCCACTGTGTACAAGTCCGACTTCCGGATCTGTGATTTAATAGCAGCTCTTATCAGATAATTACCAATCTCCCAGTACTTGACATCCTTCCATATTTGGCAGAAGAAGACGGAGGGTTCAATACTGAGCTGTAGCTTCCGTACAGCTGCTGCAACTGATTGACTGACATATTGACAAATGAGTAATCTGCTAACAGAATCAGGGTTGTTACTTCAAATGTAGTCTGTATACAGTAATTGCTGTTTGTGAGCGTGCACGTTCGTCGCTACGATTTGTCTTGACGTGCTCCAGCGCGGAGTGTGAGTGGAAATGATGTCTTTTGCTCTGTGGAGTGAGAAAAAGGTGGTGGTGGGGGGGTGTAGGGTAAGGAAGGGGAGTAGCACAGAATGCACAATGGGGAAAGCAGTGAGAGAGGAATGTCAATATACTCCAAGAGCTCTGTCTGGAATACTTAAATGTGCTGCCGTGTAGAGACACAGTGGGACAGTCTCAGCCTTGAGGTGTCGTGCCCCAGTCTGTGTGTGCATGTGCGCACGTGAGCCACTGTATCTGGAATCTGTCTTGCTCTACGGCGCTGCCGCGACACCGTCATGCCTGCCTTTTCCTGAGCGCGCGCTAGATGAAGTGGAATCCCACGAGGACGTGACTTTCTTAGGCCCCTGCAAGGTCAAACCATATTTCTCCTCGTCATCAAAATGTAATTGATTCAAACACAGCGGCGTGCCAGGGTAATGACGGCGCGAGGGAAACAGATGGTGACTCATACCCCACTTTAGATTGCCAACACTACATTTCCCATGAGGCCCCTCGTAATGCCCGCTGTCACAAGCAATGTTCTTCCTGCTTTTTTTCCCTGATTGCGCCGCAGCCTCATGGGAGAGGTCAGATGTCAATTGAGACAGCGACCAAAGGCAGTAGACCAGGAAGATGCATCACATACGGCATCAATTCATCGCGGCCCTCATCCGCTTTCTTCACTGTGCCACAATCCTGTGGTGTCACTGAAGCAGCAGTGGAAATGCCAAGGAAATTAAAACTTAACCATTACGCTTGCAAATCCAGTGGTATGGTTGGTAACGTTGAGCAGCGGTTTGTTTGGTCACAAGAATGTCCCGGCCTGCAGGCTGGAATGAAGCACGTGGACAGATAGAGAAGGAACATGGTGGAAATGTGTTTTATGTGGGTCAACATGTCAGTGGGGACCGACACCTTTTCACCTGTGATCCAGTTCTTTCACGATTAAATTCATCCTCAAAACAGCAGCCGTACAGTACAGGAACGCTGGGCAGTCGTCTTCTCCAAACGTGTCTCAGTATATATATATATATATGTATATATATATGAGACGTGTTTGGAGAAGACGACTTCACAGACTTGTCCGATGGGAGACCAAACAGGATGTACATCACCCAACATGAATAGAGTGGTTTCCATGACAACGACAGACCTAGTTTCAGAAACTGCACTTGTTAGGAAGTTCAAGTGGTGCAAGTATTATCATTTTTCCCCACGGTTGCTATTTTTGTGTGAAAGGCAGTGTTTAACCTGCTACAGTGGCCTGCTGTTGTTATGAAGACACACAGCACACGACATGGGATCTCAATAGCAAACCACTTTTTATGACACCTTTCAAATGGAAACATGGAGCTGACTGTAAACATAGCATTTTAAACACCTTCAAATTACTGAGTATAACACAGGGTCACTAGAGCCTATAATGAGGGAGGACCTTGTCGTTACATTGTCGTAACACATTGTGTAAACAGAAATATCTCAAGAACCGTACTTTTTCAAGACTTACATCATCGTGTTCTACCTGGTATTTCATTGAGACCTGTGCACTAGTACTATGCGGTTGCTGCATGGGTGTCCAGTAAATCCTACTATGATAAATACTAGGATGTCATCAACTGTAGTACAGTAGGTTCACTTGAAGTGTGTTGCATGAAAACAACAATTTTCAGCTATAGCACAAAGCTCAGTTTGTACACTGTTCAGTAGCATATGCTGTGAATATTGCTGAAAACAGGCCTCAAAAACAAGTGAAATCAACTGAGGAATGATGCTGGGAAGGCAGTGCCACACAGTACACAAACAAAGCAGTGCAATATGAGCTTTCCGAGCTATATATAAAGGATGAAACTTCTGTACATTGACCAGACTACTGACCTATATCGCACATCAATTATCAAACCGTCAATACCACCATCTGCTTCTTGTTTTAATGATTAAATATAGCGTGTAGCACAGTTTACTTTGTTTATATAACTTGTAAGGGCGTCTTCACACGGCTTGACTAGCGGTGCTGTGCTTCGTGTGCTCCACCACACACCGCTGCATCAGCATGAAAGTGAAAAATAATTTGATTAACTGCCGCCAAAGACTTGAGTAAACCTCCACAAGGGTTTTAAAGCAGTTGGATTTCCAATTTTCCAAATTAGGAGACAGCAATACTGATAGACTCTCAATTTTAAGCATGAATAACTACTGAATGTCAGAATGTGAACTTTACAGCTTACCCACTGAAGTGATGCGGGTTTTCTCCAAAAAGAAAAAAAGAAAACTGTGCTGACTGAAAATTAAGATGGCATCAAAATGGCTTTTTATTGTTGACTGATAATACGTGCAACTGAAGTGAATCGCTCAAATCTTTGTAATTACAGGGTGAAAAATGTGACTTGACGGTTGGTTTCCTGTTAGTCTGCTTGATTTGGTGAATTACTGATAATCCCTTTGCTGTTGTCTAATGAATGAAACACTTTCTTGCTGGACGAATTTCCAATTTAGTTCTCTGCCAGGAAATAAGTCATGAAGCGTAATGAACCTGCGCTCATGCCCCAGAATCCTGGACTGATCAAACTGTTTGTTGACTTCGCAAAGAGACTTTGTTTGGCTCACTGATATTCCCCCTCTTTGACGTGTCTACTGCTGTAGTCACCACGTCCCTTAGAATGAAGACACACTGAAAGTAGAGTGAAGATCCTCCATCTCTGGTAAAGTGTGAATTGATCCCTCGAGGGTGTCCTGGTCTATCCTGCCTTAGTAGATCATGCCTTGGCGTCTGCTTGAGTCTTTCTTGGATGGCAGAGCCTTTTGCCCGACCCTTAAGTCCCCCTTTTGGAAAAAATGTGTCACTTGGTCTTGTACATGTAGCTACAATGCTACGTGTGAGTTCGGGAACAGTGTTAACTGTTTGAACGGTGTCTTTTGGCTCAGCTCTTTTCTTCACCACAACACACCGATACAGTCATAAGTGCTGAAATTGCTGCACTACTCCAGCTCTCAGTCTCAAGCTCCATCTCTTCCTGACTCTTGAAAAAGGTGGTTAATCTCCTCCACTTCAAGGCGGTTCTGCATTTCAACATTCCATTATATGTTCCGTTGTACGTCAACGAACAATGTTCTTAAATTTCAATGTTTTAAAAACATACCCACAGCTACTCCTGAGCTCAAAGGTGTGGCAGGATCATTCTACGTAAAGTCATCTCAAAGCTCAAAGGAAGCCTGGTGAGGCTTCTGTATTTTAGTGGCAGAAACTCACTCAAATGTGGCGAGGCTGCACATGGTGCCGTTTAGGACGCCACTTTTAAACTGCATTTATCTAGATTATTTGTGGGGATGTCTGCTCCCATTTGCTAGCTGATAAGATTCTTTTCTCTCAAATAGAACAGCCACGTCTAAACTTCACAGAAATTATGCATGAATTAAAACAAAGAAATTTGAATTATTATGAGTCACACTTTTCGAGCTGGTTTCATTCTTATTGTCCCACCGTTCAGAGTGACTGCATGATTTAATAAGGTGGGCTTTCCTTGCTGCAGAAACACATGCATACAAAGCCACCATTACTCAGCGCAGACTAACACACAGGTGCTCATACCGGTTGATAATTGAATTTGAGCCCGGCGAACACAGCCCAGAGAGCAGCTATGGCGTGTGTTTAGAGATCCCCCTGGACTATTAAATCAGCACAGAGTGGATCAGGAAGACATTGCCATAGTGACGGGGAAGAGCTGACTTACGAAAGCCGCACCAACTGCGGAAAACACGTCCTGCTATCATGATCAATCTCTTGTTTCACACACATCCAGCTCTTCCTGTGCTTTCTTCCTTTGCTTCATGGAGCTAGTCCCACCTCCCTTTACAGGGCACTGGGGGTGTGTGGCTGGACCTGTTTCAATCGCCGAGGAAAGACCCCTGGAGAAACAGCTTGAGTGTGAGGCGGAAGAGACTGTGTGAAACTGAATTTCAAAAGTGGATTTGTTCTACTTTGGTCAAAACAAAAACTGACGATGGCTTCTGTTCTTTTATGCGTACCTCAGTATTTAGGAAAACATCCTTGACTCATGTTCACCACAGCAAATTCCTCCCCAACATTCAACATCAAAATGAGAGTTTGAAGATTACTGTAAATTCAGCAATGATTTAAGGTGCTCCAAAAATGTCATGACCTACGACGACTATCGTCTTCAAGCTCTGCTGTCTGACAGGATGTTGTATAAATCTAAGCATCAACAATAAGGGTGAATTCCTCCCTTAATCCACCAATTCTCAACCTTAGCCCTCAAAACCAAGCGTAAAGGCCTATGTGTGACTTAGAAATGGGACACTGCTTAAATGCAGATACGCCCTCAGACTGTGGGGGGCAGCATTTTGCAAAAGCGGTGTTTAGTCAGTCAATGCAGAAGAAGATGAAAATTGACAAAAAATGTAAAATACATAACCCATAAAATTATTGAATGAATGAATAAATATTCGCCATAAATAAAGAAAATTCTTGCATTTGTAGTTCACTTTCTTCGCCTCTTTGGACACTTTTTTTTTTACTGAAAAAAAGCATTCTAAGTCCTTAAAAATTGATACGTTCCTCAGTCTTGCTCCACAACTTAACTTAATGAGAATTGGAACAGTCCTTGCTCTTCACAGGAGCAGCACATTTTTGAGGTTGAGGACTGAGGCTGAGGACTATGGCAGGAATTGGAGTACTAGTTACTTTGGCCCCTTCTATGACCGAGTTTCACACGCCTGTCGTAAAGTTCTTATGCGTCATTGACAAGTATTGAGTTTAATATTTGCGCATAATGTACCTCAATATGTTCATCATCCAAATTCAGATGTGATATCACAAGTGAAGTCATTTGTTATCCATAATTCTAGTTGGGTTTCTGCCACTTTTAAAGTGCAGATTCACAACATAGACTCACACAGCCGAGAAGGAAGTTAGTGATTAAGAGAAGGTTGACTCGTCTCACGCTAAAACCCTTTTAGTGAGACCACCTGCACGTATAAGCCACCGTCACTACTTTAGCAGAATTAACACATCTCCCGTACACTGAGGGACGACGGGCTTTTCACCTCCATTTGGCCTTTGAGAAAAAGCTATTAACACTCTTGCCTGCTCACATGTTCGGACTGCACATTCAACAATCTAGTTATTTTCCCGCAGAAGCTTCCAATTAACGCGCTTCAACCTCCCTGTTCATTGAGGGAAATGTGTTTCTCTTCATTGCCAAAAAACTTGCCATTATTATTGGATGTCTGTCGAAGACTGTTAAAAGCCAGCGTTGCTCACTACACTGTAGACGTGCCATTGTAACAGAGGGCTCATTTATAAATTCATATGAATTCAATTGTTTTTTTCCCCGATGAATTATTTTTTCATGTATTCAGGAGAGAAGTGCATCATTTACCATGAACCACAACACAACCGGTCTCAACAGTTTCGCGATGGGTTACGCAATTGTACACAAAACACAAAAGTGTAGTTCTAAGATTCAGTAGCCGAGTTTTGCTGATTTTACTTTTCTCAGTTAAACTAGCCAACAGTCAAAACTTCAGGCAAAGCCTTTCCGGGTGCCGCATGCAATCCATGTGTGGGGTTAAGTTTCACTTTTGTCTCAGGTGTGTTTAGTTGATGTTTTGCTTAGGCTTAGTTGAAAACTTTGTGCCCAGTTCTTGGTCCTTCTGATCGGAAAAACTGAGCAGTGATGATGCATTCAGGAGCAGTTGGAATAACCAGAATCTTCACAAAAGCATTTACTTTTGTTAGATTTTTACCCCAGGGTTTCCGCCACGTATAAATGATTGTTACATGACTGTCGCCTCCAGAAAAATTATGCCTTTGTTAAAGATGAAATCTCGTGTTATAAAAAGTTTCGAAACAAAGTGGATAACACATTACATGTACATGGAGGTTTTTAACTGAAAAATCCAGAAAGAAAGGTCATAATGACTGAAGTCCATGGCTCATGGAACTCAAGTCACGCACACAAGAGATGAACCGTGTGAGGACAGCTGCAGATTGGAGAGAGATTTACTTCTCAGGATTGAAAACTAGGGCTTTTATTGTCGCCTATTTGGATATGTCAGAACTTTCTCCTGAATCCTTCAGACAGGAGGCAAAGGACAGGTGCTCACAGGACACACGCCACTCTCACAGACAGATGATATATCGATTGAAGGCAGTGATTTGATAAACATGAAGAATGCAAGGGTTTTTTCGAGGTTTGTTGTGATGTAGTGATCACTCACTGGAAGTCACCTTGTGCGGCAGTGAGGAGTGGAAATTAAATAACCACTCTGCTTTAATTCAGTTTATGTATCGCGTCAGTCGAGTCAGCAAATGTTCCCATCGCTTCTTGTGTTCATTTCGGAACTACTTTGAGTACCTGGGATGGAAATCAGAAAAGATCAGTCAAACAACTGATTTATAAACTCCACATGCCATTTCAGGGGCGGAAAGGAGCAGAATTATCTCTCGGCCTGAGTCTCACAGTTAAGGTGAAAAAGCTGGAAAACTCATGTGGAACAAAAAAAAAAAAAACTTTTTCAATAGACTTTTATGAAACTATATTTTGGGATCCTTGCCAGAGGGGATTATCAGCTTTCCTTTTGCCCCCAAAGTCATCCCACACCTGAGAACATGCGTGCCACAAACCCTGCAGTGTTTGGAGAGATAGAGGGACAGGCGGGAGTAGGGAGAGCACAATCTATAGGACGGCAGCAGATATTAAGTTGGAGGTGAGAAGTAACTGGTGCAATGCAGGTAAGAAAGAAGAGGTTTCGTTGGGGGGGGCAGAAGAGGGCGAGAGTCAGCCTTCTGCAGTGCTATGCTGTGGGAAAACATCAATCCTAGGCCCACTTAGCTGCCATATCTCACTCCAATGGGATGCTGTTTTCTGAGAAGATGAAGGACGCGTCCAGGTCTGCTGCTACCTTCCCAAATATGATTATTATTGAACCCATGTGGGCTCTGCAGCCGGCAGTATCACACGTTTCATTGCCTTCATCGCGGCTTGGTTTTCTGCTGGCACTATTAAACACCCTGCAGGTGTGCATGCAAGAAGACCCTTGTTTATGCCGTCTGAATGACCCTGAATGACAACATTACCACTGGCACGGCCTCTTTAGACCATGCAGCGTAGAAGACCACACTCCTCCCATTGAGTCGCCGATGTTCTTCCCATCAACAACAGCTCGCCTATCAAACTCTGGCCCCGTATCAATTTGCATTCATGCCATTTGTATACATCCCCCAAGCCGATGTGTTGTTTAGTTTGCCTCCCATTAGAGTGTTGACAGACAGTGGAAGCTCCATGCTGTGGAGAAGCAGCGAGCGTGGGAGTGGATGGTCAGGATTAGGCCACAGTGCAGCAGCTGACTGCTTTTCTTACATTCCACTATTACCGGCTGAGCATTTCAAAGAATCTGCATACAGCAAGAAGATGCACATATTCTTAAAAGCACACGGCAACTGAAGCAGCACACACAGTGGTGTGGGCACAAACGTGGTTGTTATTGTCGATGGAGAGAGGGAAAGAAATTAAAACCGGTTCAAATACATCATTCAGAGCAGAAGGAAGGCTTAAAGGTTTTAAGGGTGAGATCTATGGCTGGCTCTTCGTCATCAGTACATGTCGAACAAAGACGTGTCTTGTTTTCCCATCAGCCGCCTCCACTTATCCTCCATCCATGAACCTCATTGGTCGTCTTCCTTTTACCTTTTGCGTCTCCATCTGCAATATTCCTCGTCCAACACTGCCTCACCTCTTCACGTATCCAGATGTTGTCTCTCATCCCAGTCTCCGAACTTCTCCTTATATGTGTGACCGCCCCCAAATGCCCGCCCTGTCTGCACTCTCTCCTTCACCTCTGTTATCTGTCCACTGCTGTCGAGTAGTGACCCCAAATATTTCAACTGTTTTTGCCGCCTCTGCTCCCTGCATCTTCACACCTCCTCCTGCCTCCCTCTCATTCCAACTCATTCCCTTCTCCACCACCTCCACCTAAATGCTCACTACACGTCTATACTACTACTACTACTACTACTACTACTACTACTCACAACACAACCGTCCTTCACGTTCCTACCTGCCTTCAAGTTTTGGTGTAATAAATATATGTGCATACAGGGTTGTCGAGCACTATTTACTAATATTACTAGACAGTACACCCCAACAGTCATTGCATTTTTTACACATTCATGGACTGAGACCAAAAAGGTTGTTGAGTAGAGTTATCCAGTCAGCACGGAGAAAGCAGAACAACAAAAAGTGAGTTTCTGCAGTCATAGGTTCAGTATATAGACACCCATAGTTGGTACTTATTAGACATACAATGACTTGTAGAATGTGATAGTGAAGGTTTGGAGTCCTGAAAGCATATTGTTCTTGTGATATTTCCATTTGTGAAATGTGTTCTATCCGTGTCTGTAGCTACTGGTGAAGAAGCTCAACAACATGCTAAAAGCATAACATTGTAAACACTCTGACGTTGATAAAATCTTTGGAACAGATACAAAATGTGTGAATAATATTAATAATATTAATTGCAAGTTAAGTCCATGAACTGAGATACAAAATTTTAATCTATTGACAGCCCTGGTTAAGATGGACTTGTGAGCTCCTTAACAACTGATGTGTTCCAACTCTGACTTTAAATCCCTCCTACATCACCCCTCAACACTGTCTCACCCTCCTCAAACATGTCGTGCCCCACCTTCACATACTTTACCTCTGAGGCTCCTCACTACCTCACACAGTTCCACACATCCTCGAGGGAAGATCGCAGACTTTATCTAGGATTCTACCATTTTGAAGTGGCCTGTTCACACATCAAAGATGAGGAGCAAAAATCAAAACTCACTTCACTCACGCATCTTTTGCAAAACACCGTCAAACTGTGACAGAAATTTAGGTCATACCACCCGTATCTGCTCTAAGTACCTCACTTACCACCTGCATGTTTTGAAAAAAAGATCACTGTTGTGCTTGAAATACCTGTAAACAAGTGTGTTGTTCCCCTTGTCGCTATCACATTCAGTGTTTCATTCATTCACCTGCAATATGATGTGCTGCACCAGTGATCAGCACATCTGTGCTGGCGTCTTACTCACCGTGGTGTTCGCCGCACACCTACTAATGCTTCTGTTTCTGTTTGTCTCCCACACTGGCGATTAGCTGACACTTGTTTCCCTCACCTAGCTGCCCTCTCTTCTGTGTCTCTTTTCACTCCTAGTTGATCTCTGTCCTCTCTGTGGCTGATTCCTTTCAGCCGCCCTTCGAAAATGATTTCAAAAGCGACAATAAAGCTCATCTGGCTTTATCAAAGGCTGCTCAGTCGCCGATGCACGCCCTTCCTGGCTCACACATTTTTTTGGACCGCAGGGAAGATGTGGTGGTTTGATCTGCTGAAGTGATGACAATAGATGTCAGATAGATGCTGTCGTGTGAGGGATTTGCTAACTCTGTTAATGTCTGCAGTGATGTGAGCTGCCCAAACTGCCCATTCTAGCCTTCATATGCAACCAAACCAACCTTAACTGACTTCTCTCAATGCAGAGGTGCTGTCACAATGGATAACAAAGATCCTCCGCCTCAGGAGTTCTGACCTTGATCCAGAGTTCAGGACAATAGCCGAGGGCTGGAGTGAAAAAAAAAAAAATTATAATGCGGAGACCTTTGTGTTGAGACGATATTTGGTCTCACACAGTGGTACTTTGAGGAGAATATCTCACAGGACTGGCTACCAAAATAGAGACCAGCTCCATCTAACTCGGAGTGGTTCAACGCTGAGCCTCTCCCAGATGACTGAGCTCTTCACCTTTTCAAGCAGGGAAAGACCAACTTGTCATTTCGGTCTGGACCTCATGATCCTCCGGAGAGGGAAGAAACGATCAACTGCAAAACACAACTTTGCCTTTGCTCACTCAGAGCAACAAAAATAGTGACTTTAATTTCAAACAGTTTGGACACTGAGGATCCGGAAGTTCGGGGCATACGCTGGCAGCATCTCACGGCTGGTTTCTCATGTCGCCATGTGCTCATAGATTTTCTTTAAATGTTAACGCACTAATTAGATCATGTTCCTGCCGTCTCAGCAGGACTGTAACAAACAGCTTCCAACTGATACTGTTATCTTCCAACTGACCACCAAAATGGGCAGTTTTCCGCCGTCTAAATGGATTATTTGTAATCACTGGTGATTATAAGATGGAGCTGCAATAACTGAGAGTCAGTGGACGATGACGCCAGAGCTTTCAGCCAAATGGATGGTTGCCAGGTCACGGACGTATACCCCAACACAAGGGTTCAAGACAGTTACAATGCTGCTGCGACTCTTCTTCCAATAAGCCACGATCAACGTATTTAAGATTTTCAAAAGAATCCCTTGCACATTTCTGGAAATAAAAGGAGACAGATTGGATCCAGTGAACCCTGACTGCGGTGCAAGAGTGAGAAGAGAATAAAAAGTTACATTTAAGGGCCAGAAATTGAAACACAAAAGGCAGCGATGACCTATTTTGCACTTTACTTTGAATGTTTTTGACAATGACTCTGCCCCTCTATTATCTCCAACACCCTCTGGACACTTTTACTTGTTTGGATTGATAGTATTATTTTAGAGACAAACAACATTTATGTTGAAATACATGCTACAAATCTTTCTCAATACTTACTCATCGACCCCACAGTTTGGTGGTGTCCTCTTCCCCGAGATCTCTGAGGACATTATAGTAACCAGCCTGTTTCACTTTGGCTGCCTCTTAGTCCCACTACAGCTTAAGGATGTTGTATTACATCACAAGAGTGAGCTTGCAGCCTTCAAGTTTTGTTGTGAGAATAAACTAGACTACCCAGGCCACTTTAGACTGGCACTGGGACCATTCAATTGAGCATTCACTTGTAGTAAAACTTTGTTTAAACGAACTTGAAAGTGCAAAAAAATACTTCTTCTTTATCAAAAAAAAGTGCCGTTATTAAGTTACTTCAACATTTAGGTATACAAAAGACTCAATATTATTAGAAGATTTTATCTTGTCTGTTCATTGTAAATAGACAAATAAACAAAAAAGAAAAGAAAAAAATGACACATTTTCTTTTTTCAAAAAAAGCTATTTGGCCTTACATTATCAAATAAATTAATATTCCTCATAAATACATAACAACAACAACAACAACAATAATAATAATAATGTGCTGGAAAGAAATCTGAAATCATTTTATTTTATTTTATTTCATTACATTATTTATTGCTTTGTCTCTGGCAGGAATGATTCTAATATTTTAGAATCCAGAATATTTTAGAACAATGGACATATACAACCAAATAATACACATTTGTGCAATATGAATGAATGCTTTATGATAATATTACATTATTATTATTATTATCAAGACAAAAAGTTGAGAAAAAAAGATCAGTTTTGACAAAATAAAGGTAATTTAACATATTTTTAAAGCACGACTGGAAAAGATTTCAGTATTTGAGAGGTTGCTTTAAATAAATGTTGAGGATATGAGAGACGATGCTCACGCAAGCTACACAGTGCCCGATGTGGAGCAACATTATGACTTGTAAAGTGGATTGTTGGAGAACAAGGAGCTATAAGGAGCCAGAAAACACAAGTGAATGGCTGAAAGGGAATAATTTAGTCTTCATACAAACAAGTAGCAGTAGAAACATTATAAATGATATATAGCCTGATAATAAAAAAGATATGCAAGCAGCTTTTGATTCCAAAAATAAACGGCCGTATTCTCGGTGTATCTCAGCGGATCAATCACACGAATGTAATGGTGGATTGATAATTGAGCGTAAATGGCAGCTTATCAAAAGAGCATCTCGCAATATTTCTACTGCTGCAGCTACACCAGCCATGTACACATTACAGAAAGAAATGAAACACAATTACTGTCCCGCCGCTGCGCAGATAAGCTCCTGGAGGTTAATGACAAGAGATGCTATCTCCTGCATGTGTTTTTACATTGTAATAGCCATTTTGTGTTGATATACAGGAAGTTAATTATAAAATACGGAGTTAGATAGAAACTATTAACGTCCCAAATTCACTCTTCTGAAAGAGCAAATGAATGTTTTCATGGAACGGGCGCAGGGTCAGGACTTGCTTCGCTAAGAGAGGGACACGCTGTGCTGCATCATATTCTAATGGAAATTGAATAATTATATTGAATATACCGCGTCATTTTGACCAAGTAAATGCTGAGGGGATCAATGTATACTTTTATGCAAGACGTACAGACTTGATGGTTGTCGCTGAATTGCATGTTATTGAGGCTGTACATGTCACATGCTTATTTGCTGTGTAGATGTGAGCAGACTAACACAGTAGTGATCTTCACTTTCTTCTGTTTCAAATGGTCAGTCTCATGTGATTTGACCTTGACAGCCTTTGAAGCAAACAATCCATGATGACTGTTATACCGTCACTTTTATGAGGTTATCTTCTCATAATAGTGCTGTGATAAAAAGCTGGCAACATGAACCGCTTAAAACCAACAGTATCATTTACCCAGTCATTGGTTTTCCCGATTCTTTAATTCAAGGAACAGTCCTGTCCTGTGCCCATGCGTTTTTCTTTTTTTTTTGTTATAGTATTTCACTTATGCCTGCTAAATGCCATTATTACAACCTTTATTTTACATGTTCCTTTCCCCGGCGACTCTATTTCTCTAGCTTTTCTACCGTTTTCATGTAGCCGCTCATGCGCGTCGGATTACTTCATTAGGAATTTAGCTACAAAAAAACCCAAAGGGGCTTTACAGCCTGGAGGAGCATCGCATAGAAACACCCTGGAGTCCTTCTGTAAGCGCTGAAAGAGTTGTAACCTTGTCACATAAAATTCTGAAGTGATGAACCAAGCAACAGGGTGGAGGTTGGTTTGTGTCGTGCAGAGCTGCCAATAGGGAAGATGTTCCTCATCAGTGAGACCATTAGAACAAGAGGCCCAAGGTAGGGGTCCAGGAGCTGTCCGCACCAAACCTCCTCTATCGAAAAACAACTACATTCATTTGTGTTTAAAGCAGGCAGTCTTTGTTCAGAGCCTGGTGTTTCTTGTTTAGCTGCTAATCCAGAGACAAGTACCTCAGGGTGGATGTCGTCCAACACCTCAGCCAGCAAGTAGCTTGTGAAGTGCTGAAACCATTTCTACTTTAGTGACAGCTGGACCTCCGCAACACCTGCCCCAGTCACGGTCCCTGGAATTAAGAAAATTCCTGGAGCAGCCCTTCCTCAGTCGGACAATACTTGACCCCAGCTTTCAAATTCTACTCAAGATCCTCATCTTATTCCTTCTTCAGAATCTAACCAGTATCTCCCCTTGAAAGTATTGCGGTAGTACAACTTCAATTCAGATTTTACTCATTTATTGTAACATGTCATTGTTATGACCAGACTGTAAACAGCCTTGTATGTTCGAGTTTTAGCAGCAGATGGACAGCAATTTATAGGTTTTTATTCCAGCATCTTGTGTGGAGATGTGCCTCCAACCTCCAACATCTGAGGTTGCCTCCAACCCTGTACAGCTGGGATTAGCTGCCCATATCACTGGAGTAGGAGGAAAGAAAATAATGCCTGTCATTGTAAATATCCATTTTTATTAGTAACTACACCACCGCACAACTACAGCTCTCTTAGTCCGGAAGAACATTTGGATTACTGACTCAATCTAAAACTACACTCAAGAGAAAACACTTCATTATATTTCAGACTCTCTTCGCTCTTCAGCAAACATCAGGTTTGACGCCCGGGGAAATGGAAGCGAAGGAGAAAACAGCTGCCCAGATGGCATTTTTCAACGGTCGGAAAAGTCTCTAGTTGTCGGGAAATGAAAGTTATCGGAAATGGGCTGGTACAGTAAGTGATGACTGTCTCGGCCTCAGTGACACTGGGGAGCCTGGAGCTACAGTGCCCTCGCTCAGACGGTAGCGCGCTCTCTAATTAACTAATGAAATATTAACCACCTCCTCTTTCTCCCTCTTTTCTGTCTGCTTGCTTGACTTTTGCTTCATATTACTCATTTTTCCCACCCGTTTCTTTTTTTTCAACTGCACATTGTATGATAAGATTTTTTCTCTATTGATCATTTGTCTAAATCCAGAGGAAATACAGTGATGTGCTTCCATCTGGATGCACAAAAATAAATAAAATCCTTCCCATAATACATACTGGAACTATGACATTGTTTTCAGGCGGTAGCTGATGTATCGTTTTGATGCAGCGGAGATGCCTTCTCTCCAGGGTTGCCTCAAGCTTGACTTCAGGGATACCGTGGGTGAAGTAGCTGTTGAATGTTGGGAGATTTATCCAGCTGTTTTTGCAGTTCCATTGCAATATAGCGAAGTAGCCCTGAGCAATTAATGAACTTTCCTTTGCTGAGCTTTTCAGGTTGATCACTAATCTCAAGGGAAAATAAAAATAATGAAACATGGAAAAAAAATATATGGCTAGTAAACAGTGGAACAGATGCGGGGCATCAGTGTAAAGAAGCTTCTCCAATTCTAAAAACCCTACAGGGAGAATTTTGGTGTGTCAAGGCTCATTCATTCTCCTGTTATGGACAAAAATGTACCCATCCTTTTCAAAAGATGTTACCGTCACCGATCACATGCTTTCTGTATGTAGCTGTTACTTTCACCAATACAGTATACCACCAGGGGGAGCAGCCCAGAGTCAAAAGTTTATGACAAAGCAAACATGGCGACTGTGGAAGAAGTACGAAAACAGAGGCAGAATTGTAAGTTAAATACATCACGACTGGAGGATGGACAATTTCCGACATTGTTATGTCTTCTTTGTGTCTCATTGGAGCAACATATCTGTTTGTAACACTGCCCCCCACCGTTTCCCGGTGGAACTGCTCCATTTGGCCCGTATCCGTTGGCGTTGTGGAAACATGCAGAAATATGGATGAAATTAATGCAGAGCATGAACAGAAGGCCCTGTTCGTATCCGTATCTGTATGTAGCATTGCGCATAAATGGGCCTGTAGGACGACAACTCAGGTGTGAGCCAAGGCCTCCACCAAACGTCGGAATAGGTTTGGCTATCTCAACTCAACGTTGAGGAGGAGCAGTTGCTCAACTGTGAGACTCTCCTGATCTCTAAGCTTCTCAAACGTCATAGCAAAATCCAGACAACCTGCAGAGAAAAGTCACTGCAGCATGTATTGCTCATGTAACTGTGAGGCAAAGCTCGAAGCCGCAGGTACGGCGAGGAACATTAACCTCAAATTTGACTTTTGGCTCAGCTCTTTCTTCACCTTGACAGAACTAACTGGTTTCCATCGAGACAATTGAAGCAGTTCAAGGGGCAGTGAAATTAAACTTAGGAATGAACGTTCCTGATTTTCATCAGCCCACCTGGGTTTGTTTGCAGCCACTTTAAAATATCTTGTTCAGGCCATTTCTGGTCCTCAACCTTTGAGCAGTGGGAGTTCTGCCCCTGGCAAATAACAGCAGGGCCACTGCCAACTCTCAGGAGAGCACTAGAGCTTAGAGCGAGAGGGGATATGTCACTCTGCTGCTCCTGAACGGCTCCCTTTCTGTTGATGCTGTTTCTATGTTTTATTTGAGGCATTACAGGTACAGTGAGGTGAAACATTGAGCAGACAAAACTCATTCTCCACCAAAAGTTACTGCTATGCCCTGAAGCAGACACATGCGCTGCCACTAGAACAAACAGGCGTAGCATAAGGTCCGCGTGCAGCTGTGATATTGGCGGCTCGACTCGATGCCTATCAATAAGACTCTGGAACAGGCCAGAGGGCCGGGACCCCTCACTGTTCTTCCAGGTGCCTGATCTATATAAAGAATGGTTTCCAGCCCTGCTGCGCTAGCAGGGGAGTGGGGTGATGAGAAGCATCGGACAGTCTTTCTTTTTCTTTTTTCTGTCTACCTGCTGCCATTAATCTTCAGATGACACGGCTTGTAGTAACAGCACAACCGTTGGATGTTGTTGAATGTGTTATTTGCTTTTCCAAAGACCTTTTTTGGGGCTTTAAAATGTTTTCCATCTTCTCTAACATCTCTTCCTCAACTTTTCTTTTAAATAAATATGAATCGCACCATTCTTTTTTTGTTTTGGAGGGCATCCCAAGACTTTAGAGCAATGAATGGACACAAAATTAAAATTTGTAAGTGTGCGTTTTTGGCTCCTTGATATAAACTGTTGGAAAAATGTTTTCCAGCAGTATATATATAAGAAATAATGCGTTCCAAGCCTTAAAATAGTCTTTTGTAGGAGTGAGTGTAGAGTGTCTGCTGCAGGTGGCTGTTCCTCTATGTGTGTGGCCGCTGCATGTGGGAGGGGTTGCTGAGTGAGTGACGTCTCTCCAGAAGTGAAGAGGTGCCCGGTGCGTGTCCAGCTCTGAATGTGCGCTTCTGTGCAGTTTGGCTGCGACAAAGTCATAAACCAAGTCACGCTCTGTCCCAGACTCGCCTCATCCCTGTCCCAGCTCCAGCCCACAACAGGACATCAAACCCTGGAGTGTGGCTCCAGCCTCGGAGGTGTGGAGAGCGAGCACCTCCCCTGTGACACTCTACCACGGTCCAGTGCGGAGACAGGCCATGTTGCTAACGGGACACGTCTGCATAGAGAGGCTGCGTAATACACAATAACAAAGCGCGTCGTGGGTCACCTGATCGGTCCGCGCACGTTATGTTTTGTCTGGCTTTTTTCACTGGCGTTCCAGTTCTGCATTTTCGTTTGAAATTCAAAGCAAAAAAAATTGCGATTTTTTTGTTCGAAGTCTGGGACGTTCGAAAACCGAGGTACCACTGTACAATAAGGTGGGGGGCGCAGCTTGACTCATGTCAATGGTACAGTATAGGATACTGAATTAAAGATTGCACTACTGCATATGACTGGCTTCCTTCACACACAGATTGCAAAGTGGATCACCCCCTGGTGTATTCTGGGTATCAAGGGTATCAAATGCCCCGCCCCAGGCCTGGCATTGATTTGTTCCACCACTGCATGAGGGTTACAGTGATGCTGTATTACCACGCAGGCTAGAGGCTTATGTGAGCCAAACTGAAACGCTTTCAATGGACTGTATGACTTGTAGATTACACAGAGTGAAAACTGTGGTGTGACCAGCCTTCATCACCTGGAAGTGGTGCTGGGTAGATGGCGTCTTGTGAAACAGTATTGCGGGGTTGATGAAACAGTGTCCTAACATTCAGAAGCCACAAGATGGAGTTGTTGGCTTAGAAATCACGTAAGGCCTCATTGAATTAGTTGCTCAAGTATAAACATTTTACCGCAGACAGTGCCCTCTGGTGGCCTCTGAAAATCAGGACACTCTTTCGTGAAACCTCAACAACCCTTCAGTTCTTTGTCATAGGGCCTCATCTACCAATCACAACCTAGAACTGCTTCGCTTCACTCCATTAAGGGCCACTGTTCACTGTTTCATAAGAAAGTCTGACACGGCTGCATGTTCCGTGCCCCCAACTCATTATATGGTTTGCAAGCTAATCCAGTCGACATTATCTCCAGCCCAAGCTGCTCCATTAGCGAGGGCTGTTCCGAGCACTTGGATCTGTGAGATAATATAAAAGTTTGATAATATATCCACTGGGATATGAGCTTTCATTCCGAGTCATGCCTCACTTCTGAATAACAATCATAAATATTCACCATCGCTCATGGCCCTGAAATCTAAAATGCTACTCTGTTGCGCACCTGGGAAGAATCTACCTTTCATCAGTGAGGGCTGACACCGTCGGGTCACTCCGACACAGGACAAAGCACACGCAGGTGCACAGCTGACATACACGTAAACGTATATACACACTTGCACACACAGCCTCTTAATGGACAAACATCTGACAGCCAAAGGGGGAAACCACACAGCGGCTCAGGTGGGATGCACAACCACAGCTGCGCTAATCTCGTCTTTCCTGGAGAACTCTGCATAAATAAATGGAAAAATATCTAATAATGCTCATGCTGTTTTTATATAGCTATTGTTTATTGGATTGAACAGTCGTGTCCTGACTGATGTGGCGAGTTCATTTTATAGGGACATCTTTCTTTGTTCAGGATCTCCTGTTGGATGATGCCAAACATACTGAGAATCTAGGCGATGAAACTGATGTCTGCCAGTTTAATACTTGTCTGACTTATGTTTTCCATGTTATCGTATGGGAGATATCATGCTTGTACTTATTTTTCAACGGGCTGATCTCCCTGTTATTTGGGTCTTTGCCCACCCTGAGGCAATCCCAGTGGCTCCTCAGTTGTTAAAGGGTATAAATAAATACTGCGGGACAGAGATTTGAATAATGCATTTCCGACGGCCAAGGATCCACAGATGGATTGTCTCCGGTGCTCTAACTCCGACATCGTACACAACCACATGAAATATTCGTCTACATCGTTTGTAAACTCACACGTATACATTTATTTATTATCAAACACAGAGGACACACAGAAGCTTGGAGCTAGTCTGTGAAGAGTTTTAGGGTTGATAGCCCAAGGATCTCTTCTGGTAGTTAAGGTGTGTAAGTTAGTAAGCCAGGTCAGGTATCTAGAGATGTCCCAGGGCATGGTGGAAGATTACATTCCAGCTTGGCCTTTGTATAACTTGGGAAGACTGACCTAACAGAGCTTGAGGAGTTTTCTGGGAGCGGAGAAGTCCTGGTGGATCGACGTCTGCCGATGGATAATTTAAGCGTCTTTTTATGCGAACACTTTCCATGCTGGTTTCAATAAAGTGCTCCACAAAAACAAAGCAGTTTCTGCCGTCCACACAGATCCGCTAAAATGACAACAATGGAAAACCATTCGACACCTTTCGATCCGTTGCGATGGCCGTATACCTACGACATTTTCGCTCACTGGGTTTCATTATCCTCAGGAACGCGCAAAAATGTTTTTACATTTTGATGTGGAGCTTTTTCAGACGTTTAGATTTTAACATATCGCAAAAGCTCAATGACACAGTTATGCAATCCTTTCCTGATACAGACCATGGCTCTCAACTCTCAGCTGTTTTGAATATCATGCTTCCTTAGGTGGAATCTTGCTGAATATTTCACCAGTTACAAGTCACCAATCCAAACCAACCTAAGGTGAAAACACTTGCAGAGTGCCATTTTATCGACTGTTATTTTGTCAACCTATTATTGAAATATATTTTCCCGTGATGCCCCATTATAACCAACTTCATATCTGTGCCATTGGAGTTGTTTCATAGTGGAATAGCGCTAGTAAAATAACCACAAAGCAGGTGATGTTTTGAGCCTCATCCCCACTACAGTGATAGAATCAGACATCAAGACGCAACCCCGGGCATCTAAATTCTCTGGGGTAAAATGCGCTACCTTTTTATTTCAGAAAGTCAATTCATGTAAAGTAATAGTCTCCTAAATCCGAATGTAATGTTTAGTAAAAGAGAGCCACGATGCGGAAAGCGGATGAATGAAGAAAAGCTATTGTTTTTCCTGTCTGAGTGCAGCTCAAGGACGGAGACTCTGATATAAATATCAATAGTCATTTATTTCCCAAAAAGAGTCAGGCATGAATACTGCAGAGGAAGTAGTATTAAGACGTGCTCTCGTCGGTTTCATTTGTTCTTCTTATCTCTGCGGACCATCTTGCTGTATTGTTTTGGCCACACACAGCGCAGACATGTAGAGGTCATTGTGAAGAAGGAATTATGGGGAAGAAAACACATTATTGTGTGCTGTGTAAGGGTAATGAAGGACCCCCACACTTTGTTTCATGGACTCAAGGTAGTAGATGGTCAAGAAAGAATAGATATTGTCAAAGCCCACTTTTTCCCATCAAATCAGCACTTTCTTCCTAATGTTTATGGCAACTTCAGAAATTCTTATTGTCCTTGATCAGTCAGAAAGCCATCCATCACCCCTTAAAAACAAAGGACACACATCTCACCTCTGCCTTTAATCCAAAATCTTCCCGCCTTCTTGATAAACTCCCTATAGTTTTCATGAAGAAGACACTGTTTGTGTAATCCTTGAGGTCAGCCAGGGTCCAGGGGGAACCCGGGTCCTTCCTGTACGGAGTGTGTTTGTACTAGCAACATACAGACGTCAGCGGATAACTGATAAATTGCCTATAGGTTGCCTATCTCCTTTATCTGTGACCTGCAATGGACTGTTTACTTGTTCACAGTGATCTTTGTTTAACAATCTTTGATCACTTTTACTCTTCATATTCGTCCAACAAGGAAGCTTCCTTTATTTAAACAAAATTTACAGTGTATTCAAGTATACGTGTATTTCAAGTACTTCTTTGTCCCAGCATCCTTTGCCAATCTTACAGTACAAACAACTGTCAGATATTAAAGGGTCTAAATAGTTTTCATTGTCAAGAAACTGTAGTACCAGCAAAAGGTGCAGACGCCGCACATTTCAAATCAAACCTAGCATCAACGTGGGGCTGCACAGATTGACTGATTTATCGGCACCGATATGGACATTTATGATGTCATCATGATCATGCAGGTTTTTTCATATTTGTTTATTTAATTTTTATGTTTTGATAAGATGCCATTTTTATTTATACATGATGAGAAATGTTACTACTCTTTACATTTTTTTTAACGCAATGTAAAGGTGGCAAAACCAAGCAGGAATATCTCTGGAAAACCACGGCACTTGTGATGCTAAAGGCCTGCAACAGACGCTAGCCAACAAAGATGGCGGTTGTATGGCAAAGAAAATCACAACAAAATTGCAGTTCTCAACACGTTCACTCATGCACTCTGATGCAGCGTTAACACTAGCGCTAACAGAGCAGAAGCTAAACTAACCGGTGCGAACCGCAGGCGAAACCAATGCCAGTGCAGATTATTGTTTTGGGGCGGCTGGGATTTGTTGTGGAAGACTGGATCTTTCAGCAGCTAACAACACACCTGGATCCCAGATTTGACAAGTGATGACAGAAGTTTACATTGTGGTTTTGCTCTGTTCATTATTCATTGCAAAGGGAATTAATGTTATTTCTTTCATATTGAGCACTTAGCGTCTTGTATTGTCTATTTATTTGCTTTGAAAGTTGCAATGTTTTCTATAAAGTGTTGTTCAGTGTTATTGTTCTCTAGTAGGTTTGTGTGAAGAATCTGAAGATATCGTGACTTTTCTGTGTGATTTATTTGAGAAAAAAAAACGATCAGCAAATTCAATATCGGCCTTTTGGGACGCAGCAATCGATGCACCCCTACTGTACATAAAGGTGCTATTAGCTTTAAGCCTGGCAAATTTTCTTCATGCAAGACAAACGCCCAAAACTAGTCTACTATGGTAATTAACCAGCGATAACCAAGTGATAACCTCCGAGATATATCTGAATTAGAAAGGGAAAACGGGGCTTGAAGTTTGCCTGTTTGGTGTCACATCTTCCTGCTTAATACTTTCCACAAAACCTGTGACCGAATCATGTGGAACAGTTTTTGATGCTTATTTATATTCTCCCATCAGCAGCTCCTTGTTTGATAGAAAACAGCGAAACTTTATAGTTCTCCACTTGTACATTCAGCCGTGTTCACGTATCGCCATCTCACACATGAACCGTGGCTCCTTCTTACATCAGCATGCAAGGCCCGGCGAGGATGTGTTACAGGATGATTAGTTCCAATGGGTGAAATCAGACTCCCACATCGAGCCCTGACCCATTTCTCTGTCTTGATCTGGTTTTCAACTTCGTCGGCAAACACTCTGTCACATGTTTGTCGGTGTTTGCAGCAGCTTACAGAGACGAGCAGACAGACGACAACAGAAGAGGTTCGCTGCAGATGTTTTGTGTTTACTAAGCAGCCCGCCTCTCCAGTCACAGAAGCAGTGGTTAACCTTACACTATGATGTTTATTGTAGCTTCAACAAAACGCTCCACACCACACATTTCACTCAATTCCGCTCTATATCACCATAGCAACAATCCCTATCTTTTTTCCTGTCTTGCCAGCATGTTTTTTTTTTCCCTCATTCATTCGTCCTCAAGCAAGTCTGCATTCAGAATTTGACAGTCGTTGTGATATCATGTGGTATTATTTTAGTCTTCTTTTCAGCACTGCAGACATCAACCATTGCTGAAATTCTATCTCAACTCCCATGTAGACTTTTTATGCTTTATTACAGTGCAATAACACTTTACTACTGTAAGTGATGGGGCTTCATAGTACAGTGTCCTCATTTTTTTATTTTTTTTTCTACAATGCTATTTTCATTTATACATGTTTATACATGTTGATGTTGTTACTCTTTAATTTTTTTCAACGTGATATCTCTGGAAAACCACAGTACTTTTGATGCTGCAGATTTAACAAGTGATGACAGAAGTTTACATTGTGGTTTTGGTCTGTTCATTTTTCATTTCAAAGGGAATTAAAATTATTTCTGTTATATAAAGCATTTAGCGTTTTGTATTATTTATTTGTTATTTATTTGGCTTAAAATTTGCTGTATTTTCTATAAAGCAGTGATTCTTAACCATAAGAGCGGGGCCCTTTGGCGGGGCTTTGGAGGGTGTCCTCATTTTCAGGGCCCACTCGATGGCAGTCACTCATCATTTTCAAACCAAGAGCGCCCCCTACTGAGCTCTGAAAATGAGTCCACTGTTTCATGAAGCCTCATCAGCCCATCACTAGTCTGCAGTCTTAGTGAAGGTTTTCTTGTTCTCTTGGTTTGTTTCTTCACTGGAGACGTTAACCATGTTACGTCACATGTGTTGAACTGTTTGAAATGTAGGACACGATAAAACATACAGAGCCAAAACATAAGAAAGCCATGATGCAGCTGATAATGCAGCATATTCTCACACCTGAGGGATAATACATTGACATACAGTCAAGTGAACTTTTACGTAATGTTGATGCGGAAACAACATTGTTGACTCATAGGCTTTCAATCGTGTCAAATGTTTCCCCTCCTGAGGCATTTCAAACATGGTCCAAAAGGTTCTCATTTGTACTACACTTCTGGTGTTACTTGGAGTATACTGTATGCAATAGTATCGCCTGAATTTTTAATACCATACACTGACATCAAATTATTTCAAGAAGTGAATCTGAAGGAGCGCCACCATATGGCTTAATACACAGCTAGATGTCAAACTGTCGTGTAGCTCTAGAGTGAAAGTATCTCTGGTCTCCCTCGGTTCATACATGATGTCTATTTATTTATTTATTTATAGTCATCGTTTTGTCCAGAATTGATTCCCGTTCCCATCGACTGCCTCAGGCACATGCCATTATTTTTGCATTCCTCTGGGCGTCTCTTCCCCTTCACACTGTTTAGTCAATGAACCATTCATCGATACATTGCCTTTTCATTTCTATAAATGGAGTTGTCAGATGTACAGAAGTGGCTGCTGTCTTGGTCACACCTTAAGACAAGCAGAATGGTGTGTGCATGGTGCGTTGACTAAAGATGCCTCTTTTATTCCAGTTTTCTCTTCATCACATGCACACAGGTCCACACAGACACACTGGGCGGGTAATTCTGCTGCAGTGGCGTTGGTGTCTTCACAGTGACATTGGTGCTGAGTTACAGTGCTAATGAGAACTTTAATGTCACCCACACACAGACTTCTGGCCGACAGATTAGAGCTGCGATTACACTCAGCCACATGAAGACACAGGAACACAAGCATGTGCACATATTTCACGCCGCACAGCATGCCTGGACTCGGGTTTGTAAGAGAGGAGTCGTGGAAGCGTCATGTGATTTTCTCTGCTCTTTGTTGAAGCAGAAAACACAAGGCTTCACCCACGTTTGTGACAGCACGAGCTGAGGGAACAGCTTCAGGAATGAAACAACGGGGAAGAGTGGTCGCTCATTTCTCAGTATGAAACACCTGCTACTTTAGCATGGCTGATGAATCACCGGAGAGAATGTTGCCGACACATACTATCCGTCAAATCCGTGCCTCATTTTGAGTAGTAGACTCTACAACGCATTGACTGAAGAAAAGAGAACCAAATGTTGCCGAGTGCTGCGGTGAGTGAATGGGCACCGTAATTGACGTAAACGTGAATCCAATCCGTAATTCATTTGTCTTGACAACACTGTCCCCTGTCCAAGACGTGACCCTCGAGGACCTCGCCGGATCAATCCTCAATTTCTAAAGAAGCACTGTGCCACCAGCATCTGTGTCCTCCGCCTCAAAGACAATGGTGTCGGAGAGGAGCCGGGGGTTGAAGGGTCAAGCATGTGCGGCGCACACCTGCCACTGGGCTTTGTGTGACCAGATAAAAGATTCCAAGTATCATCTCTATTACCTTTTTGGAAACAAAACACCTATTCTGTTGCCTATTTTTTGTTGTAGCATTCGCTCTTTAAATGTACAGACAAGAGGTCCAACAGTTTCTAATGACTGGTCAACCACCACATTCTATGTGTTGCTATGCAGTTATTTTATTTTAACTGAATATTTCAATGCGTACAATAACAGTATTTGGATGGAAGTTGTATTAAAGTACATCCATGCATCACTGATATTGGGATACTATATATATATATATATATATATATATATATATGGATCCATACATGCTTTTAAACAACAAAATATTGTTTATTTTGCATCAGTTTGACAATAGCACAATAAATCACGCTGGTGGCTATATTCAAGTTTTTATATCACCTTATAGTCACACCCCTAATATATATATATATATATATATATATATATATATATATATATATATATATATATATATCAGCCGTTTCAACAAGACCTCACCCCCTCAGCTTGTCAATTCGTCTACACATCTTAAAACATCAATAGAGATCGACAGGCACATAGAAGCCATTCGTTTGTCTCTTGAAATGGTTATACTGTCTGTATGCAAAACAGCTTTATGGCCGCCATACGTCCTTGTCATTGGAACGATACTGTGGAGAAACTGGCACTCTGGCATGATTAAAGCCTTTTCCAATTGTCCTATGAAACTACTTCCTCTGGCAAAGTGGTTGTGGGGAGGATCCAGCTCCACCTCTGTATCGACTCCATGTCACAAAGATGTCACTGGTATCCAGTGCACTATGAAAGGACTGCACTTTCACATTGAATTTTGAAAAAGTCGATGCAGTGAGGTTCACAAATGTGGAGAGAACGGGTGTGACAACGGGGGATGCACAAGAAGAGGTTGTTGCGAAGGAGGGTGACTTACTATGATGGACCCCTGATGGGAAAAAAGAAAAGAAGCTGGTGTTTTTTTCATACGGGATGTGTTGTTTGGGTGCAGGTCAACATGGTGCTGGAATGCCGCAGCACAGCTTCGTCGGAAGCTTTCAAGCTCCCCAAGTCTGACTCTCCCGCCGCCGCCGTGCCACTTTACACCTCTTCCTTCACAGCGGTGTCCCGTTTTTTCCGGCTCTCACGTGCTAGGGGCCGTATGCCCAGTAGTTCTTCAACAAAGAAGACGTCATCTCAGCAGTCACTGGTAAAAACTGTCTCCGTTGGTGGGTGAAAACAATTTTCCGTCAAACGGTGTTGAGTTACACTGTTTTTGTTGGGTAGTTTTCTTCCCAAATGCCAGAGAGACTACTAATTTTCCTGACTGTTTCCCCCTGTCATGTCATTTCTGTGTCTTGAGCCGAGTTGCCACTGGCGAAATCCTCTCCAAGTGGAGCCAAGGCCTGAGCCAAAGCCCGGTTTGTTCTTTGTGCCCTTTTCTGTGCCGATGTAGTACATATGCCAGGACTGTGGTGGCGTTCTAATGCTTCAGCAGCAAAGAAGAAGACGGCCGATGCTCACATGACGCTTCTGTGCTAACATTAGCACATAAGCATTACGAACTGATCGAACTACTGTGAATTGTCGGGGAGTTGAGAGAGTGTTCACGGATGCTGAGAACGCTGGATCCATGTGGACGAAAGGCCTTTCCCACACAGAACTTGTGCAGATGCGACGACTCCGTCTGAATATACCCAGGGTCTCAGACTTCTTGAACTAAACCAATTTTAACTGGCAAGTGTGATCGCTGTGTGTAGCGCTAGTCCGACGTGTGTAGCGCCGGAATCAAAATTGTCCAACCTGCCCAAAGACAAGGATCAAAGTTTGCCTCTGGGTCATTTAAGAACTTCCTGCATGTGACCTTTATGCTGGCCTAACAAAAAAAAGCATGTCCTTGCAGCAACCGGGGAATTTAAACGCGGATATAAAGGTATACTTTTGCAAATCCTGCTATAAAGAGAAAGGATGGGAAACGGCTTTATCCAGCTAAGAGCCTGCAGAGAGGGATTAGCGCTACAGTGAGACAGAAAGAGAGACGAGGAGGTGACAAACCCGCGCAGCAACTGTGTGACAAGTAACCGCCATGACTAAGTACTAAGAGAATCAGGGGGGTCTAACAGAAACATGTTGCGGGGGAAACAACGATCATAGTTTGGTGATGTCAGATTATAGAGGTCAAGTGAGGTGGGATTACAGTCGGGATAATCCGCACCTCTCTGTGGGAACCGTAAAAAGGTGTGTTCAAACGTGTTTTTTGGGAAATTTGTACCAGGCGTTTGCCCAAATGAGGCATCGAGTGAATAGGTGTCAATGGCGCTAATGATGAATGTAGCTCACAAGAGAAGACACGTGGGCTTTCACCCATCGTCCGTCCACATAACCCACCCCTCCGACGCGGCAAGAGGTGATGATAAGACCCTGGCGGGGTCAAGCTCTCATCCATTCTCTCTCGCTCACTTCTCTGTGAGTTCTGCACCAATCAATAACCTCGTTGTTTGCCCCTCCCCTCTGAGTTCTCAATCAAATTACGGAGGTGTCAGACTGAGGAGGAGCTGTGTGTGTGTGGGGGGGAGAAGGTGGGGGCTAGGAATACTTATCGTATGGCTTCAGCCCACTCAATCCTCGATGCTAACCACTGAATGATGGTCTTGCATAAAGCCTTTACCAGCACGTTGAGAGGCTCCTGCGGTGGTTGCTAGGTGCTGCTGAAGTAATGACGGGAATAATCCCATGCCTGATAGTAAGGAGGAACCACACAAACATGACAGAATCCTGCCAGCAGTTCTGCCACTCCTCTGAATTTACCTTCAAATATTTCTAGATGAAATCTATTTTTAAGGCACTCTGCTTTCCTCCCACATTCCATTCCATGATGGTACGGTGCGAGTGTGTCTAAGTAGTTGTCTGTCCTGGACCAGTCCAGGATGTCCCCTGCCTCTTGCCCGAGGCAGCTGGGACAGGTTCCAGCCTCGCTCTTGAGCTAACCCTGGTTTGTTCCCCGGTTCCTGTTGGGGTTTCTTTTGTACACTGATGTTTTGTGTGCCACTCCAATATCATGCATCCATTGGTGCGTCGGTCTGTGTTCGAGTCCGCTGCCTTCCGCTCCCTTCCCCCTGCTTTAATACCCGAGCAGCAGAAAATGAATGGACTGATAACTGATCAGGCTCGGCCACCGCAGGACACAAAACCACTTCCATATTCAACTTTACAGATGACTGATCTTCATTCAAACGGATACAAAGTTACATATATCTCAGTCCTTGTTTTCTTTTATGGATTCGTCGTCGCTTTTAGGTCAATAAAACCTGCTGACTTGACGTCTTTGCAGTGACCTAAAATGTTGAACTAAATCCCCTCAAAAGTTGGATCCAATGGAGTTAAAGAGTATCGAGTTTAACATTAAACTTCTCTTTGCGCTTCTGCTGTGTTTTTAGAACTGAATGTCACCAAAGGTTGACTGAAATAGGAGCGTCACCGGAGCAATTACTGGATCAATAAAGCAGTCGATAAAGAGATAGTCGATGGGGAACCTTTTACTCTTTAAGTCCCCGGTTATAATGAAATATCTGACAAATGGTGGTTAACCTTTAATGGGAATGATTTGAAGCCTGAGGCCAAATCAACGGCAAAAAAGTTCACGCCTGGATTTGTACTTTTGAAATTATTTTTAATAGTTATTTCATGACATTTGAAATGAAATCGTCCTGTGGCTCATGCACTCACACGTGCACGGTCACCGGCCAGACACTGTGATCCATTCACATAAATGCTGATTAAAATGGAAAGGATTAGCAGAAACTCAAACAGGGGCCCAAATGAATTGTTCTCGGAGAAAAATATAGTGTGTCAGGGGATCTGACACGGACCGCGCCAACCAACAGACACAGCCAAGTCGTAACAGTAAGCGTAATAGTCCATCCCTGTCCTTACCCTGAGGTAATGCTCTGCACCTTCTCCTTTTGTTCTCAAAATACCTGGAAGCTTAAGAAGAAGCCTCTGTCTGTGGAACATGGCCATGACTCATACTACTTGGCTGCTTTTGTCAATGACTGGATTCTCCTGATCAGCGTTGGAAAAACTTGATCCCCAAGGGGGCGAACATTCAAATCAGTTTGCAAGTCGACTGCAGTTTTACTGTACAACTGACAGCAAGAAATGAGGTCCTAAGAAGACCTCAATTTAATGTGAAGAAGAAAACTGTTCCACTTTCAGAGGAATGAATTGAAAAATGTGGCATTGGACTCTAAATAAATCATCGGGTATTTCTAAGTGCATCATTCATAGTGTTTTGAATCAATAATTTCGTTACAAAAATATACGCAAACATTTGTTGAGTGTTGCTTTTTACAATTTGGGACAGGAATAACCTAAAAGGAGTGAAGGGCCAAAACTTTGTCTTGTTAGGTGGGAGTTCTTGTTTGTGGGCAATTGCAGTATGATACACATTTAGACATTGTAATTTGTATTGTACATATAATAAACATTATTGTACATATCGTACACTGAGTTCATTCTTAGAATTTTCCTGTCAGGAGTTCTTGCACGAGTCTTGTGCGTTTGTACGTGCCTCTGTTCCCTCCGTCGCTTTTCTCACTGAAATGGCAGTAAAGTTGTTGTATCACGCTCAACACTGCAGTGATGGGTAAATGATGTATCCTGAAACTTAAACCTAGGTTAAAATATGAACAGCGAGTCTCAGCTCTTCGATCAAGCTCATGTCATACTTGTTTGCGAGTCAAGCTTTCTCAGAAGTCAACTTCAGTTCGTGGACTAGCGGAGCTTGCAATAACTCATCATTCGCTGTCACCAAGTGACAAACACTTCCGTCATACAGTAAATGGACCCCGATTCTTTGAATGACTCCCATAATTCTGAGTCCGACTGTTGCCGCTGCAGCAGGTGACGGCTCTGCATGGATCTGTACGTACTGCGTGTGTAACTCTCCGACTCTTGTGCTCAGTTCTGGTGTGAATCAGGACGGGCTGTGTGATGATGAGGATGACTCAGTAATGTGAGAATGTCACCAGAGTCTGGGAGCTGTCACTGCTTTCTGTCTCCCTTCCACTGATGCTCAGACTGAAGCGCAGCCATGTTTTTCTCTTCTCTCCCTCATGCGCTTTTGGAATTTCAAATCAAAGAGTTTGTTAAAAACATGAATGGGCTGCAGCCAACATCGCACATCTGTCTGGATCTTGTTGTTGCAATATTAGCAGGGAGATGGAAAACAAATGGCATTGAAATAAACACGGTGGAGTTGTGATTTGTGCCGCAGCCTCTCAGCAAGGGCGTTACAGGGTTGATTCCAGTTTGAGGTCTCACTGACATTTGATTCATCAAAATCTGCCTATATATAGCGCTATGAAGGACATGCTAAATTCTTCGCGCTATTTTTAAACAACGGTGGTCGACACCTTCCGCCACCGTTAGCCTGGACAAACGCTTCTGTTGCAAGATGTTTCCATTTCCGTTCTCTCTATCACCGTCCCCTTCTTCGGTTTGTCAGTGAAAATCAAGCATAACACATCTCCCACTCACCCAAGACACCGAACCAGAACCAAGAATGTGCTATGGTGGTTTTGAATGTGAAATGGTTGTTAATGTTTGCAGTGAGAGGATGGAACCAACGTGTAATTACCAAAGTGTAAGAAAATGAAAACCCTTACTTATTGTGTCGTTCAAGTCGGTCGGTTTGCTCAATTCACCATGGCACAGTGGGTGGTTCACATCCCAGTCAAAGCAGTCCACCACTTTCGCCATTATCGTTCGAATTGCCTTTGGATAAAAGCAGCTATGCACATGGCACAAAACTGATGTGCTGCTGGCTCTGTGGGACTCGCTGGTTGTAGACAGTTTCTATCATGCCGTAGAAATATTCTGCCAAGTTATGTAAAATGAAAAAATAAAAAAATTAAATATATATATATATATATATATATATATATATATATATATAAACAAAGTGTTTCTTGAGCTCCAGGAATATCACACTTTCAAAGTGGAACTTCCATATCAAACACTTGGATCTCTTATTATGACCATACCAGGGTTATCTTTACAGCAGACTTTTCCAGGTTCTTTATGACTGATGGGTCGCCATAGCTAGTCAGTCTCCTTCACCTTAACCTGTCTTGATCATGCTCCCTCTACAGACCTCTTCATGTTCTCCTTGACCACATCCATGAACCTCATCGGTTCTCCTTTCACCTGTTGCTTCCTTCCATCCATCGAACACAAACATCTGGTCTATCTTTTGTCTCCATGTGACGTATCACTATACAGTGTACATAGAGATGGGCTTCACGAAACAGTGACTTCATCCTCAGAGCTCAGTAGGTGGAGCTCCCGCTTTAAAAATGGTGAGAGGTGTCATTGAAACAGTTGTTCAGATCCAGAGAGTTTACAGCAGAGAGCACCATCTAGTGGGCTCTGACAACGAGGACACTGTTTCATGAAGCCTCCTCTGTCATGATTCGCTTTTATTTTGATCTCTGCAACTTCTGTTTTGTGTTTCCCTCCTTCCTGGTTAATGCCACATGGCTGGAGCTAACAATCTATTCAGCGTCAAGAGCTTAAAAACTCCATTCGTATCCCTGGTAAATCTGTCCTTGCTTGCTCTCGTTCCATCGTTCATTTATCCGTTTGTTGACTTATCTTTCTTTCACTCTTTCCAAAACCCTGGTGCTCTGAGTCTATTTGCTCCGTGTTGCTTCCTGGTTTTCTCTTTGTTGTTGCTTTTCCCTGCCCGTGCGTTTGTTTTGACGACCACTGTAGTTAGTTTGTGTTTCACTGTTCATTGTGTTTGTTCTCTCTATTTACAGTCTCCGCTTGCATTCGTTCTCCCGGTTCAGTGATGTTTTTTGTTGGACTTTCTTCTGTTCTTCTGGCGTTTTGCATTTTGACTTTTGTTTATTTCTGCTGGTTCTGTGACGCCTTTTATTGTAGGTTTGTATTGTTGTAATTTAATTATTACCATTACAGCACTCGGGTTACACGTTTCTGATCTTGTCCTTTGTAGTCACTTCCAGTAGCATCCCGGGTGTCTTTGTCTCATCCAACCATTCACCAGACAGCTCCGACCACTGTCCTAGAAAGCTTCCCCTTTCGCTCTTGCTGCTCCTCTAAAATCTTGGCTGTCATTACTCTCCTCGAATATCTATCAACAGTACAACCATTTGCATGGATGAGCGCCAAAAAAAAAAAATCCAACCCACAAAATTCAAGTCAGAAATCAAATGAGATGCTCATATTTCCTGAACCGTCCCAGTCTGAGCAAATGGTTGCAAATGTTTTATCAGCAGTGTTTTATTTGCGAAGCTGCCGTGGAGTCGTCTGAGGTTAAATTAGATTTGGGTAAAATATGGAAATCTCAATCATAAGTGACGGGGAGGGGGGGAGTATCAAGTGTTTGGTAATGCTGTCACTTCTTTGCTTCTTTCACAAAACTGAATATTATCACCGTGTTTTTACTCGCTGTTATCTGAACACCGATGCAAATGGAGGGTATTGAAGTGGAACCTGTTTCTTGGTTTCTATTCACTGTTCCGCCAATTCAGCTAAACTGCCATTAACCTCACCCGGTGTTGCCGGCAGCGCAGTAAAAAGCTTCTGGCATGTTACAATACTGAGCCCACCGATTTAATAGCAACTTTTTATTGGACGATATCGCCACGCTGTTGGAAGGCAGCAGGTGTCGGGGCTGTTCGATTAGTGATGTAAAATAAAGCTGTTTTATGTTGCGCTCATTGTGTGTGTGACAGCAAGCTCCCTCTGTCTTCCTCAAATTCAATTATGACTGTCCTTCCCAGTTCAAATTGATTTGTAGAACCCCCCCCCCCTCCCATCATATGTGCTGCCAGTGTTTGTTCCTCCACAAGCATGCGATAAGAGAATGTGTGTGTTTGAAAAGACTCCCATGGAAACGCCTCCCTGTCGGCTGCCATTCCCTGAATATGCAGCACAATGAGACAAACACCGTCTCGCGATGACCTCAGCTCTACGCAGCCTGTTGTATTTGCAGGCTAATCTGAGGTGTCTTTTTATTAAAGCACGTGAGTTTGGGTATTTTCTCGGGTAAGATGGAGTCCCTCGACTGTTTGTTTATTTCATTACCACTAAGTGTTCCAGAGAACCTGGTGAGGTGTGCAGCTTGGCCACAGCAATGAGACTCCACTGCGTTAAAATCTAGATATTTGCTCCCAGTAATGTTGCCATTGCAGCAGTGAAGCTGAAGTTGTAAAACTGAATTATGATTATTAATATTTAGGGAAACAACGACAAGACAACACAACAACAATCGACCGTTGAGGTAGTTGCCAACAGGGACATGAGTCGACTAGTCGTGACGTCATCACTCTCTCCCCAGTAGTCTACAGGACCTCGCGACCCAAAATGTAAAAGTATGGGACCATCAAAGGACACATATCATTCATACCCTATGAGTTATTGAAATTCAAATTTAAGGTTTCAAAACAACATTTAGTGTTTACAAGAGTTTACTTACAGCTTTCATTTACAGCACGACAACCAGACATCTTCCTCAGTCCATACACGTCATGTCAACTAGTGCAGGGGTTCTTAACCTATTTGGTCTCGGGGCCCACATTTTCCAGAACAAATGAGTCCAGGGCCCATTCAAGGAAAAGAACTGATTCATCACTGTGAGTACTGATTTCATTTGTGTTCAATAGTCATACATGCAAACAAACAAAAACCTTGTGAAATGACGTGAAACCATCTGATCATTGCAAAGATATTTGTCATGGAAAAGTACAACCAGCAGCAGAACCAGCTGCAAGTCATGTCCATCAAATTTACTCAAGAAAAAAACTGAGAAAACCGGAACAACTGTACATCAAGAATACAATTCCAAATAAAATAAATATAATAACGCAATGTCTAAAGGTCATGAAATTTTTCCTTTTCACAAATAAACTCTAAAGAAGATAAGTACAGTGTAAATGAACGTATCACCATAAACAGGTGAACAATTCTAACTATCACTTTCTTTGTCATTTTTTTTCTTTTCAAGAACTCCTCTATAGTTAGTAACTATCAGAAATTTGCAGCTGTCAAGTCAAGTCAATGGCACACGACTGCCACCATACGTGGCAAGTGTATTGAAACTGGGCGTCTCATGGCCCAGAAGTGTAAAACAAAAGACTTCTAGCGGCCCTCTAGGGGTCGCTCGCGGCCTAACCATGAGCATTGTCCTCATTGAGCACATACCGGACCCTCATTGTTTGGCTTTTTCTTGGTCCAACATGGCTGCTCCTCTCCATGTTTGTAAACCACCTGCTCCTTCTCATTCTGTATAGCCTCGTACTTTCCTCACCCCCGATGCCAACCTAAGCTTCCTGAGTCGATGGATGGGCGAACCAGTCCTCAAAGGGTCGGGGTGATGCAGGTCTTTGCTCTCTCTTTTACTCTCTGGTGTTGCATGTTTCAGCCGACACCTCGATTGGTTGGAACAGAAGCGTGTACTGTTCAACAAAGCTTATCTTTCCACTCATTCCTTCCTGCCTGTTCTATCTTCCCTTCTTGGTCTCCGTCAGAACCTTGCCGTCCCAGCTAAGTTGGGCCATGACTCATCCTTCTTAGATGACATTAGTTGCAGATTGAGTGTTGGGATGTTTTGCCCGTTTTAGTAGGAAAGTAGATCTATCCGAGATTTAAAAAAGAGCCTTTTGCAATAATGTAACAACATCTAAAGATCATAAAATATTTTGTTTTTTAAACTTTGAAATTGTGTCTCTTGTAACAACAACAAAGTAGAAGGTAAAAATGAAGCCTTACTTTTGAGAAGACGACGGTGTCCATTATGTAATAGCCATACTAGGATTCTGATGATAGATAAAACACCTGTTTTTAATGTTGACGTCTAGTGACTGACTGAGGTCATTCCAAAGTTGATGAGCCTTTGTGACAAGGCAACGTGCAGAGACTGGTCCGACTTGTCAGTCCAGGTGATGGACACAAGACATAGTAAAAGGCCATAACTTCTCTTTAGTTTTTTAAAAGTAGCATGCTTGTTTAAGTTGGAGTATCACCACCAAACGAAGAACCAGAAACGGTTCTTCACCTCAGGTGTGTTTCAAACCGTACCTCATTTGTTGACCTTGCCTCAGTCCTCACAGAGCTTTATAGTTTGAAATGTTGTTTATACAACTAACATCATGGAACCCTCACACTGCTGACGGCAAACCCGTGTAGAGAAGGAAGCAATGTGACTACATGAGGGAGGAAACCAGGGGAACGAGGAGATGAGCAGAGACCTTCAATAGTCGAGACCTTAACCGAGATCAGCATCCATCAGCCGAGTGACACCCGTATTTCCATAGAGCGACACGAGGCCCTCGGTGAGAGGTGTGTGTTTGAAGAGAAGACAGAGCGAACATGTGGTGCTGGTTCCTCAGAGCTCTGACACAGATGGGAGGAAGATGAGGAGGAAGAGGATGTGAGAGAAGCCGAAAGACAATGACAAATGGAGGGAGAGGGAAGATCAACACGGCGAGGAAGAGCCCTGGAGACACAGCCACCAGAGGAGCAGAGAATTATGGGAGTGCAAATTAAATTACACCGGAAGGGACAGTCAGGTCTGGACCTGCAGGAAACATGGCACATGGGCTTTTCTTTCTCTCACACTCTGAATTTGGAGCGCTCACATTTCAACGATCAAACTCAACATTTTGGATATATTTATGACAGAGTTCTGTATTTATGTTGATTCCAAATAGAAGATAAATTATTTTACTAAAGTAGATTGTAAAGATTGTTTGACTTTTTAACACCTCTTTAAATAAGATAGCATTCAAGCTAGCGCATCTAAAATTGCTAACTCTGTTAGCTCAACGCTAACCTGTTATTCATTTTATAATTTACTTATTGTTATTTTTTAAATCTATTTATGAGACTTTTAGTCATGGTACAACTCCTAGTTTATTCCAAAATGGTGTACATTGGGCCTGTTGACGACAGGTCATTTCGGATTTGCGAGAGCTCTGAATCCAGGAAGTGATCTTCCCAACATGATAGTTCAAGGCTCTATAGAGTCTTCATTGTCCTGCAGAGTGGCACTTGTAGCAGCGGTGGGTTGTTATGCAGGCCCGGGTTGCTGTGATTCCACAAAGGTCACTCAGACACTGAGGCAGATTAGCAATTCAGATCAGACTAAAAGGGATGAAAGGCTGCTGTAGCACCGCCTGTGTCTTATTACATTAGCAGAGGGTGGAAGTGCAAATGCACACCACTGATTAGATGGTGGACGGAGGAAGAAGTTCCAGCATTCATGCGGACACATGGACGCAGAAGAAAAGAAAAAAAAAAAAAACAAGCATAACAATAGGGATGAGTCAGAGCCGGCGAGCATAAATACAGTATCAGCGCCGAGAGAGATCCTCCCACTGTGGTGGCAGCCCGACACCCTGACCATCTGCCCTTGTTTAACATCCACAGAGAGGAATTTGGGTTATGAAGCGCTGATGATGCAACAAAGACCTGCCGTGCTAGGAACGGAGGAAGTCTGAAGAGCTGGCGCTCTTAATGTCAGGCAAACTGCGGACAGCATCGGTCGTGAAAATACACAGCAGAAGGAAGGAGGATCGTCTTCAACAGTCCAGAGCTCAAGAAAACAAAGTAGACTGGAGGGAAAGTACATCAACATGTCTCGAATATTTATAAGTCTACAAGACTGTGTGGTCAAATGCTACTGCTTTGTGGACTGAAAACAAGATGAGGAAGATTGCGGTTAAAAATAAAAACGAAAAAAGAAAAGAAACGGTGACGGCCCTCTCAGTCAGCGGACCAGGCGCTAGACTGTCTAGTTAAGCTGTTTCAGGAGTGCAAGTACTTGAAAAGGATCCTGCTGTCCTGAGACCCATGTCAACCACAAGACACGGGGGCCAAATTTGGCCCGCTGAGTCATTTCGTGTGGTCCATGGCGTTTGAATTGAATTGAACTGAATTCTGAACCAGCTAAAAGTGCACAAAAAATAGTGACCCGCCAACGTACAGTATTCAAGCCTTGCTATTGAAGTGGCTCCTCACGAGGAAGTGGAAGTCATTGATGCTGTGCAAGAAGGAAAAAACATTGACTCTCTAAGATATTCCAGCATTTCAGAAACCATCATCACAATGCACTGCACTGCAATGCTGCCATTCATATGAAAACAATGCCAGTTCAGTGTAGAGTCGTTTTTGAGCATTGCCGTTTTTGGACTTGACTGAACTGTCTTTATGCCTCAGGTCATCCATCCAGGTGAGAATTTAGCCAAGAGGGACATAAATAAAGTGATCTTGACATGCAGATATTATTCTTCCACTCTATAGAGATAAAAATAAGTCATGACTTCATTCAGCTCACTTGAAGGTTTCTTGACTCTTATATGCTATTGATGTTGATTCAACTATGAAATATGAATATGAAAGTTGCTGACCCCAAATTTCTTGAAAACCAACTCATCTAGTTGATGTTTTTCTGGGTATTTTTTTTTTTCTATAACCAGCACCAAAATGACTCTTGAAATGTCTCGAGCACAGCATCATCAGCGGATGAATCCAAGAGTAGAGTCGTGATATATACTGAATATATACATGTGTGGCCTCCTCATTTCACCCGTGTGCACACGAGGGTCGTGAAAATGCCAGGTCATGTCAAGAAAGCTGCTGCCTCGGCTTGTGCAACCATGACACACGGCCTTTCAAAATAAATGCAAATATGCTGACAGATATGCCCAACGGTTGCCGTGACAACCACAAATCCACCCCCTGAAAATCAGCAGCCAGCATGAGCGTGCAGTGCGCACCCCCCCTTACCTTGCACTCCTCCATGCACGTCCGGACCGAGTACGCATCTGTCTCATATTTCTGAACCAGCAGCTCAAATTCCCGGTAGCGCTCCTCTGCCTGCTGGTCCAGGTCCTGGTACGCCTGGACGCACTGGCTGCAGCCTATCGCGTCCTGCCCTTTGGTCATATCCAGGGTGCAATTCATAACGCCCGGACTCGAAAAGCCGAAAAACAAATCCAAAAGTGAGTAAGAATCACAAAAAGAAAGGTACAAATCGCTCAGATTCACCAACTGCGTCCCGTTCTCGTCGGCCAGGCCCACGCACACGCTCTCTGCGTCCGTGAAAGTGAAGCATTCTGTGGACCAGCTGTCGGGGTGACAGGTGTCCATCCGCCACAGAGGTTCGGTAGAATTCCCTAGAAAAATAGCATCTGGACGGTGGGGGTCAGGTGGCGGTGGGCTGGTGGTGGTGGAGGTGGCGGGGTGCCGGTGGATGATGGAGTTTGGCTGCTCGCCCATGATCGCGAACCCTCCTCCGTCCCAGCGCTTGTCTCGGGTTCGGGTGAGTTTGGCCTCGGCGCAGAACCACAAGTGATCAGAGAGCAGGACGGTGATGAAGAGCAGAGAGGCCAGCGACAATCGCCATCTCTGGGCCCGCTCCGACTCGGTAAACGGCTTCTGGTTCTCTCGGGGTGCAGAGCAGAATTTTAAGCCTTCATCATGCTGCCGACGCATCCAAGCACCCCTGGTCATATTTTAGATAGAGCGCTGCCCTGGCCGACTCCACCGCGGGGGCTGCTCTGCCACAATACTCATTGACTTGAGACGGACCCTGACAGTGGGGGGTCCGCGCCTCCGCCGCTCCAGGGCGCTCCTCCGGCGCTACTCCCGTCCAATTAGCCCGCCCGCACGGATTACGCGTCGCGCTGCCGCATCCCGGCTCTCCATGGCTCTCCGGGAGGAAACGGCGTCCTCTTTGACCGCATGCCCCCCTCGGCTGTCCCTCCCGGGGGGGTCCTCCTCTCGCTCCTCTCGGCGCTGGTGCTCCGCGTCTGCCGCTGCTCCGCTCGCAGATGGGCTTAAAGGGAAGCGACGAGCCCACGCTGGCTGCTCTCTCCTACACGGGCTGGAACGCGGGAACGCTCTGTCCTGGTGGTCTCTGTCATCTTGGACCTCGGTTAACTTGCCGCCATGTTCGTCTTGGAACACTTTTTCGGAGCGCTGAGTCCGTTTGCGTCATCTCCATCGTTGCGAGAGCTCCATCGTTGCGCAGTGGCGGAGCGGCGTTAATATCCACACACACACACACACACTCTCTCTCTCTCACACGCGCGCACACGCGCGCGCACGCGCACAGCTCGATGGCCACACCATTCATGCTCATATAAAACAGTGATCGATCTGAGTAAACGCAGCATCCATTTGATCCCGCTCACTTTGACTGGAGAGATCAAACTGTGCGCCGTTTTCCCATTTTGATCCCTTCATTCATTCTGTTGCTGCACAGAGAAGAGGCTGCAAATCTCAAATAGTTTGGCCAGCTGTGCCGCAAGATTCGTCTTTAAGAAAACCCCCTTCTTCTGTTTCACTTCAATAAAGACTGTGTCATAAATCCAGCCCCATCGCTGCTTCAACATCTGGCAAAGGACACAGTTTTCAGTTTTATTTTAACCTTTCTTCATCAGGTATCGGTTAACCATCACTAAATATTTTTTTCACTGGCTGATCACTGTTTATTTATTAACACCAGGGAGGTTAAGATCAATATCTGCCCTGCTGGATCTCATTTTGTCAATGAGTGGTCCACATATGACCTAAATTATTCATAGTGTGTGTATGATGCACTACCCTCCCTTCCAGGGTGTCCCCCCGCCTCTCACCCAGGATACCTGAAATAGCACACAAGCCTGCCATGGGCACAAGAGGCAGCAAATAAATGTTTGGAAATGCACTGTAGCAGTTCACCAAACGTTAACGTCTCCTTTGTATGGCTGTTGTTTTGCACTCCTTTGTGACTGAGTTTGACACCTGGAACACGCTCCGACTAGTTACATTAAACATGTTTAGGAGCTAAATTGTTTGCCGAAATAAACAAATGAACTCATGAATAATAAACACACTTTCAGTAGGGCGCCGTGTGAGACCAATTATATTGAACTCTCCAATTCAAATGAACCAAACCCACTGGAAATTAAGAAATATTCTGGAGAATAAAAAATAAATAGTTACTTGCCTCAAAACTTCTGGTTGAAATGTATGAAATCTAGCTGGTTTTCCCTTTAATGATTAAGATCATAAAGCCCTTTTCCTGCTTCCTATATCCGTGTCTCCCTGTATCAGCTGTGCCGTGTTTGGTCAGCGGGTTTTGAACAAACACCATATTTCACAGCTCCCATACTGTACCGTGTTTGCGTATTTAATTGTGTGTCAACCCGGAGAGAGCAGAGACGGACGAGCGTGGCTCTCAGGGTCTGCGAGTAAATGACAGTATTTATCCTCCTTCTTTAAGCGACTCATCATTGTCAGCATGTATGTGGCTCCGAGTGCTGCAAATGAGAAGTGTGGAGTGTTGCAGCATGTTAATGGCCTGTGTGGATATTGCTGGATAAGACATAACGTGGTTATCTGATTAGTTTGGGCTCCAGGCAGAGTGGAGCTTATTCTGTTGTTATTAAGAGGGAATTTTCATTAAATAACACTCAAATTAGTGTCAGAGCAACCAGTGCTGCGCTGCTAAAAATAATGGCGACACGTCGGGTTTGCTGATGGACTTCAGCACCAGGGACAGTTCTGCCTTTTGAGCGAGTGCTATTACCAATGACAATGTCTCGCTATGGAGCGCAGGGCTTCAGTCAACCCCTGGGTCCTATCTGTGTCTTTATGTATTTCTTCCATGCTTTTCTCTGCGCCCTAAAAGTTTCCTCCTGCAGGCCAGAAATATATCGAGGTCAGTCCAGGGTGTCCTCCACCTCTCGCCCCATGTAGCTGGGACAAGCCCCAGACCCTCCATGACTACGTGAAATTGGTAAATATTGCTACTATCTGAATGTCATTGTTAGCTCCTCCCCAATGTCACTGAAGGTACAGTAGTTTCCCAGCGTCCATCTCTGTTTTAAGCTGCAGAATGGCTAATAATATTTGGGCAACAGTGTCGTTTTTTTTTTTAATCTAACACTCAGACTCAGACTTGAGTTGAGCAGCTGAGTCGACAATGCTGCCCCAAGATTCGTACCGCTGTGCAATTAAATATTAAAGCCGCCCAGTCGATGCTATTTGGTATTTAGTTGCTGGATTGTGGTGATTTGTGGTTGTGTCGCCTGGGTCAATCCTGACTAGTTTATTAGCTTCAGTGCAGTGGTTCAACACGAAGACTGAGTTTAGGCGGATGCATCTCACTGAGCTGTGACCATAGATTTTGCTTTGGAAGACCTGTGCTGTAGTCTGTTGTCAAGTCTGGAAGAATGCGTTTTTGACATTCACAGCTCATAGATGCAGCAGACCGTTGATACAGCAGGAGATTTTGTTGCTCTGGGAATGATGTTTAAAAGAATGATTTGAAATGTATGATGGAATGATATCCACGCTATAAGAGGCATATATATGTGAAGCCAATATTCCAGACTCGTGGTGTGGATATGCAGCTTGGGTGAAATGAATTTCAGGGCCTTGCAGACGAGCTAAAGAGACAAGCATCTTCTCAATGATCCGCCTGACAGTCAGGCTCGAAGCAGGGTGAAGTGAGAGCAGGAGAAAAGAAACATGCGACATTATCCAACTGTGCACATGGTCAATTGCCAACTTGTGTCAAAACCGCAACCTTCACACTTCCCACGCAGCATGTCACAATGAATATTTGTCTCCTTAAGTGAATTTTCCCTTTTTTCCCTCCCATTTTCTTCTCAAAACACCCTGCGAGCGCCATCCTCATTCACCCCCCTCATCGATGTAACAGCACGTTATCCTCCCCTCACACTCATTTCTTCTCTCTCGGCTGCGACATGACACTTCCTGAAGCTCCAGCTGACCCTTGTCCTGTCTTCCCTCCTGCTCTCGGTCTCACTCTCGCCTTGTGATTCGGTTTGACGTCAGAGAGGAAAGAGGAGAAGGGCTCCGCCGCTCTGATTGGCTGGGAAAGACGACACCCTCAACCCTGTTTCCCCAGCCGGAGCCAGCGTTACGCATGAAAATACGTCTGATTTCATGTCTGTGAATCAAAAGTAAGTGCAGGTTATAAATATGTCTGCGTCCAATATGTTATCTTGGTCATTCCTACATACCTCGGCGGTTTCCTCTGGAGACACATGACCTTCCTGGGAACATTTTATTCCCACCGTTAAGCTGCAGCTCTGATCAATATTCTTCGCTGCCTTTTTTTAAACTTGTGAGTTTAGTCATGTAAAACAAGATATAGTAAGTGTGTGCATCAGGGGTGATTCATTTCACTATGTATCGCAGTTGTAGCTGCATCATTATCTTCAGATGCTTCTCTCCTAGGCTACTTAGCTCCCAGATGGAGGGAGGCCCAACATGCCTCCCCAGGGAGGCATTCTTACCAGATGCCCATACCGCAGCTGCGGTTCTACTTTGAGCCTCTATAGGATGCCTGCGCTCCGGACCGCTATGTCTGAACCCAGGTAGCCAGCAGAGCTTTCTCCTTTCCGTCTTTTCCAACTCATTTAGACAGACACAGGTCAACTGAGGATGGTATAGTGTGATGTACGTTCACACCAAATACCTTCTCCCCGCCTCTCAAGTTGCGTTTAAAAAAACTAAGTCACTCTCTGGGGGCGCGGGTCTAAAGGTAGCGGAACGTCAACATGGCTGATATCAGAGGCAGGATTGCGACCCATCACCGACTGTTGAGGGATGTAAAAGACCAAAAGAAATCGCTTCTCCATCTTGTTCCTGAATGTTCTGTTACGGTTCAAGAGGCGGGCAGGGACCCAAGTGCAGTGATGAAAGTCACAGGAGGCTGGAGCGAGTCAAATACAATGATTTAATAAGAAAATACAACATATATAACAAAAGGCATCTGCGAACCGGGAGAAGAAAACAAAATAAATCCAGAGGGAAGAGTCCACAACGGAATGAGTCCAAACAAAGACCGTCACCAAACCGGGTGAAGGAACGCAAGTAGAGTCTGTAACAAGATAACACACACACAATGAGCAGTAAAACACAAAATGCACTATTGAGGTTGTCAAAACAAATGCTCGTGTAGTGAGTAACGGAAACAGAGAGAAAACCAAGAAGCCACGCGGAGCAGGGAGAACAAAGGGAGTCAAAATACAAAAACTCAGAGCACCAGGGTTTAGAAATAGGTGAACAGAAGATAATTCAAACAACGGATAAATGTACGACGGGTAGAGAGAAACGACGGAGCGAATTACCAGTGGGGACAAAAGGAGTCTGTCACACGTGTTCAGGTGTTCTTAAACACAGGAAGGAAGAAAACGGGAGTCAAGGGAACAAAATAAAAGTGGAATCATAACTCTGGAAAATCATGTGTCCCTCCCAACCCTCCATTAGCTTCCCATGCAGTTCAGTCACTTTTGAATTTTAAACGGCGTTTGGTGGAATAGTGAGAGAAAAGGTTCTATGATTGTACTGTTACAGCAGAAAAGAGGTTAATGCCGGGAGAATTCATGAAGCAGAAGTGGACTCCCAGATTACCAGTGCCCTTGACTTTCTAGTATCGATTCATCCACCCCTTTTTTTTCTCAAACAAGCAAGCTGACAAACAAGGAGGGCTTTGAGAGGTCCGCCTCAGACGTGGACTGAGCAGTTGCCCTCTGTGGTTTCAGTAGGAATGGCTGAAGCATGTGGATTATTAAATTATTTTCATCCATATTTCAAGTCCAAACGTTAGGATTCAGCGGTCGGACAGAAATAAATGCTTAGAATATATTCTGTTTTAACAGTCCAATTAGCTGTTGGGCTTAAAGAAGATTAAGTCGGTTGAGATGATACCATCAGGCAGATCAGCCTCCCGCCCACCCGAAAACCACCCCTGCTCCGCCTCAGTCTTTAACTCCTCTGATCGATCCGCTCATCCTCTTTCCCATTCCTGGAATTCCTCTGTGGCTTATCAACACAGCTCACTCTCAGAAGGACGAGGACTCTCCCCCAAACACGGGCGCTTGGATTACCCGGCGATATTCTGCTGGTTTGGATCTCTGAAATCAGCCAGCTTCAAAGGAAATGTGTCAAAAAAAAAGGCAGCTGAGGGACTCAGAAGGAAACAGATGGAATACAAATACAGAGAGGAGGAGGCTTGTTTGTGCTGGAATCCAGTCTGATGTCACTCCGGAGCGTTTTCGTCGAGCTGCTCCGCCGCTGACAAAAAAGTCTGCGGTGGTTAGTAATGGCCGCGTCGGCGTCGGCTGTACATATTTAATGAAGCATTTATTGTGTTTAGGTCAGGTTAAATAAATAAAGGTTCATTCAAGTTCATCCAGGGAAGGAAGGAAAAGTAAACGTTTTCCTCAGCGGATCAATATGAAGATTCAGTCTTGCTCAATACAGGACATGTGGGACTGGTGGCCAGCGCAGACGTCCAAGTTAGTTCACATCATTATGTCCATTGGATCTCTATATATGTCATTATGGACAAGATGTCCTCATGAGAAATGGGCTGCTCCTCGCTGGAGTTAATCCAAACCGCATTGTGTAATGTCAGCCGTGACCAAGGCATGTGAAGCTGAGTGGACCATGGTGTCGCTATACAGCCACATAGCCGCTGACCACTAGTGCAAATGGCTCAAAAGCTACTTACTTATTATTGTTTCTTATTCCATTTTCAGGACCTAAGTACACACCTCTGATATCGATATTTTAGGGCTCCAGAAGTGTCCACAGGCATGTTGCTCTAGAGACAAACATAACAAACCCACTGAATTTCAGAAGCAAAATAGTAAGTGCAACAGTCTATAAGCCGCGGGTGCAGTGGTGCTGTCTGCGCCGTAGAAAGGTCAGTGGTGCACCCGGCTTAAAAATGCATGCGGATCACTTTTGAACTAGTTTGGAAAATGAAGACCCATGAAACAACACGCATCTGAAGTTCCGACACCACAGTCGGTCTCAGCTGCTTCTTCACGTCTCCGGTCCTCCAGGGGATCGCGTCTGGAGCTGCCGACACATGGGCAAAACCATCACATTTTGAGCACTTTAATGTAGATAAAACACCTGTGATTTCATCGGTCTGATGTGATGAGGCTAAATATTTTGGCGGCATGACGCTTTTTAGCATGAGAAGCGTCTGAGATAAGTATCAGTGTCTTTAAGTCTAAGGTCTTGGTTCTCAGTTGGGGTCTTCTTTATGAAGGGAGGATAGAGGAGAGTCTCTGTAACACTCTATTGTGGTGAAGATAGAGCTGAGTCAAACGACTCCCTGTCGATCACTTGTGGTCATGAGCCAAGGTCACAAGATGAGCTTGCTCCTCTTGGTGTCTGGACTTTCTCCAAAAGAGAACTGAGCAGCTTGACCATCCAAAAGAAGATCGAAATAGAGCCACTTCCTTTCCACCACAAGAGAAACCAGTTGGAATATCTCATGAGCTCCAGCCCCCAACAACCAGCCCTTAGGCAGACACATGACAAACCGGGGAGTCTCTCAGTTGATGAAGGAACTGTGCCCCAGGACCGCTGGACGTAGTTCCAGAGAGAGGCAGGTCATGGCCTCTCTATTACCTCAGCATTCTCTTATGTCTATTTCTTTTTAAATGAGGCAGTTATCTTTAATAATGGCATTGATATATGGAACAAAAAAATAGTAATAACATGTCTTTGTTATTCATTTGATTCTACCAACTACAGTATATGTAAACCCAGCTATCAGCGCCAAGCCGAGATTTATTCCATGTTTGTCCACAGCTTTCCTAAATCACTGTGGGACCAGTCAGATGACATCCCAGTGTAAACAGCAGAAGGCAGGATTTGTGGTCACTTCCATGTCGGAGACACCACAGCTTCATGTGAGTCCTGTCCAAGCCCAGTGACGCCAACGGCTGCGTCACGAGCATCAGCGTTCAAACTTCTCGATGTGAGGAATTTTCCTGCACCAAATGTAAAAAGCCGAAGACGACGTCAGCTCCTTGCTAATCTTCGCTGTCAGCGAGAAGCACCTTCTGATGAAAGGGAGATGTCGTCCCATGGAACCTGCAGGAAAATGAGGAAATGCCGCGTGGAGCCTTTGATGAGCTGGAATCCGAGTCAGATCTTGGCTGGCGTGTAATCCCAGTAGCTACTCCAGCCGCTCGCGTCTCGTCTGCTCATAGTGTATTCTGACAGGAGTGTGTGCGTATAGTCTGCATACACGAGGACTTGTTTGTTTTGTCTCTATTCATCCTAGTGTTAAAATACAGTTGTCTCTCGCTTCACCACGGTAGTCACAGCTGTCGTGCTTTTGAAAATACAGCCAATAATGCTAAATGATGGAGGTGCTGATAGCGATGGGGCATTTTCGGAACAGCCTCCCAGATTGTGTCTGATGAGGCTGGAAGGAGGCCAGTGTTTCCTCGCTTCAGTCCCTGAAGCTCCTGCCTCTCTCGCTCCCTCATGTCAGCTGGGAGCGTTTGTATGCTGAGCCCGGAATACATCATCTCGGTATTAGAGCCTAGCTTACAGCGCTAATCACAGAAGTCCACGCTGTTTATGTAAGCGGGCTCATATTTTCGGCTGGTGGTTGTCATTTGCGACCACGCCAGCTTTGCCGTGACACCAGTGAGTGACGGGCCGATGATCTGAATAACAACGACCGAGCGAGCCGCGCGTCATCACCAAGACTGTGCCTCACTTTAAAGGTCCCCTGAGGTCATTTTGCTGGTTAAAATCACAACACAAAGGCTCTTTTCAGTCAAATAAGCTGGGGTCTGTATTCAAGGGTTCCGGGTATTGTGCCGTCCCCCGGATTCAATTCCGCATCCTTCATTGGACCACGGCGACTGGTCGACCTCAGATGACTTTGCAGACACACTCTGCAGTCGACTAGTCACGTGTGAATCTCCTCCTCTCCTCCCCGGTGGAGGCTTTGCTTCACATCTGATCACAACACGCATCTGTGCCTCTCCAGGAAAATCTAATATCCACCTCTTAAGTGAGACAATTACAAGGCCGCCATCAATGCATGGCCGGGTGGCAGATGCATCAGTGGAAACGTAGTTAACCCGAAATGTAAAATATCTGAAACCGTGTTAGCCGCCCATTTCTAACTCCGCCGCTCTGTAATTTGATGTGAAAAAGGTCGGCGCTGGCTGCACTGTGGAGAATACCCCTCAACGTCAGGCTCCTTAAAAGTGATGATGAAGTTCAGCGAAAGGTCAGAACTGATCAATCCTCTGCTGTCTTGTCGTGAGCCTCTGTTCTGAGGCTTGCTTCCTAAACCGTGATGATTTATGCGCTTACGAATCAGACGAGACAGGATTTAAACCCTGGAAGCTGATTTCCCTCTGGCTGCTGTTGGTTTCGTGAAGGCGCCGCGGCGTTCACAGACCTGCGTTATTTGAAGTGCCAGACGTGAATTTTTCACACAACACTCACTTTTGTGTCTGAGTCATGGCGTGGTGAGGTTTGAGTCGAGGAAGATTTGACTCACGAGCACGAGAACACGAGTCCAAGGCAATGAAATGAATCATAGGGTAATGCACGCCCCAACAAAGGTCACTCTGTTGGGTGTGTGCCATCTGGTGGGTGTGTGCAGGTCTCAGTGAAACAAACCCTGGATGCATCTTAAGGTTACGTTCACATGCAGATACAAGGTGAGGATTATCAACAATACAGAAAATGAAGTTTAACTAGCACTTGGTTTTGAGTGCCCTCCACTATGAAGTGACCTCCAACGACGAAGTAAAGTGATTGACTTCATGACGTCACGCGTAAAGACAACGTGTCATTGGCTGCCGTGCTGTGTTTTGTTTCCTGCATATTGAGTGCTGCAGACATTTTGGAAATGCCAGCTACAACGTTTTTGCAACCTCTTGCATCGGCACTGATCGAAGCCGAAGCCGGCTTCGCCGCTATGTTGCGGTGATAGATCTGTTAGAGGCGTGAGGATGTTAACGTTAGATGCTAGTCGACTGTTGTTTGTTCAGAAAAAATAAAAACATGCTGTTGTACATACATGTTGTATTGTTCATGTTGTCGGACACGGTGGACCATTTGGGTCGCTAACGTGTGATACCAGAGAAAGTCAACAAACGGAAGAGTAGTCCATGTTACTAAAATGTCCCTGTTGTCCTGTCCAACATTGTTTTGAAATAAAGTACTTTGGTGTCCTGGAAATCTATCCACACTTCATATTCCCACTTGGTTTCAAGTCAGCTGCGGAGCTCCCTCGGTTTGAAGGGATCATTTCAAGTGGTGAACGGCGAGTGCCCTCAGTCTGAGGAGTATTGGGACACACTACACTGACACGTGAACGCGCAAAACCAAGTGTTAGGGTGAGAAATGGGACACAGCCTAAGTATGATGGCTTCAAGTTGCTGTGGTTCAGATGAAATTAGCGACACCTTGTGGAGTCATGATGATTGAACTGGGATATAGTCCTATGAACAGACAAGGGGCTGAAACTTTCATAGTTGTAAGCAGAGCAAACTTGAATTGAGCGCCCATATCTATGTTCAGAGTCAAATTTTGGAAGTTGCCCTCCATCAACACGGACTCTGGCGCAAACATCCAGTTGCTTCGTTCCTGATTTAGGCTTGGATTTAACTAAAGAATCAGCCGTATGCATTTTAAGATGCAGGCCACATGAAATGACTTTGTGGCCCAGGTTTGGCCCCGGGGCCTTGAGTTTGACACTTGCTTTATAAGATATTTACACTGTGTTTCTATTCAGCATGATGCTACCTGGCCAGCCAAGGTCTTTTCAATGCTAAGACTATGCTTTCTTGGGTCATGCATGATAGTAGTGGCATTTAGGTGGAGTGATTCCAAACTGAACTTTAGTGCAATAAAATAATAATAATAGTATTATATTACAAAAAGAACACTTTACATCTAAATCTCCTCTGACTCATCATTTTATTTATTAGAAAAGGTTTGACTGTTGCAGTGCATTATGGACCTTGATGTGGTGGGAGTGCTACGAAGGGGAGCATTTTATTGACAACTGGAAAAGATAGTGGTTTCCAACACGGGACAGTGGGCAGCATACTCCACCATATTATAAACGTTGGGGGACCAAGCCTCACAAACATGGGGGGGATATGAGGGTCACATGATCCACGTTCAACTGTGTAAAACCTGGATTCAAACACAATTTTCAGCAGCGTATAACAGCAGGTTGAAGTGAACAGAAGCCAAACATTAAGACGGTTGACAAAATAACAAAGCTTTTTTATTGCTGCGTGTTTGTTGTGCGTGTGAGCTCCTCCTGTTCGCGTGTGCCCTGTGGTGCTGCTTTTTTTTGTTTTTTCAATGTATCACGCGGGTCATAAGAAAGACTGGTGCAGTCTGAGCTCCATCTCCCAACACCTTTTCCTTTTTAATGCATGCAAAGCATCATTTTATCAATTAAGCAGGGCCTTTCAGCAGTGATCCATGGGGGACCATCAATCCCTCTCACGCTGGTCCTCCAGGCTCGATGGAGCCGTGATGCATTGCGCCACCATGGTACTCCATTTTCAGGAAGGGGACCAGGGGTGAATAAATGATATGCTGAAATTATGGCTGCAGTTATATCAATCAGCAGAGAGAAGATCGGCATCATCCGATTTTTGCAAGCTCTCATCCTGCTGTCGGGCTATTTATGAGGTCACGCTGGGGTCAGGGCCTCCGCGAGAGTCACACACTGCAATCAGGAGAAGAGCTGGTGCCTGCAGGACACAAATCAACTCCATAAACTGTCAATAGGGACACGCACAAACACACACACACACACACACTGTCGAGGATTTTCCACTGTCTTTTTATGTTATGCAATGCAAGGCCTTAAGGTTTTAGCAAAAGCAGAGGTGCTGTTACTTAACACAGATGATAAACTAATAAAATATTAAACACAGCAATTGATCCTTTATCACAACAAAGCAGTGATGATGACACAAACCTGAACACAATAACTTACCAACCAACCATAAAAAAGTCACCATGACAATAGGAACAGCAAAAGCATCTTCATATTCAGTCGCCCAACAGTTTCACCTCAACATCTTCCTATTTTCAGTGCTCACTCCCATCTGAGCTCTGGTGGATGCAGAAACCTCCACAGAACCTGAATCTGCCGAGGTTTCTGCGGACCTTGTGTGTGTCCTTGTGTAGCTATACTTGTGGGGATCAATTCTTGGAAACACACCTACTTGTGGGGACCATATGGATCTTGCCTGTCCCGACAAGTTTAAGCCTCAATTTGAGGGTGAAAACTTCAGAATAACATTTTGGTTCAGAGTCCCGGTGAAGGTTATCCATGTCTTTTGGATGGTTAGGTTTAGTGAGAAGCTGGGGAAAGCATGATGTCAGTGTGAAACCTCATAATTTCCCCTCAAAGATAACAATACAAATGACAGTTTGTGTGTGTGTGTGTCCATCTAATCTTATATATCCTAGTGAGGACCACCTCCTTGTGGAGCCCTTAAGCGTTTAACCTCTATTTGAAGATGAAGTCTTCAAAACATCAGGGTTATTATAGTTAGGTCTAAGTTGGGTTGGGAGTTAGCCATGTGTTTTGGGTGGTTAAGTTAAGGATGAGCGGCTGGGGGAGCATTATGTCAATGACCGGACCCCACAAAGATGGTGTGTTGCCATAAAAGAGATATCTCCACTGAAAACAACAGAGAGGCAAGAGTGGAGATGGAAAGTCCACGGCGGTGAGGAGGAGAGAAAGCCGTGATTTACTGAGTGTCTCGGTTTGAAACTCTGTAAATCACCAAGCCCCCAGAGCTGAGGCCATTACACCGGCATCCTACAGGGTCACATGACTGGGAACAGGGTGAGATGCCGGATGCCAGATCTATATATCACCACACGAGCTCCTAAGTGGATCCTTCCTCTCAATCACTCCGGCACCTTTTTCTATTTATGGTCTCTCGAGGATGTTGCCATTTTAACGCTGACAACAGCAACTTACATTCACTTGTTTGTTTTGCACCGCGATACGATCTTCACCCCCGCGGTGACTTGAAAATGTGTCTTTGTGCTCGTTCACTCTATAAAGAGGGCGAGCCAGACATGAATGAAACGGTGAGTTTCTTTTATGTTTCTGCCCGAATCAGCAAAAACGTGTCGACCCCGTTCTTTTAAAGAACTTTGGGTGTCACATGACCCATCCTCGGTCATTTCTCAGTGCGGACCATGTAGACCACACCACTGGTTTACCTGGATTCAAACCCTTTTCTTGTAAGTTCTTGTAAGATCTGTGAGTTTGTTGCTCTAAACATCAGTCCTCTGGAAATAGAATCATTGTCTGATGCCAGGTGCATCCGCATCCACGACAAACGCCTGTGAAACCCATAAAAGATGGCCTGTCTGTCATGAGTGTATGACAGACTGAAGTTAACTGGCTCTTTCCATCTCGCCTGACCTCCTCTGACCTTCTCAAAGTAAACAGTATTTCTCTAGATGGAGTAAATCTGATCTCTAAGTGGATCCGACCCGGTTCCAACATTGATGAACCTATTTTTAGTCTGAAATTCCTCAAGGACGCCGCGTCTCGGCCGACTCTTTTTAACAGCAGCAGTGGAATGTAGCGATTGTTCTGCACCAGCTCTTGGAGGAGAACTCTTTCATGACTTACTTATTTTACATGACCATTTTTGATGGTTGGCTCAAGATTGAATTCAGAGGAGGGGACTGCGCATGATGGTATTGTGACCTTGGACGTGGCAGTGTTTAAGTGAAACAAGGATCAAAAACAGAAACATTGATTTGAAGGGAAGGGAATTTGATGAAAGGTAGGAAGCGGCCGAATTAAGGATTTCAGTACTGACTTTTTTTTTTTAAATGAGGCTGATATCTGTTTAAATATTGTGCCATTTAAAGACTTTTAAATCCATGTTGTTTGGTCCTTAACTTTGACAGTGTTTGAGATAATTTTTTCCCTTTGTCTGGCAGGGTTTGACACCATCAGTCACTTGGAACGACTCGACACAAAAGACCTGGTGAAAACAAAGAGGTACTTAAACTGACTGGGATATGTACATGGTCAGGGTCTGGTCACTGGGAAATCACTACCATCTCAAAGTCTTACAAGCGATTTGACTTTCATTGTGAATGAAAACTAAATAGTTTTGCCAACAAAGGGTGGTTTAAAAGCTAATTGTTCAGTGCAGACACAACCTGGGGAAGAAGATGCTTCAGTGAGCCACAGTCACCTCCACCTCCTCCAGTAACACATAAATATAAGTTGTTTTAAACCCTCCCCTCCCTGTGTTGCTGACGACACAAGAGTACGAAGATTGGCGTTGTTATTGTAAACACAGTGACAGAGAGATGAACAGGTGAAGTCACTTAAAGCTTAGCAGGTCCCGCCTCACTTGAAACACTGAGCTCTCACTACACAGTCATTCCTGGCTCGGAAGGAAACATGGACGTCCTCCTGTGAGAGCGTTGACTCCCGCTGAAGATAAAGCCTTGTTTCAATAAAGAGAAAGAAAAAAGAAAAAAAACTTGGATGAATTTCATCAACAAAGCACTCGACACATCCTCCACTATGGTTTCGTGCCAGAGATGCTAAATCAAGCTGTATTCAAGTGTCTGGAGAGCCAAAGAAAGCCGTCTCTCAAAGTCATCTTTTCATCTTTATTTTTGGCTCCATATATGAATGTAGTAATTATCTCTGCCATCGGAGGAGGTTGAGTGAAGATACATCTATCTACTGTACTGTCTGTCTATCTATCTATCTATCTATCTATCTATCTATCTATCTATCTGTCTGTCTGTCTATCTATCTATCTATCTATCTATCTATCTATCTGTCTATCTATCTGTCTATCTGCCTGTCTGCCTGTCTGTCTGTCTGTCTGTCTGTCTATCTGCCTGTCTGTCTGTCTGTCTGTCTGCCTGTCTGTCTGTCTGTCTGTCTGTCTGTCTGTCTATCTGCCTGTCTGCCTGTCTGTCTGTCTGCCTGTCCACCCATCCATCCAGTGACCCGTCGACCCATCTGTCTACTGCATCTATCCATCTGTCTGTCTACCTGTCTGTCTGTCTGTCTGTCCGTCTGTCTGCCTGTCTATCATCCATCCATCCATCCATCCATCCATCCACTGACCCATCGACCCATCCATCCATCCATCATCCATTCATCCACACATCCATCATCCATCATCCATCACCCACCCATCCATCATCCATCATCCATCCACCCACCCATCTATCATCCATCCATCCATCCACACATCCATCATCCATCCACCCACCCATCTATCATCCATCCATCCATCCACACATCCATCCATCCATCATCCATCCACCTATCCACCCGCCCATCCATCATCCATCATCCATCCACCCACCCATCTATCATCCATCCATCCATCCACACATCCATCCATCCATCCACCCATCCATCATCTATCCACGCATCCACCTATCCACTCACCCATCCATCATCCATCCACCCACCCATCCATCATCCATCCACCCATCCATCATCCATCCACCCATCCACCTATCCACCCACCCATCCATCATCCATCCACCCATCCACCTATCCACCCACCCATCCATCATCCACCCACCCATCCATCATCCATCCACCCATCCACCTATCCACCCACCCATCCATCATCCATCCACCCATCCATCATCCATCCACCCATCCACCTATCCACCCACCCATCCATCATCCACCCACCCATCCATCATCCATCCACCTATCCACTCACCCATCCATCATCCACCCATCCATCCATCATCCATCCACCCATCCACCTATCCACTCACCCATCCATCATCCATCCACCCACCTATCCATCCATCCATCCATCCACTGGTTCAACAAATGAGCCACATCTGTACTATTATCTAATTCCAACTCCTGATACCATCTTGGGTGTCACTGAAGGCTTATTTGCAAGGGAAATGCATAGCGTGTATCCAACGTCTGCCTGCGCTCTACAGGAGGCCTCCTAATTGCGCCGCGAGACTGCAACCATTTTCACCCCATTTATTTCTGGCAGCTGCGCAGCACTCCCTCTCCCCTGTTTGTCTGCGACGTCAGGTAGGTTTGGATATTCAACATGTGACACCATCCCTCGTCCTCGAACTTTGTTTACCGTCAGTGCCTGTTTTTGAAACGTCACTCAAAACACCCATCATGGTCGTGGAGACATGCGGAGAGCGAGGAAGAGTTAAATAGAAGCGTTGGGTCGCTATTGTGTAATTGTCTCTACGATTCAAAGAAAAGCTCTGTCTCCAAGGTGACAACACATTTACATTGTAGCCATGGACACCCAATCTATCTGTTTGTGCATCGAATTTAGCGCCGTGCAGTAATCGGAAGATGAGACGGCCATTTGAGAGCACAGACACTAAGGGCCGTGATGATCTGACCTGAAGATTTGTCTTTACCTTTTGGACATCTCTTTCATCTACTCACACGAAGAGCTGCAGGAAAAGGAAAGAAAAAAAACAATGTACACTCTAATAACACTGCAAAGAGAGGTTGGCACAGTACTTGCATGGATCTTTCTTAGTCCCACCGTCAGTATTATTACATAATAGTTACACCACGATCAGTATTATATCAGAATCTGAATCTTTATTGTCATTGTAGCAGATGATACAACGAAATTGAGTGACATCTCCCTCGTGCAACAGCATAATAATAAAAACTAAGTGGTAATAAAGTGCAGCGCAGTGTAAACAAAAGATGCTGATATGTACAGGTATTAAAAAGCTTCAAAAGTACAATACCACTTTGAATCATTTGATCCACTGGGAGTGGTATCCACCTCAGCAGGTCTTCCTTGATTTTTTTTCTCTCATTGATCTGCGTTTTTATTTCAGTTATGGTAACTTCCAAATACATTGAAGTTCAAACAATTTAAAAATATGTATAATCTCACCTATACATTCAAATTTGATCCAAATATTCTGCGTTTTTAGGTTGGATTCACACTTATTTTAACTAATTTGTTCTCAATTTAATACAGATGCTTAGGATGACTACTAGTGATGGATAGATGAGGTTTCAGGAAACAGTGTCCTGATTTTCAGAGGCCACCAGGTGGCGCTGTCTGCTTTAAAATGTTTGGACTTGGAACACCTAATCCAATGAAACTTTACATCATTTCTAAACCAAGAGCGCCATCTAGTCACCTCTAAAAATTAGGACACTGTTTCATCTGCCCTACAATACTGTTTCATAAACTACCCATTGCTAAACTCTGCGTTGACAGGGTGAGAATTTGATCCCTGTCACATGATCATGTCACTGCAGGAAGAGACTTTTCTTTTCCATATCTGTCTAATTCAAGGCGGTATGATACTGTCTCCCTGTATACGGTGATATATAGGGAACAAATATCACCATATCTGTCAGAACCTCCCGTCACAGGAACAGCTTCTTCCCCTCGGCCGTCAGACTGTTGAATTCGTGAACAGCCTTTGTTGTTTATTTTATTTTATTTTATATTTTCTCTCAGCACTTTATTCCAAAACACCTTCCTTCCTAGTTCCTAGTTGGTGGTCTCCCCACTGACCATGGCAATAAATTAAATTCTGATTCTGATTCTGACCTTCTGGGTGGGACCCAAAGACACAGGTCTGTTTCTTTCAGTCCTACCTTTCAGACAGGACCTCACCAGTCAAGAAGGTCGTCCTCTTCATCCACACCTGGATTTTGCCATGCCGTTCCTCCAGGTTCTATTTTACATGAGGTCTCACTGGATTTTTCTTCTTGCTCTCTTTTGATCAAAACACAACAATCATTCCCCTGAAATATGGAAGACATTAGACACCAACTGGATGGCACGAAACTTACTTCAAAAACATCAATATTTCCCTCACAAATCCATTGTCCCGATGCATAAATCCCACAGCATGAAATGTCTGCGCGCAGAAGACAACACCTCACACCAGTTTTATTTATTTTGATCCTCGTGTTTTCAGCTTCGCGCCGACTAAAGAATTCAAGCCGACACCATCCTCCATTGTGCTCTCCTGTTGGTGGGAGAGCCGAGTGTGAGGTGAATAATAAGCGAGTCCTTTGGCCAGATGATATAATGTTCCCAATCAGGTCATCACAGCCACAGCTGGCCCTGCAGCCGCTCTGTGACGCTCTTTTCGGTCCTCCAGCTGCTCATGAGTGTCATATTGCAAGTAATTGAGTGGTGGGATATGAGCGCGGCGGTCCATCCGGAGAGTTCCTGGCGTCTTGTGACCGCCATGACACGGGTAGGTGAGAGAGGGAACTGGCCTCATCTTAGCTAGAGGCAATATAAAGGTGAAACTTTATTTTTTTTTCAAAGTAAAAAAAATATATTAAAATATATATTTTCAGGTTTTATAAACGGGTTTCCCATTTGGATTTTTTTTGTTCACCGATCACTTGAAACATGTTTTACTATTACTATTGTAAAATTACCTCACGGGTTTTTGAATTATATGTGTTGGGAATTATTATTTTTTGACAGCGTCGGCGTTAGTGGGTGTTTTGTGATCAAGTGGTGACATCTAGTGGATTCAGTCTGAATCGCAGTTTCTAGTAATAATACAGTAACAGTAAATGCTACTAATAAAATGTGTTTTTTTTTAAATAGAATAATCGCGTTCTGTTATTCATCGACATGACAGTTGACGGATGAGTCACGACCAGGCGGAACCTTGTTTCCTGTTCCGGTCTCGACACGGACCCACACATGAAGACGCGGAGCAGCTGTGCTGCTACTAGCCTCGCCGGCTCTGACACTCTCCTTGTGCCGTCACCAGGGTACTACAGTCCTTGTCTTGGAAAGGAAATACACGACCCTATCGGTGACATCTGACCTGTGAACAAGCGATGCATTTGAGCGTCTGAAAATGAGAGCAGGGTGAGTGAACGCCCGTTAGTCATGTAGAAGTCCATGCTAGGTGGTGCTAGCTCGACTGCACCCTTGTGTAGCAAGTTCACACGAAATACGCGTGTTAATTTGACTTTGTCTTGTGGTGCTATATTTGCAAACATTCTCCGTTGTAAATAGCGTTACTACTTTACTGCCGTTTTGAAGTAATGGTTATAGTGTAAGTGGTAGTTAGCATTAGCTTCAGCTGACGTTGGTCCTTTAGCCTTTTTTTTCTTTAAATATTTCACTTGGAAATAAACTAAGTTTCCATCCCGTTTCATACCCCGGTGTTTATAAAACAAGAATGGCTGTTAACGTTGTATGTTAAGAGGCAATTCTGTGCTAAATGCACTGTAAACCTACAGGGAAGCTGCACTTTCCTGTCTCATCTTAACATCTGGATTGTTCCGTCCTGCGTAAAAATACACACGATTTATTTTAATCTATTGCGTCACTCCTCTGTTACATTCACGCGTTTCCCATGAGTTGGCAGGTGCTTAGTCACACTTGATGGATCAGCACATCTCAAGATGTCACTCAGACCAGTTAGCTGCTTATTTTCCTTTATTAAAATGACCTACATTTTAATGCGGTTACACTCATAGAAGCGCAGGAAACGCCAACTGAAAGTCAAACTGACAGCTCTGACTACATGTTGTTGCTGTCGGGGCGTGCTCTCTTATTGATTTCAAACCAGGTCCATCCCAGTGACCTAATCTCCCACATGGAAAGTTGGCTGTTTCTCATGGCAGTCATGTTTTGGAATTGACTTGATGTGTGGCTGGTGCTCATGGGTTGGTTCTGAACATAGTCCGATGAAATACAATGACATTAAACTCACCCACACACATTTTAACATTTCAGGTGCCAGAGTTTCTGTGTAATATTCAACTTTAATGTCATTATTTTTGAGAGGCTGGAGCTTAAAGTATGTATGACCCAAAGTTTGGGGTGGGAATAAATTCTCTCTTCTGGTTTGTAAAATTATGACATCACTAGGCACCGATCATAGGTGAATTACATAACTTTTACTGACGTTTATTTGATCCACAAGCAATTCTCTTCCTCATCTTTCAAGCCCTGATGAATGATGATGATGGGCATCATCAGTTAAGTTTACGGTGGGACCGTGAACACCATCTGCTGCTTTTTTTCTTCAATTCCCATAATCTATATCACAGTGTTTTGACCGTGAATCAGCTCCATGACATGGCTGCTTGTGTCTCAGTGTCGTCATCAGTGTGTAAATATGACTCCTCTCCATCTGAGACGTCTTTCTCTCTGTTATGCTTCTGCAGTGTCACGACAACCGCCATTGTCTCTGCTGCTGTGGAGCGGTTTTATACTCTGTTTACTCCAAAACTTCGATATCAACACGGCTTGATTGTTGTTGTTGTTGTTGTGTAGTTTAGTTCTACTACAACAACATGCTTAAATGCCGCCATGCTTTGGGTTCTAAAGGGTTATAATTAGTGGTGGGCCTTAAACGCGTTAATAACGATTCATTAATTACAACATTATTATGATCCATTAATTGCAACACAAAATTTAACTATTTAACACTTTGCTCTCCAGACAACAGGGAACCTTTGTAAGTGCAGGAGTCCCTGGTCCACTGATCCCACTGATGCACAAGACACGTGGCAGCTAGGATGATAACAACAACAACAAACATGGAGGAATGTTTTTCACTACACAATGGCCAGGGTTTCCACTTCAAGACATTAAAAAGAGCTTTAGTTTAAAGAAGGTGATATAAAAACTTGAATATAGACACAATGTGATTTATTGTGCTATTGTCAAACTGATGCAAAATGATTTGATTCAGTAATATACCAAATTCATTCCAATTGAAAAATGTGGCTTCTTGTGGCGAATATTCTTGAACCATTAAACTGTGTTTCATTGAGATGAATTAATCACAAATTCCCAACTTGAGTAGATTAATTTTTTAAAATAGAATCCCACCCCTTCTTATAATAAAAAAATCCATCACTGATATCATTTCAGCTTCACCGACTTCATTTATATATATTATCTTTTTTTTTCACTTCAGATCAACTGGTCTTCCCCCTTCAGGTCTTTAGCAAAGAGTTATGTTTTTTTTTTTCTCTGTAGCAGTTGTCATTAATTGTTGTTGTGCTTTATTAAACGTGAAATACATTTTAATGTCCTGTGTTTTCAGGGTGTGTACTGTGTGACCCTACTTTGGCTAAGCTATGGAGAAGCCTTGGCGACTGTGGGGGGCGATGGAGCGCTGCACGCTGACCCTGGTCTCCTGGTCCTGGGGGGCCTGTCGGGTCTCTCTGCTAGCGCTGATTCTGACTTTTCATTTATACGGAGGCTTTTTTCTGCTCGCTCTTATCCTTGCCTCCGTCGCCGGCATCCTGTACAAGTTTCAAGACGTCTTGCTGTATTTCCCCGACCAGCCGTCGTCCTCTCGCCTCTATGTTCCCATGCCAACCGGAATCCCACATGAGAATGTGTACATCCGCACCAAGGATGGTGTGAAACTCAACCTCATCCTGCTTCGCTACACAGGAGGAGACGTGCCTCCTGTGATCGCTGGCAGCAATCAAAGTTCCTCCTCCTCCTCCTCCTCTCCCCCAACCATTCTCTATTTTCACGGAAACGCAGGCAATATTGGTCACAGGGTGCCCAACGCTCTGCTCATGCTGGTCAACCTGAAAGCAAACGTGGTGCTGGTGGACTACCGAGGGTATGGAAAGAGTGAGGGAGAACCCAGCGAGGATGGGCTGTACCTGGATGCGGAGGCCACCTTGGATTATGTCATGACACGTCCGGACTTGGACAAGACAAAAGTGATTCTATTCGGTCGCTCACTAGGGGGTGCTGTGGTGGTGCGTTTGGCATCAGCCAACCCTCACCGCGTGGCTGCTATTATCGTTGAGAACACCTTCCTCAGCATCCCTCACATGGCAGCCACACTCTTCTCCTTCCTGCCCATGCGCCTGCTCCCCCTCTGGTGCTACAGGAATCAGTTCCTATCCTACCAGCAGGTGGCGTCGTGCCGCATGCCCTCTCTGTTTGTCTCCGGTCTGTCTGACCAACTCATCCCTCCAATAATGATGAAGCAACTGTATGAGCTGTCCCCCTCCCGGACTAAGCGCTTGGCTATTTTCCCCGAGGGAACGCACAATGACACATGGCAGTGTCAGGGCTACTTCGCTGCCCTGGAGCAGTTCATCAAAGACTTGCTGAAGAGCCACGCCCACGAGGAGAGCGCCCAGTCCTCTGCCAGTGTTACCATCATCTGACAGCAGATCGTTCCACCTTTCCTACTGTCACTCTTCTTTGGAAAGAATGTACATTTTCTATGACTTGTTGGGTTTTATTTACATCTTTTTACCTTTCTGTCGGACATTTTGTTATAAAGAAGTGAAATGACTAATATATACGTTTTTAAGAGAATGACACTTTGCTCTCGGGCTATTTTGTTTTTCGGCAACGCATGCCTGCATCTGTGACCTTTTTTAAGTCCACAAATGAAGCCAGTGTGCACGCTCATGATGAAAAGAAAAGATGGAAGTTGCTTGGGGGAAAAAAAATGGATATTGTGGTAATTATTTAAGATGTCTATTCCTTTAATAAAATATGTTTTACACATTTTTAATTTACACAAACAGCAATTTGTTGGCCAATTCTCATGTGAAATTTGACATTTTTAACCTCTTCAGTAATATCTCTATTAAATGCACTTGGTAATATACAGTTACGTGGAAGCAGTTTAATGTTGTTTAAAATATTTTAAAACAAGTACTGGTATAGATAAACAAGAAGTCATCACAGAACTCAATTTGTGGTATTTTTGTTTGATTTTATTAACCTTGTTTAATAAGCTCTGTATTAGATATCATCCCAAAGCAGGAGTAACAGGTTGAGAACCCCATACATTTATTTGTCATCATTTGGTTGAGGAAATTATAATAAATAATTAATCATATTAAATAAAAGGAATAAATGCAAATCAAGATGTCACGTGACGTAACTTGGAACTCACCCCGTGTGACAGACAAATTGCTGTTTGTGTAAATGCAACCAGAGATTCATGAATCGTGGTCAAGCTGTAAATGTCTTTAAATTTAGCAATTCGACTCAGCCGTCTGCGTCAGCCTTCTTCTCCCACCACCTAAGACCGAAGCGTGCAAAAGAAGTCCATCCAGCTACGTTCAACAAAGCTGCTCTGAGCGCCGAAAATGTGTAAGAGGGAGGCGTTCCAACCGCTAGTGCTGCCCTGAATGTTGACTGGATCATTTTGATTATGTACAGAAGTTGTTTTCTTTCTTTATATTTCATCCATACTTTGCACCGTGGGCACTTTTGTGTGTGTAACCTTTAGTTCACCCTCCGGTCTTAGCAGCACATTTATCATAAAAGCTCCTTATTAATGCGCAGTTACTCCAACCGAGGAAGTTGTAGAACCTTTTCTGCTCTGAGGCAACGTTGAGTATGGTTTCATCTTTGCCAAATGTGTTACCGCGACGACGTGGGTGTTGATGAGGTGGGAAAAAAAAAAACTAAACGTATGTTTATTGTTGTTGAGCGCAGACATTACTGCAGACTGGATTATTGGAGTGACATTGAGCAACTGGCAATGCGACTGTAGCCATGTTGAATGTGTTCCTCTTCTTTAGCTTTTGTGTTGATGCACTCGGAAACACTTTCCTTCCTTCCGCAGAATGTGAAATGGTTGACTTTCAAATTCATTCTGGTGTCAGTGGTGACATTTTTGTACATGAATAACGTTGGTGACTTGATCAGGATCCTGAGACTGACGTCTGAATGATTCATTTATAGTTGTGCGTGTGAAGGTTTTCTATTACAGGACGACATGCAGAATATCTTTTGTAATCACTTTCACTTTCTTTTCCTCTGTGCTGTAACAGGCAATAAAGATTGGTACATGCTGAGAATGCTCTGTGAGAGGGTGCTTCTGTCAACGCACGGATGGACCCGTAATCCAGGGGGCGACTGATGAAAGAGCAGCCAATAGTTGTCTCCTCACGAGGGAAGCGTCGAGGAGACGAGCCCAGCCGCCCCATGTTGTCGATGAGCACCACTTCCCCAAGTGAGAGCCCAAAGAGAAAACTCAAGATTGCATCCCTATTAGGGTTCACTGATCGCGGACACACTCTCACAAGCAGCGGTGATGCTACCACCCGGCATGAGTTAGGGACCATCAACAAATTCTACAGGGATCAAAGTATTAGTGAAATCTTCAATAAGGCAATGAAAAAAAAAACATTTTAGGAGAGGGAATTGAAAAGGTTTTTCATCACACAATACAAAGACTGACAGTTTGTATCATGATTTGGAGAAAAGAATATGTCTAAATGATGATTTATTCACATGATTTCTAATATTCCTTCAATAGCATCCAGGAAATGTGTCCAGGCTGCTCCATAGTTCAAGTTAACTGTTAAGAGACGTGAGATACAGCAGACAGACGGCTCAATTTAAACCCCAAATAAAGCTGGCAGAGCAGTCTGTCAGACACCAGTGGCTTCTACCAGAGACGTGAAACATTGAATTTCTCATCTCTACACTGAGTTCACTATATTTAAACATAAACAAATAAATGATGTTGGAGACAAACGCCACTAAAGTTTAATCATAAAAAAACTGTTTCAAGAGAGGCTGTAGTGTGTCCAACACATGGAATAGCATGAAAATTTATTCATCGTAATAATTGTCATTATCGCTGTAATTACTGCATTTATCGTGACAACTTTTTTTGTCCATATCGCCCATCCCTAGCTTTTATCCACACCGCTGCTGACTCACTTCAATGGGTGTCTTAAATTGTGAATCCATACTGAACTATCGTTGTGAGTCCATGTTTTTTAACCAGCGGTTAAACCGGTGTCATTTTTTGTTGCGCCCCCAAACTCTTCGCCACCTCTGTTGATAGTATCATTTGTCTGTAGAATTATGTATAAGTACACCTCTGCATAACATTGTACATGTAACATCCGACTTACGACAGGGATCGGTTCCAACCAACCAGTCGTAAGTCAGATGGGACGCAAGTCAAAAGCCCGACGTGAGGGCTATAGGTACTACTGTACTGTGTAGGATACACAATGTCAATTTGTTGTGTTTTTAAGCAACGGTTTCGATTGAATACTATTATATACCAAGCTGTTTACAGCCGTAACTGTACACAATGCTGGCTGGCTGCCTTAATTGTCGTACGCGTTGCAGTGCTGCGGTGCCAGTCATTGAATTAAAAAAAAAAAAAAAAAAAAAAAAGCATCTGCTGGTTGTGGTCGCAAGTACGGGTGGATGTAAGTCGAGCAGATCATAAGTCGGATGTGACTTGTATCCTTGTTGACATTTTAAAAAATAACAAGGGAAGTAATAGAGATCAACTTGTACTTGTACTGTATGTGTGTGCATGTGCGCACAAAATACTTGTCCCTGTGAGGACCTTATGCCTTCGTGGAGAACCATTTGGCTGGAGTCTGCAAGCCTGAATTTGATAATACAGATGTCAAAACAACTGGGTCATAATAGTAAGGTGTAAGTTTGGCTCAGAGAGCTGGTCAAGGTTAGGCGTGTCAGTGGTTAGGTTTAAGGTGAGAGGCTGGGGAGAGCACTATGTCACAATGACACAAGGACAGCAATACAAACGTGTGTGTTTGTGTTCCATTGTTCTAGTAATATGACTGCGACGTCCTCCTCTTCTGTCGTGTGTATGCAAACACTGTGGAGAAAACAATTCTTAGAAACAGGAACTAGATGTAGTTCTAAGAGTCCACGCACAGCCCTCGAACGGACTTAGCTGTTGGTTTAACTCGCTCCACCCAACTGAGGGGAAGTTAGTCCCCTAGTTCGCTACCATGAATCACCCATTTCAGAAACTCTGCAATGGAGAGATGACTCAGCCGGCTGAGGTTACTCTGCTGCAGAGGTGGTGTTGCGAGTGCCAAAACCAAAACCACATGAAACACCAATGAGCGATGCGCTGGGGAGTCACAAAACAACGAGCAGTCTGACCCCCATAACAAACTACTGGTCTTCCGAAAACTAACTGTACGTCTAACGGAGCAAGCCATTGTGGGCACACGGCAAAACCCCTGCCACTACCTGGTACCTGGATGACTGAGCGGATCCTCCCCACTAGCAAGAGAGAGGCAGGAGGGAGGGACTGAGAACGCACAGATGTTGTTGAACCTCTTTGCAAACTGTGGAGAGGACAAGGTTCCTTGTGACAAAAAAAAAGCGTCGGGACATGTGAATAAAAATAAAAACACGTTTGAAAGTAAATAAAATAGACTTCCCTTTTCTGAGTTCTCTTTTAGGTTTCAATATTGCCTTCAATTTCTCTCCCAAATTGCCAAATATGACTATCTCTTCCAGTCAGCCCCGAGTGATGGAACAAAACCCCATTTGTTTATTTTGCCCAGTTCATTTCACCGGGAAGGCTGAGAGAGCTCGACATTCAGGAAGCTGGGCGGTCAGAATGGCTAAACCACAGAGGGGAAGCTGTGCTCTCCGTCAGATAGAACAATCGGTCAGTAGTATGGTTGAGACTCTCGGGCTGGAGTAGGTGGCATCGCTCTGAACTCCAGCAATGGCACCAGCTTGGGGAAGCCTGAAGTCTGGCTTGAAGGACAGCGAGAGAAGACTCTCCTGGCCTGTCCTCCTGCTGACCCTGGCTGCCGTCACCTCCTCATCTCTGTCCGCTGTGACTTTATACCAGCTGGCTGCCCTCAGGGCTGAAGTGCAGGGACTTCAGTCAGAGGCCTGCCGCCGACGGGAGCAGGCTCAAGACACCAAGCAGGTGAGTCCAGGTCACGTCCATGTTTATTACGCGGTTTATTTACACCGAGTGTTTCCAGAGTGACAACGTGAGCAGCAGACGTGTGGAGCCCCTGCAGCAGCCCGTCTCTCATCATGGTTTGATGAGAAACAGGAGGACGTCGCCTGGAGGAGAAGCTCCTGGTAAGACGTCTTCACCTGTCCCTGAATCCGTGGGGGGGGTGAAATTGTATATTTGAATGTCAGCTCCATATCATCGACACAATAACAACAAAAACAAGCCAACAAAAAAATCACTTTTATGTCATTGAAATTTTACACGGTAACGTGGAAGCTGAGAAGGGATTCTTCAGTTTCAGTTTTACTGAAGTGAAATCTTGTATAACTCTCTCACGCTCTTCCCTGTTGACAAGTGGTGCCATTGTTGCTGTCAAGGCCAGTATTGTGCTCCGTTTCTCCCCTTCCTTGTATTTTGTGTCCCCCCCCACTGAAAACGCAGTATGTCCTCATCACTACTTAAATGTGTTTTATTTGTGCTGTCAATGTTTCCAGGGTTATCGAAGGCTCATAATAGTTCTGTCTGCTGGCTTTTGTCTGGTTATTTGACCAAATCTGTAAATATGAAGCGCATTTTCCTTCAGAAATGAAGGGGATACAGATTCTGACAGGGATACAAAGTACCGCACCTGTCTTGGTCCCATGTCCGTATTTGTTTTATACAATACAAACTCAATTTGTTTTATTTTTTTGGTCAAGAATTTTTTTCCAAGCCATTTCTTGTGTGTAAAATGCACTAATTCATTTTTTCCATAACTTTTTTTATTATTGTTTTGCTTTGTTTTTAATAATAAAACCGCCATCTATGTGCCAGTTAGCACTGCGTTTGCACTCCCTAAAGTAATGATGGGATGTCACCACAACACGGAGCTTGAGTGAACGCTTACTTTGAAAATGAACGTCAACCTTCTCTTCTTAGTTCCGCAGCCGTGTCTGCAGATGCTGGCCAACCACAACAGGAAGACCTTCACCAAAGGTAACATGTTTCTTCTTCTTCTTCTGCGTCCAACTGTAGCTAGTTTACCAGCCGGCCTGAGTGGAATGTGGTTTCCGTGTGTACTGAGATTGACAGAGCTCGCCTCACTGCTGGCTGCTGCCAGGAGAGATAAGCCATTTTGCATCTATAAACATGTTTGCGCGTTCGTTTGTGGTGAAACCTCGCTGTGAGTTGGCCCTTGGTTTGAGCTGAGCTTGACTCCTGTGTGAGTGGCTCCCTCACCACGAATAGATCACAGGATCAGACAGACCTAAGTGTTCAGGAAGTAGTTGAAAAAACAATATTTTATTGTGTTTTTTGGTGCTATATCACTGCTGGAAGGTACGACAGAGGATTAGGGCCAAACACACACACGCACACAAATAACGTGATTAAAGTCGTAATATTACGTCTTTACTCACCTACTGCGACATTAGCCTTTCATCATGTACTACTACTGCTACGACATTAATCTTGTAATACTACAAAATAAACTCGTAATATTACGACTTTACTCACGTACTGCTACTGTGACATTACCCTCGTAATATTACAAAATAAACTTGTAATATTACGACTTTACTCACGTACTGCTACTGTGACATTACCCTCGTAATATTACAAAATAAACTCGTAATATTGCGACTTTACTCACGTACTGCTACTGTGACATTACCCTCGTAATATTACAAAATAAACTCGTAATATTACGACTTTACTCACGTACTGCTACTGTGACATTACCCTCGTAATATTACAAAATAAACTTGTAATATTACGACTTTACTCACGTACTGCTACTGTGACATTACCCTCGTAATATTACAAAATAAACTCGTAATATTACGACTTTACTCACGTACTGCTACTGTGACATTAGCCTCGTAATATTACAAAATAAACTCGTAATATTACGACCTTATTCATGTACTGCTAGTGTGACATTAGCTTCGTAATATTACAAAATAAACTCGTAATATTACGACCTTATTCATGTACTGCTAGTGTGACATTAGCTTCGTAATATTACAAAATAAACTCGTAATATTACGACCTTATTCATGTACTGCTAGTGTGACATTAGCTTCGTAATATTACAAAATAAACTTGTAATACTACGCCTTTACTCACGTACTACTACTGCGACATTAGCCTTGTAATATTACAAAATAAACTCGTAATATTACGACTTTATTCACATACTACTACTGCGACATTAGCCTTTCATCATGTACTACTACTCCTACGACATTAATCTCTTAATACTACAAGATAAACTTGTAATATTACGACTTAAATCATGAACTACTACTGTGACATTAGCCTCGTAATATTACAAAATAAACTCGTAATATTACGACTTTACTCACGAACTGCTACTGTGACATTAGCCTCGTAATATTACAAAATAAACTAACGGAGACGCTTGCTCACCGGAGCTCCACTCCCTCTGGAAATCTTGAGGATTATCCCTGATGTTCCCTGAGAAATGACAATACCCCATTGAACGGCACGTTGATGTAACCACCGATAGCCTTGCAGCCGACCACTACCATACCAGACCAAAGTTCATCCAAGTCTGTGTGGTCCTTTCAGTGGAATAGACCCAGTCCTTTGCAATACAGTGTTGAATGAGGACGCACTGCATTGACCTAACTATGATACTAAAACATGAACACACCTCGTCTGCTTATAAAGAATAGAGCGAGACAACACAGTCTTTTCAACGTCGTATACTCATTATTATTTGTAGTTGTTGGGCCAAAAGATTATGGATTTCCTCTATAAAACCTAACCTTTATAAAACCAAAGTACAGCTTCACAAGGAGCTTCACGTTGTTCATTTTGATAGAGGCAACGCAGCATCGGACTCTTTTACCGTCAGACATTAATCGTATAATAATACAAGAATAATCTCGTAATATTACGACTTTAATCACTTATTGTGTTGTTATTTTTTTTGTTTTTAATATGTTGCCCTCCGTGGTTGTACGGCCTTTACTGTCTCCCGTGGAGTCACAAATTGGTCAAGGTTTTGAGGGACATCTGGTGCTGGCAATGGAGGGAGCTGGCACATGGAAAACCAGAGACCAGGGGAGAATGTTTCATTGTAGGGAGCGGTGAGGTCTTCACATTACCGCACTGCGTGTTTCCGGAATCAGATTTTGACCTGGAGCGCCACACTGGCATCCCCTGGCAGACCGGGCTGCAGAGAGGTTCCGCCCTGGAGGCTGAAGGCGACAGCATGCTGGTCAAGGAAGAAGGCTTCTACTTCGTGTACGGCCAGGTGAGTTTCACGCTCTCATGCTCGTGCCTTTAGTGAGCCTTAAAATCCTCCTGTCTCCGGCAGGTCTACTACATGGACAGCACGTTCGCGATGGGCCACGTGTTGATCCGCAGGAAGAGGAACGTGGTGGGAGACGAGCCCCAGTATGTGATTCTGTTCCGCTGCATCCAGAACATGGACCCTGTCTACCCTTACAACACTTGCTACACCGGAGGTGAGTCTGTTGCTACATGCTGTGCTTTCGAACAGCTGCTGCAGCAGAAGGTGGAAGGATGTGTGCTTCCTCTTTCCTCGTCTTCTGATGCTTGCGTGTCAAGGAAATTACAGCGTGAGCGAGTGTGTGCGAGTTTGGAGGAAGGGCGGACACTCATGGTTTTGCGGACCTTGAACTGGTGAATCCTTCCTAGGTATCGTGAAGTTGGAGGCCGGGGATCACGTGGAGCTGTTGATCCCCAGATCGACAGCAAACGTGTCCCTGGATGGAGACGCCACCTTCATGGGTGCGGTCAAGCTGGCCTAACACGCAGGAGGAAGGACGGTGCTGACCGTAAATGAGAACCAACTTTTTTTTTAACTGTGTGCTTCTCATAAATGACAGAAATATATTTAGAGGGAGTGTTAATCAAAAAGATCTTGAGGTGACATTGCGTGCCTCTGCACTGCTAAGTTGTTTTTTTGTTGTGTGATTTTTAAAAGCGCATTCCACTATCAATATCCAAAGCGGAACAGCGGGTTTCAAAACAAATTGCACAATATAAATTATTTTGTATTTCATTGTATTTCATGTATTTCAAATTTAAGACCTGCATTGAATAAATCGGAATAAATGTTTATTTTAATGTCAGAAAAAAAAGTTTGAATATTCCACAATATAATGCATTAAAAGTAGTATAATATCAGTCGTAAATGCACTCAAAAAAACAGAAGAAAACTACTGTTTGATTTAAAAAATAATAATATTCTGAGAAATAATATGCACGAATTTATGGAGAACTGCAACAGATTCAGATTATGGCTGAAAGCCTCATTATGTGTAGTAGATGTTTTTTTTTTAATATTTCTTTAAAAAATATTTACTTGCTTGACTGACATAAAGTGTCATAGGCAAATTCATTCCCAAAAGAAGTGAAGGAAAGTGGATAAATAAATAACAAAGAGTTCAAACTTCTAAATTAATACTTTGAACTATTAATTATTTTTTTTACATATATATTGTTTGTGGCATTTATGGGGTAATAATAATTATTATTTGAATTTCCTGTGAGTACAGCCGAGAAAATCTGATTGAAATCCTTTTGTAATACTTTTTTATATGCAATAAAAAACGGTATAATCATCACCGTTCTCTGTTTTGATGTACTTTTTTCCATTTAGGCGTAATTTCATGCTTTGCCACAAGGTGGCGACACTAGTCAGGAACATCAGCTGACAGCGGGGACCAACGCTGAGATGATGATTTGTCTTTTGTCACTGAGGACTCAGCTGTTGTGAATCCCACATGTATCTGAAGCTTTAAATCCACAATGAATTAGCATGTAGCACCAGGGACCTCACTGTTGCCACCTGGAGAGTGAACTAACTTTGACTTATAGACGCATAAAACCTAAATATGAATGTGTTATTCACGAAAAATATGAAATAAAAAATGAATGATCATAAAATGGGGATAAAAGAAAACAGAAAAAATTGTCTTCGCACATCATTTTCACCTTTTTCTTTCTAGTGATTTTCAGGACGGCAGTTAAACTGTTAGTGATGCCACTGACCTTGTGAGGGCCGAGCAGATGTGGCCCCTGCACCACGCTCTGCTCTGTCCTGCATTAGACCAACGAGGACTGGAGGAGTCCCGGACGCCAAACCACACAGATGAAGGAGCAAACAGAGAAGGCGGCTGAGCAAACACGGATCATGGCCGAGGAAAGAAAGTGGGGAGATGGAAGATGGATGAGGAGGAGCGGGTCGTCCATCTCTCCTCCAAAGGCTAAACGTGTCAGACTCAGACACGACGCTCCCCTCCCTCTGAGCCGGGAGCCGCTTTGTGCGGATCCATGGTGACGGCCGGCCTGTTGGCGGAAGCTGCTGTCACCGCTCTGAAAGGAGGAAATCAGCGTCTCAGGAAATGAGACCTGCTGTGCACACACACACACGCTGCTCTCACACACATGTTGGAGCCGTGGCTGTGAATAACAACAAACGCTGAGCCTCTGCTCTCTGTCAGAAGCTGCTCATCTGAACCAGTGATTCTTAACCATTGGGCCGAGAGCGCCCCCTATAGGGCCTCTTAAAGTTTTTTGTTTGGCACCTTTCTGGCTGCGAGACACAATTTTAATACACGTGCCTCATTTGGTGGCAGTAGTGCGTCATTGAATTGACTTGACAGCTGCAAAGCTGCGATGGCTACCAACACTGGAGAAGTTCTTGGAAATAAGAAATTATAACGTGATGGCGCCCCCAACAGTAAAAACTGTTCATGAAAGCACCTGTTGGAGCAGTTTTTATAGTAAGTCAGAACATTTCATGGCCATATTTTCATTTGCACTTTCCTTATCTTCTTTTTAGTTTATTTATGGAAAAAAATAATAATTAGACGTAGTGTTATGTTTATTTTATTCAGAATTGTATTCATTACATCCAATTTCTTCCAATTTTCTCAACAGTTTGCATCTAGTGTATTTTATTTCTTCCAATTTTCTTCAGTTAATATGATGGACATGACTTGCACCAGGTTCTGCTGCTGGTTGGACTTTTGCAATTCAAACATCACATGGTTTCACATCACTTCACAAGGTTTTGGTTTGTTTACTTGTGTTTTACTTGATGAGAGATTCTAAAAAAAAATAATTAGAGAATTTGTGATTAATTAATCTCAATTAATCGCACTTTAGTGGTATGAGAATATTTTCACCACAACAAGCCACATTTTTCAATGGGAATGAATTTGGTATATTACTGAATCAAATGATGGAGCCATACATACATTTAAACATGTTTATTTTGCATCAGTCTGACAATAGCACAATAGATCACAATGATGTCTATATTCAAGTTTTTATATCACCTTATTTAAACTAAAGCTCTTTCAATGTCTTGAAAATATTTGTAAAAGAATTAAGTTTTCTAAGAATTTGAAGTCCATTCAGAGTAGTGGAAACCCTGGCCATTGTGTGGAGAAAACCCTCCCTGATCAAAAGCAAACAGATGCTTTTGTTTGCTTTTGTTCAGGGATTCCTCCATGTTTGTTGTTGTTGTTCTCATCCTAGCTGCCACGTGTCTTGTGCATCAGTGGGATCGGTGGAGCAGGAACTCCTGCACTTACAAAGGTTCCCTGTTGTCTGGAGAGCAAACTGTTAAATGTCATTTAATTTAATTTTACTGAACACAAATGGAATTCGTCACTGTAATGAATCAGTTCTATTCCTTGAATGGGTCCAGAGTTCAGAAAGGTTAAGAACCTCTCTTCTACTGTCCATTTTTCGTCCCGGTTTCCCACCATTTATGAAGTAGAAAAAGTAATAATACACCTCCTCTACTGCCCAGCAGGAGGCGCTAGACCACCCCGTCCCCATATCACAAATAGAGGATGTCCTCTCGCCTGGTTTTCCATTTGTGTCTTTAGAGCATGTGGAGCTGCAACCCTGATGCCTTGCAGGTAGATGGTGTCTTCAAATAGTCGCTGAGATGTTTGTGACTTTCTGTTGCGATAACTACAGCAGAGGTGCACGGCAGGGAGGCACCCTGAGAGGAGAGCGCTGCAAACTTGTGTCTGCAGCTCACCCTCGATCGTTGTGTATTTACTCATGAATGTTTAATGGCGCTGCGAAACTTCTCCTTGGGCAGGCAGCCGAGCCTCGTCCCTGTTCGGCCTCAGCCCACTGCAGTTGGGTTAGTTCAGGACAGGCCTGAGTGATGGCGGCGATTTAGCGATGAAGGAAACCCCAGACCGCCGCGGCACCTCGATGAACGTACTCGTGCCGCATGCGGTAGCCCTCTGCCGGGGATTACTTTGATCTGCTGCGGCCTAAAGTCTGATCCACATCCCTCCATCCAAACTGGCAGCATCAATATGTGGATTTGATTTAGCCATAAATACACGCGGCTGTGTCGAAGCCTTTCAGCGGATTTTAAATCGATCAAGCTGCAGAAAGCTTTTTTTTCTTTTTTAATCTGGTGTCTGCTGCAGCGTTTATTTTGCTTTTCATCAACATTTGATCAGGTTTAGCTTTCATCTCCGGACTCCAGCGCGGTGGATGGGACACAAGCTGATCAATTATTTATCCCCACTTCTGTCTGGAATCAAATCATGATGAAACCACCGCCATGTAATGCGCGTGTCAGCAAGAACTGAAGGGTTAAATTCAGTTTCCCCCAACATGAGCTCAACGTCCTGCTGCCTCTCACTTCTTCAGTCAGTCGGTGAGTCATCTGTTTTGATCATTTTGGGCCAGTACGGTGCGCTCACTTGTTAATCTGCTCCTTCTCTGACCAGGTCCAAGTACTGGAGCGCTGGTAAGGACTATTTAGGTCCAGTTTCTCACCCTAACACTCGGTTTTGACCCTGGGTTTTGTGCGTTCACGTGTCAGTGTAGTGTGTCCCAATGCTCCTAAGACTGAGGTCACCACTTGAAATGATCCCTTCAAACTGAGGGAGCTCCGGAGCTGACTTGAAACCAAGTGGGAATATGAAGTGTGGATAGATTTCCAGGACACCAAAGTACTGTATTTAAAAACAGTGGGCTAGCATCCAGGCTAACGTTAGCATCCTCGTGCCTCTAACAGATCTATCACCGCAACATAGTGGCGAGGCTAGCTTTGGCTCCGCCCATTTCTTCTCTGTTGCTTCACCAAACCAAGTGAGATGATCAGCGCCGATGCAAGAGGTTGCAAAAACGTTGGAGCTGGCGTTTACAAAACGTCTCCAACACTGGATATGCAGGTGGAGGGAACTCGAAACCAAGTGCTCGTGTTAGGGTGCGATATGGGACCTTTATCTCCGACTTCTGTCGGTTGTCCATCCCTCTAATAAGGCTTTCAGTTTGGCACTTTGACATCTTTTTGCTCTTGTCAAATCACGTGGTCAACTTGGTTTCATTATGACCTTCGATTGTCCTGACTTTGAAGCTGAGGGATGAGGATCAGCTCCTCAAACATCTGCTTCTCAGTCTCTGTGCCGTAAGACATAGCTCTGGACTTTCCCATCGATCCTACTCTCACCTGTCGCCCTGAGCTTTATGCGGTGACTAGAACAGCCGATCTCAGGTGAGTAGCATCCGCTCTCCCTCAGAGAACTGGTAGAGTGAAGTTAGAACCTCTACAATTGATACAGATAGGTCCAGATGGGAGAGACTCAAAGTAGAACTCTGAAGTGAGTGAAGCTAGTCCTGGCTTGTCAGTTTGTGGTGAGGTATTCTGGGTATCTCCAACTCCGTGGAGCTTCTGGGAATGAGCTAAGCCCAGCAGGAGAGAATAGTCAGTGTATTCCCCCTGACCAGAACCTGAAATGGTTGATGTGATGTAAGTCTAGTTGCCACGTTTCTCAAATGTAACCTCAAGTTTAAAGGTCCTTTTTCAATCCCATCTATCCACATCAAGCTCATCCGTCCGTGCGCTCCTGACTTGTGCTCTCCCTCTGTCTCTCTCCCCCTTCATTTAGCCAAGCTGACACACTCCTCACTCCCCCCCTCCACCCCTCCTCCACGTACGCTCTCTCTCGCTCCCTCTGAAGAGGATTTGAGCCCATGGGTGTGTGTGTGCTGCGGGAGCACACACTCTCCACTTCTCTTTCGGTGAGTGTTTTGGAACTTTCACTCTGAGGCCAAACTGTCTTGTGGATGTTATTTTTTCCTGCTGGGATGGAACAGCATCTCTGAGGAGGCGCCGCCTTGAGGTATGTTGTCTCCTGCCGTTGCACTAAGCTGTTGAGTCCCGCCGCTGTCAGGAGGTTGAGCCCACGTCTCTCTATTAGACTGCTCTTTCTTTCCTCATCTGTTCTCTTGTTGCTGCCTGGGATCAGTCTGTCGGATCCACACGTAAACAGCCTGCTACTTCAGCTGGGCTTGGAGATGTCAGCGGGGAAATGATCTCCGTTTCAGAAAGTTCTTTTCATTCCGGCGATCTGTGGAAAGAGCCTTGTTGGTGGCTGCAGAAGAGGACGTTTAAACTCTGCTTTTGTCTCCCGCGCGCTCACAGATGGCCCCATTGAAATGGCTGTCCAAACAGTACAAGTGAGCGTCTTTAAGTCAGGAATCCTTCCGCCCTTGTCACATGATCTACTGTGACACCAGGGCTCTAAACTTTAGCTCAATAATGAGCGTCATCTTTTGCTCAGCTGTCACGTTCCCACGCCAGAGTGGCACTGTTCAGTTGGTCCATGTATTTGCAGCCTTGGTATTTAAACGTGAAACAACTTTTCCTTGGTGCTCAGTCAAACACATGTCCATCATGAGAAGAGGTGATCACATGGGCTGCTGTTTTTAGGATCACCTGACCCCACATCCACCCTGGAAGATCAGGACTCACAAGACGGCCACTTACTGAAGAGCTTTTCTCTGCAGGAGCAGGGGTTTTGATGGATCTGCCGCTATCGAGGCTCCAGAGGTGCTCACGCCAAACTGCAGGCCTCCTGCTGTTCCACCAGAGCAAAGTATCACTACTACACCGAAGCCCCGTGGCTCTTGGTTTATGTCATATCCATTATGCATGATCACAGAGGACAGGAGCGGGAAGAGCCGTTCCCGCCGCCGCCGCCGCCGCCGCCGTGTGAAATCCAGAAGGAAAATATGCTGACTCGCCGACTCAACTCAAGGAGAACATGAAACTTTTTAAAATCCTTGGGTTCATTTGCTCTACTTCAGATGTTGTATTCTTTTGCCCTGAATTCTGTCACATGGTGCTGCATCGAACTAAATAATCCAAATTTAAATCATCCATTTTTTTTCATGGCTGCAAAACTAAATGGAACTTTCCTGCCCAACATTGTCATGAGGAAGGGTCTTTCTCAGACCGATCCGATCTATTGTTGGGGCCACAATTGGGAAGGAAATTATTAGTTCTCTGCGATGCGCTTCGATGAAACTCAGTTTGATAGTGAGACACTGTCTCTCCATGGTGCAATAGATCTCAATAAATAGTCAATTGAAAGAGGAACTTGCACCTGTGTTAACAAGCTCAGACAAAGAACTGCTGGATGTGTTTCTGGTCCCTGACATCAGCGGGCAGCAGACAGCTGACTGGGCAGATTGGAGTGGGGGGTGGGGATGAGTGGGGTTACTATTCATCTGGGAAGATTTGTTTCAACTGAAATCTAATTAGAGAAAAGTGTAACCCACACCAACAGTGGTTTTGTTGAACCGACAGGGGAGACACACTTCATGGTGCTTCATTTATTTTATCCCAGCTACTTTTGGGTGAGTGAGAGCCATCAAAGCTTTGAAAAATTTTACGTGGCCCAGCAGAGCTGAGAACATGAGTAGTTCATGTATATTTCCTTGAGAATAGAGGGGAAAAGTGAGATTTGAAAAAGGATGAGCCTCCAGTAATTACAATGTAATGAAGGCTGTTTTGTTGTAGACCGCTCCGTAAATAGAGGTTTGTACCTCCCGTAGCTAAAGCTAGGGTTTTGGGGGCAAACTGGAGAGGCCAGCAGGAACAAGGACAGGGAGGTCACACTAGCATTGACGGGACGCAGGTTGACTGCCTGGTTGGTTCTCCTCTGAATCATATGAATATTTCCCAAACATTCTGTTCAAGTCACTGTATCGCTTGCCCCTTTTAGCACGATGGATATTCAAATGAGCTGGACATGTTGAACCCATCCTCGGATGAGGCTAAAACCCCAGACTGTTCTTCTGAGACGGACCCTCGGGACTGAGCAGTTGGCAAACTCCCCCAGCAGCTCACACTCGTGACAGGTGGTGTGGAGCGAAGCTGGCATCAGCAGCAGCAACATGTCAGTCTGGAACTCGTCCAGCTCGCTCACATTGAATTCAAACCTTTGCTCTGAGACTTCAGCTCCCCCCCTCCCTTATTCTCCTCAGATGAAACCAATACCAACAAACCTAGAGTGAGAGCCAGTACTGGACAGGTGTTCCAGCAGACAGAAGTCAGTCTTTAAGGACGACTGTCTGCGCTGGGGTTTCGATGAGGCTGTTCGCTGTGTGACCTCTGAGCTCCATAGAAAACTTCCCCTGGCTGTCGCTGGCACGCGGCTTTGCTTCCCTTCATGATCTATTATTGGACCACATTGGAGAAAGGGGGCTTTACGTCAGGGTATCTGGACCTGCAGCGACTTCTGCATAGGATCTACCTGTTTGGCAGTTTCTCTTTTAAAATCTGCTTCAATAATTCTGCGTGCTAAGTCAGGGGAAGGTATCCCACACTGTTGTATGGCCGTCAGTGGGGAGCACGCTCCACCATTAGTTGAGCAATGCCGCAGTAAGTCAGGAGTTCCTGGAGCGAGACAATTCTTGTGGTGGAAGTCGGTACTGATATCAGTGGGTGAAGGTCTACAAGTGCAGCTGTGGGAAGCAAGCGGAGTCGTGCTGCTGAGAGGGAGAATCGGGGCAAGTAGCAGATAGTACACGAAAGAAGACCCAGCCAGGGGGGAGTCTCTGTAGCCCAGACACAAGATGACAAGAACTCACTAGGTCAGACGGGGGGGTGGATCCTCTTGATGTTGCACAGCGTGATCCAGTTCTTGGTCTAGTTATATTGGTGTTCAGGGAGTAAATCGCACCCAGATGGGGTTGTGAAGCGGGATATGCTCCTCCAGATACATATTCAAACTCAGTTATGATACAGCTCGTATTTGTCACGTTGGAACACATCGAATTATGTCATTCCAAGGCCTCACTACAGTTCACTATTTCTGAAGATTAAAAAGTTACTACCATGCATAATAACCACCAATTTAAAGCCAGTATCAATGGCAGTGTTAGTGCAGTGTAAAAGGCGCGCACTCTCGCAGGGTTATTTGGGGAAGAGGAGCTGTTTTCAGCTCCTGTAGCTCGTCCACCGACCAGTGTGTCTCGCCTGCAGCTACAGTTGAATCCCAGCTGCGTAGGATTTGAGGAGGAATTGGTTTAGTATTCAAGAACCGACACTTTGATCTGCGCGAGGCAGTGGGTGAGAGATGATCAGTTCTTGTGATGTTTGCTTTATGCACATCGTAAAGTTTAGCATCGACGCCACTCTAGCGTTCCTGCGGCTAGCCTGGAAGTAACGCGGTACCATCCCACTTCCTGCTGTTTCGGACTGTGAAGTGCCGTCAGGTGAGTCAAGAAGTGTTTTTTGCTGCCATTGATAGACTTCGCTTTGGTGGAAATGAAGTGAGCAAGTCAGTGTCTTTGGTGTGTTGTTGGTTAGGTACTGGGGAGAGCTTAGCTTAGCGGAAGCTAATTTAAAACCAGCGGTGATTTCACTATTATCTCATCTGTCCATAGCGTTTAAAGGTCAATGGCATCATCAGCGCTGCTCTCTATGGAACCGCCTTCTCGCAGTCATCAGGTGAGGTCATAAGATTTATATGACCTCCACTGACTCACTGGATCAGTGTGTGGCAGATAAAGACTTGTATCTTTTGTTTCCACTTGCAGTGATTTGTTCTGCTCTTCTACCATTCCTGAACTCAACATGGAGATTAATAGCAGAGAACTGAAGATATAAAATATTCATCGCCTCGCATGGTTTTGTCGGAGTGGAAGTCACATCTGTTCTGTTTTGTTTTTGCGAGGAGACAGCTGGTCACAAGCTTGTTCCCTCACTTGTTAGCAGGCTCTCTTTGTCCGCTAACAATGGAGCGTTTGACCCCCAAACTCCTGAGGGCAAAGGTGAAGACTGTGGCTCGGAGATCGGGGTGTAACTGTACCTCCTCAGATGGACGCGGGCTGAGATCACCAAGGGTCTGCCGAGGGGGGACGGGGGGGGATGCAGGCGGAGAGACCAGAGTGGGAGATGCCGCTCCAAGCGGGAGGGTTGCTATGGCTACGGGGAAACGGGTGAATGAATGACATCACATTGGCGGGGAGGTGAGCGAGTGTGAAATTGATTTGGTGGCGGAGCGCGGGGAGGCGGCTCTTCTTGGGCTTCTGGTCGCCCTTCCAAACATTTCCTGCTCCGCCGTGGATCCGCCGCGACCGGTAAGAGCGTCTCTTCTCATCATTTCGACTGGTCCGCCTGCCTGGTGTCACTCATGTGGGACAAGCTTCAGGGGCGTAGATGTCAGGGGCGAAGCAGATGTGCTGTGCAGTTGTCACTCTTCCAAAAATACCACGCGTCGCCCGCTGTGGAAGAATGTTGGTGATTCTGTCCAGGAATGAACAGCTGATTCTGGCGGCGGGACTTTGGACACATTTGTTGCTGCTGACTTCAGAAGTGTGTCCGGTCAGTCTTGTTCACGCGATTCTCGCACGGTTTTCCAGACTAGAAAGTGTTTTATTTCCTAAACAATAACACAATCTCTCGGGAAATGGATCGTGCTGAACCCAAATAACAGCAAAGGCGCTGTTAATAGCCACTCCAGAGAGTTGCATATGTAAAAGCAACAACACCAGGGGGTTGTTGGTGGGGGTAAATCGGCCCCTAAGTGCCTAATTGTTTGTGCTAGTTTTATAATGGCAACATTTGTATTCAGGTTATATGAAGCAACAACTTGGTAAAGTGACATTTTTTTCAGTCCGACCGAAATACCCTGCTAGTTCCGAGTCAGTGCAGAGCAACCTGCTGTGAGCCTGCTGGCATTCGTCGGGCTGCGTGATTAATGACGGGGTTGACCTCTGCTGACCCCTGAGGGACAAGCAGCGGGAGTTGAAGGGTAAGGGCAAAGGCTTGCAGTGAAGGCTATCGAGTGAAATCCCTGAATCGGAGGAAAGGGAGTCGGAGTAAACGGATCAGATCTGTGCTGGAACTGCTGGTAGCTAAAGCTGCGTTTGATACAGTGGCCCTCGCCGCGCCACTTTTCACTGACTCAGCACCGATTTTATTGTCAAACTGTGTTGCAGACTTTCCATTCTGTTGAGTATGTGCTCTTGACAGTGGCATCAGGATCCCGCCTTGGTCAAATTCAATTTCCTGAGGGGCCAGGTTATGTGTTGTGACCATTGAGAGGGGCCGTCAAACCCAAGAAAGCAGGGTCAGAGAACATAAGAACTAAAAATTAAGTGATGACAGCATGTGTGATTATGAAATGACACTTTAAAAATGCACAGAAAATGTTGGTTTGTTGTGTTTAAACCGCATTCCATTTAAAAATTCTCGATGTGACATTTCAAAATGGACTTTCAATTATGATGTATTTTAAGGGACAAGAAATGCTCCTAAAATATCCAACGGAAATGACGAACACTGAAGAAAAATAATTGTTATGTTTCATTTGCATCTTAAAGAACCAAAAACAATGTACAAGACAAAAATGTCAGAGAGAAAAACCATGTCATGTTTAGTAGTTTAACTCCGGGAGGGCCACATAAATACAGTCGAAGGGCCGCATTTGGCCCCCGGGCCGCACTTTGCCCCGGTCTGCTCTCCAGAGTCTGGCTCTGCAGTGTGTTTCAAAACCTGTGATGACAGTCTCCGTGATATGTTGAAGGAAGGCAACATACAAACGCTGTCTCACTCTTAAGGTCAAAATACTTTGAGACCTGAAGATTTCCTTTGAAGATTTTATTCGTCAAGTGGTTTTTAGCATCCGAGGGTGAGACAGGTGAGGCAGGTGAGCCTTTCCCACATGTTACATGTTGATGTATTAGGTCAGGGGCTTCAACTCACTGTTGAGGGTCGCGTTGCAGACCCCTGAATTTTTTTTATTATATTTTATATATAATTTATTTATTATATACACATATACTAAGGTAGCTTCCAGCTCAGGTGGAGAACTAGTGGCACTGGTTGTGCGACCCTTTCCACCAAAAATGTTAGTGTTTTGGAACAAATAACTTCTCAAGAGTGATGAGGCTTTTGCTGGAGGAATCTACACTTGGAAAATACGCTGTGCTGTTGGAGCTCTCTGGCGGTTTTTATCAGCTTCTGAGCAGATCAGGCTGTTTTATGATGGACTGGAAATTAACCCCCGTGGGTAGGAAGGTGCGATACACAATTCCTGAGCTGTTACTGATGATTGAATTAGGTTTTTGGGACTAATTGTGTTTCCCTCAGCGCCACATTGTGCCTCGGATAATACGTGCCTCGACTGAATTCTCCCCAAAATATGTCACAACAAAAATCTCACTGGATATTCAGGGGTTGGACAAAATCTTGGAAACACCTTTAAGCTTTTTTAGCTTGAAGGTGTTTCCATGATTTTGTCCAACCCCTGTATCTTCACTATCACACTTAACACACTTAAACTGCCCAACGTCACTCTATCATGCCCCGGGAGTGAGGATGGGTTGTGTATGGTTTAATACCAACACCCCGTTGGTGGCTCCTACCAGCAGAGCAATGTGCACACAAAGCTCCGTCGCGTCAACTGCTGCTGTCTATTCTTGCTACTCAATGTAGACAAGACAGCCACGACATGATGTATAAGTGATTTGGTGACATGATATAAGTCTATGTGAGCATCTCCAAGAACGGACATTCAGGACACCCAAGCTGTGGCGGACCCCTGTGACAGGCATGTTAACAGCACCGGCTCGTGTCTCGGGAGACCAGAACAGATCCATTTACATATTCATTAGCATGTTGTCGTCGAGCCGTCGCCCTTTTAAAGCTCGATCCAGTGAGAAAATAACACGAGCTGGAGAGAGAAAACAGAGATTCTCGAATGTAAGAAAGGCTGATGCGTTTTATGTTCAAGAGAATTCCAATCTTTGGATAAGTACGTTTTATTGCAGATGGAGGGAGACATTTTTTATGTCAGACGGATGTTGAATTGGAGAAATGTTCCCTGGGTGGGCCACGTCTTTTTAAAGGGGACTGAGAGGCAATCGGAGTCAGGACGAGCTCGTCTGGTGAGTTGAGAGGGTCATGTGACGACTTTTTTTGTCACTGAAACGTTCCTCTGTGACGGAGATATGAAGCTTCATGAAGCACTGTCCTCATTTTCAGAGCCCACTAGAGGGCACTCTCTGCTCCACAATCTTTGGGCTTCATGACAACATCATTGTATTCTTGCGGTTACATAAGTCACCTCTCATCTTGCGAGTGATCCGCCTCTTTTCTTTTCAGTCTGGCAAATACATCCGTCTGTCCCATGAGGTGTTGTCTATCACTGCACCGTCATCAGAACTAACATACGCTTCTTTTAGAGAAGCTTTAAATATCGTCCTCACCTAGACTTATAGAGCACAGGTTCAGTGGTCTCCTGCCAAGACTAAATCCAGACTGACAGCTGGGAGGCCTGACCTACAGCCATGGACATTATGTCTCTCCAACATGGGCAGCTAAAGCTGTATACACTTGTTGGGAGGGAACACAAACAGCATGTTTTGGATCGACAATCGAGAAGACTTTTTAAGCGTCTGATTTAGACCCCGCAACATGGTCGCACACTTGATGCTGCGTGCTGGTGTGGAATTCAGGTCTTTTTTTTCGGTGGCACAAACCGAACACCCACTGTCCTCTCTTTGCATCTCATTCTGAATAGAGGCTCTGAATGTATTCTGAGGTCTTTAATGTATCAGGAGAAGGATGGTTCTGAGGCGGCGGTGGAGCTTCAGTTTGCAAACTGCACTCACCACAGCCTCAGTGGCAGCTGCTCGCAGCCGGGAGGTGGAGGAGCCACGCGGGCGATGAAGACAAAAGACGGAATAAGCCACGAACTCTGATCCAGGCTGGAAGATGTCACGCTTGTCAAGTCGCATGCCGCACTAACTGACCCGCATTCAACACCAAGAACTGCAAATCATCTCGTGGATGATTTTATTTTGAAGCATCCCTCTGCGCCCCCCCACCCTCCTCCTCCTCCTCCTCATCTAGGATTCCACTCGGTGCTGGCGGTACTCAGCGGTGATAATGAGCTGAATTAGTCAGCCGCTGTTCCTTGTGAACCACAGGCTGATGATACAGATGTCACCTTGCCTTTCTTTCCTCCTCCGTACTCACTTGCATCAGCGGCTCTCTGCTGCACAGTAGACCCACCATTGCTTACCTCACTTCCTGTTTGGGAGTGGGTCAGCTCAGGTTTGAAGTGCTGGTGCGATCACGGCCACTTGACAGTATGATGGAAACCTGCAGCACCTCTTGTCCTGTTCGCTGTATACGTTGTTGGAAATACACCTCTTGTCTATCTCCACGCGTGAGAATGACTCCCAAGGAACCGAGAGGGTTTTCACGGCGCGTCATAAAACCCGGAAGCCACCATGTTGGAGCTACTCACTGTGCAACACAGAACGGTACTGAAGGCGATTCTGTAGCATTTCCTCAAAAATATGGGGAATTACTGTCGCGGTTTGGTCTGTACGAATCGTTCCGATCGAGAAAAACGTCTGGATTTTTTATCAAGGAGAACAATGCCAGAAGGTGTCGGAAGAAAGGAGGAGCTTCTGGTTAGCGAAACTGACCCAGGAACGTCATGGTAAAACTGTGGATACCATCCGAATATTTTGCTCATTAAAAAAAAGAAAAAGTATAGCCTAAATGACTATTAATATACAGTCGAGTAGAGAGAAATACGCAGAACTTTTATCAGTTGATGCCAACCCACACAGTTTTCAGAATGTTCCCTTGAAAAGGTACCTCACACACACACACAATACTTGAGCACAAAATAAAATAGCACACAAACTCAAAATGAAACATCAAAATAATTGAATATGTCACATGCTCATATAAGGTGCAAATGTCATCGATGACTTGGTATAACAGTTCCATCACCCCTCCGCACACCATCTGGTTATACGCCTCCAAACTCCGGTAGCGTTTCACGTCCTCTGCAGTGTATGGAATAGCCGAAAAAAACAGGTCATTGACAATATCAGGATGTTTACAAAGAGTATCTCCAACATGGCGGCTTCCGGGTTGGAAGACGCGGTGATGACGCGCCGTGAAAACCCTCTATATCCAAGAAATGTGTTCCCTGAGAGTCTAATACATAGGCAGAATTCTGGGTCAGCAGCTTTAGCAATAGTCCGGCAGTGCCACAAAAAACTGTCTGATGTCTTGACCCCTTTATAAACATAAGTTCTCCTCATGGGCTCTGGATTGGTCCTCAGCCTTTGACGCCAGTGCCGGTCGCTGGCTGCCTCGTAACCATGGCAACGATCACAAGACGCGCTCCCCTCCTCCGGACCCAGGTGGCTCTTATCAGGACCAGCTCCATTCAGCCCTGGAGAAGATACTTTCCAGCCTCCTCCGTCTTGACCTTGGACCCACCAACAAGTCACATGTCTGCTCCATCTGTAACTAACTGTCACGCACACTCGACCACACTCTCCTAACTCATTCAGCTTTCCTCCCTCTGAGAATAACGTCTGTATTGGTAGCACAAGCGATTCCAACAATATTAATGTCGTATAATAAAAGCACAATTGCCTGTGTAAGAAGAAAGGACGTGTCTGTGCTGGAACACCTTGTGGTGCAACACGGTGCAGTGTCGCGCTCTCCTGTGTCCGTGCTTGACCCAATTTAACAGTTGAGGAGTCCGAGTTATTAGGACGTGACTCCACCCCATTATCCTTGCCGGAGATGAGCCAAGCTCCCTTCCAGCCAAATGTTTCACGCCGCGTTGGTGTCACCTTGTAGTCTCAGAGTTCCTCACTGCCTTCACTGCTCTGCCTGCAGGCGCAGATGGGAAGTTGTGGATTGAGTCGTTCATTCCTTGTGACATTTTGATGGAGAAGCGTGACATTGTCTGCCATCGTGGGCTGACATGGCGCCAGATGAAACGACTGTGTGATGAGGAGCAAAGAGACACTTCAGCGGTGGTTGTTTCTGCCTGTGCAGTTGTGGCAGGTGCATGTCATGAAGCAGCCATTAGCCCTGTCAGCCTTGGTTTCCTGGCTGGGATTTGAACCCAGCACTTCCTGCACTGCAGCGATTGTTGCCGTGTTTCTGTCATGATCAGGGACACTAGTATAACCAATGTGACTCCAGTAGTAGAATGTATCGTGAGAGTAAAAATATAATAATAAAATAAAAATAAAAATCATTGGATGTTGTGGAAATGCATAAAACAAACTCATTATGATAAAATATGATCCAAACACAAATTAATAAACGGTGTTCAAATAAATAAATAATACAAATATATATATATGATATAATATGAACACCATATATCATACTGTAGTATGATATATACATATATACATTGTTCTGAAATAATCAGGTGTCAAAAATAATGAGTGTATGGCCTCTGAAAAATTAATGAAATTAATTATATATATATAGTTATTATTATACAGGTAATAAAAATTAATGGTCATAAAATAATAGTAATATGCTGTAATAATAAGACAATAATTATAGTTATAAGTTGTGTTATATAATAATAATAATAAATGACATAATTGTTTAAACCACTGAGTAAAAAAAAAGGAAAAAATGAAAAAGAAATATGACCAGTGTATGATAATTAATTTTAAAAAAGTATCTTGATGTATTAAAATATATGGCTTGAATGTAAATTATATGGAATATTTGTGCTTTACTTGAAGTGCAATATTACTCCATTCATAAGACACAAGATCTTATGAATGTTTGTCATCATGTCACTTATATTATAAAAAGGTTTATTGAGTATTATACGCTGCAGAATTTGAAGGAACAGTGTTGACTTTTCTTATTTCCAATGATGTGTTACTGTATCGTGTGGTTAGGTTGAGCTCTTCTAAGAGCCCCCGCCCCCAGAAAGAAGTCAACGTTTCACGCCCCCAACTCTCTGCATAACATCGGATCCTTGTTAACATTAAAGAAAAGAAAAAGGAAAGTAATAAAGATCAAGTTACAATAAAGAATAACTTTATTAATATTGTTTTTGTCACAAGAGAAAAGGCTTAAAGTGCATCAATTTGCCTGAAATAAAAAAAAAAAATCATGAGTGGATGTGCAATTACACTTTCTTCTAGTACGGCAATAAAGAATGTTCCGAGGTCACATGTGCCCCCTCACCTACCTCCACACCCCCACAGAGGGGCTCGCCCTACTATTTGAGAAGGTCTCACATAACTGGATGAAGTTAATCCCCAACTTATTTTAAGAACCATGCCATGTTACCTGATTATGAACATGCTTTATGATGACTTATGAATGGACTAATAATGCATCGCATCGATTGGAATCAGAAAATGACCAATGAAAAACCTTGAAAAGTGATTATGCATGTGATAGTAATTCTTAAAAACCAGCGATGTTTGAGGCCCAGCTCTGTTTTGAAAGGCTGATCACGACCATCGTCTTGCATCAAGTCGTGCAGTCGTCTGGCATATTTAGCAGCACACGTGCGGCGCATATTAATTTCAGACGTGTCACAGTCTCTGCACCGGTGTTTACCCCGACATCACACTCATCGGAGTCATGATGTGTCTCAGGTTAACACTGTAGCAGTCGCAGCTCGCTCTCCTGACCTGATTTCCAGTGGCAGCAGTTACTCGAGCATCGCATCTGCGCTCTCTTCCTGCTCACTCCATGTTCGCTCACCTGCTTCCCACCGGCTCTTATCCTGCATGACGTTCCCGTGTTTGACAGTGGGCTCAGAGTATATCTCCATCAGACTGGCACAGATTCAAACCAAGTGTGTCAGCGTGTTTCAGAGACGCTATGTTTCTACCTACGCTCAGCCATTTTTGATGATGGCACGTGCAGAGTGCGGATGGGTTTTTGTTCTTTACTCTACCGACGCACAGCTAGAAAAATGTTTTGATTCGGCCCTAAACATTTTACCCAACATTCTGATCTGCGTCGATTCGTCATAACATTATGACCACCTGTCTGATCTTAAATAGTGCCCTCTTTTCATACAGGCTTTTAGCCAGGACTTTTCCCAGAGTGCACCCCCTACTGGTGTATCTTGGAGACGCTTTGTTGCTCTCACCCTCTCACAAAGCAGCAGCGCTCCTCCACCTCATTGCACGTCATTTTGACCATTGAAATGAGAGATGCTATTGGCAAAAGAACATGGCGGCGGCGAGGAAGGCTTCAGTCGGCTAACCTTTTCCTACAACAATCACTGAAGCTACTGTGGAAAAGAGTGGAGACAAAAGAGGGTATCCTCCAAGTAGAGCGCCCAGATTTTCCTGGAGCAGTGGTCAATACCTATCCATGACAAAATAATGTGTGTAAGTCTAAGAAGCCAGAGTTGACCACTGCTGCTCCAAGTTATTTACCGAATGTAACCTATTTTCTCGGAGCATGGCCACTGGGCACTTCCATCTCTGACCTATGATACGTTTATTTATTTTCATCTACACTCAAAAAGCAGCAGAACCCATCTGTTGCAAGTCACCACTGATGTCTGCAGGATAATATATACTAGATTGCAAAAATATTTACTTTGAACAAACAATCAGCAAACCAGATTCAACTTAAAGTACAAGTGAACACATCATTTAAGATGCAGCATGTCAAATGCTGTGAAAGTGATAGATAAACTAGAGGAAAAAAACAGAGTGACATTTAAGACAATATATGGCATATACAACAGATGAAAATGGTACGATAAAACATTAACATGAACAACATAGGCAGTATTTTATATTGTTTTTTGACTGTAAACGGAGAAAAAAATGTATCATTGCCAACATCTGCCCGGTTGCCGCACCAGTGGAAAATAACCTGTCAGCACGGTCTTAAGTACCAATGTGGCTGAGACGTCAAACTACGATACGTTGATTAAACCTTGAGAAGGTTGTACCTGGGAGCTAAACTTTTGGGCTCAAGGACGGTTTATTGACATTCCAGTTCAGTAAGAATGGAGCGATATGAGTGCCTGAAGCTGATGATGACAGCAAAACAGCAGCATAAACAGCAAACTACAAACTAATATAAGTGAGTAGCAAGTAGCAAATTGGCTCAGCTGGTCCGACAATTGGGCTGTGTCCCATTTCTCGCCCTAACACTGGTTTTTGACCCCAACACTGGGTGTCACGTGTAAGTGTAGTGTGTCCCAATCCTTAGGGACGTCAACAGGCTTTTAGCTAGGTGGGTGTCAGGGCGTCTGCAAAACATAAAGAAATGAACGCCCGATTCTCGACCATAGCTTGGCCGGCAGATTACGCCAACATATGAATTGGGTGTCCAGTTTTTCATGTTTTGCAGACGCCCAGACGCCCCCCTAGCTAAAAGCCTGGACGTCAATCACTTCACTTGGAGGGCACCTCATAGCGGAGGCCACTCAAAACCAAGTGCTCGTGTTAGGTTGAGAAATGGGACACAGCCTTGAACGTTGGTAACGTGACCACACACTGGCAGAGCAACAGAAGCGACGGTGACAATATTTTACTTTCTTTGTCATTTCTTTTTACGCTCAAACAAAGACACATACAGCATTTACAGACTGTTGTACGGTAATTCACTTCTATTAATTACGGTTTAAAGTGTATTTTGCTGTCATCATCGACATCAGAGGCAGATTTCGCTCCTGAACTGGAATGTCAATACATCAGTCTGAAACAATTTGTTTTGCTTGATGATGAACTTATGCCTGTTTTAAAACTTCGACGTCGTTGGACGTCATCGTCGACGGTCGCCCTGCTCTTTTCTGACCAGCCGAGTCCATTCAGTTCTCACCATGCCGGCGTAATTAGCTAGCATTAGCTGGCAACCACCCAGAGCACCATGGCCTCCGACTGGAGCCTCACAAAGACAGCCGCCTCCTCGCTCTCCATTTCTGCCTGCTGTTGAGTCATTTTCTTCCTCGCACGGATCATTTCAAACCCGACGAGTCATGCATGCAAATGAGGCTGAGGAGCGGAGCGATGGCCCACAGACACACTCCAGCACGTTACATCACACGCTGTGACTGCGCTCCGACCTCCGCAGTCCACGCTAACACTTCCACTTAAAAGTGTCGCTGCACCCAAACCGCACTGCAGCAGCGTCCCACTCCTCCTTCCTCCCTCCTTCTACACAGTTTCACACCCGCCTCTCGCCGCTGGTTCGCGCTTCTCTTGCTCCCCCTGCTGTATCCACGCTCGATCCCAACTCTTCAGTTGACGGCTTCGTCTCGTCGGCGTGGACTGAATGAGTCTCCGCGCCCTGGTTTCCTCCGCATGACTCACCGTGAGTGTGTGTGGAAGGTGAAGAGCATTGCGTCATCGGGGGGTGTGTCGGCTGGGAGGCGGGCGCAGCCGCCTGTCAGTCAGTGACGCCAGCGGAGCACGTGCGTCCGTCATGGTGCAGGGGGCTGCAGGCGAGGACAGTCAGCGCAGCCACCGCGGGGAAGGGACGACTGCAACCCGAGCAGCCGGTGAATAATGTAGAGAGGAGTTTGGATGGCGCGCGCGGAGCCAGATGAATAATGCATCGTGCCGGGATCCAGTGGAACCTGTGGCTGCCAAGCGTCTGACTCGCCGCCTGCATATCTGCGCGTCAACTCCCGGGGAAAATGTCTCAGTATCATTTCATCAAATGCTGTGAGTAGCCCTCCGTCTCCGCCTGGGTTTCGCTCCTAGCATGTTCGCGTGTCGACCGCCGAAACTTCCAGCGTGAGTGCGAGGTGAGTGGGTGTGTGAGCGCGCGCTGCGGAGGGACGCTGCAGATGCGGGAAGTTGACCGGTGGATGCGGCAGGTAGCGGCTGAGTGTCAGGTGGAAGGGACGGAGGGGGGGGTCTGAGGGAGGGCGATGCAGGTGTGCAGATGATTGACAGGTCAAGAAAGCGCGGCGAGGGAGAGAGCGCAGCAGGTAATGGAAGCAAGCAAGGTTTCACTTGTGTTGCAGATTCACAAGCCGACTGTCAGTGCAGCTCGCCCCTCACATGCTTCACCTCCAGCCGCGACACTAGCCGATGGAAATGGAGGCTTCAGTTCAAACCAGCAGCGGATCATCTTCAGCAAAGTTTCCCTCGCCATGATCTCCATCTTGTGCTCCTGCTTTCCCTGAAACGGTTCCCCACGTTTCCCTGAGGAACCCAGTACAAACACACCCCTGAGAATCGAGTTAGTCAATGATGAAGTTGTGAAAAAGGTTTCCTTGCAACCCAAACCATCAAATTCCAATGTTGTTTATTGCACTAAATAGAATTATTCCCGTGTCATGAAGATGAAATGTTGGTCAGTGAGCGGCTGGTGCCTCAGCTTCGCAGCTAGAAGGTTCGATTCCAGTATGACTTTGGTGCAAAGCTGTCTTTTCTGTGTCAGTGCTTATGTGCTTGTATGGTGTCCTCTGCCGTCCAAAACATGCTGAGGTCAAATGATCTGTCTGTGTGAGAGTGGGAGTGGTTGTCTGCCTTTGTGATGGACTGGCCGCCTCTCCAGGGTGTCCCCCGACTCTTGCCCCAAGTCGCTGGGATAGAATCCAGCCCCGCACATAAAACATTGTCCTCATTTTCAGAGCCTAGTAGGGGGCGCTCTGGATATTAAAACTGACACATAGATTCATTGGAAATGGTTGTTAAAATCCTAATATTATAGGACATTGAGTGCCCTCTAGTGGCCTCAGAAAATGAGGACACTGTTTCATGAAGCATCATCGGCACTCGTAAGATAAAAGCCATATTTTTATCTCCTAAATAAGCAACAGAATTGTGACGAAAAGTCTTCATAACTCAGAATATATTGGAGACCACCTTTTGCTGATTTTAGACCACAACTTTTCAGGTGGTTTTACTCAGCTCAGTCCCGTCCACAGTTCTATAAATCCAATGTGCTCTGTGCTGTCGTTCCTTCAATTCATAATAACGAAATTGTGCTCCTTTCTCGTGTGAAAAACGACTTGGCTCCACAGGCCAAGTTAATAACTGTATTTATATGAAAATGGAAATTGAAGCATTTATCGACCGAACGCTATTGATCTGGCCTGTCGGTGCTTTATGTTAAAAACAGGACCGCAGGAGGCTCAAAGCGAGTTTCCTCTTCATCACGTGACATGGTGAGACCCATTGGAAGTGGTGCTCATTCCCTCCACCCTGGTGTGAAAGGCCCCTCTGCATAAACATCACTACGCGTGTGACATCTGTCATGCGCTTTATGTGTCGACCAGAAGCCTTGACGGCAGAGAGGAGGTGAAGGTCTGTGTGTGGATGGCCCAGCGGCGACATGAGTCAAGGCAAATACGGAGGACGGGAACTCACCTTTCACATCTGTCAGCTGAAAGGACAGATGCCTTATTTATATATAAATATATATATCTATATATATATATTGGAAGCGTGAAGCGCATGGTAAAGAGTTAAAGTGTCTCCCACAATGTTGCTGTGTAATTCAGAAGGTTTTGTCGCCTGCTTCAGTGACAGGATGGATTTCCATTCTGCCCCACAGATGGAGTAGCGAGCATTGATGACCTTGCTGATCCCCTGACATTCACTCGACGGCCACAATTATAGTGAAATATGTATTCCCTAGATGTTTTCCATGTCAGATGGACCATTGTAAATAAAAATACACTCGGCTCCAAACCACCTCACGTAAAACCATTACTGCTCTCTACCAGTGTTTATCAACTGGAGGCCTGGGAAATAGGACAGTGGCAAAGATTTCTTGGCTTTTATTTCATTGAACTGTTGTACAAGTTCAAACTACACATTCATTTCTTTAATACTGTTTTAATGAGGAACAGTTACTTTTTTTCATGGCCTTCACGGTGACGGGGTCCCTACTATCAAGTCAAAAATACCATGTAAAAACATGGGACTTGGGGTTGAATGTGTGGCCAGGTTACTGTGTACAGAGTCAAAATATCACGCTCAAGTGTAACATGACTGTTCTATTCTGCCTTCTCTCCAGCGATTTAACACTGTAGGGCCCCATACAATGGGTTTTTGACTGCCTACCATGACTTTCCCAGTGTAGTTTTCTGTGGTTCCCATCGCCATGTAGAGAGGTGTAGCTTGAAAATGTCAGTGCTTTCTCACCCTCCACCTGGAAGGTAGACCTTTAAGGTGGACGGTTAAGGATGTTCAGCCCCCACCGCAGAGACCCTCTGTATGCTGAGAAAAACTGCAGGGGAGAACCCTGCTATTTTACTCAAGAAAAGCCTTGTTGTTGATATGTTTCCCTCAGAATCCTCTGGGAGAGTATGGAGGAAAAACCTTAAGACTGGCCGACTCATATTATCTTATTTCATATGTATGTAACTGTCAATACGACATAGACCGTCCTGGAGCTACATGATATAGTTTGGCATGAGCTTTGAGCTACATGCTAGGGATGGGCGATAACTTGTCGTACACGGTATACCGCCAAACACAATCTCCACGATGACAATTCTGCATCTCACCATAAATCCGATAAACACGCGGCTCACTCGCTGCATTGGACCTGCACAGGTGAACATGAGGAGACCGTGACGGCGGGCCATGCTCTCCAGCTCCACAGCGTTCCACAGTTGTGGAGAGTGTGGTGGTTCTAAAGTTAGTAGTTTTAAACTTATTGTTAATACAGGGAACGTTTGATAATGACACTGGTCGGCTCTAAGCCTCTGGTGTTTATTTTATTAGATGGAGTGGTCCTCATAGGTTCTCTGACGCGGCCGTCTACCTTGGTTCACATCAACACATGCAGGTCTCCCGCTGCCTGGCGCCTCGGTGAAACACCCTGGTGAAAATGGTTGGATATTGGACGGAGCGCCGCTCTGGTATTGGCAGCAGCGTCCTCTTCCACGTCCAAATTATGGTTCACTGACCGTGGAGGCGTCAGTTAGGGACCATCAACAAATTCTAAAGCGGTAAAGTATTAGTGAAATCTTCAATAAGGTAATTGTGAAAAGGTTTTTCATCACTCAAGACAAAGGACTGACAGTTTGTATAATGATTTGGTGAATAGAATATGACTAAATGATCATTTATTCACATGATTTCTAATATTCCTTCAATAGCATCTAGGAAATGTGTCCAGACTGCTCCATGTTTCAAGTCAACTGTTCAGAGACATGAGATACAGCAGGCAGACGGCTCAATTTAACCCCCAAATAAAGCTGGCAGAGCAGTCTGTCGGACACCAGCGGCTTCTACCAGAGACGTGAACCATTGAATTTCTCATCTCTACACTGAGTTCACTATTATATTTAAATACAAACAAGTAATGGTGTTGGTGACAAACCCCACTTATAAGTGAAAATGTCTTTTTCGTGATATTTATTGTCATCGCCGAAATTACATTTTTCGTCATAACTTTTTTGGTCCATATCGCACATACCTACTACATGCTACAGTAGCGACCGGAAGATCACGAATATATCAGCAGATATATCAGTTTTCCCATCAGTGTCTTGACAGTCCCTAAAAGAGAGCAGCCTGATGGAGCTTCACCACATTGAGAGAAGTGAGTTGAGGTGACTCGGGCTTCAAACCAAATGGACGCCTCCTTCATGAGGTGGGTGGAGGCCTCAGCTTTAATCCATGCTGTCAAAACACATCCTGTTTTTTAATCCTCAGTTAAGGCATCAAGACAATGCAACTTTAAAACAACTTAAACAGATTAAAATGCGCTTCAAACAAGGGAGCAGAATGAAGACATTTGAACTTCCTCTCTCTTGATAAAGACATTTATAAATCACAATACCTGATCGTTGACATCACCGGCTCTGAAGCACTAAAATAAATAGGAAATTGACGCAGTATATGAAGATGTTCCGAAGCCATACATTCAGATTGAAGGGTCAGTTTTTTAGTGTCCCATTATCATTCTGTTGAACATGAGAGTTATATTTTACTGCTGCCTCAGAGTGCGACTCTATCCTCATGAGAGCGACAACCACTGCATTATTTAGCATATCAGCGGAGCGCAGGTAATAGGGTTGTCGCCCAAAGAGTTGACATTCTACTGACACGAGTTGATTCCACTTGGAGGTTTTAAATGTGTTTGCTCGCCCCAAAGTGAAGTTCTTCAATCAAAACGCGGCGCGATTGAAACACCTGCTCCCAACAACAGCGACTTCAGGGCCTGGAATCTGAACACAAAACAATGTTTGTTTAGTAAGAGCAGATGGTGAGCCGAGCTGGAGCCGTGTTTCTGTGTTAGGTGTTAGACAGAGGGGACGGTAGCAGTTTACTGATTTGTGTTTACACAGATTCTTTTTTTGACTGAGATGTATTTTTAGTTTGCGATTGTAGCTTCGACTTCACCCTTCCTGACTGTCGTCTTCGCACTCCCTCTGAGGCCACCGCGGTTCTCTGAGTCAGCTCAAGTTATGTGAGGACACAGAGTGATGGAACCTAGCGCCTCCCTGGGGATGCATTTTTTTCAAGTTTAAATCTTTAAATTGAGCTGTTATGCTACAACGTTTAGCAGAAGGGAAGCCTGCAGTCGCGGCCGCACGCTTGAATGAGAAGCTGGGATTTGTCTCAAGCAGTGAATCACAGAGCTTCCTGTGTGCAGATGATACTGTGGGGATTGTATTAGAATGTTAAATCTCTATTGTCGCCGACAAATTAATTTGCTAAAACGATTTTGTTTTCCTCACAGTGACTGATTTTATTGAGAAAAGTGTTGTTAAGAAAAGAAATCAGTCGACAGACAGGAAGGTCACGACCATTGCAGATGTGTTTGAGGTGTGAGAGCGTTTGGAGACGCGCCAGTAAAAGAGACAATACGGCTGTTATCCTCTCCAGGACAGTGGAGCGGGACCGTGATCCTAAGAGCCAAAGTTGTTTCATATTGTTGTGCTTTCAGTGAGCAATGTTTTCATACAGATTTTAATTTGAAGGCCATTGTTGTGTGTTGTAGTTTTGTTGATTGTTCAAAAACATTTGAATGCACAGGTTTTCATGAGACCCTCAGAGTTTGTAACTTAAAATAAAGAAGATTATTGCATCGAGTTCCACAGGAGGGGATTCAGCGTAGATCACATGGATTCCTGATGGAGAGACATTGAGGACAATGGTAGCGTCATCCACGACAACACGGTTGGAAACTATTGGAGTTTGCTACTGCATGTATGAAAGATCCCGACCTTGAAATTGACCGGATACAATCGGCTGAAATGAGTTTTCTCCAATGTGTGGCGGGCGTCTGTCTCCCTTAGAGATAAAGTGAGGAGTTCTGTCACTCGGGAGAGACTCAGAGTAGAGCAGCTACTTCTCTGCTTTGAAAGGAGCTAGTTGAGGTGGTTCGGGTTGATGATGGATATGAAATGAATCGTCTTAAAAGGTAATGTACCTTTGAGCCCTGTATTTCCAGGGGAGGATGTATCTGGATCTGAACTCTTTTCCCCACTGTGGAGTTGCCCTCCACGGAGGATCTCCAACCCTGTCCTACTGGTCAGACTCCAGAGTGGCCCCAAATTCCTTTATTGAAAGCAGCAAGTATTTTTTTTAGATCAAGACATAAAGGAGTCAATGGAGGTGAAGAGGAGAGTGCAGCCTGGGTGGAATGACCTTCACGTTATGGGACAGTAGAGGGAGCTGCTATGAAAGATGGTTTGGAGACCCAAGAGTCAGAGTTAGAAGAGTTGGAGAAGAACATACTGAGGTTGTCTGTGGGAGGATGAGGACAAGATCAGATACCAGTGTTCCAGTGGGACACGTGGAGACGAAGGCGGTTGGGACGCGTGGAGAGGAGAGAAACTTGGATGAAGAGGAGGACAAAAAAATGAGGATATCTGCGGCTAGGGAGGCTGCACAATAGGCTGAGATGGCTGACTTGCTGTGACTGAGACTTCTGATGGAAAAGAATAATGTGCTCAAAATGACGTGTTACGTAAAGTTTTGCAGGATCCCTCTGCTGCCAACATGACAAATATAACTGTAAATCTCGGTCCAGACCAAAAGGCTAAAGAGGCTTCTGATAAAGTTTGATGAAAGATATGAGTCTGGCTGCAGGCCCTGGAGATCCTGTGAGTCAGATAGGCAAACAAGTTATGTGCAGTAGCGATATCATGTCCTGGAATTTCTGGGTCACGAAAGCGTCTCAGGCGGTGAAGAAGCACTTTTTCCTCCAACAAATATAGACACAGCCTTCCGATAACGCAGCACGCCGACTCCAGCGACACCTCACATGTCATAATTCTTCTCTTTGTAAAGTCTTTGTTTTCACTTCCCTGCAGCGGCACCAGGCTCACACTAATCATCCCGGCAGACTGTAATAGGTTTAGCTGCTGCTGAGATATTTTGGCTGCCATCCACCGCCAGCACCCAGTTTGCCGAGTCAGTAGAGCCGCTGGTGGGACTGAAGAGACAATAAACAAAATGCTGCCTCTATAAACTTGCCCTGGGGCTCAACAGACACGGACGATATCCGTTAGGGTGGATGCGCAGCGCGTAACTCCAGACGCTCTGGATGAATGTGCGCGATGCAAGAGCACATTTGTTTAAACTGCAAACTGCCTGCAGCTGAAACTGTACGCCACGTTGGTTCAGCAGGATGTTATGTGGAGAGGTAACAAGGAGGGCTGCCTCCCTTTCAACCCCTTGTTTACATGCAGGTTCTGTTTGACCGCAACAAAGAAACGCTGACGCAGCGATTTGATCAAACTGCCATTTTTTTCCTTCCCAGGTTGTTTCCAGCTATGTAACGTATTTCGGCAGAACATGGAGATAGACCAGTGTCTGCTGGAGTCTCTTCCCATTGGCCAGCGCCAGAGGGTGGTCAGGAGGATGCGCTGCGACCAAATCAGAGCCTACTACGAGAGAGAGAAGAGCCTTCAGCGCCAGCCGGGGGGAGTCAAAGCACGGGCCCCTGCTGCCAATCGCAAGAAGCAGCAAGTCAGATTCAGCCCGGCGGATGTTTTGCAAGACGCCATCATTCGCCATGACGACAAAGAAGGTAGGAGACGTTTTGCATATGTTTGATGTTGGAATGGAGCGATTGCAGCCACTATCCTTAAACTTGACATGGTGCTTTGGTCCTGGTGGGAGAGGTGGGGTGCAGATGTTCGTCCCTAAGGCTACTTGGAGATCTCCAGGTCGATCAGAGTCTGGGCGATGCAGGACCTGTCAGAGACTGTTGTCTGATGTCTAAACTTGGCAGGAACTTCCTGAGACAAAAGGGGGGTAGCCCAAAAAACACAGTGCAAAACTGGGGTGATACTACTGTGTAACCTGGAAACATTGTCTTAAAAGATGAATTGCCTCTGACATGGTCTACTCCAAATATGTTCCATCAGCGCTGAAGCTTTGTGAATTACAGAGTGCCGACAGAGTGCTCGCGGCGCAGGCTTTAAAATTCTCCTGGCGTCTCTCAGAGATCAGACAGTCAGCTCACTCTGGAGATCCTTGGACTTGTTTTTGAAGGGCATTGATTTCCTTTTAGGCGAACCGCCTCTTAGTCATTCATGCAGCTGTCCCGGTGCATCTGTGTGAGTTCTGCTCGCACTCTTTGCGGGTCACTGTGCTAATCTCTGTTCCCCGGCTGCCAGCGAAGTTCACCCGGGTCCGTCGGAGCAGCTGGTGCAAGACTGGAATCAATTTCCTCCAGTGGCTCGGATCATGTGTTCTGCCCCATCAGGCTGATATTGTCTCGGACTCCGGAAGTCATTTTAAGCGCGCTGACGAATGTCACCGATCGATTTTCCATCTTTGATATTTTGGATTGGCCAGATTAAGTTCCTCAGCCAGACAGTTCTCTGAAGGCCAGGTTGAACCAAGGTGACTCATGATTATGTTAATATCACGTGGCTGTGATCGTCTCTATTTCTGCTGAGATCAGTTGGAAAAGGGTGAAATGTTCTTTCCTGGGATGAGACCCTTCCCCATGTCAGGCTTTTCATGAACAGGGAACACCCTGTACTGAAATGAGTCACGCTACCTGCAGCCATAGAAGCCCGTCTACTCCTCCCTTTCCCCATAATGTCTCTGTTGAACGTCATAAAAAGAAGAATCTAGCAAAAGCAGCTTCACTACCGAAGCACTGCGTCGCTTGATTCGTGGCTTGTTTCTCCACTTCACACCAGGATTGCGACATTGCACCATAGTTGGTTCACTATAGCCATGTAAAGGCAACAATAGCGTGAGTGTTGGGTGTCTGACATGCATGTTCTTTCTTCGCTGTAGTGCAGCATGTCTGGCGGAAACGCCCGGAAATTTGGGATGCACCGATACCGATATGAGTACTTGCATTTGAGTGCTTACACCGTTACACATGAAGTTACCGAACCTGTTGTCAGTGGCTATTCTATGAGTATGAGTGCAAGTACTCAACCCTGGTGCATCCCGAGCCAGAGAGGGATCTCTGCTCTCATTGGTTCACCTCACAGTGGCATCACATCCCCTATTCAATAGATAAAATGTTCATGATCTACAGACCATGTGCGCGGTGAAATGAAAGGCAGAGAGAGGGATCGAAAGAACAAGCAACTGGAATGAGTTCAAACCCTTGGACCCCGGAGTGATCAGGTCTCGGGGTTGACCTGGCAATGCCTTGCCTGAAGAGCAGTGGAAGCTTCTAGTGAGAGTCAAGTCAGCACCATTATCATGGATGACTGAAGACCAAAACGTCAGTGCAAGTCAACTTGCTTTTGCCTTTGCACTCTGATTCACTTTGTGGTCATGAGGTGACTGAGCTAACAGAGTGATCTCATCTTCATAGGTCAGTCATGGAATTTTGCAGCCACACCCCAGTCAAATCGCACAACACTCTGTTTTATTCCACTGGAAATGAACAGTGTGCAAATCCTAGGATTTCATTTATGGATTGTGTGACAAAAGAGCGAGATCTGCGCGAGATATGTTTGGGTGACTCATCCTTCACCGGAGAGATAATGAGAAAGTCTTTTTCTGAGAAGTTGCTCAAGGAAGCGGAAGGGAACAGCATGTGATGGAAATAAAAATGAACATCTGCTGATGAAGCAAAGTGTGTACACGCCGGCGTGTTGTGTTGCAGTACCCGAAGGAGAACAGGATGAAGAGATGCCGGCAGAAAAAAAGGTGACACTGTGACAAAGGAGGAGAGCAGCAGCAGGTCAGGGAGCAGCGGGAGGTGCGAGGAACGTCGTCCCCCTTCTCTGTCACTGCCTCACACTTCCACTGGCATGTGACCTGACGGAGGCTCTCTCCAGTTTCCCTTTATATATTACGTGATTTGGAAAAGCAAGTAGGCAGACTTGCTTATGAGCAGTCTGTAGTCACGATCGCTCGCTGATGGAAGCGTAATGGTTAGACTGATATTCGCCAACAGCCATTAGTTTGTCAAATGATGTAAACACGGCAAAACAGACCGCCGCCCACACCTTCTGTTGCATCGCTGCTTGTGAAAGCAACAACAGCTTTCCAGGTTGTCAAAGGTGGGATTTTAATCTGCAGGGGCCATTATCACCTTTGTGCATTCTCATGTCGAGTCTGTCTCTTGCACGTAAAACCGCTCGATCCCTTTCCCCTTCCCTCTTGTGATGGACGATACGAGAGGATACGTGAGCTCGATTGTTTGTTGCACCAAGTGAGTATGGATAACAAAGTTTTCCAGGGGGTTGTGATGAAGGGAAGGGGTCCAGGAAGCGTGCTCTCCTGAATGACTCCGCTCTCAGAGAGAGTCTTGTCACCCTGCAGGGGCAAATCATTCTGGCTCCATCACATATCGATGTCATCAAGCGGATTTTTGTGTCCCAGTTTGACTCTGAAATCAGCTCTCTCTGCTCCATATTGCTGCATGAGGCTTTCAACTAAAGCGTGTTTGCCGTCCTGTGGCACTTCCGGCCAGTTTTCCTTACTGGACTGTCCCGCACGTAAAAAACAAGACAGTGCTTGGGGTCATGGTCATGGGTCATAGGTTGTAACAAAATATAGATCCGCTCAAATGTCCCGATACTTGATTGAACGATATTGTATTTTTCCTGAAACATTGCAATACTTGGTTGTGAGATTGTTGTGATATTTTAAGTCGGCTTTTTCAATATTTCAAACTTAGATACTTGAATATGCTGCTGCATTTGTGACGCGTTTAATACTAATCACATTTTTGTCCGCTACAAGTCTAACTGGACTGAGTTCAAACTTGTTTTCATGCACAAAATATTGATCATTTCCTCTTTAAAATTATGCCTGTTATCAACAATAAACAATATCCTCCCATGTATCGAGATACGTATCGTACAGTGGTATGAAAAAGTATCTGAACCTTTTGGAATTTGTCACATTTCTGCATCAAATCACCATCAAATGTGATCTGATCTTTGTCAAAATCACACAGATGAAAAAACAGTGTCTGCTTTAACTAAAACCACCCAAACATTTATGGGTTTTCATATTTTAATGAGGTTAGCATGCAAACAATGACAGAAGGGGGGGGGATAAGTAACTGAACCATCACATTTAATATTTTGTGGCCCCCCCTTTGGCAGCAATAACTTCAACCAGACGCTTCCTGTAGCTGCAGATCAGTCTGGCACATCGATCAGGACTAATCTTGGCCCATTCTTCTTTACAAAACTGCTGTAGTTCAGATTCAGTCGGGTTCAGTTACTTATTCCTCCCCCTTCTGTCATTGTTTGCATGCTTATGTGTCAACATTGGACCAAGAAGTCCACTTGACAATAGTCAATATGTGACGCCTTAGGAGCGAGAATGTGTTGTAGCTCATGACTGACAGTAGGAATGTAGATTGACCCGGTAAAATGAGACCCTCATGACTGCAGACACTGCTGACCTGAGGTTCCTCCAACTCTTTCAAGTCTATTGCATGGCAACCGATTTTATATCTGAGAGTTCAGTTTGTCAAAAATAAATAAATGTGTTGACCAACCCCTTCAATTCATTGTATCTATAAAGTGGGGAGCTACTTTTACAGCGAACTTGAAACAATGTCGGGATTGAAACATCATATTTCAGCGTTAAAACACACCCTGCTAACACTTGGGGACATTTATGTTCAAATCAAAAGGCCGGCATTTAGGTGAAGACAAAAGCAAACCGATGTGGAATACGTTGCATTTTCTACTTCTACACAGCGAAGAAGCGGTCTGGGATTACAGGCGTGTCAAGACTAGTGTCAACTGTTTGACAGAATGGGGTCTAAACCCACAGAGGTGTTGAAGATACACCAATATATTTCACAGGGATCCAATATAAAACCTCATTCCAGCAAAGTTTCTCATCCGGGAATGTGGAACTTTACCTTATTTCTAAGAGTAAAGTACTGAACTGCAGGTTTTAGTCAAGGGCTAAAATATGTTCACACGTGTTTTATTTATTTCAGAGTGTAATGATACTGTCGCTGTAAATATCGCCGACCCAGCGGGAGAAGATTGATTTAAGCACATTTCATCACTGTGGCGGCGGAGACCCAGAACATCAGTCAGAAAAATAATGGAGCAGATGAGTCTTCCATGTAACAGAACAAATTCTGAGATCTTTTATTGCGTTTTCGACTTCAGAGCTCATCGCAGAAACATGGATCAGCGACGGGTCACGGGGCCCTGATTCTATGACTGTGAGATAAGGAGTGCTGCGGCTGCAGGAGCGTTTGTCAAAGTGATGGATTTACAAGCTTTGTGTTCAGAAATAATGGCTCCCACGAAACACGATGGAGAAGGTCGTGCAGCAGAGCGACTCAAGGAATGGATGAACGGGTTAAATAATCTTTTTATTGTAACTATTATTATTTTATTTTTATTCTTTTGCGCAGCCTGGACTGGACCTGGGTCCTTTCACCGGCTTACTCCACTGTCCTCCTTCAGTCCAACGTTGAACAGAGATTCATTCTGATTCTGTGTTTGCCCTGTGATGACATGAGTGTCCCTCGCCTCTGTCCCCGTGTAGCTGGGATAGTCTGCAAATAACAGATCAGCCAGCGTGTTAAGGTGGCAGGTCTGAAGATGGAAAACCAACACTTTGTTGTGCATCTTTGAGGTGGATTTACTGCCTCCCTTGATATGTCACTCCTTGTTTAATCCTCCTAAACCCATTTCTCATCAGGGCTACTTTCTTACTCCACTCGAGCTCCGGCTGCCTTCCCCTCATTCCTCTGCCGGTTCCCTTCCGGTTGCCATGGCAACTATTCATATATCTCCCCACAACTGTTTTGCAATTCCCCTTAAAAAATGACAGCCCATTTAGCTTTGCGCCGTCTTCCCATTTCCCCACGCGCAGTCTGCTGATGAGGAGCCGGTGTTGAACCAGCGTTTGATATGATGGCAAACAGGAAATCACGGCGCAAGATCAAACACCGCGCGACAGGTTGAATTTCTGCGCTCAGAATGCGTTGCTCATTTTGCTGTGAAGCAAAGAGATCAACGAGAGCACTGCTACACCACCAAAGGTCAATCCGAGGACACTGGTCGGAAGATATATATATATATATATATATATATATATATATATGTATATATATATATATATAGATAGATATATAAAGCTTTCCTTTGTGTTTACAAAATGGGATTAATGGCTTGCACTGTGTTTCCATCAACGGCTAACCTACTTTTTGTACTGGTGCTTTTAGAATAAAAGCATGGTCCTTGATCTGACCCCTGCTGAGGTGAAAGACGCGTTCTGGAAATCTCTATAGAAGAAGATAGAATAGAAGAGGAGGATGAGATAAGATGCTGAGGTAAAGGAGGTCAAGGAAGACGATCAAGAAGTGGAGGAGAGGAATAAATGGATAATAGAGATGAACAGGTGGAAGAGAAAGACATGGTCGGGGACAAAGGAGAGATATGAAAATGAAAAAGGGTGGAGGGGAAAGTAGAAGAAAATGAGGGCAAAGGAAGGAAAAGGTAGATGAAAAGAAGAAGAAAACGGAAAAAGGGGAAACAATGAAGGAACAGAGAAAGCAAAGGAGAAATGTCAGATAAAGACAAGGAACCTGAAGGAATAAAGGATGTGTATTGTTGAAGGAAGGAAAATGTAGAAAATGTAGAAGAAAAAGGGGTCGGAAAAGTAGACAGAAAAAAGAGTGTAGTGGTAGAAAGTGAGAAAAGGAGGAAGTAGTTGCTTAAAGAAATAGTTGTAGAGGGGAATTAACTTGGAGAAAAAGAGGAAAGCAATGAACTGGAAAAACTTGAGATAAAGGAGAAGAAATATAGGAAGGAGGAGGATAAAAGCAAAAGAAAGACAAATAAAGAGTGTAAAAGATGAAGGAGAAAGAGAGGAAGATGGCGAGGAAGCAGGTGAATTAGATCCAGGTACCAGGTAGAAAAGACGTTGTAGAAGAAGAACAAGTATTCGCTCATGTTCCTTGCAGAGACTATATGAGATTAGATTAGATGGTCTTTATTAGTCCCACAGTGGGGAAATTCAATAAACAATGATAAAACAAGGGTTCAGGCTCATTGCTGCCCCCGCCTGGATGGGAGGATATCCCTCAACCACTGTCCAGGCTTCCACCTACAAAGTATTTAAAGGAGACATAACGCTAAAAAAAACCTCCAATTGAGATTTATGTCTGAATTGTCATCTGTCTGGCTGCGTTGTTGCGTCCATGTCTCGTAATGTGGTGCGTTATTAGCTTCTCAGACCTTGCTATTGCTTGGACCTTAACCAGCCAATGTTCTTTTTATTTATTTTATGGCGTCCTGATGTCAATATGAGGTGCTTGACCTTCGACCTCCCTTCAGCTACGATGGGAAATCTGCTCTAAACCTCCGTCAGGTTCTTCTGTCAGAGACTAAATGGCTGTTTACTGGCTGCCTCCAGTCCGTCTCCAGCTTCCAGACTGGCTGCGTCTTCTGGCGACTATTTATGACTCTTGGGCAGCACATCAGCCTCCGTGATATAAAGCCTGATGGGCAGGGAAGCCGGGGCTTTATCTATTCCCTGGTAAGTGCTTAGGCTCCAGGCGAGCCTTAATTGGAGGTTTACAGTCCTGAGCCCTTCAAGTGTATGAATGAGAGGGAAGTTAATTGTGCAGGATGACTTTACAGGCTCATTAAACCATTACGGAAGATGAAGCCGGTCTGTGTAGAGTTAAGGGAGTGTGAAGACTATGGTGGTGAGTTCATGGCTGTCGATAAGAGAAGGTGATTTCACACCGCCGCTCTGTTCTAAAAAGAGATGCAAGAACAGCCTGGTAATATTTTTGTGGTTTCTTAGAGGCATTTAACTTTCATGAGGGAGGGGCAAAGGCGAGGACTCTCATGTGATGTCAGTAGAGCTGAGCTTGAAGACAATGTTCTCGGCCAGCTGTGTTCCTCTTCTGTCTTTTGAGAGCCAAAACTGAAAGTAGTTTTCTTCAGGGTTCAGGATTGGCTTTGTTGTCATTGTATACCACGAGTAGTTACAAGGAAATTTCATCACTCCCGTCCGGTAGACACGCATGACATACAGGGGGGACGGAAGCCGCGTTCAAAGACAAGATGAAAAAGAAAACACCCGGCAGGAGGGAGAAAAAAAGCAACTCCCAAACTAGGCTCCTGTGAGCGGGGCACAGTGTGGGATTTGGAAAAAACACCTCTGCACATGAGCAACATTGAAGACATAATGTAACTCAAGGACTGCACATACTGTATATGAGAGGGGGAAGGTTGTTGGGATGGGAGTACTCCCAGTGCAGATATTGGTGGGGGAGCTGCTGCCACACTGGGCGCCGCCAACCAGCCTGCCATTCCACCCTGAGAGGGAGGGAGGCACACTAGGGGCCAAAGAAGGCGTTGAAAACGAGGATGAAGAGTCACGGGGATCCTGACTCTCTTTGAGAAGCCATCCTGAATAGACTCAGAAGAGAGTCATGAGCTGTTGAGGTGACATTTTCAGGTCCTTTTTGGACCTCAAGTCCAACTGTTGAGTTAGTCCTGGCCAAGTCTGTGTGTCAGTCTTCAGAGCTGCTCCGTAGCTTTCTGGACATGGTGACATCACCTTCCCATTAGTCTTCTGTGTGCGTTTGCTCATGCTTCACAGCGCCACGATCCAACCTTGGGTTCGCAGCTGAAAATGGAAGCTAGATTGTATCATGAATATAACATATATGAGATGCTTGAATAATGAAACGGTGTACCTTCCCTCGTATCTTCTCTGAACTGAGGACCTGGTCAGCGACCTGAATAAACAAGAGCCTGCACAAACATCTCCATTTAAAACTCACTGAACCGCAGTTTATCAAGTACAAGTAAGAGCTGAATTGCAACTGTAGACCTCGCTGTTGTTTCCGTTTTCTGTCTGCTGGGAACTATTTCTGTGTGTTGGCATATAGCTTTCAGTCTGAGAAGCACTCAGCCGTCTCTGCCTGCACTATCTGTGCCAGTGTGTTAGTGGGCTGTGATGTGTGACCCAGAGGCTGTCTGGGCGTCTGCCAGAACAAGACGCTGATACAAACACATGCGAAGCTTTAACGCTGATCCAGACTGACGTGTCAAGAGCAGTGGTAGGACACCGGGCCGCGATTGAGTGTGATGGAATGTTTGAAACGCTATTATTGTCGAAGCGTGTGGACGTCCGTCTTCATTCTGGAGCAGCAGGTGGGAATACATGTAAATCGATGTTCTTTTGTTTTGCAGTGCTGCGGCTTTTGAAGGAGGGAGCGGACCCCAACAATCATATTCCGTCTGGGGGTTCTTTACTGCACTTGGTAAGACTTGCTGTACACACCAGCGGGTGAATCGTTTTCATGGCCGCCATGCTGAATGCAGCAGTGCAGATTTTTTTAACGGACACCACTGTTTCTTCACAGTGCGCTCGGCATGACAACGTTTTTGCGGCAGAGGTCCTGATCGAGCGGGGTTTCAACGTCAACCTGCAGGATGAAGATCAATGGACGGCCCTGCATGTGGCGTGCGTGTGCGACCATGCTGACATGGTGCTGTTCCTGCTTTTGGTGAGAGACACGTACCAACACACAGCTTCCGCACATAATATTTTCATGATCAAGTCATGACCACGTCATCCGAGTCCAAGACCAATGAAGGAGTGAGACCAAACTTTGGAAATGCATGAGGATCACTTCTAAACAGAGTGCAGCATCGGGTCTGACTCATGAAACAAACTCGACAATGTTCTGAACTTGAATGATGAATTCCTCATATCTTTTATTGACATTAAAGCGCTCAAAATGTGCTGTTTTCGGCCACATGTCTGAAGTTCTGACACCACAGCCGGTCTCAGCTGCTGCTTCTCGTCTCCGCTCCTCCAGGTGATCAGCTCTGTTGGCGGAGCTGCAGGAGAAAACAGTGCATTTTCAGCCCTTTAAGTTAAATAAAACACTTAGCTTTCCTGGCGATAACCAGTAAAAATCCATATATTAGTCACGTTGTTGTATAAAACACAGGGTTCAGACTGCGAGAAAAAGTAGCGGCATAGTCTGGAAATTACGGTAGAAAAGACCAAAGTTTGGAACAAAATTATACCTTGCTCTGTATTCAATTTGGTCTCTGTCTTGGTCTGGCCTCCCTCATTGGCGTTGGTCACTGTATAGTAACTCTGGTCTCGGTCGCAGGGTTGGTGGTCTCGACTATCACCAACTCTCTTGCAACCTCCAGAGATAACATGCCCAGTAAAGTAAAGATGCAGGTAGTCAATACTTTGGATTCAAATTCTGAATTTTTAGGGTTGAATTTCAGACAAAGTGACAATCCAGACTAGTTCAGGTTGTCAGTCCTTTGTCACTGGCCTAAGTTGCCAGGGATTTTTAAACGTCTGGCCCCGGCAGAAGCAGTGCTTATTAGCTCCGTAAACAGCTGCAGGGGAGGAGTATCACTCACTCAGGGAGCCGGGTCTGGAGGTGTTGCCGAGTCCCGTGCAGCTTGGTACGAATGATTGGGTCCTGAGTGATTGCCGGCTGCCAAGTGTGGTGCTGGGAAGCTTCCTGGGAATATTGGAAAGGTTTGAAGGGCTGCCATCAGACGGCTCACGCTAGTTTATGTTCACTAAGTGCTTTTGGAAAATCACACTAGATCAATATCAGGAGTTTCCTCTCCTCCACAGATTTATCCGGCAGTGCGTGCAGCAGCACTGATTTATGATGTTGCTATTGAGCGCTTGGAAATAAAACACATGCCCATAAATCTGTTAAATTTAAATCATAGTCAGTAAAGAATGCAGATAGCCCATTTTCAGTCCAAAGTTGGAGCATTTGTTAACCTTAAATCCAGTTTATGAGTGACCGACACTTTACACTTTATGAAGAACCGTTGCGTAGTCTAGTAAAATTTTATAAAAACAAACGTAAGATGATGATTAAGATGGTTTCATCTTAAACCTAAATAACCAGGTGGAGTGAAAAACACCTGACACACGCGAGCGAAATATTTTCAGTCCAGATGCCTACACGGTTGAATAAGCCACACTTCTGTGAGCCTCTGTGATATTGATCCTCCAGTGCCAGAATCTTCTCCAGGCACCACTTGTCCCACACCTCTGACCTCACTCATGCGGCTAAAATAAGCTCAATAGGGCTGCAGTATCGGTCTTAACCGGGATTTCTGACTCAATCCACTCTCTGGTATCAGTCCCCTGCTACACGGAGGTCGTCGTGGTCAGTGTTCCTTCAAAACATTCTCTCTCCTGGCCTCAGTTCTCTTCTCAAGTCACCGTTCAAAAGTCATCTAACTGGTTAAGTCAGCAGTTGAATTTGTCAAAAAAACGGAACATCATCATGATAACACTTTTGATAGGAAAGGACTTGTATATGATGCACAGATTCTGGGTGATTTACTAAGATGTCACGTATATTTAGGAACAGGTGCAAAGTTTTGGAGGCTATTTTAAAATGACATCTTTCATGGTTTGAAACGTGGCTATTTTCGACAATATTTAAGTCATGAAAATTAACTCCATCATGTCAGAGTCCCTCCCACGTACGCACTGTTCTTGGCGTGACCATCATTTAGTCATAAAAATTCTCCCAAAACATTTGAAAATTAAATGTATTTTTTAATTGCATGGCTATGACTCATGAGTCCGTTTTGTTCAGCATAATCCAGCTGGGTTTGAAGAAGGGCTTGAAAAGCCTTTAGTTCTGTGATGCAGCGATGAGGAAGGACACTTGCTTTTTGTCTTTCAAACGGTACAAAAATAACTCCACCTCACCACAAGGCTGTCACCTCCTGCGTCACTCCAGCTATCTGCTCGTATCCGGTCTCCCACAGATTCCTCATTCGAGCGCTTATCGGGGCGCCCACCTTCCTCTGCGTATATGTTGGTGTCTGAAGAGAAGTGTCCTCTCTGTGGAGCAACTCTATCTGTGATCAGCATGTATGGACGTGGAGCCATTAACACATGTCCAGCTTTCTCCTCCTGGCTGCCTCTCATTGTGTCGTGCGCCCAGGACTTTTTGCTGACTGATATATTCCGCTCATGCAGACATTAAAGGGATTGAGGGTGGGAGTACATTATCTCCAAGTGTTGGGGTTAGCAGAAATGTTAAGTCTCTTATCATGTGACTCCAAATGCCTCCAAAAGCCTTTTCTCAACCCCATGCTTCGCTTTGTTTCGCTGGATTATTTGACAAGCTGTTGATCCGAATATGAAAAAACACAACACAGAATTAGGATTTCACCCCATGGGAGGCAAAATGTCTGCCCCCCTCTGACGGAAGAGTGAGCAGAAGAGTTATTTGTTTGACATTTTACTATGATCGCTGGAAAGAACAATTCCACTTTAGTGTGGAGATCAACAAGCTCAAAATGTCTCTGTGACGAACAATGAAAAAAAAACAGTTACACTTCATATACACTGACATATATTACCATAAATTATCCATTTATTCATGTGTGCATTAGCAGCATTAAGCCATTAATGAATGCTTATACTGTAAAACCCATTAGCGTCTGGTTAAGCCATCCTACTTATTTCCCAGGAAAGGTCACCCAAAGTTCACTGTAAATATCACCATAACTCCTATAACAGTAAATAAGCAAAAAATCTTTATTCATGGTTAATATGTGCTTCTCGATCTCAGGTGTCGGCACAGTTTCCCTTGCAGTTTTTACCCTGACCACATAGGGGCCACATAAAAGGCTACATTTGGCCCATGAACACCTCAGCCTTCTGGGTCTCTTTACTTTGGCTGCTGCCCCCGTGACCTCTCTCTGGAAGAGCCAAATGTTCTGGCTCTTCCACCCAGATGCTTAAAGTTATGTGTCGAGATCCAGCTTAAATTTAGTCTCTGTGGAATCCTATATTTTAACATCATTAATCGTGTTTAAATATACCTCTCTGTGCACCACTGACCTTTCTACGGTGCAGACAGCACCGCTGCACCCGCGGCTTATAGACCACTGCAGTTTATGCATGAACAATATCTATTTTCCTTCTTAAATTTAGTGGGTGCGGCGCTCTGTAGTGCGGAATTTACAGTGTATTTATTTTGAATTCCACCACAAAGCTTCTGTTTTTTTCTTGACCACATCTTATCATTGCTGCAGACCTACTAGCATCCAGCTCAAATGTTTCTTAACTGCTACTTTTCATGCTTTAAGTGGGCAGAAGTGAAACAATTCCTCCTTTTAAAATAAATGTTTCCACTTCTTTTTAAGGCGTAAACCCACACACTTTCTCTTGTAGCGTTGACCTACTTCCCGTGGTGGCGACGATGAATTTTAAACGTCTGAACTCGCTGGTTTGAAGTTAAAGATTAGCCACCAGCTACAGGCTCCACTCTTTCCTCCTTGCTGTTCTCACGCTGCGGTGCTTCATCCTCTAAATGGCCAAGAGTTTATTACACACACGTTTTGCTGGGTAAATAACAGTCTCACTTGTATGGTCCGTATGGTTCAGAGTCTCGTAGTCGTAGTGTCCTCAGCCTTCCTTCTGTGTCATGAAAAGAGCAGGCTGTGAAATGTCACCAACCAGCATGGAGTCCTAATGGCAGGCTGATGTGGAGAGGTTTAGTCAGTACGGGGGAGAAATGTTATGACAAGGTCATGACATGTTCATAACCTCTGGAAACGGAGTTGGGATAGAAACTTGGTTAGCTGGTCGGGTCAGGGAGCCCAGGCGAGTGTGGCAAGCTGACCGAATAGATGGAAGACAAGGTTGGTTGCAGGGGATCAGAGGAGCCGAGAGCAAAATAGATGGGTAAGAATGGGAACAAAACAGATGGTCAAGTGATGGGCACCTTGCATGTGGATGACGACATGAAATTCATCAGAATGTTTGGAGCTTTTATGGGAAACAACGGGTCATGGAGGGGCTGAAGAAAAGACATGGGCAATATAGCTTGCCTGATCTGTTCTGGAAAATACTTTTACTACCTTAACAACTTGGGAAAACTCTGAATTGAAAGCTAAAATAAAACACCCACTCAGTGTTTTTTCAGAAAATGTGTTGCCCTCTTTTCAAGCTTCGACAGCTTGCTAAACTGCTCCCAATAAGTTGCCCCACTTGTTCAAATGACTTGGAATGAGTGTTATACAATATTACATTTGTGTTTTTTGTACAACAAAACTACTTGTAATCCAGTTTATTTCAGATTTATTTCGGTTCGGTCGTCAGGCGGAAGAACCTCCCTCTATTGGAGAGGCGTCGCACATTAATCACGCCGCGATGCCAAGCTTGTCTGGGTCAAGAGTCAACTTGTTCAGTCCAGCTCGAGTTGTGTGTGGCTCCCAGCCAACGCCAACCTATTTATATTTGTCAGCAATTCTGGTATGAGTAATATCCACGTACGACCGTCATCAGGCTTTCTGAGCCGCCATCTGTCCGCTGGGTCTGAGATGAGCGCAGTAATTACATCTCTATCAGATATATAAGGGAGTGAGTCATTACTCCAACGGCTCTTTGTTAACTTTTGAATTATTCAAAGCTGTAAATCACGTCAGCAAGGTGAAGGAAACGCTGCTTATCTCAAGTGGGTTCAATTATGCTGCGATAGAGACAGTCGAGTCGTAATATTCCTCATTATGACAGTGAAAAACAAATTACCTAGGGATCAAACCGCATCATTCATCATGATGCAACTTGGATTTTTTGTTATTTGGATTTATTCTTCTAATGTTGACCTTTTTAAATTCAAATATCTTTATGAATTTTAGACATAAGACATGTATGACAAACTTACAGGACATACATGACCAAGGCTTGCGGAGTACAGAATATAAAGGTCTATACATAATTAACTACAACAAAATTAATGAAATAGTTTAATAATAACAACAATAATAATAGGTGCAAAATGGAAAAATTCAGATATTAACCCTTCCCTTACCAGTGTTGACCTTTTTGATTGATATTTTTCGGCTAAAAAAATGTCTTCCACATAAAGGTAGCTCCTCATTGTAACATTTTTATTCAACATGAATGTTCTAGAAAATATGTTACACATTGATAAATTGAATGTCTAGATTTCGACTTTTCTTTTCTCAAATCAAAGTGGGTTTTTTTTTCGACAGTCAGATAATAAACATTTCTCTTCCCGTTCATTTCAATGCATACGTACATGTTTTTTTTTATTTACAGGAAAGTCAATATCCATTTAAATAAAAACATGTTGGGTTATCAAATTTAGCAAAAGTAATATTCTTTCTATGTGTTTAGCTAAATAATAATTTTACTTTTATTTAATGACTTTTTTTACATTGTGTTTAGTCTTTACAGCTTCTCTTTTTTAATATATATATATATATATATTTTTTTTTACAAATTCTACTGTCAGATTAGCTCTTATTGTTCTTCTTATTTACAGACAAAACCTTAAAGCTTTCTTCTTCACTTGTGGAGTCCACCCTCTTCCTTCTCCTCATGAGTGACGGCGGTCTCCACCAAGTGACTCGCTGACGGATAGATCCAGACGCATCTGTCTGTCACTTGATAACTTCATCAAACCGGACCTTTATTGACTTCCACTCGCCGACTTGTCTGAGCGAGCACGTCCCATGTGTGAGAACCAGACCTCACCGAAACAAAAGCGGCGGCGGAGCTGTCTGCATTGTTCGGTGCTCATGATGGGGGGGGGGATGGTTGTGCAAATATCAAATCGAGATAAATATAGCGGGCTAAATTTAACATGAGAAGGAAGTTGGGGGAGGGTTTATCGAGTGCGTGTGCAGGTATTTATGTGCTCTGGGCTTAATAATACATTTTCTGAGATAATGAATTTTAATTAATTTCCTTTGTTAGCACTAAATGGTTGCTCACGGTGGGAGCATCAAGATTGGAATGCTTTTCTTATTCCAGTGTAATTATTCCATGCAGAAGAGCTGACTAAGTGAACTGGAGATAAACCTCATCTACTGTAATGACAGCCATTAAAATGATGCTGGTTGTTTAGCTCACTGTCTTCTCTTTCACCTTCACTTCTATTCACTCAATGGTGGTTTAGCTATTCCGGTCTCTGACCTAACCTTAAGTCTGGTTCAGCGAAGGATTGTGCTGGTGCTGGAGCTCCACAAATGCTGGAATTGAGTGAGTTAAAAATCATGTACAGCGGTGCCTCGGTTTTCAAACGTCCCAGAGGTCGAACAAATCGGAGTTCGAACAAAAATTTCGAGATTTTTTGCTTCGGATTTCGAACGAAAATCCATAACTTGAACGGCCCCGAAGAAAGCCAGAAAAAACATAACGTGTGCGGACTGATCAGCTGACCCACGACACGCTTTGTTATTGTGTATAACACAGCCTCTGTATGCAGACGTGTCCCGTTACCTACATTTACTGACTGTTTTTTCCTCATAATGAGGTGTAAAACCTTTCCTGTCTCCGCACTGGACCGTGGTAGAGTGTCACAGGGGAGGTGCTCGCTCTCCACACCTCCGAGGCTGGAGCGCTCACTCCAGGGTTTGATGTCCTGTTGTGGGCTGGAGCTGGGACAGGGATGAGGCGAGTCTGGGACAGAGCGTGACTTGGTTTATGACTTTGTCACAGCCAAACTGCACAGAAGCGCACATTCAGAGCTGGACACGCACCGGGCACCTCTTCACTTCTGGAGAGACGTCACTCACTCGGCAACCCCTCCCACATGCAGCGGCCACACACATAGAGGAACAGCCACCTGCAGCAGACACTCTACATTCACTCCTACAAAAGCCTATTTTAAGGCTTGGAACGCATTATTTCTTTGTCCATTCATTGTCATGGGAAAAATGGAGTGGGAGGGGCATTGCAGCTCTGGGAATCAGAAAAAAACCCAAAACTTTATTATGCAGCGACCAGCATGACTCCTTCTCTCCGACAGATTAAGTTAAAAAAAGGAGAGGAAAGCCTTGGCCTCCTTCCTTTTCCTGCTGCCCCCGTGACCCAAATTTTGTGAAGAGGAATAAAATGGAGAGAATGAGTCCATCTTCATTTTTTTTTTTTCAAGGCTTCAAATACTCGAGATCCGTATGAACGGCTCGGCATTCCATCGGAGCACTGAGGTTAACTGCTTTTCTGTTCCTCCGTCAGCTGGTAGCCCATTCTCGCGTTAACACCCCGCCGCCTGTTTTCCTCTTGTGTTCCCAGGCTCCTCTGTCTGCCTCAAGTCCAGGCCATAAATCTTCTTGCCTCTGCAGTGGGGTGGTTAGGATTCTATTAGCTGTAAATATTCAATAAGGACCCTCACGTAAGGTCCCTGTTATCAGGCCAGGTCCAGCCTCCACTGCTCCGCCGCTCTGTCTCTTGTGCGTCAGTCACACCATACCATCTTTATTTATAAAGAAAACAACAACACAAGTGTAAAAAAAACCTATATATATATATATATATATATATATATATATATATATATATATATATATATATATATACTTTTTATCTATATAGATACTTTTGTATTATATATTACTTTTATTTAATATCTTACTTTTATTTAAATACATTTTTTTACATTGTATTTAGTCTTTACAGCTTCTCTTTTTTAATATATATTCGTATTTATTATATTCTTTTTTTTTTTTACAAATTCTACTCTCATATTAGCTGTTATTGTTCTTAAATGTATATATATATATATTTATATATATATATATATATATATATATATATATATGTGTGTGTGCTAATGCTAAGACTAAAAACTGCGCGAGTGCTGCGTTTTAAGAAGTGTTTTAAAAATTGTGGCAGAGGGAGGACATTCCATAGCGGGGGCCACAGACGGAGAAAGCCTGGTCTCCACCCATCGTCCTCTTAGTTTTTGGCACCTCCAGGTGAAGCTGCTCAGGAACATAAGGGGTTAAAAGAGTTAGATACTGCTAGATACAGTGGGGCAAGACCATTTAAAACGAACAGAAGAATCTTCAAGTCAACTCTAAAAGTCCCAGGCAGCCAGTGGAGAGCAGCTAAAGTGGAAGTGATGTGCTCAGCCAACCAAGAGGTTTATGAGTCTGCGCCGGACGGTAGTAGTTTAGCTTTAAACCAACACAAATTGGCTTTCCTTTTGTGCTCTGCTAGTAAAGCGTCACAGCGTTTGCGCAGATAATGAGCATGATGGAGTTCCTCGCCGGAAAACAATCCATCATAACCAGGTTGTGAGCGACGACTGTTGCTTCAGTCATTAACAGAACATGTGGCGGGGTCTCCTGGGTGTCCTGCGGCGTCACACACGGCTGCTCAGGCAGACTCCTCCATGGGTAAATACGCATTCATCTTGTCAGGCTGGCGCAGACCCTCACCCCTGAGCCCAGGTTGGAGTTCCTCTTACAGCCCCCCCCTCCTCCGGCAGTCATTTAATGAGATCTTTAATGCACTCTATTATCACTAAACGTCTGGGAGATTCCTCTCAGGTAACCCTCTGGTACCCTGAGATAATTGGCCTCACTTCATCATTGATTTGTGACGGATGAGCCGAACTCAAATCATTCCTCTTTCTCTCTCTCTCTCTTTTTTTTCTGCTTGTTTTTGTCCAAGGCTGGGGTTAACGTCCTCCTGCAAGATGTGAACGGAAACATTCCCCTGGACTACACCTCTGAAGGAACGGAGACCAGCTATATCCTACGGAAGCATCTGGAAGACAACGGTACGGAGCGATGCTTCTTTTAGGCCGGTCAGGATTAGATGATGGGAGAGGCCGGGGTGGAAGTGAGTTGTGATTTCATTTCCCCTGCGCTGCTTATGTGCTTTAAATTCTCTTCATATGCCATTTATTGCCTTAACTTTTAAGGCTTCACAGCTCTTGACAATTAAAGTGTAAATCGAGAGGGGCCAAAAAATATGTATGTATATATATATATATATATATATATATATATATATATTTGACAATAGCACAATAAATCACAATGGTGGCAAAATTCAAGTTTTATATCGCCTTATTTAAACTACAGCTCTTGTTATGTCTCGAAATATATTTGTATAAGAATTTCAATTTTATAAGAATTTCAAGTACATTCAGAGTAGTGGAAACCCTGGTCACTGTGTAGCGAAAAAGCTCCCTGAACAAAAGCAAACAGGTGCTTTTGTTTGCTTTTGTTCAGGGACGATTCCTCCATGCTTGTTGTTGTTGTTGTTATCATCCTTGCTGCCACATGTCTTGTGCATCAGTGGGATCAGTGGACCAGGAACTCATGCACTTACAAAGGTTCCCTGTTGTCTGGAGAGCAAGCTGTTCAATTAAATTTAAATAAAACGATTAAATGCGATTAAAATATTTTAATGCTTTAATAGCTTGCTAACTAGCTTAACTTGTTAAAGTCCCACCACTAATATATATACCACTATATAATATACCACTATATATATATATATATATATATATATATATATATATATATATATATATATATATATATAAAATTCTTATTATTGAAAAAACAAGGACTGTATAGGGATAAAAAATAAATACTTTTATAGAAAATTCTGGCTCTCAAAACAAGGTACATAATTGGGCAAAATTGAGATGCATTGTTTTTTCCTTATGGTTTTTAATAAAATAAATACGAAGGACAAAAAAAAGTGAAATGGCAATTTTTTTTTTTATTAAAACGAAACAAAATGGTGAATAAATACACAGATATAACTTTCTGGGGAAGAGTTAGCGCTAAAACAGTGACTTTAGGCATTAATATGTAGAGATTTCGGAATGAAGACGTGGGAAAGAATCCCCTTAAGCCTTAGTTGAACCAGTAGTATAGCAGGGTTGCTGCATACTAAGGAAATGTATGACTCTTTCAAGTCAAGTGTGCTACCATTAATTGTAGCGGAGCTAAAGCCGCAGGGGCTGGATTATGTGTGTGTGTGTGTGTGTGTGTGTGTGTACACGTACGTGTGCGTGTGTGCGGCGTGTTGGAGAAGGGGAAACACACCCACAGGCCTAATGATTTCTGATAGTGATCCAACCACTTCCTTCCCACTAAGCAAGTAGGAGGTCAATTCAGGAGACGGGACTGTAAAGGTTAAAGGTGCTGGGGAGTTCAAGTTACACAGGATGTTGGAAGAGGAGACAAAAATTTGCCCGTAAGTCCTTAGATAGCAGAAATGCTTGTCTGAAAGTCTGGTTGTAACATGCTCTGTACACAACATATGACTATACAATCAAAACATATATATTTAAAGCTACACAAAAGATCTTATAAACAATGTGCAAGAAACAGAATGAACAGAATATTGTGCCAAAGAATCATTCACTGTTACTTTTTCGGGGAAGAATTGTATATTTTTATTGCCGCGGGAAGAGAGGATCTCATGTGGCGCTCAGTCTTTCAGATGGGTCGTCTCAGTCTCTTGGTCCTTGTGCGTCTGTATTGGACCAGCAGCTGATGGAGGGGGTGGGTGAAGTTGTCCAGGATGATCCTTAGTTTCAGGAGCATCCTTCTCTCCATAACCGTCTCCAAGGAGCGGGGTTTCCCTGTAACCACCTTGACACTTCACAATGAGGAAACACAAACACCTGGCATCCGTGTCCTCTGTTGCCATAGCAACCATTACTCAGCGAAGTCCTCTCCGTCCCATCAAGTTTGGGTGCTTATGGGAACCAGTCCACAATCACTACACGATGTTTCAGGTGTGGACGTGTCATCCATGCACGCGATGAAGACGCAGCGACCAGCCACCATGCTGTCGGACGTCAGGCAGCTCATTGCCGCAGGGGGGACCCTCGATCAAGCCAACGATGATGGGGTCACCTTGGTAGGATCCCAAGGATTATCTTGTGGCTTCAGCACTTCAGTGGCTCACCTTTAAACCGGCCTCCCCGCAGCTCCACATCGCCTGTGCTAGCGGATACCGGGACGTGGCGTCTCTCTTGCTGGAAAACGGGGCGGATCCTCATCCCACATGCAACAACTCCTGGACGCCGCTGCACTTGGCTGCCAAGTACGGACAGGTAGGAGACTTCTTCAGCTTATGCTAAAAAACGTCGACCCAGTTTTGAGTGTATCGACTCACATGGCTCTGCTCTAATGAGGGACTATTGATGCGGCGGGTCTTCCCTGCAGGTACGCTGCTCACTCGCTGATAAATTGGCTCCATTGATGAGCAGTGGTGCGGGACACGTGTTTTAGATTAGCGGTTTGATAATCTCTCTTCAAGGACTGAAGGGATTCCCAGGGATGTTTATTACAGAAGCCTTGAAAAAAATAGCTGTAATAGTTTTATTCCTGAGTTTTGAAGACCAATTAAGGTACATGTGAAGGTCATCACACACTTCCAGGGTCGGCCCGTGTGTAGCTGAGTGCTGCTGACTTCAGAGTGGCAGCCCAGAGGATTGGATCATCGATTGGGTTTCCCAACAGGGCTTAGCAATCAGGTCGAGCTGGTGCCGAGGCGCCGCCGTTTGCATACCAACAACACCCAGAACAACTTGACACTTCCTTTCAACTCCTGTTTGTATCGACGCTGACTCTGACCCGTCATTGGAACATGATGTTATTGGATGACAGGGCGTCGAAAAGGGTGGCTCGCTCTGTGATTCTGCGGGTTGTTTTACCTCTTAAATGTGCAGTGGAGACCATATCGGGAAGATGGTTTGGGGAGACTGGAGAAGGGAGGTGGCAAATGAGGACATACTGTAGGTTAGTGGTCCCCAACACCCGGGCCGGGGACCGGTACCACTCCGTGGATCAATTCAATTGGTACCGGGCCGCACAAGTAATAATGAATGATTTCCGTTTTGTGTGTTATCTGACTCTGAAGGATTTTTAGTTTGAAAAACCTTTTTAGGTGAGGTGTTCCGGGCATGTCCTACCGGGAGGAGACCCCGGGGGGAGACCCAGGACTCGCTGGAGAGATTATGTCTCCGATCTGGCCTGGGAATCTCTTCCCGAGATGGAGGAGGTTTGTGCGGATCGGGAAGTTTGGGCTTCCTTGCTCCGAATACTGCCTCCGCGACCCAACCCTGGATATGCGGAAGAAAAAGGTGAAGGTGACGGTGAAACCTTTTTATTTTGAAAAGTGACCGGATTCTCTAGGTTAAGCCGAGGTCACTTCAGAGCCAAAATGTTACCCACAAGCTCGCAAAATTAGTCAGAAACAGACGTTTTTTGCAAAGGGGAAGGCAGGAGAAGTGCCTACGACTTCCAAGAAGAAAAACAAACAAGTTTGAAAGTATTGAAATATGTCACTCCCAGATGGGACCGTCTCTGGGCTCCCATTGATTTAACCATATGGTGATTTAAAATTTTCATTATATTGGATTTGGTGGTGTATCTGTATGCTATTTTGAAGGCATGTTTAAACGTTTCCACAGCGACCAGAGTCAGTGAGCGTTGGGGCAGGAGGAGGAGAGTTTGTGAGTCTTAGTGGAACGTGCAGAGGCCTTATGTGACCGTGGCACCTTCATACCCCCCGGGCCACGTTCCAATGGTCAAGTGCTGACTGGTCCTGCGGTGATAAAAGGGTTGGGGACCACTGCTGCAGGTGAAGGTGGACAAAGCCAGCTAAAGCGGCAAATGTGCGTGGTGATGGACAAAGCTACCTGGACTCTCCCGCATGTTAAATGGAGGAGTCCAGGCTATTAATCATCATCTGCCTGTTCTGCTGACGTGACTCAGACTGACAAACTGTTGCCTGGAAACGGCGGGCAGCAGCTGTAACACGAGCCGGAACATTAAACCCAGAGACCCCTTGTGCAATGTGGCATACGTGCGAGATTGACCCCTTAAGAAGATATATGACCCCATTAGCTCAGCTAATTAAGCTGCTCCCACTTGGTCTCCTGATAAGTTAAACCTTGGCACCCGAGCTCGAGTCACGGTTGTTAAAGTTGGATCCCTCCGAGTGAAGGCGTTTTGAATCGAAGGAAGAGGATGAAGAATACAGCCTTCATTTAAGAGGAGTTTTTTGTCTGTGTGTGTGTGTTGTGATCATGACCTTTCTGTGATGTTTCCGCTTCTCTGAACCGTTGAAAGTTTCCCAAATGCCCTGTCAGCATTAATGTGGTGCGAGTGCAGCAGACAGGAGTTATGTTCCTGAAGCAGCAGCTGGTGCGCGAGTGGACCGGCTGAGTCAGCAGGTCTGGCAGGTGTCTTTGCTATCAGAGGCCAACAGAAAAATTAAATAATGCTATAGAACTGAAGGCCTACCACATGAGTCCAGATGGAATATTCCCATAGTGCACTGCAACAGTTGAAAATGTCTTTCATTTTAATCTGGAAAATGGAGGAGAAGTAGGCCTCAATTCCACATCCTGTCCTTTGAATCAGTAGTTTTTCAAGGTCCAAACCTCAGTCCAAACCAGACATTTGAGACTTCTAAGTTGAGATGCTTGTTCAAAAATATATGCAAATGTGGCCCCCAGTTCTCCTCGCACATTACGGCAACGGAGGAAATGAGAAGTGGAGCGTTTATTAAGACGTCTCACAGCCTCAGTGGATTTTCACATCACATCATTTGGCACTTGAAAGCATCACTTTCTCCTGCATTTTGAATTAGAATCCACCAAGTGGGAGTTCTGAGGATGGAGAGGGAGGTGATGGATGCTGTCAGCCGCTACATGTCACCGTGAAGAAGGGTGCACTTTAGGGGGCTCCCGCCGTGACACGTGACGCCCATTATTACCGAACCCCCACAGTCCGGCGCCGACACTTTCTGACTCGGGTGTCAAATCGCAGTGTGTGATATGATAATGTTTTGCTTCACGGAATGGATTGAAGAATGTTCCCTTTGTTCCGTATTAAAATGTTCTGAATAGCTTTTAACAAGGAGGCGCTTTGGTTAGATGAAATATGCAGCTCATAACTGAGATTTTCATGGGTTTAATTAACACAGTCCTTTATTCTCTGGCAGACGAGCATCGTGAGCAAACTTCTCAGACATGGAGCGAACCCGACTCTGCTCAACTGCCATCAAGATAAACCAGCCGGTGAGACATTTCTTTACTTTCTTTACTTACAGTTGTGCTATGTATTTAAGATTATATACTGTAGATATATAGAATTCTTCGAATTCAATCGCGCCAAAAAAAATTCTCCCGAAGTCTGCAGTCTGACTCCACCACCAAACTGGCTCATACTTGAAAATAAAAATACAATTGTTGGAGGGTTGAGAACAAAGACAAAATAAAACGAGGGTTCAATAAAATGTATAGACACACTCTAATGTCCTCAAAGTAAACAAGTGCGTTTTTGAAGACTGAATGTGAATAAACACAACAACACAAAAACACACAACACGGCTCCGCTGAGCTTGCTGGTGAGAGTCACCGGGTCAGACATTGCCAGTGGAGTGGAGGTAACCAAATAAGCCTCTCTTGAGCGTGTTGATATTGAATGGTCTGAAAGCATTTACTCCGCTGGCTTCAGTAAATCACTGCCTGCCTCTCTCTCAGCGGTAATCAATAACTGCTCCAAGCTCCTGGAAAATGTGACAACCCCTCAGAGGCCGAGGCCATCCCCATCACTTGTGCTCCCCCGTCCCTTTTCCAGGATGATGAAAGAAAGATGAGAGTCTGGGGGCTTGTCACCTTCCATGAGTCCGTTCCCTTGTTTTCCAGTGTCGGGGTCCGACCCTGCTCACTTAACGCCGTCTCCATAGCAACCAACAGAGCGGTGAGGAAATGCCTCACGTGGCTTTGTTTCATTTCTCCCCTCCAGATGTCGCTGCTTCAGAGCCCATTGCTGAGCTGCTGCAGAAAGGAGAGGAGAGCTGGCTGCTGAGACTCAAAGACCCCTCAACTCCTCTTCCCTCCACTGACCAACGCTACGATGGAGGTTCCCATGACCTCACCAAGCCTGCGAAAAACTTGTAGGGTCACATGCTTGTGCCCATCTTTGACAATGAACGTGAATTTACTCCTAAGATATTTGACTGCAGGAACTCCCACGGCATCTCGATCTCAAAGCGGGACAGTCTGCTAGAGAAGTGCGCCATGTTCCGTGAGGCAGGGGGAACGCTGACTCATCAGCCCAGCTTGGAGAACGGGCTGGACGGCCACTACAGCTCTGGAGCCAGCAAACTAGAACAAGTACCTCTTGTTTATTTATCTTAAATATTATCATCAGTAGCAGTAGTAGTAGTACTACTACTAGTAGAAGTAGCAGCAGATTGGCTTCCACCATTGAACTCCACTTCTCTGCCTCCTGTTCCACCCTGTCTGCACTCTCTTCTTCGCATCCCTTGCTCTCTGCTTCCCCCTAAAAAGAAGGCTGATATTAAGTCTAATAATCTTCCTTCACAGGTCAAGTTGATGCCACCTGCGCCCAATGATGACCTGGCGTCGCTCAGTGAGCTGACAGACAGCAGTCTCCTCTACGAGATGCAGAAACGCTTCGGCAACGACCAGATTTATGTAAGTTTTTGTGATCAAATTAAACTACTGTGGAACCGATATGGATACAAAGACAAAGAGAAATGCTCATGGGTGGTTGGCTGAAGTGGGGGGATGTTTGGCTCGCAGTTAATTCCAGGCTTGGCATCACATCATAACTGTTTTATACTCTACAGTGCGTTTCCCATTAGAATATATAAAACACTTGACACCAGAGAAATTATTCACAGAATTTTTAAAATTTGTTTTGCATATCAAGAACAAGTTCTATCTGATACAAAGGAAGTCAGGCAGCGGGTTCTGACCCGCCGACGCGGAGGCGTGCTGACCATTACCAAATCAATAGTGCTCAGTCTAAATGGTAAGAGTCAATTCACAGTCGTCTTCAACTCCAAAATACCTGCAAATCAATCTGGCTTTTTCTTTTAATAGATGTCATTTTCCTCTCCTCTTGAGAACAGTTTTCCACCGAGGGCCGAGCTCCACAAAAGACTGGAATCAGATCAATGTCCTGCTCTCAGCGAGCAGGCAATATGACTGTTATTACAAAAAGCCAGATGGCAGTGAGGTTATCACAGCAGGGTGCGGGGATAAGGGGGTTTAAATAAAGGCATGTAAAATGGCCAAGGAGGAGTGAGAAACAAATAATGCGCCGAAAAATGGTTTTGAAGAGAAGATGGAGAAATCATTGAGGCTCATCGTCGAGTGTTTAACGTGAGATTTAGAAACAGATAGTTCGGGAGGAAAGTTATTTTCATTTGTTTATGTAGTAGTATAAAATATTCCAGATCCATCTACTGTCTTTTGCAGCTTCAAGACCTAAGTCACACAGAGCTTTTATATAAAATGTAAATATGAAGTCAGACATTTAATATTCAACAGTGGAGCCTGAAATATGACAATGAAAGAGGAATGCAATCTAAAAATACAATTTCAAATGAAGACCCCTGAAATGGATAACGTTACACCTGTATTGAAAAAATGTGCTTTTAAAGAGATTTTTTTCTCTTGGAAAAAAAAATATATATATATACATATATATATTATTTTATATATATATATATATATATATATATATGTGTGTGTGACACCATCATTGGAGATTTTAAAAAGTGCCTTGCTATGTCTTCACATCCTAAATCCACTTCGATGATTATTGTATCACTTTTAAATAATCATTAATGAAACACTAATTCAGCACATAATATATCCATTACTGTGGTGACACTGCTTCACCTTTACATATTATTTACATTCACAAAGAACAGCTTATCTTTATGTTGGAGATATTTTTTTTTTTTTGGCAGAATTTTATTTGCTTTGGAGATTGGCCTTAAAATTAGCATTCTCCATCTTTAATTTTGTGGACTTTCACTTGGACAAATTTATATATTTCGTATTTGTTTCTGTTTTGCTGGTTTATTTTTATTTTTATTTTTATTGCTTTTCTCTTCCCCCCCCCAAGAAAATAACTAATATCACTTTATATATATTTTTTCTCTTTTTTTTAAATTACTCTGAAGCAGGTTTCTCTGGCAGATAAAGAAGTGTGAGGTACAGAATGGAAACCAGGGCGCTACAGAGGCAGTCGATATTCCATATGTTCCCTGCAGGGTGGTCAGAGGTGGAGCTTTGATGAGGGTTCTTATCCATTCTGTCGGGATAGGTGAAGGAAAATGTTAGACAAAGAGGCTAAAATCTTAACTTAATCTGCAGTAAACACTGGCGAACATCGATTAACAATATCTTTTTACAACACTAGTGGTCAAAGAGCTGATACGATGTTGGATTTTGAATTAAAAACAGTCATTTGTTGGTGTCATTAACCTCAAGTCGGGACCTCGGGTCACGACAGCATGTTACAGAATGTTAGCAAGGCCGGTGCTCTCCCACAGGACCAGAGGTTAGAGCTCCGGCAGCCTCGGGGTTTTGGGTGAGAGACAGGAGGTGGGCAGTTGGGGGGCGAGGGGTCATAAAGTGTGAGTGGGTTATTTTTATCTAAAAGCCCCCTGGGTCCGTCGGAGCGGTGTGTAGGAGTGCGGGGTTGCTGGTGTTCTTGGAGAGAGGGTCATTATTGTGGTGAGAGTCGATGGTGACGAGAGAGCAGCGCTCGTGAATGAGGATCTGCAGAATTAATGAGAGCAGCTTCCACGGCAGAAGTGTTAACAAGTGAGAGGAGGACCTGTGTGGTTTTTGATTTTCATCTGGATGTTCTCATCTCATATGTATGCTTTTTATTATTATTGTTATTTTTTTTGTTTTAAAAAATATTCTTAAAATATTTTTTCAGATTTTGTTTTTCATGTGACATATTGGAAACATGTCAAAATATACTTCAATCTTGTGTGTACTTTGGTTTTGTCCATAAATCTTTCATATATTCATTAAAAAAATATGAATTGCTCATGCTGCATCACTGTAACGCTTTCACCAAATATTTTTTTTGAATGTATTAGGTCATCCATCTTTTTCCAAGTTTCTTTCCACCAATATTTTGATACATTTTGTTTTCCTCTACTTAAATATTCTTTTTTCTCATTTAAATGTAGTTTTCTTTCATTTTGTTTTATTTATTTATTTTTACATGAACTTTGATTTTCTCGACTTTTACTTTAACATATATTCTTTTTGTAGTTAGTAGTATCTTTTTCTTCATTACATTGTCCTTTCCCTATTTTTATTTTTATTTTTATTTTTTTAATTTTTTAAATTTTTATTTTTTTGCGTTTTGCGTTCATCATCTTTTTCCCTACTACATGCGATTTATCTATTTATTCATTTTGATCTTTGTCATGTCAAGCTTATTTTTTTATACTGTTCGATTTCATATTTATGTACATTGAGCTTTATTCTAAAGTGTTCGTCATTGAGTTTCATTCATCTTCTTAACTTTGATTTTTCATCTGATTTTCCGGACGCACTATTTTGCCGTTCTGCTTCTGCTGTTTTCTCTCAACATGAATCCTAACTTATCTCTTGCAGACGTACATAGGACACATTCTTCTGTTGGTGAATCCTAACAAAGTGCTCCCCATCTACTCCACTCTGGTAAGAGAAGCGCTTCCTTCCTCGTAAAAACAAACCCCAAATGTTTGTTGATCCTCGCTAGAGCATCTTGTGAAAGTCAAAATCTAACGGATGTTGTCTGTAAAAAGGACGGATGAAATGCACCCGGCGATAAATAATTAATGCAGACTTCCTGTCAGTGATACGCAGCACAAAGCTGTGCATCACAGGAGCAGCAGCAGGACACAGAATTGACTCGATATTTAGTTCAGTTTTGCTAAAAGCTCAGAAGTCATTTTCACCCTCACTGCTGAATGAAAACCGTGCGGGCTCCTGTCGACAGGATCAAAAGAGTCACTGTGTCGTGACAGAATGAAGCCAGACACCCCTCGGTCTGCCCCCTTTTTTCTTCAGCTGGACTCTCTCCAGGTGTCTCTATTGAAGGAGGAGCGTGGAGCAGAGAGCGGGTGATGTGAGCGAGACATATGTCACGGCATCTGTCATCTGCTCCACTGTCTGTCACCTCCTCTGGCCTGGTGGGACGACGCCCGTCCTGCTTCTCTTTTGTAGAGCTGCAGCTCATCTGTGGTGCTGCTCGCATGCCGTGTTCAAACTCCTCACTCACTGGCCAGTTAAACTTCCTGAAACTTTCAAGGGTTATGTAACTCAAGCTGTCTGCTTCTCACAGGTGAGTCAGCTGTACCTGAGCTCCACGGGCCGCCTGTGTTCCTCTCTACCTCCTCATATCTTCTCGTCCGTCGAAAGAGCTTTTCACATGATGCTGCAGGAGAGACGACCCCAGTGTTTTATTTTGAGGTACATCATCCGCCCGCCCGCCTGTCTGAGCCAGGACTTCACTCGTGTGGGCTGCCGAGTTTATTCAGGTCGGCTCTCAGTTGTGGCACACATTTGACTAGAGAGCACTCGGAGAGCGCAGACCTCCTCCAGGCAGCTCACCCCTGCCCACATTGTCATCCATTGTTATCGTCCTACATTCATTTTATCTGTTCCTGATGCTATTATTAGTCATTAATATGAGCTCAAAGGGACAGCAGGTGGTGGCATAACCCAGTGGGAAGCAAGCAAGAAAGTCGGGCTCATGCTACTGACCACGGTTATTATAGTTAACGAAAACTAACGAAAAAAATGAAAACTAGACTTGTACATAATTTTCAATAATTAAAATAAAATAAAAATGAAAGTTTTTCATAAAACTGTAACCAACTGAAACTGCATTGTCTCTTTACAAAACTAATCAAAATGAATTAAAATTTATTTATTTATTTATTTATTATTTAAGAATCATTTTGAGATGATTTAAAGTCTATTTATTTTGGCTTGGCTGGTTTTATGACATTTCATCTTTTGTTTTTATCACTTTTTTTTGTGACTATTTTTGCAACTTTCTTCTATCTTACTTCCATTTTGAAGGAAAGAAAAACAAAAAACAAATAACAAAAACTAATTAAAAACTAAACTGAAACTAAACATTTGAAAAAATGTAAACTAATTAAAACTGAATTTGAAAGACAAAAATTCAACAAAAAATGAAAACTAATGAAAAATCTCAAAGTATTAGAACCTTTCCTACTGAGTGATGGTGGCGCTACATATTGTCTCCACAATGGAGTCACCCATTCCTGAACCCATGAGCAAAGAATTTAGATTCTATTTCAGTTCTTTTGCTTCCTTACAAACAAGTCCAACAGTTTTAGACGTGCAACTGTCTGACATGCTTTCCAGCGTGTCCCTCCCTCAACCTGGATTAAGCTAGGTTTGCATGGAGCGCTGTGAATCCCTGCCTCCTCAGATCCGCCCCTCTCTCAAATGCTGACGACGACGAAGTGTTTCTGAGCTGCCAGACGTCTCGCTCTTCGTCCTTGGCTCTGCTGAGGCAACTAGCAATTAAATCTAGTTCCAGTCCTCCAGTGACATTCCTGCTGAGTTGTAACCAATCTGGCAGCGTTAATGCACTCGGGCACTCCATCTCCGCCTCACACACACAGGAACGTCACTCTCCCACGCAGAAACGCTCCCGTCTTCTCGCACTGCTCGACTGGACAGTTTTTTCTGTTTGAGAACGCAATCCGTGGTTAATCACCGCGCTCCCTGGAGGATTGGCCGCTAACAGGACGCCCTTGAAATCTAATAAAACTGCTAAATGAAAAGGCCTTTTGACCTCATCACAGCAGTGAGCTGGGAACGATACACAGGCTGAGCACCTCGTCGCCGGAGCTGAAGTTCCTGACCTTCTACAGCTTGGGGCTGTACCACCTTACAAGTCCTAATACTACTGTAGCAGCGCCAACAAACATTACATCCACCGAACTGAACCAGTCAAAATGGCAACATGCGGTGTATATTATACTTCCTGGTCTATTACTAGGTGGGCCACGTCATAGACAGGTCAAAAATTATATCCAGGGAAGCTAAAAACCTTCTGTTGCTAACAACATTGGCCGTCATGACTGAACTCTGACTTTGCAGTGGCCCCCTTACCAACCAATGGCCTGAGTTGGCTCGGCCATATCGGTCTCTTTTGGCAGTGGAAACGATCTTTATTTCCGTTACAACCAGTATTGCCACGGTTACCGATTACTCCCTTAGTTACTTTACCGATTGCTTGAATTTAAAAGTAACTAAGTTACATTACAAGTTACTTGTCAAGTTACATTTAGCATCGGACGACACCTCTCATTGACTAACGATATTTCTATGTCAGATTCGAGATTGAGTTCTTGAAACAAGGTAACCTAAGAACAAACATGAACTGAAAGGGGCCCAGCGTTTTGATTTGTACCTTTAAGCTAAACTGTTTCCCTTGCCATGTTTGAGGCACAATCTCAGCCATATGATTGTGCAGTCAATATTTTATTTTGTCACGCTTTAACCCATTGGACATGGAGTCAATAGCTTCCCTTAAGTGATTGCTGCTGTGACTCACGTCTCTGGAGGAGCATTTTATTTTTGACTCTTGAGAGAAAGCAGAACATCACATCAGTAGTGTTTCTTCCTGCACCAAATCCAGAAAAGCCTAAATCATATCATAAGTGTGGTTTAACTTGACTTATGAAGGGGATTAAAAAACTGCTTCATAGGTTTGAGTCCACACTTTTGACACATTTGCGAGGCACATTTTCTTTTACTGGTCATTTCTGCACGTTGGTGGACAAAGCACTGTTAATACTGTCACCTGTAGCAGACACCAATTCAAAGTAATGGATGCGTTTTCAGGTATAAACACGCATCTCTTTCCTCTGTTATTTACTGCTGTGTCTCCGGCAGCTTGACACGTGACCTGCCTGAAAACGTGCCTGGCATGTCTCGCATATGATAATATTTCGCTTCCCAACAACGGCAACGATTGTAACACACTTAGATAAGTAGCTTTAATCTGAATACTGGGTTTGGAATGGTAACATGCTAGATTACTGTAACTGAAAATTAATAAGAGTAATGCGTTGCTGGCACCAGTGGTTACAACTCGAGACTAGCTGATCCAGACAGCTCAGTGGAAAACACCATTATTAGGAGTGAGCAGCGAGGATCAGAGCAGGAGTGTATCAGAGTGGAAACCAAGAATGTTGGAGACGGAAGAGGAAGAAGACAAAGAGGTTCGAGGGTGTGGTGAATGGTGTGACTTGGGAAGATGATCAAGATAGGTGAAGGTGGATCACTTGGTCAGGTGCTAAAGAAAGTTCAATAATGATATTGTTCCGTGTGTGTGTGTTTTCAGTGGTGAAAGTGGTTCTGGGAAAACAGAAGCCTGCAAACACATTGTGCGCCACCTGACAGCCAGATCCACCTGCAAGGAGTTTGCTCTAGAATCCATGATGAAACATGTAAGTGTCACCCTCAGTGCTTACTGTAAAACATCCCCATCTTTTCCAGTTGCTGAAAACATGGCGTTGCCTATTGTGCTGTCCACAAACACCGAGACACCTGCACTAGTTTCTTCTTTTCACTGCCTCCCTTTTGATCCCGAGACGCGATCGCTGCTCTGCTGACAACAAGGACAGATTATAGATTTGCTCCGTCGCTGAAAAGCTTTTCATTCGTCCGCCTCGATTTCTCAGCGATTAAACGCGGTGCTGAGAATCATTTGAAAATGTGTGGAGTTTGGAGGGAGCAGTGAATGGTCGACACAAAAGACTGGAGTCGTACTTTTTCCACAATGAGAAAGAGAGTTTTTTGTGTATGAAGTATTTTTACTTTTTGTGCAGTGTCTCGTGTTGAATATTTAGATACGCGTAGCTGTTGCTATGTTGCCGGACACAACAGGCGTGCGGTGCTAAGCAGCAGCTCTGCACCTCCACGGCGAGGAAACACAACAGTGTGTTGCCTGGAGAACAAACGCGGATGAGCTCATTCTTATTCGCTTGATATCTGGGTCAGCAGCGTCAGCCTCATAAAACCGCTAGCTCGGTTGCATATGGACATCTAGTGGCGGCAAATGGCATGGATTCGCTTAGACTGACGGGCCGCTGTGACACGCAGGTGAACTGCATCCTGGAAGCTTTTGGACACGCGAGGACTCCGTGGAACCACAACTCCAGTCGCTTCATAAAACTGCTGACCGTGCAGTACTGTGACAAGAGGAGGACGCTGGTGAGAGGTACGGAACACTGGAGGGCCTTACTTTCACCGTTCTTCTGTTCCTCACACGAATTCAAAAAGATTGGAAATGTGAGAACCAAATAATCCGAACAACACATCAATAATTCACCGTGGATTCTGAAAAAATAATAATTGGAATTGACTTTTTCTTCACAAGAAGGCGCACTGTCGAAAACCACCAGCAGGGGGCGCTAAGCGCCCACATCTGAACATGCATCACTGCCCTGAAGAAGTGACACTGTAGTGGTGGTGGGATCCAAGACTGCGGTCAGGTCAACAAGCAGGGCTTGCACAGAAATTTGAATTAAAAAAAAAAAGATCCTTCTTAGTTGACAAGAGACAGAGTCGATATTCTTGTTCAGCAGGTCAAGTACTATAAGTAAGCAAAGTTTCATGCATTTTTACTTGAGAAAAATAGATTTATTGTACAGTAAGTGCGGTGGATCACTGTTGTCACATGTGTATATTTTAAATAATAAAAAAAGATCCTTCATAGTTGACTTTCTTCTTTCTGTTTCTTGTCAACTAGGAAGGGTCTTTTTTATGAATAAAAATATGCACCATAGCACGTGACGAGTGATCCACTGCACTTACTGTACAATAAATGATTTTTTTCTACAGTAAAAATGCATGGAACTTTGCTCATTGATAGTACTTGACCTGCTGAACAAGAACATGGACTCAGACACTTGTCAACTATGAAGGATCTTTTTTTATGTATAAAAATATGCACCATAACTCGTGACGACAGTGATCCACTGCACTTACTGTACAATAAATCAAATTTTCTTCAGTAAAAATGCATGAAACTTATCTCATTTATAGTGCTCACTTGACCGCAGTGATCCACGTCACATCGTTTTTCAAAACTACGTGCTTATATCCACCGTGGGCTACTATAAATATCGACCTACTAATCCTACAGATGAACGTCATGCATCTGTTTTTGCATGTATATATACGCTAGATCGCTGCTATGTCTCTTACTTGTGTCTAGCTCGAGTGAACACGTTCATGCTGGAGAAGTCTCGCCTGGTGGACTCGCCTGTTCACCAACACAACTTCAACATCTTCTACCTAATGGCTGAAGGCCTTTCAGCGGAGGAGAAGAGCGCACTGTACCTCAACAACGTCCTGGCTCATAGGTACGAAGGTGCCAAGTGCTGCGACATTACTCATCTTGCTTCTTTGAATTGTAATGATGAGTCATCCATCATTTAAATTACACCCACTAATGATGTCAACATTTTAAAACGGCACATGAAAAATGTATGTAAATGGTCTCATTCGTTCCTTTGTCAACATATGTGTTGCACATTTGTCGGCTGAAGTGACAGCACCAACCACCAGTGGAAACACAGGTTCTGAAGTCATTGTACAGCACAGCTTTTGATGCGAGAGCTGAAGCTAAGAAGTAACCCGAGCAGTGGAGACAGATGTTTTCTTACACCTTAGGTGTACATCATGTTTTTATGAAGCCACTCTCACATATCATGTATCTCCTATCAAATTAGGAACCAGATAAAGAGTAAGTCTGTGTCACTGCAGACTCTGACTCATCTCCACACACGCACACAAACATGTTGTTTTGGTTGTGTGTGACATCAGAAGGTTCATTGTCTGGTCAATATTTCCGTGGCTCATTCCTGCCCGGAAAACATCCAGTGATATTGATCATTTGTGTATCTCACGGGTAAATTAAACTTCAGCTTAATGCACGTTTATTAACCTAGATTTACATGTTCTAAAAATAGCTCATCAATAACCAGGTTCTGCAGCTCTAATCAATGACCGCAGAGGCCTCCGTTTCTTCATTCCAGGTATCTCAGGCAGGGACCTCCAGGGGAGAATCCTCCGGTAGCTGCAGCCTCCACTCAGAGCAGAGACCGCCTTGCTGCTGTTAAACAAGCCCTGAAGGCGCTCAGCTTCAACAAGCAGGTATCGATTGTTGTTGTGTTTTTGAGCCTGTTTGTTTGAAGGTTATTGACACCAGGAATCATTTGAAGGGCTGATGTTAGAGATTCAAGAGTTTGCTCTCATGCTGGACCACTCTTGTTTCTGTGTTGGAGTCAAGTTCACGTTGCACAATTTGTAGCTTTTTGATTGGTGTGATACAAAGCATGATGAATATGTGGATCTAGAACTCAAGGGTCGTTTTGAATCCGTCTCAGAGGGATGGTTAGATGTTCTGGAATGTGCTTGTTTGGGTGTGGAGACAGTGCAATTGCGGTGTTCAAATTTTTACATCACATACTGCTTATCTACTCTGGGTCACAATGTCATTCTTTTGGTTCCTCCACTTGACACACCCTGCTTCCGACTACCATTTTACATGACCATAAAACACCTCTGTTTGGATCTGCATGTAGACCTCACCTTGAACCCATGACCTCCTGCTCCACTTTTATTGTTGCTATCCAGTGAGCTAACCAGCCGTTTGTCATTTTGAGTCCAGACTATGAAACCTTAGCAATAGGCAAAGAGCTGACTCCTTTGTAGGGCAGTCTAAGTTTTGTGACAGCATCGATGAGGTCTACTCCAACATACTTTTTTTTTAGCATCTGTCAAAAAAGCAGCTAACCTGGTCACTGATTGATCACACACATGTCCACCATACATGTGCACGCATCCGCTTTTATGCTTAGACTCCTAGTCAGCATCTACCAGCAGCAAGTGTTGGTCATCTAACCTTTTAATCCTGCTCTCGTCGATACCCCCCGGACGACTGCAGCGTTAGTCTCACTGGCTACTTGTGTCCACATGAACAGGCCGAGTCAGCGGGGAAATGAATTCAGTAACTGGTGGTAGATAAGGCCGACCACCCATTGGTCTCTGTCTCGGCTCTCGTCAGGGATGATTCCCAGTTCGCACCAAAAGGTCAATCGTCATTAACGCTTGTTATCTTCCGCCTCTTCTCCCCTGGTTCCACTCTGCTTTCTCTTTAAGTGGTGTGGGATGGATCGCGTGTCATCTGGGGAGGGGCGTCAAAGATCAGCTGTAACTGAACCCACAGCCTGCTGGACGTCTTGAAGAAGTGTGTTGTGCATTTGTGTATTTCCTTCGAAAAACACATTTTTTTAAAGACATATTTTTCCTTCACATACGATAATATAAATAAACCTCTACTCCGGCCGCTACCACTACCTCCAGCGTTACCACTACCTCCTTATGTAACACTGCTACTAAAGCTCCTGAAAGTATTGATGGTTGCTGTCTAATAATATCAGTTTAGAACCTCCTCTGCAATAAGTACCTGAAAACTAGTACCACTACTACAGTACAGTACTTCCACTAGTGGTTCAGTAAATTACTTGTGCGTAATGTTTTAAGACAAAATGTCACTATAATCACTGTATTTATACAATTCTAATGAGTGGTACCACTACACATTAAAAACAGATTACACAACCGACACCTCACTGTGGGGACAACTTCCCGGGAACTGCTGAAGAAGATCGTCATCATTCGACCTTGACTGTGCTCCTTAACAACTGATGCGGTTGCGCTGTCATTGTGAGTCACACTTGACCATAAATCAACAAAACAACAGAAAACAGCCTGACCCTGACCACGATCTGAAGGACGCCACCTAGATCAGGAGAGAGGTGCTCCTAGGTCAATGAGAGACGATCTCTTCAGCTGGTCCTGGGTCTGCCCTGGGACCTCCCGTTACACAGGCCTGGATCACCTCACCAAGGAGGTGTGGTGGTGACATTCTGTCAAGCCTCCTCAACTGCCTGCTCTCCATGTGGAGGACCAGCAGTTGTACTTTGAGTTCCTCCCAGATGACTGAGCTTCTCACACCATCTCTGAGTCCAGACTCCCTTGGTTCTTGTTCTTTTGGTCATTAAACATTTAGGTAAACCTGAGAATCGAGATCTTTGTCTTGTGGTTCAGCTCTTGTCCTCCAGTATGAGGATGTCGCCGGACACATCGGTCCCTCACTCACTGCCCAAGAAACTCCAACTCCTCCACCTGTCACTTGATACCAATGTTATCAGTCCATCGAAAGTCCATATACAGTTGCAGGCCAGTAGGCAGCTCCTAGTTGGGGGCCATTGGTTGGGGTTATCCGAACCCATAACTCTAACCATACACTAAATGATCCATAGAAAGAAGGATCTGTCCACCAGCTCAGACAGGAGATTCAAGCAGGTGAATGGCAGGAAGGAACCGATCCTCACACAAACCCAAACCCATACGAATCGCCTTCTAATCTGGAAAGAAGTTTATTTTTGAATCGTCGAAAACATAGCTAAGCACACACTATTTGTCACAACAGGCGGTAAAACAACCAACTCATTACAGTACAAATTAACGGCTCCTTTGAGCCAACCGGAACTGTGTATTCAGTTTCATGTCATCACAGCGATAGAGCTGGCTTTTATTGTCAATATGGGGAAAGATGAGAAGAACTAGAAAGCATGTTCCAGGAATTTTAGCTTTAATAGTGATGCATGTACAAATAAAAGAACCCTGGTATCGATAGTGGTATCAATAAAATCCGACCCACCCGGACCGCCAGAGACAGAGTAATGCTTCTGTTTATCGCGCACATATCCGCTCCTATTTCCTGCCATGAGCGCACACACACACACACACACACACACACACACACACACACACACACACGCACTGAATGTCAAACCCAAACATCCCCCTCCTACAGATCCAGAGCAGTGGGTAATGGGGTATTCCATTAAGCGTCCTCTGCTCAAGGGCAAAGACGAAGGTACGGAGAGAGAGAGAGAGAGAGAGAGCAGGAACCGGCCTGGACTCTGCTTGAGCTGTAAACATGAGAGGTGCTGCCCCCAATGGCTCGACACACTTTATATTTGAGTCAAGAAAGCTTTTTAAAAATTTGAGATCATATCTTCTACTTAGCTCGTGCTTTGATAAAGCTATATTGAGCAGGGTACTCCTGTTTGCTCTGCCGGACACACACCATGTTGTACCTTGTTGATCATTTATGTGTGGAGAGTGGAGGCCTCTGGCACAACAAGCTAAATACAGCAAGGAGGTGTTGACTGAGCTTTTATTGGAGAGCATCTACTCTTCCCAATAGCTGGGAAGAAGAAGTTTGAGGATGTATGTCTTGAAAACAATGACGATATTGTAGGGATGTTTAGAGTAACGCAGTTGCTAGTTGAGTGAGTCATATGGGTGAAAGGTGCTGATGCTTGAGTGATTTTTCTTTCTGGATGAATGGGAACCCAAAGACTTGGAGCAGATCATTTATGGATGAATATAACTTGTGTTATCAGTGCCCAGATGGTCTTTGACCTAACGGAGGAGTGTGTGTTGCTTTCACTTCGAAATGTACTTTAATATTGATCTCTTCAATTTTCTCCCTTTTCTTTAGTTTGAATATCAATGTTTAGATTTCTTGTCATTTGCCATGGCCTTTCCCCCTCTTGGGGTTGACCGTGCTGGAAGGGGACTGGAACCCTGTTCAGAAGAGGCGGTATTGTGGAGTTCATCCTGGACTGGTTTGGTGCAGGGGTCGAAGACTGCCGAGGGGGTCGCACGTGGTGTCGGAGTGTGACGACTTGTGTGTTTGAGAGTTTTATTTGTGGGTTAAATTGCAGCTGTGTGTGACAGTGAATGAGAGCAGAATAACACGCCCGAGGGCTCCAAGATGTTTTTAGCTTTGCGTCCATGGACGAGAGATGTGTCAGTACTTCCAGTAAGATGAACACTTGTTGTTATTGTAAAGACCGCGACAGTGCCTCATTGGTCCATCTCTCTTTCCACGTTCCCCTTGTCTTTCAGGAGGTTGATTCAATATTCATGCTACTCTCAGCCATACTCCATATCGGGGATCTGCGCTTTACAGCGTTGACCGACGCGGAAACAGCCTTCCCATCTGACCTGCAGCTGCTGGACAGAGGTCAGTCACCGGTCCCATGACCAGTGCTTACACACCTTCCTTGTTTGCTTCACGTCCCCTTTTAGTTCAGCATGGCTCACTTATTTGTCTGGACAGCTTTCAAAGGTCGCCATGGCGACGACAGATCACGGTTGCGCCCATGTTTTTTTTTTTTTTTAGGTCAACTCAGCTGGCTCTATTATTATGTAACCAGAACATGTGACCCCTGACTTTTGTGAGGAGGTAAACACATGACATAAGAAAGGTGACAGGAATAGGGATGTGGTCATGCTGTGATGTCAGCAGAGGGAGTCACCTGCTCTCACTTCTCAGAATAATGACTAAGATAGCTGATCAATTAAAGTGAGTGGGTGATATCACTTCCAGGCACTGAGCCTCCTCCTGGCGTCATCAGCTTGTTTTTTTTTTTTTATTTCATTTCTTCTGCTGTGCAGTTGCTGCTATGCTGCAGGTGTCCTGCAACGACCTGAGCGCCGCTCTCACCTCCGATGTCCAGTACTTCAAAGGTAAGATGCCTCACTTTGAATCACAATACATGTTGGCGCTCAAATCTCCCATCGACAGGTGATGTCATCACTCGTCGCCACACTGTGGAAATGTCCCAGCAGCACAGGGATCAGCTTGCCAAGGCGATCTACTGCCGACTCTTCAGCTACCTGGTCAACAGCATCAATGATTACCTACAAGGGCAAGAAGAGGCCGTGAGGTACCAATGTTCTGTTTCTGATTGACAAGTGCTTTGCTAATGCTCAATTCTTTACAAGACAATGAGAATGAGAAATGGGTTAGTGCAATTCAGCAGACAGGAAGTTGTTAGTCTTTAAAGCCGTCAAAGGAAGTGGACGTTTCTGATGGTCGTAAATTATGGTCGCTGCCTGAGGGTTAAGACATCTACAACACTTGCAATGTGATGTGGACCAGGCTGCTCTTGGTATTTGAGTTAGAGGCTCGCACATTGATGTGTTTGAATTCTGCCGCTGGAGGACACACCCAAGGTTTGTGTGAAGGCCTCACGTTTACACACAAACACGCAGGTGGAGGCCACAGGATCTTGTGTTATTGATGCTGTAAAGTCTTATCTCCCAGCGTACAACCCCAGTTTTTATCTCAGGACGTGTTTGTGCTCGTCCTTTGTGTACACTTCACTCAGGATGTAGTAAATGTGTCAGCCTTGCAGGTCATAAAAAAAGAAAAGGAAAGAAAGACAAAATGCTTCACAAATGTTTTTCTTGTCTTTACCAGCGACCCTGCCTTAGAAATCGCAGTCCTGGACATATTTGGGTTTGAGGCCTTTCAGAAGAATGGATTTGAGCAGGTGAGAGGGCGATTGTGGTTTTCCCTCATTCAGAACAGGCGTCTTCAATGCCCTGTGACGTTGCCGACCAAGGTTTTCATGCGCCGCTCCAATGTTCCCAAATAGAATGTGGGGCTGTAATTTCTATCAACATTCATCAAATTGATTACATAGTTGCAGCCTTTTTTCAACATGAGCATTTCGGCGCACTTGAAAAGTGAGGTCGGCAGTCCGCGCCAAGGCTCTCCGTCGTCCTCAGATGACCTTGTGTATCGCACAATGTTGGCCTTTGTTCTTCTGCCAGTGTGTGTGTGTGCGTGTTTACAACAATTCCCTTTATGTAAGCATGACTTGACCACTTGAGCGAAAGGACCCTCTGTTTTTCAGAATGAATCGCCACACTCATTCAGCAGAAACAACACGACGTCATAATCTCATTGCAAAACCAATTGACTCGGATTTGTGAATCAAAAACAAACCACAGTGACTAACGTGTTGTTTTGTAATACTGAAATGAACGTGTTACAGTGGAAAAAAAATGAATATTTTTTTATTTTTATTCTAGTTACGATTAAGTATGTGAGTAGATTAAAATTTGAATCTCGATTAATCGCACCAAAGATGAGTTAACTCACGGTTAATGGCAAATGAATCGCACATTTTGTGTCTGTTCTAAATGTACTACATTCCGAACTGCACATGCTTCTTATTCTTCTGACTGTAGTACTCATTGCTTTGGTCCTGGGGGGTGGGATCAGGGGGTTGGTATACGTAAAATACCAGTGTGGGATTTGGGGACATGAGTGAGATAGCGAGTGTTCTGGTTGCGTAGGAGTGCTGTTGGACCAGAAGCCTGAGACTGGGGTCATAGAAGACATGCCTCAGGTTTGGAGGTTCTTTGGAGGCACTGGGGCGGTTTGCAGCCGAGTGCGAAGCGGCCGGGATGAGGATCAGCACCTCCAGGTCTGAGGCCATGGTTCTCGACCGGAATAAGGTGGTTTGCTCTCTCCGGGTCGGTGGAGAGTTCTTGCCCCAAGTGGTGGAGTTTAAGTATCTCGGGGTCTTGTTCTCGAGTGTGAGAAAAGGGGAGCGTGAGATTGATAGACGGGTTGTTGCAGCGGCAGCAGTGATGTAGTCGCTGTATCGGACCGTCGTGGTGAAGAGGGAGCTGAGTCACAAGATGAAGCCCTCGATTTACCGATTGACCTACGTTCCCACCCACACCTCTGGTCACGAGCTTTGGGTAGTGACCGAAAGGATGAGATCACGGATACAAGCAGCTGAGATGAGTTTCCTCCGCAGGGTGGCTGGGCACACCCTTAGAGATAGGGTGAGGAGTTCGGTCATCCGGGAGGAGCTCGGGGTGGAGCCGCTGCTCCTCCACATCGAGAGGAACCAGCTGTGGTGGCTCGGGCATCTGATCCTGATGCCCCATGGACGCCTCCCTGGGGAGGTGTTCCGGGCATGTCCTACAGGGAGGAGACCCCGGGGAAGACCCAGGACTCGCTGGAGAAATGATGTCTCCGGTCTGGCCTGGGAACGCCTCGGGATCCCCCGGGAAGAGATGGAGGAGGTTTGTGCGGACCGGGAAGTTTGGGCTTCCTTGCTCGGAATACTGCCTCCGCGACCCGACCCTGGATAAGCGAAGGGAAGGTTTCCAGAGAGTGAAGGACAGGGAGAAGCCGTGTTCTGTAGATGAAAAAACCTAGTGCGGGTAGTTTGTTTTGAAGGTAAGGCAGCTAAATGAGGAAGTGGTAAAAGACGATTTCCTTGATGAGCTGCGCTGGCTGATACAGAGAAGGAAAATCAGATAAATAACACGACAGTAAAAGCTCGTTTATCTGATCTAAGTACCTTCAAATCAAATTGAAGAAAGAGCAGCCACTACCGAGTGTGTCTGCGAGCTGCTTCTACAAGAAGCTCTTCAGTCACAATGCGTTCAGGAAGATTTTGACTCTTGACAGTGGAAGGTTTCACTTCCTGCTCTCGTCTTTGTTGACATTGTCATTCTACTCTACGGCACTTCATTCAGCAGATGCGTGTCACTTCGCCGCGCCACACTTGATTTATGCAAGTGTGTCTTGTTATATGCAAAGTGTATACTTAGTCACACATGTGCAGCGTTCAAGCTCACCTGTTCTGGGCTATAAATCTGTCGAGTGCTCATCAAGCGTGCTCCGCTAATAGGCCCCTCCATTGTCAAGGATGCGGCTTGGTGTGTTAGCATGTATATCACTTATAGCCATGACGACCAGAGGAACATATCCCCCGTCACATGGAGACGTAAATCTTTCCTCGCAGACATTTCCTTGATTCTTTCTGGGCTCAGTCTCCTGTGACAATGTTAAATGACGAGATTTTGACACATGAATTATGGAGCGAGCGGTTAAGGTGAAGTGTGAGTTATTTTCTGAATGAAGGAGTTGTGTTTTGTTGTACTGTTTCTACAGCATAAGGATCAAATATGTATCTAGATTATATAATATATATCCTCTATAATGTCTTAAATGCAAGGATTCTCCAAATATTTGGTGGCCGAATATATATCGCTTCCGAATCGACAACATGATGAAATAGAATCAATTTTTCAAATTCAAAAAATGCACAGCGGAGGTGAAACAAGCGCTACGAAAATCTGGTAACCCGCTCCACCATTTTCAGAGGCACTGTTGTGTCTGGCAACACAATCCTCCACTTTATCTGCGACAGCACCGACCCTCGGACTCACTGCCAGCTGCCACTGTCAACTGGTGACCGGACAGGAGCGGTTCAACACAAGTCAAAATTATCTTGACAGTCCGACCGTCATCATGGCGACGCTTCAGTTTGTCTTAAATTTCTCAGATATTCTCAGACAAGTGTTGGAGTCGCAGTTTACTCGTGTTCTACAAGCTATCTAGAGCTTTCTGTTTACACTATTAGCTTGATCACTGTAGCTAAGATAACTTGTACCAAAAGGACAATTCATTTGTTGTGTGTTTTTCTACTTCAATGCATTTTTGGAATTCCTGTTTTATTTGAAGGAGTAATTTAAATTATATTGCTTTTTTATTGTCGAAAATCTTCAATTATTAAATTAACATTTACTTTATTTTAAAATATAAAAAAACTCTACTGCATTTGATATTCAGTATTTAGTATTATTCGATGTTCAGCTAAGCGTTTTATATTTTATTGGTTTTCAAATTTTAATTTTGGTGTATCCCTACTTTAATGTTTGATGCTGTGACAACAACACTATCCCCATTGTGAGGGCATTCTATTCTTATCTGATCTAATCTCATAATAATAATAAAATATTATAAGTGCATGACCAGATTGTTAATATAGTTTTGTTTGACGTGTCACCTTTGACCGAGACAGTGACACGAAGAAAGAGGAGCAACGACTAGACAAACAAGTTCCCTCTACATGTGTACACTGATGACAAGTAAACTCTCACACGCTGACATATCCGTGCACACTTCACCCGCGCCACATGATCGGGGTCATTAGAGCTTGTTAATAAGTGTTTGTGTGCATGTCGGCTGGCGACGAGGCTGTGTGTTGTACCTGCTCAGCACTTTGCTAATGAGCTAACTCAATCAACCACCTGCTGGGACTCAGCGTAAGTAGACGTGCCGCACATGAAGACAAAGGAAAAGACAAACACTAATGGGTACAAAACAAGAGGGGTGTTACAGAGCCCTGCGCTGGAGTTGAGCGCTCCGTCATATTAGTGGTCATCCTGCCTTGCTGTATTGACAGACTCAATACAGTGAGTCAGATCTAAGTCAGTAATGTCAGTCTGCCGAAAATGTTACTTCCTATTGATCGTGACAAACAACAGCTTGGTTGGACAAACTAATGCGTCTCAAGTTCCTCTCTGATACAATAACTTTGCTTTTGACTGAGAATGAGTTAAAAGCTGTGCACATTGAAACTTTTTGTGTGTTGATTCCAGCTGTGCGTGAACATGACCAACGAGCGACTGAGACAGTTTGTCTCTGAGGTGCTGTTCCAGCAAGAGCAGACCGAGTGCCTTCAGGAGGGCATCACCATGGAGACCCCCACGTCCCCCAGCAACCTGCCAGCTGCGTTGGACTTCTTTCTGATGGTATTGTTGATGACTGCCCCGCGCCAGTCTGGTCCTGTTTGCCCTTTTATTATGTAACAGGTTATTTTCCTTCCCAAGGTTCCGACAGGAGACTTGAGATCAAATACTTTATTGTCACATTGTTTTATGTTCATTCAAGAAATACAAAAGAAAGACACACAAAATCAGACCTCAGGCCTCGGTGTTGCTTACTTGCTCTGGAGGAGACTGTCAGAGTTTACTCAGTTGTCAGTATGTTGGTGAAAAAAAAAAAGCAGGGAAGCAGAAAAACACTGTAAAAAAATGTATGATGTCTTAACTTCGCCCCTGGGGGGTCAATATAGTGTCAGCCTGAAATATTTATGACCCCTGTCATCAGGGATGCTTTGAAATTGTGTGTTTTGTCACCCTTCCAGAAGCCCCAGGGTCTGCTCTGTATGTTGGATGAAGAGAGCCAGAGCCTTCGGTCAGTGGAGCAGAGCCTGTGCAAGAGGCTGTCATCTCAGTTCGACCCTAACCCCACTCTGGGCTTCTCCTTCACCACCAAAGACGGCAACGGGAACCCTCCACCGAAAGACCAGGGCCCGACGTTTACTGTCAGCCATTATAGTGGGCAGGTATGTTGCTATATGTGTGGGTGATTAGTAGTGATGGACTGATGAAGCTTCATGAAACAGTTTCATTTTCTGAGAGGTTTCATTGAAATTGTTGTTTAAATGTAAAGACTTTTGTGGTGAGACTGCCATCCACTGGGCCCCTGAAATGAGGACGGTGTTTCAGGAAGCAACTAGTGGTTATATGGTATATGCTGTGAGGAGATGTCCCGCCTCCAGGAAAGTCAACCGATCTGAGGACAGGAAAGTCAACCAATCAGAAGACAATTGAGAAGAACCTGCCACCTTCCTGGGAGCACTATTATATACCAAACCATCATGCATGCTCATATCATAATACCTTAAAATAATAAAATGAAAGATGGGAGGAGTTGATGATTCAAGTTCAGAACATTGTTGAGTTTGTTTCAAGACTCACTCTCCATGTTGGAGCCTGTTTTCAAAACTAGTTTAGAAGTGATCCTCATGCATTTTTAAGCCGGGTGCACCACTGACCTTTCTACGTTGAAGACGGTACCACTGCACCCGCGGCTTATAGACCACTTCTGTATGAACAAGATCTGTTTTCCTTATTAAATTTAGTGGATGCGGCTAATATTCCAGTGCACTCTACAGTCCTGAATTATTTATTAGAGATATTAGAATGAAATAATTGCGATTAATTACGTTTTAATATTTTTACCTGAGTGATATAATTTGAGTTGAGTCGGTACACATAAGCTAAACATCTGGGTGGAAGATCTCCAGCGATGAGCGAACATTTCTTGGGCTTCCATCCATCAGTGCATCCATCACCCTCCATTATGAACGGCTGTTTTGCCGATGACATCACTTTATGTAATGTGGTGCATCTGGAATTGGTGCAGTGGAAAATGTTCCCTGCAAAACAAAGTTCACACTCTATTAATCTATGGTTTTTAAAATCCTTTTGTCTGCATTTAATTAATCAAAATGACTGTGGTAAAGTCTCATCCCATTTCTAATCCATCACCATTTAAGTATCGGAGAGAAAACGTCTCATGTGATACTCCAACGTTTATCTTGGCTATTACAAGCAAACCACTAATTTTGTTTTAATTAACACGGCGTTAATTATAAATCTATCAGTCCTTTATCAGCTCCATGTTCCGCACTCCCTGCTAGTCTTGACGTGTGTCTCAAAAGGCCGCCCCAAGCATGACTGAATGTGTGAAATGAAGTGTAGTTTGACATTCATCATAACCAGTCATTTGTAAAAAGCCAGTATTCAGCCTATTACTTCTTTGAAACATGTCTATTTTATTATTACAGTGGAACTGCTTTTGTAGTGGCAGTGGACCATTGAAGCTCCTCTGTAGCTAGTTGGCATTGTTGTGTTGTACAACCGTGTAGTTTGTAAATTGTGAAATGGAAATGATTTATCATGGGTCAACTTCCGTTTTGATTTGACGTGACTCATCCTTATCCGGGCTTTTCTTCTCGCTCGAACCATTGAAGGAAAGGTCAATATTTATCTATGGAGATGACTCGATGAATATTCCTTTATTTTTATTGCCAACGGAACACATTACACAGCTTCATTTGTCTTTCCGTTTTTGGATTAAAGCCGGACCTGATGGTTGACAAAAAGGACAAAGAATTGTTAACAAAACCACAGAGAGCGTTGCTCAGAAATGACTGAAGTGATTTTATGTTTCAAACCGGCAGTCGAAAGTAGAGTTTGTTTTTAAGGTGTTTGGATTTCTGCCACTCTTGCATCCAAACACATCAATCGTCCGTCTGCTTTTCTTGTTGAAGTCCCAACATTCATCTGCTTCTCTGTCAAAATTCCTCTTATCTGCATGAATGTTCATGAATTTTCAGAATGACATCTGTCAAATCACTTGCTCGGCTCTAGAAGGGCAAAACTTGAATGCAAATCTTTCTAGGTCATGATGCTAACATGCTTTGTTGGTCATCTATTTTCTTTGTTTTGTACACTTTCATATCAAACCTAAGCATTTTGTGGTGTAAAATGACACATTTGGCCCCTGGGCCTTGGCTTTGACATGTGCGTCACGTGAACTAGAAGCTGGTCTCATGGTGTGGCTGTGGTGGAGTTGTATCAAGTGTACTAGAGCTTGTTCATCACGCTCTCAGTTGTGGCCTTCTCTCCATCCCCTCCTCCGTTTTGTTTAAGAAGAACCTCATGTGATCTCTCCACCACTCCTCTGAACCACACATGGCTGTTCTCAGTAATGCAGTCCTCGATGGCGCCAATGATCTTTGAATTAAGGTTTATTTTGTTACAGAAGTAGATTAACACCAGCACTATTTGCTGCTCCATCTCAAGAAACTAGGACTGAAAATGTGTTCTCACAAGAGTCCAGAGCAGCAGAAATAATTGGCTTTTGTTTTTCAGATTTCATATGACCTAAGTGGGTCGGTGGCACGGAACAAGGACTCTCTCCCTCAGACCATCTTGTTTACGATGAAGTGTAAGTACTCAAACTGCGTGCGTCGTTGCGTCAATCCATGAATCACAAAGACGCTCCCTTGTCTAAACCAACACACTCAAAACCACTCTTTGTCCCATGTGTTTGCATTTGTGCGTTTCATCACGCATGCAGCGCACAGCCGCGTCTCTGTGTACATATTGTGTTCCGCCGTGCCAGATGTAGGGTGCTGCGGTGTGTCGGACACAGGCAGTCGTTGTGTGACTGCCAGGCAAGCTGTGCGTCCAGCAGTTTAATTGCTATAATTTCCATGATGAGGCTAATCTTCTGACGGCTAGACCTTCATTCACACTTGGCTGTTGTCCCTCTCACTGACCAAGCCGTCGGCTACTCACACCGCACACAGACTCGCTGTGTAAACAATGTGTTGCCCTGCGCCGACGACCAATGCAACGTAAGCCGCCTATAATGTTAAACACCGCCCACATGAAGAAACCGTGGGATGCGCCTAATATTGCCAGAACACCAGTGCTGCTGGTGGAATTTGCATCTCCAGCTTTTAATGCAGCGGATGCAAATATTTTATCTCCAGCCAGGAAGCCACATATGTGTTGCAACTAATCTACCATGAAATTGCACTCCAAAGAAATAGATTGAGGTGTCGTCCTGGATAAAGCGATGGGAGACATTTTTGAATGCATCGTAAATGCTGAGTGAACGAGGCAACGATTAAGCTGCCACTCGATATTGCAATATGAAAACCATATTTAAAATAACCTTATAATAATAGTGTTCGCTCATAAGCTTTGTATGTCGCGTGTGTGTTAAGTGCCAGGCTCAGTCTGAGAAAAGTGTCGTTTGGCGTCCATGACTGTACGCAGTCTTGCCTCATGTGTGCAAAAGGAGTGATTCAAGAGTCACTGAAATAACAAAAACTCACGCTGGTCGTAATTTTTTCCCAGTTTTGTTGAGACGAGGGCTGCACTTAAAGGCAGGTCCATATCTGAATGCAACTAAGCAGAATGGCAGAGGCAGTTCGGAGACGAAGAAGAGAGTGCGGGCAGGGTGGAACGAGTCGAAACAACTGACTTCCAAGTAGCAGCAAGAGTGAATGTGAAGCTTCTTTGAATACTGGTGGTGATCACTGCTATCATGTGTTTTTTTAGAGACGTCATGTAGGCTGTACATTACTTACGCGGGTTTATATTAATTCAATAGCGTAGTCTTGAACTCTGCCCGGCACAGAGTGAAAGATTGTTCTGTCCTTCGAAGTGAAATTGAACATGTAATGACCGTACATTTAAAATCAAACCCTAAACACGCAAGGATATATTGACTTCCTATTATGCTGTCCATTGTGAGCAGAAGTAATGTGCTGCACTGATCCTTGCCACTGTAAGCAATGAAAGCTTCAACAGGATCAAGAGACGTGTGCGGCTAATTGCTTCGGATTGAAAGACAATTATCGCCCGCGTGCCGTTAAGTCCTTAATTCATTGAAAGGTAATTGTTGTTTTTGCTGTTAAAGGACTTGCTGTCCCGAACATATGAACCTTCGCTCCTACTTCTCTTCGATTGTTGTGCCACTCAGCCTTGTCTTTCACGGCTCCTTCATTGTTTTCTTCCATCCCGCCGCCCCCTCTCTCCTCCAATCTGCTCGCTGCTTCTTACACTTACTTTTTTTCTCTCTCTCTCTGTTTGCTTTGTGCCCGACAGCCAGTGAGAATGTTTTACTGCAGCAGCTCTTCCAGTCCAAGCTGACTCAGACTGGTTCACTGGTGCCAGCTCAGGCCGGGGTCAGACTCAGGGGGCCTAAAGCTGCTTTGTTGATCCACAAGATGTCATCGGCCTCCTTTGTCGGTGCCGGCGCTCGGCCCGAACAGCAGAGGAGGTACCACGACCTAACCAAGGTACACCCACTGATGTCCTGCTATAATAGCTGTTTGAGGCCATTGACCCCCACCATACAAATATAGAGATGTATTGACGGCATGTGTCGTTCCAGTTTGAAAAAATAAAATTTCTTAGTTTGCTGTTTGCTTCCGTGGCGGCAGGCAGTCACAGTCAAGTGTTCACATGGCCCCTTGATCATAACCTTGCCCCACCCATAGTACACTGAACAAAAGGTGTTTTTCTTTGGCACTTTTCATTGTCTAAATTTGTTGAATCAACTGAATATCTGGTTTATTTATGGTATTTTCAAACTCACAATGGGTTTTTGTGAATTCAAACATAATGTATTTCAGAATTGGGTCTGCGGCAAAGGTTCTGTTATCATCCGTGTTGATCTGTGTTTGCAAAATAACTGGTTTTGGAGAAATGTATGTACATGAATTTGCCTATCAGCTTAGCTCTTTTTCACCAAGACGTGCTGATGCAGTACTCGTGGCTCCATTCTTCCATTACTAGTCATCCCTAGATGAGTTTTCCCTTAGACATTTGGTGAGGTGCTCAGTCATCTGCGACGGTATGGTCCTGCTGTGGGTGCCCAGGGTGAGACCTGGAACATGGGTAAAGATTGTGTTTCTTCTTAACCGCCCCAGTTTCCTCTAGTGGAGGTTTTAGGGCATTCTGGGCCTCTCCACTTCAAGTACTGCCCCCGTGGCCGCTGGCCCTCCTCCATTCCAAGGAAATCTTCACGCTGCTGTTCCGATTTATTGAATCAAATTTCATAATCTTTTCCAGAATAATGTCATTTCCTCATCATGAGACAATGTCTCCTTCAATCCAAATCCACATCCATCAGATGTTTTTTTTAAGCAATACTAAATCAGCCCCTCTCTCGGTGAGGATCAATCAGAGCATAATCAAAAGGTACATTTCCCACAGTGAGTGTGCGTCTAAAATAAGTTCAAGCCAGGCCACTAACTGCTGTGCCAATCATCGGGAAAACACTGATTGTATTTTGGGTAAAAACAACAGTGTGATTTAGGCCTTTTCCACCGCATGCTAAAAATAAACCCCTGGGAATTGTGTTTGTTTGCACGTCCCAGTACAGTCGCAGTCCCAACAAAGTCAAATGAACCGTGAGCATGGGTGGATGACAAATAAGCACACTGTGAAAAGATGGTTGAGAAAGTGATGCAGTTGGACAAGCTAAAATGTCTTGGATCGATTCTCACTAAGTCTATGGAATGTTGATGTTTGCTTAACATTTGGTGGTTGTGTAACCTCTCGGCGAGTCTGTCTGTCCTTCATTAGCCTTCAAGAGACTTGCGTAAGAGCCTTTACCTGTTACAGAAGCCCTGCGCAGTTTTGGATTACTGCACTCTCAGCAAGACCCTGACAGCCTGTTAATGCTGTGTGTTTGTGCGAGCAGCAGATATCCAAAGTCATAAAGGCAACAATGGCTGAGTAGCAGTTTCAGTTAGAAATGTATGGATGAGAATTTCTCTTTGTACATGCTGAGTGGTGATTCCGAGTGGTCATAATGACGGTTCTCTTTTTTCCCATGGCTTCCAGGGTTCAGATATGACTAATGTATTGTTCTCTCCATCCTTTTCAATTTGAAAACGAAAATGAAATGACCAGAATTACAATCCTTCAGTGGTGACTGCTTTTAAATTGGGTTATGCAAACAAAACAATGCGCCATGACATTTTGTAATTGTTATAGGTCCCAATATCAACATATTTGGTCTTGTCTTTAGTCCACATCAAGTTCTTTTGGTTTTAATTTTGAACCAGCTTTAGGTCTACAGAATGTGGGCACATCCTTGATGTGCAATGAGAAAGCAACAGAACAGCTACTGACTTACATCGAGCTGTGGTTAATGGTACTGCTGTTACCTCCTACAGCCCCAAAACATACAGAGGTTATTTGGGGTCTGTGAGTTGTGCCTGTGATGGATTGGTGACATGTTCATGGTCGATCAGGTCGTACACAAAGAAATGGATCTGATTTCGCAGACATGATTTACACACTAGTCTGGACTTATTTGTAGGTCTAGAAAGACAGCCAAAGGGCCACATCCAAATGCCTATATTTAGTTCCCTAAAAGGTGCTATCTGTGTGTTTTTGAGTCGAGAACAAATGATGTACTGACATTTTTCTCTTTGTGTCATTTCCATTTTCTATTTGAAATGGATGTGCAAATCGCCATGGACATTTGTTTTCCTTTTGAAAGTGAAACCAAAATTGAATGATGGCTGCCAGTATAGAACCAGCTACTTTGCGTTTTTCTGCATATTGTTGAAGAACCATTGTATGTTTCACCAGCCTTTTCCCTTTCTCCTCAGAGCTGTTTCATTTTCACTCTGGAGTGATTGTTATCAAACAAATAGATTCCGTTATGAAACAGTTTTTGCGTCATTAGATAAAGCTGATTTCATCCTGATATTAGGATGCAGGCAACTGGAATGTGTCTTCAGTATCGGTGCCGCCAGTGAAGCTTGTTGAGAGCTGGGTCTAGATTTCACAATATAAACTGATGATATAACCATATATGGTATACCAGAAAAAAAAAACTATGGTACTATACAGCAACCATTTATGTGGCTCAGTCATTTAGCTACAGTAACCCTTCTCTACCTGTCAACAGATTTTGAAGAAGAAAGGTTCAAGCTCTTTCCTCCAAAGGCTGGAGCGATGTGGCCCCATCACTGTGTCCATCCAGCTGAGGGTAAGTCAGCCAGCTGCCTGTAGTGCTGCAACTGCGAACGTGGTCATTGCATGTAAAACCTTTGAGGTGAGGTGTGCGTAACCTCATAATGGAATGCGAAATGTTACATTTAACATGTACATGTTACATTTTTGGTTGGTGTTAGTCTGCTGTTATGTCAAAATGCATTGTTTTTATTTTTTATTTTTTTGTAAATAGGCCATGAGACCCGACCGAAAGGCTGGTTACAGAGACGAGCTATGTCACTGAATTATTGAAAACACGATCCACATAAACAAGCGCCGTGGCGCACATACCACCCAAGCATATAAGGGTGACTGTGTTGCACAATCAGAGTTGTGGGTTTGCGGTCGACGACTTCCTCAGGGGGATGGAAGCGGAGAGAAAGGGGGAGGTTGAAGAATGATGCTGTTGCGAGCCAAGTATGGAGTGCTGCACATGAATGAATGAACAATGGACAGCAACTACTCTGTGACGTATGTTAGCAAGTGTGAGCTTTTAGCAGACTGTGCTTTTTTTCCAAGTTGTTTGTTTGGATGAACAAGATAAACATTATTATTTTTTATATCAAACGCGTGTCTCGCCGCCACATGTTTGTTATAATTACTTTTTACATAACTTCACCATGAATGTAAAGTTTGATCAAACAAAGAAATCATTCTAATGTTTTGAAATGAATGCCTCATCTTCTGACTGGCCGACAGTGCTGTTGGTCAGCCATTGTGTCTTGCGTTGGATGCACACCAGAGTTTGTTTGGCTGTGTCCAAAGGCCACTTAGTACTTGGCTCAGCTTAGCGCGACCTTGCTCGGTCGTCCATTAACACTATTACTGTCTCCACCGGGGAGGTATCAAGGCTGTGATCAACAGTTTTGATACCATTTTAATGCATGTTTCCCACTTCAGCAAATAATGGCAGATGTCCAGGCCAAGCTGCATGACGTGCAGCTCAACTCCGATCAGAGGTCGACCATGCTACCCATCTCTGCCATGCAAGATCAGAGAAGGGTGGAAGAGAATAGGGGGAAATCTAGAAAAACCGAGCAACGATTTTCTCCACCGATAATTTGTAGTGAGCTGCGTATTTATTTATTTGTTTTATTCATTGAATTTCGGCACAGTCAGATGATGAATTAGATAACACTTAAAATTTTCCTGAGCAGTTCCTAGATTCATTGTTTCCAGCGGTAGTGGTTTTCATGCCAGAGCGGAACATTCATGCTTCAATCCGGACAACCAAATTAGATACAGTCTTTTTAAGGCCTAATCTTGGTCTCAGCTTTTATCAGCCTCGACTTTGGTCTTAAATCCGTAATATTTTCTCCCTTGCAAGTGTCCCTGTAAACACAGCGGCCAATTTCTCGGTATCACAATTGTCTGAGTGAATATTTGTTATTGTGGATGCCTGTGAACCGACTTTGACCTCAGGCTTGGAGAGAATCAAGTAATGGACTCAGAAGCAGCCCTCTCGCTCGTCCATATTTATGTGCAATAAAGCAAAAACACCTACGGGGCCCTTTCACATCAAGGCCCAGAAGAGCCAAACATATTTGTCTTCTTTGTTCCAGCGTGGAATCGCCGCAGCGGCTCTTGACCGTCCACTCTTCTGTTCTTCTTCCAGAACTCGCTGTCAGAGATGATCAGCAAGCTGCAGGCCTGTACGCCTCACTTCGTGGAATGTGTGCGCCCCAACACCAACGGTCAGCCCGACTCCTTTGACAGCTTGCATGTGTCCGCCCAGCTGCGGCACATCGAGGTGCTGGGGATGGTGCGCATGATCCGGTATGGATATCCAGTACGCCTGTCGTTCCAGGGCTTCCTCAACAGGTCAGTGCAGCTCCCATCATTCTCGCTATGGCCCTCCTCATGTTTAAGAGTGTTCTCTCCATGTACTGATCAGGTCAGCAATCCCTGTTACAGAAAACCTCTGGTATGTTCATTGAAACAAGATTGTTGTAGGCTGTATATTTGAGAAATCTTCATGCAAGGAATGTCCCGTGAGTTTCCATTTGAGTTTGACTGGGGCGACAAGCTGGCTTGTTAACTTTTAAAACATGGCCTCCATTTTTTATTTTCATGTTTGTTAAAAATAAATAAATAAATTTTAGATGTTAAGGAATATTGTAAGTGTTAAGGAATCATCAAACAGTAGTGTTCACTCGGTCTTGTCTTGGTGTCGGACTGGGCAGACTCCAGATTTCTTTTCAAGACTGGTCAAGTCGGACAGAGAAAACTGTATATTTGGTAATAGAAGGACTCTTGCTTTTTGTTCTGTTTTTTATGTATTTTCTTTGATATCTAGCATGGGACTGATACTGATCCACAAAAGGGCCACAGTGGGTGTATTTATTTATTTATTTTTGCTTGGCTTAAGAGTCTAATAGACAACGTCTCACTCACACGCACAGATCATTTTAGTGCCAGAAATAAAACCAGTGTAGGTGTTTGTGCTGTGGGAGGAAACCAGAGTTCCCAGAGGGAGCGAACAGTGACCCCTGGCACTGGTGAGCCGGCAGACAACACAAATGTGATCAGGCTAGTAACAGAGGGTTCTTCTCTGTGTAACTCTCTCGTCTGTCTTCTCCATTAAAGTATAACTCTTAAATATGATGGAGTCACTGTCTCACCGCCGCAGGTCACTGTGTCCCGTCCAGCTTCACATCCCCTGCTTCCTGCAGACCAACGCCAGGACACTTCCTGTATGGATCGCACGCTCCCGTATTAACGTTGACAAGTCACGGTGCCCCTGTATTGTTCGCAGCGGCACAAAATGACCTTGAAAAGGCGTTCTGGTCTTTGATTGGAGTCTGTTGTCGCTAATGAACGCTTGGATCACATTTCTCATGTCAGCATGACTCACAGTTTCATATATAAAAGGCCTCCCACTTTTCAATGCTCATCCTTGCGACCTTTTTTTTTTTTTCTTAAAGCACTTCCTTGTCTCATGTGTCAACAGTGAGAAAATCACAGCTTGGCTCCGTCTCGCTCGAGCCTCGTCTTGGACTCGTCTGCCGTGTTCTCATGTCGCTGATTCTTCAACTGCCGCTTTCCTGATAAAATATCTCTTTGTTCACTCGCTCACTCATTCTTTACGTATGTAGCTGCCTTTCCTTTTGGGGACAAAGGGATTAGAACGAACATTCCCTGGCAGACCCAACAGGAGAGGAAAGCTGATCTTATTGACCCCCCAAAGTTTCCATGAGCCTGCGGCAGATGTGGCTTCTCATCTCCCCTGTTTCTACCTGAGCTCTGTCTTATCCTAGTTTTGATTTAAATTGCTTTTACGTTTGTCCGCTTTTGTTAGAAACTCCATACTCAAGCGCCTCAGTTGTCCTCAGTTAAAGAAGTCTCTATTATGTAGATGTATTTACTGAAGGTTTTCATGTGTTAAAGCATACAAACCTGCTGCAAAGTGAATTTAAAAAATGCACTCAAAAAAAAAAATTGTTTGAGTGTGCATGAATCATGTGACTATGGTAGTATAGGTGGCGTTGCTCCACTGGAGAATGGAGAACTCCTGAGTCTCAGCGATCTCTTACTTGGGCGCTTCCTTTAGACTTTTTGCCTCAGACTGGAAGGTTGGTTGATCTTTTATGCTTCTGTACCATACTGTTGTTAAGGCCGTTGCAAACCTAATGGCCACCACTGCTGTAGAAGCCTCTTTTCATTTCTATACTCAAGAGTGTCGCCCACTTAGCTTTGAAAATGAGGTTTCATGAGGCCATCTAATCTAATCATCCATCACTATAGCATAGACTCTTCTATTTATTTCACAGCTAGAAAACATGCACTATGATTCAGATATGCTTTTTGACACTAATACTAGATCATAGGACATTTCTTGGAGGAAAAATGAATACTAAAATACAGAAGCTGAATTGTCGATTCCTCTACGTCCCGGATCTTGCAACTGAATTTAATCGCACATTTTGTTTTTTTTATGCATTTCTTGTCAATGACATTCACTATTTTAATGATTAAAAGTCAAAGGAACAAAAATCAATCTTAAGAATTAAATTGTGCATCATATAAATGACTAAGTCTGGTGAGACAGATTTGCTTCCACACATTGAAATCAATATGTATTTTTTTATATATATACTAGTGGCGTTGAAATGAAAAGGTTGATGCTTGGTGTAGCTGGTTTCACTAGTTGGAACAATCTTCGACAACATAATGTGATTACTCATAAATGTATGATGAATGTGGAGGTAAATGTGGAAGGAGATTTATCTCCCAACGCTGCGACGCAGCTGACACCCTCAGCCTCTATGTGTGCATCAGGAGCTAGGATTTATGTAGAATTTAAGATGAACATGGGGATTAAATCAGAATATATCAGCGTGAATTCAATATACATCCATGCTGCTTTTTGTATTTCAGCTGCTGTCATGTCCCAAGCCGCAGCTTCCTGCATTCAGTTTGAAATTGAAAAAAATGTCTTTGTCGATGCTTGAAAAAAGCTCTATTGTGTGTCCGCGTGTATGATCGGCAAATATGAGTCATTGTGGAATAGATGGGAGGATTTAATCTCTGGTTGAAATTGGGGGAGCTGGCAGATAAGTGACTATCACAAGGAGCAGCTGCTGGAGCCCTTTCTTGTGGGGACAGTGACACACTTTTGAAAGTGTGCGTTTGCTTTCTTCCATGCTGTTTGTGGTTAATATTTAAATCAGCTATTCAATGGCGCTCAGGTGTCCGTTGGCAATGACAGAGGCCAAACATGGGGTTGACCAACAGCTAAGACCACCTCTAGGCGTTGAAGGAGATCAGGGGGAAGGTTTTCCTCCAGCCATTTTTTCATCCGTTCAATCACTTTAGGAATCTGATAAACATTTCTCCCTCAAGACAAGTTGGGGTTGCTGGGGACTGGGGTCCCCGGGTTGCGGCCACTGTCACCTGCTCCTGGCTAAGTGGGAGTTAATGGATGATTTAGAGAGTCAAGAGCCAAGTGTGTTCCAGACATGTGCCCATAAGGACGCACCTAAATCAGTCGGCCCGTCATTTTCATTCATACGCATTGTTTCGTCGGTTATAGAATGCGACCTTTGGTACGTGTGCCACTTTAACCTTTACCTCTGTGGCCATGGTTGATTAGATTTAATAATGACGAGGATCAGGGTATTTCCTAAACGTAAATCCAGGTCCGTAAATGCCCTTTTTTCTTCCTTCAATCCATTTTAAAACCCTTATTTGATTTGTTTGCCATCATGGTGGTATGGTTTATCCCATTACTTCAAATGTCAATGCAATTTTATTTGTGATATTTGACCCTCATTATTTCTCTGGAGAAAAAAAAGAAATCTTTCAGGTGATAATTAGCAGTTTTTTTTCCTTTTAGTTGATATTTTTCAATGTTTGAACTATAAATATATGTTTTTAGTGTCAATAAAAATATATATTGGAAGTGTATTTTCCTTTTTTATTTTACTCAACAGAAAAAAATGCTTAAAAAAAATAATATTTTCATCACGAAAAAGCGCTCTAATTTATTTGATTTCATTTACAAAACATTATTATTATTATTATTATATTGTATATTATACTACTATATTATTATTTTTTATTTAAATAAAGAATAAATCATAAATATTTTATTTTTTTTCTCCTCACCGCCGTTGGGGCTTGTTGTAGTTCATTTCTTTTGGACACTCTTCCCAAGGCAAACTTCCCTGTTATTTGATGACTATTCTGTTTGTGTGCATGTTTATCTGTCCATTTGTGTTGGAAGAGAGGCTCTGACAACATGGTGGATGAAAAAATAATTTATAATACTAAATATAATGACCCCTAATTTTTTTTAGAACTAACAAAAACCCGGTGTTTAGTTACTTGTATTAAATGCACAGCGTGAGGTCATAGGTCCACTCTTCAAAAGAGCATTGTGACATCAAGTGCAGCCCACCATGAACGTACACCAGCGTACAGACCTATTTATTGTCGGTCTTTTAGTACAGAAGCTGGTCCCCCAACTGGTCAAACCGAGCGCTCGATAAATCATCCGTTCATTTTGCCCTGTTCTCCAGTACACACCAACAAACACACAATCGCTCGGGGTGGCCACGCCGGCGGCCTCACGGAGTCACGGAGGCCGTCAACTGCGAATTACATTAGTGGCGCGGAGATTTATGAGGAAATCTATTTTACTGGTGCTTTTATTTGTCTTTTATGATACGCTGTGTTTTGGGGCCAGATTTATTTCCTCGCAGCATCGGAGGTCAAATGTGTTGTTTCTGTAAATCTACGTGTGTGAAATCCCGCTTTAAGGTTTATAAAGTATCATTTCAACATAAGTGAGTGTCGGAATGCAGTGACTCTCCCTTATAAGACTTTTTCTTAGTATGTGTCACAGTGTGTTGTATTTGGTTTGTAACCTGATTTATTGGCCGAATCGGAAGCCGTACTTCTGTGGCGTCGACATACAAGCTTGTCTTTGTGAGCGGTGTTTTAAAACCTTTTTAACAACCATCCCCATTAGCACTTCAATTGGTGTTAATTGCGGCATAAAAGTGGAATGACTGTGCCGTTGAGGGATTTCACCAGCTCCAATCTTGTGCCACAGTAGACGGGTGCTAAAACCAACGCTGCACCGATCCACCACTGAATGGGTTGATGCTCTCCTGAAGCAACTGTTTTGGGAATAGGTTTTAAATATCGAGGCCCACAAACTGTTTCAGCTAAATGTTGCTTTCAGAGGAGCTTGTTATTTCCATCCCATCATCTTAACTGCCTTTGTGCTGCTCAATGACAGTGGCCGGCCTCATGCTAGACAAGTGGAACTGCTTTGTATGTTTCCATTTAAAGTCTTATCAAAGGGCCTATTTCACTTCTTTGACTCTGCGTGAAGCCCTCACAGGTCTTGTAAAAGCAGGCACCGTCAATAGTTTTCATATCCTCATAGGAGAGGTCATGGGTTTACACAGTTCCTTTGTGTTTTATGGGCCCTGCGGGGCGGCGTGTGTTGTCTGCAGGACTGGTATTTCCATACAGAGAGAGGGTGAGCGAGAGTTCAGACCGACTCCTCTCCTGCAAATCAAGCACATTCCGCTTCCACGCTCGCTCACTTGCTCGCTATTGACAACACAAGTGGTTTATGTTTGCAGCCATCTGCTGGTTTTATACGTCGGGTAATAAACGTGACATCATAGGCCGAGGTTATTAATGCGGAGATCAGATGAGGATATGAAACAGGCAGGTGAGCTCAGCTGGCCGTCACAAAAGTGTCAGTCAAGAGTTACAGCGTTGATCATTTTCCAAATATAGTCAGTCTAGCTTTACATCGAGACGTATATCACACCGAGCAAACACCTTCGTATGGCTCGGGATTTAGTTTGAATCGATGTTCAAACTCTGCTGCCCTGCAGGAATCAAGGTCAGAACGAAAACTGTGTTTGATTTGCTGCCGTGTCTCGACTCTTTACAGTAGCTAGACGTCATCACTCCATCTTTCTTCATTTTTAAGTTGCATTTGCTGATGGAACAAGCAATTGTGACACAGTCAAGAGCAGAAAATTTGAGGTTAATCTATTTTCAGATTAGCACTTGAGGAGCAGAGCTGAAAGGGAGGGCTCTAATTCAATCATAAGCTTGTGACTGAAAGAAGTAGCTGGCAAAATGAGTCACCTCTACAAGGTATCTGGACTCTCTTTTAGAGATGTCACCAGCTCTGCGATCAACAAGGAACTCAAAGTAGACTTTTCTCCTCCACATTGACCGAAGCATGGTGAGGCAGCTGGAGTCTTACTAGTTTGTCTCCTGGACGCCTCTTCAGGAGGTGTTTTTGGGGCGCGTCCCTCAGACAAGCTGGAGATGTCACTCACTTGAGCAGCAAACACTTGCATAGAGCTGAAGGAGGGAAGACAGAGGTCAGGCTCTCTTTTATTGCACTGCTGCCCCCACAACCCTCGGATGAGTGGTCAAATAAACAATTTCACCTTTACTCAAGATCACTAAGTTATTAATCCACCTGTTTAGATTGGTACCCATTAAAAAAGCTTTTTTTATTCTTTGACCAGTGACTTTTACTTCTTTGAAATATCTAACCCTCAGCAACCCGTGGACAAGGAGACGTCATTTATTGGTTATTGATCACATTACGGACAGATTAGCTGGTGCTGAAAAGAGATACCAGGGGAGAGATAGCTTACTGTGCTTATTTGCAAAAAAAAAGCCAAACAATGGTTCAGTTTGAGTTCCGACACCTTCCTTATTCCTTCCTTTTGAGCGTTATTTTCTCTGACAGATCAAACCACAGGGCAGTTTCTCATGTCTGCCTGACTCATGTGTTTTAAATGCCAGTTATTACATGTCATTTAGCAAGCAAAGAACCATGCCGGCCAAAAAAAAGTTTTTTGGGGAGTCAGACCTGAGAAAGTTTGCTCACTGACGGTAACAATTATATCTTGTTTTTTACATCTTTCCTCAGCTGTGATATCAGTATTGCTTGTTTTCGCTCTCCACCCCGCGAACCCAGACACAAACAAACCTCTGTCTCGGTCCAGCTGACCATTCAGGGTGAGCGTTGCCAAGGGTAACACCAAAGGAACAGATGCTGTTGAGCTGGGCTGCCAAATGACCCCTGTGACCCTCCAAGCCATTGTTTTTCCATAATGCTATATCAAGAAATCCGAGGATATTGTGTTTGTGTGACACAGATACAAGGACCTGGTGGTGCCGACTCTTGGGGATAAGAAGAAATGCTCACCAGAGGAGAAATGTCGCTCTGTGCTGCTACACACCAAACTCCAGGGATGGCAGGTGTGTGCGCGCCTTTTTCCGTCCGCATCGATAACAAAAGATTTGGCGAACGACTTAATCTCTGACCCTCGGTTTGAAAGATCTCTTGGAATCTTTGACAACTTGTTCCAGCTGTCCTGCCTCATCATCATTCTTCTCTCTCACACACACACAGCAGCCTGGACCGCCCCCCCCCCTCGGCCTGTCTGCCAGACTGCTGTTGTGTCTGAGTGCATGACCTCTGAGGTCACGGCGGCTCCTGCCTCACACATGCGCGCACACTCCTCCACTATGTCCAACACACTGATACTCAAAGGCCTAATCCACGCACACACAAATTATCCTTGCAACATGTGTTGGAGTGAATAGTGTGTGAAAGCATGTCTCCCCCTCTGCGCTGTGCACCTGGCATGGGGTAACCCGCTTTGCCCCCAAAATGAAGGAAGTGAACGCAGTGTCAACATGCAAATGCACACCCCGCCCACCCATGATAGATCAGTTCTCTTCACACCAAGTTGGCCTCAGTGCCAGCAGAGTTTCAGGGAGCTGATGATGGAAAGTGTGTTGTTAATTTTGCATTTGCTGTGTGTAGATCGGCACCAGTAAAGTGTTTCTGAGATACTGGCAAGCCGACCAACTCAACGACCGCTGCTACCAGCACCACCGAAAGATCATCACTTGTCAGAAAGGTAAAACATCCAGGTTAAAACTTTGGAAAACATCAGGATTTAAATCTGTTTTGCTCCTGCAGTTGTGCGTGGCTGGCTGGCCCGAAGACAGGTTCGCCGTAAAGTGTCGTCTCAGCAGAAAGAAGAGAGCAACGTGCAGCGTTTCCTCCAGGGGACGGAGGACATGGGCCTGCGGACCTACGACCAGTTAGTTATCCAAAATGCATCTGACATAGCTCGTGAGAGTGATCGCCTACGTTGCCATGGTAATGGCCTTCTCAACAACAGCCCACCACTGGGGGAGAGGCCTGAACCGGTGGGCAAGGAGGAGGAGCATCCGGCCAGAAGGTAATGATGCAATAAAAACAAACTCAAGAGTCGTGTTTAGCTGACAGACTGCCTAAATATTTCCAAACAAAAGGCTTAGAAAACTCCTCCTCGAGACATTCTTTTTTCATTCCAGAAACACGAAGCTCTTCAAGTAAAAAAAACAATAGAAAAACTAACATCCAGTAAAACCTTGGTTGACAAACACTGCTGTTTAAGATTTTTTCGCACTCTTTAACTATCATTAATTCTTCATGAAAACTTTCATTTGCTAATAAGTCGCAGAAATGACATCACTTGTTTGTTTTTGTCTGCCCCTCTGTTCACCATGTTGTTTAGCACGTCAGCATTTGTTGGTTTTTCTTCCTTCATTTACAAGGAAAAGCGCTATATATTGTGTTATCTAGTGATCATGTGATGGGGAAGATATTTCTGAGTGTAGATCGAAGGTTATTTGCTCAAAATATGATCAATTAGTTAGTCCTGCAGCATGTGATAGCAGGTTGTTCTTAAGGCCACTGCTGAAAGTGGCTGCCTCCTGTTGTTTTTCACGTATGTCTTTATCTGATGGTGTTAGTATTACGTTGCACCTATGGAACAGTATCCCTATCTCTGCTTCATCACCGCCTTATATCATATACTACACGAGGGCCGCGGAAATGGAAGAACCGAGAAGGCATCTGTTGGAATGGTGAAGCTCAAAGAGACACAGTGGGGGGAAAAGAAGAGCAGCACTTCTAATAAAGAAAGCATGAGCTAACGTAGGAAATAACTGCAACAATTCGATTTGTGGTTGAACTGTTCCAGGAAGCTGCTCTCAGCTCATGCAGAATAGCTGTGAGAATAAATTGTCACTTCGGTTGTTTACAGCGCCTATTTCAATCATGACGTCAAATACTCAAATGATAGATACGGGGCAACTTCAAACTGCAGCGGGGCTGTGTTTAAATCTAGGTGAACTTGCCATGAGTTTCACGGTCCCTGGGTCAGGGATGGACTGCCATATATATGTGCCCACCTGACTCCTACATTTGTGAGCCAAAAATTCAAAGCAAATTTGTAATGCTGAGACAGAAGATAGAACCGGGATCCAGAGAATCAACAAAGGAAGTCAAGTTGGGTGACACCCTGGACTGGACACCGGGCCATCACTGGGCACATATAAACTGACAACACTCCACAAAAACCACCATCTACATACAGAATCTAGAGTCACCAAGAGTTAGCTTTTGGACCGTGGGAGGAAACCGGAGTGTATGTTGGATTCCTACTACGGCACAGGGGAATTTTCAAATCCCACATTGAAAAGGTTTACGAAATGAGATCGAAAGGCCAGGGAAAAGCTGGGAAGGAAGGAGCCCAAACTTGAGCCCCAGGAGTGGCCAGCAGCAACAGATGACTAATACGAATAACCAAGTGAGTTATCGGCACCAGGTGTGTGGGCTCTCCCTAAGAAGAAGCTCGTAGAAACTTGGTCATCTGGTAAAGACTGTGAGCAGCTAGCAGATATACTTTGGCCATCTTGCCGTTTAGATTCCATACCACAGCACAACAGTGTTATTTGTAACTTATCAAGATCTCTGCGTCCTCCATATGTCCTTCCATGTGTAACATATGCTGTGTGGATCTGAGACTAATCTGCATGCATGAAAGGGAATCAGAGACAAGAGATGCATTGTTGCTTTTTGTATACTTTCAACAACATGCCATCACATCTTCACATCCTCCCGAGTGAATATCTTCTCATTTAATACCTCTCATGCCGCGTCCCTCCCCCACTGCATATGTATGTAAATCCAATCCGGGTCGATGGAACTGTGGGGCCGACAGATGGCTCCAGATTAGCAGGGGAAATATAACTGCACATGATCAAATTCCTCTGAGGAGATCGGATTTGAAGCTTTATCTCTTTGCTCTTTAGCCTCAAATTGGCCTCTTAGCTGACGTTTATGACATGAGGGTGTTACCCTAGCGGTGACTCTTTAATCTGGAATAGGATTGTGGATGAACTTTAATTGGGGTTTCTGTCATTCATTGCAGATTGGTGGAGAAAAATGTTAAAGTCCACGATGGAGGATGTCGAGTGATTCGCCATTTTCGATCCAGCTCAGTGCCCACGCCTCTTGTGATGGAGAGCCTGACCCACTGCTCTGGAAGCCCGCCCCTCAAGCCCTCCCTGCCGCAGGTGGCCAATGATGGAACCGCTCTCTCATCTCCTCGAAAGCAACCGCCCCCAAAACCAAAGAGGGACCCCAACACGCGCCTCAGTGCGTCTTATGAAGCCGTCAGCGCGGGGTTGGTGATGACAGCCAAAGAGATTCCCACTCCAGAGGGGAATGGGTCGCCAGCTGGAAGTCCTCCAAAGTCCCAGCTGTCCCCGACCGACCCTTCAGGTAACTCAACTGTTAATGTGACTGAGGACAAGAGATGACTCTTCTGGCGCTTTAAACTTGAGCTAGAAAATAAAGGCCTACATTCAATATCCATCACTCAGGTTCACTGAAGAGTGTAAAACGCCTGCAGACGTGAGTGTGTTTGAGTGGTTGTCTGTCTGTATGATGGATTTGTCCGTGGTGCTGATGCTGGGATGGACTTAAGAACCCCATCACAGAATCATCGAAAGTGGATGACTCAACAGCATAATAGAGGGGAATATTAAAGAAAAGATGCATGATGGATATCAGATGGCGCCGCCCTGGTGGTGGCAGACCACAGCAGCATTGCCACTGTACTTTCCCACATTTTGCATTGCATTCCATACTACAATGACATTTCTTTAATCCACATTATCTGTATTGACGGAGGCATTTTGCACCTACGACCTGTCTATTTAGCAGGTAATAAATAAATATGAATAAAAGTTTTGGTCCAGTTGAAAACACCTCAGTGTTTTAAGTTTCCTAAATTTCTAAATTTATTTTACCTGCTCATTTGATGAAGTAAAACATTATGTAATTTATGTTTAGTTTTGTGACATTACTCACTCACTTACACTCTTTTATGGATTATATTGATTATTGATTATAATCTGGACCTCCTCAGGCTCGTCCAAGCCCCGCCCCCACAGTGACGACTACACAACCATGAGGAAGGTGCCCCCTCCAAAGCCCAAACGCAGTCCCAACACCAAGCTCTCAGGGTCGTATGAGGAGATCAACGCAGTAGCCCCCCTCCTCCACCAGCTCCGCCCCGCCGATGTCAAGCTGGCGCTGCTCTCCCGCTCGGGGGGCTTCCTCCAAAAAGCAGCCTCCATCGATGCTCCTCAAGGTGTTGCTCTTAGTCTGTTCCCGGGTCAGGATGAAGAGGACATCTACATCGAGATGGTGGGGTCACAGCCCAGGGCTCACAGTCTCAAGGAGCCACCAGAGAGCCCGGAGCACGCAGAGGCAGTGTATGAGGAGATGACGTTCTTCCCTCCCGAAGATGGTGCTCTGCCCCCCTCCATGGTCAGTAAGGCAGCAAAGCTGGAGGCTCTCAGCTTGGGGCTGGCCGTGGGCTCTCTTGCTCCTCAGAGTGTGGAGTCCAAGAAGTCGGGATTGGTGTCTGCTGCCTCTGACAACATTCCCTCACAGATCGCACCCAACAGTCTTCTCAAAACCCAACACACAAAGGATGGAAGTTGTGACATTCCTGCTCCGTTTCCTAACCTGCTTCCTCATCGACCTCCGCTCCTCGTATTCCCTCCGTCACCTGTAACCTGCTCCCCTGCCTCAGACGAGTCTCCTCTCACTCCTCTGGAGGTGAAGAAGCTTCCTGTGTTTGAGACAAACCTCAATTATGCGACCGGACCAGACAGCCCGCTGTCACCTCAGTATTCCCGCCAGAGAGCCGACTCCTCTCCCAGCCTCTCCATCCTCCTGCCTGAGAAGAAGTCCACACCTCCACTGACCCCTCCACCTCCTCTCCCTGCCCCCAACGGTCCACCTCCTCCCTACCGACCTCCGTCTCACTTTCCGTTCCCACCAGAGGCCAACGTCTTCAGTCTGACCCGAGCGGGGTCGGTGAACAGCTCCGATTGTCCCAAACCCTCGTCCACACAGAGGTCGAATGTGGAGGCTCTGGGAAAGCCTCCTCCTTACTCCCCAGTGAAGATGACCCGGCCGGAACCTCGGAGAGCTCACTCCTGCTCCTCGTCGCCACTGCTCTTCAACCCGGCAAATGGAAGAGCCCTGACCAGCCCCATGGACGAGCTCAACACTCTCTTCAGTTCAGGACGCAGCCTGTTGAGGAAGTCCGGTCGCAAGATGAGAGATGGAGGTTTGTCGCAGCATTGTTACACACCCTTTGAACATGCACAAACACACTCACACTTACTCTGCGCAACAGCACCGCTAACTGTTGGGGCCAGCGTTGCTGTCACGATCCGATGTAGTTCTAACCAGACACAAAGAAGACATAACAATTGCAAAATTTCTCCAACCTCCAGTCGCGATATATATTTCTTCTTTTGTGCAAGAGGTACATGATCAATGCTTCTTTTACAGTCGCTGAGTTTGTCTTGTAGTTTGTTGTTGTCGTGGAGTTTTGACTCAGGGCTGCTCCTCCTGGTGGATATATTGATGAACAGCAATAATAACGTAATGAACCCATGGAAGTATGCGATCATGATGGAAACGTATTGTATATAAAAAAAGGTAGATATTCGTACATAAAGGGAGCCTTAAAAGTGTATCTTGCATTAGTCATACATATTATCCCCTGAAAATATTACTTTATCTTTCTATTCAGATTATTCACATATGAATAAGTTAGTTTTTGTCTATTATTATTATTTACTGTGCTGTTTTAGGCAATATTTGTGTTGCTCTGCTTTAGTTTTTAATCTTTAAAATTATTTTTTATCTATATATATATACATATTCTTATCACCAGTTTTCTATTTAAGAATAATTTTGTTGTCTGAACTAATGTTGAATGGTTTTTATTTTCCATTTTTATTTTCTGGCAATAGCTTGGTTGCAGGGCAGATGAATATAAATATCTAAGCATGTTTCATCTCACGTGTAGAGGCATGAAAGTTCTGCTCACAGTGTCCTCCCAGGAGGAGCGTGCACGTCTGTGTGTGAGCGTGCACGTGTCCATCATTTGTGGTATTGTGCCTGTGATGAGTTCATGATCAGTCTGGGCCGGCTTTGTCCGGTGATTTATAGTCTTCCATCCCTGCGCCCCGAGAACTGATCTGTAGGTAATAATCGGACTCGGTGTGTTTGTGCGTTGTGCACACGTGTGTCGGAGAGATGGGAGTGATGCGCCCCACTCTCATAAATCTGCTCCCCGGTTCCATGTTAGCTAATGAGCTAGCCGCTTTAGCCTGCTAAAGAGCACAGTGTACCTGAGCTATGATGCGCTGCTTCTGGGTGGACACGCTCGCGGACTCTGGGACACTGATACACTGGTTGACCTTTGTGAAAGGAGGACACATCTATTCATCACACAGAATAGAACTGGGAAGGGTCTTCGGGTTAATATTCTCGAAGCCAGCAGCAGATCGTGAGTCCTTTATGAAAATACATTTAGCTTCTCCCGCAGAGGCTTCAGAAATAAACGCGCTCAGCAGTTGAAACCAAACCTCGCAGCTCTTCAGTTTGTCCCATCTGGTTGAGCTCTGTGTTATTTCTAGTCTGGCTAATTATTTTACATGGAAGGTTTAGAGTTAGGAAGTTGTAGAAAGTGCCCTCGACTAGTGTTGTTTCTTAGCATGTGTTTCCTGAAGGAGGATTAGTTGTGGCTTCATTAATGATACATGAGCAGGAGAATGATGAGGTTGGGTATCAAATATTTAACAGCTCACTCGTGTTGTGGCGAAGACTACAAGGCTGATGGTGGAGGAGGACCAGAATGCTTTTCATATTTCATATCAATCCACCTCATCTGTTTTGTTGCCTTCATACATCTAAATACGAATTTGAGCATGAATTTGAAAGTGTTATTCATAAATAAGTCAAATTGCCTAACTCACAGCATCTTTTGTATTGTTTTTTCTGTTTAACATTTTACATATTTTGACATTGATCTATTTTTTTTCTTTCAAAATTGACCTACAGTATAATAATCTCCAAAATTATTATTATTACTCAGACATCAACTTCTACAGTTCTTACTGCAACTCTATCAATTTCTTCTACTTCTACTACTATATGATAATATAATGATGATGGTGATAAAGATTAGTAGTAAATATTTTTATCATTATTATTATCATTAGTAGTAGTAGTAGTAGTAATAGTAGCAGTAGTAGTAATAGCTTTGTTTTTGTTTTGCTCACATTAATCTATATATATATATATATATATATATATTCCCATGTATATCACATCTGTTAATATTTTTTCTTGGAATATATCCCATGTATTGCATTAAATATAGAATACACATACACAAAAATATTTCTAATGTCCTGATTTAAATATCAGCAAAAACACCCTTGAAATTGATTCCTTTAACACAGGATGAACATTAACACTACAGTAATGTGGTGGAGAAAACAATTCTATTTCAAACTGCCTAGAAAAGAATACAGAAAAAGTCATGTCCAAGTGAAATTTACTTTTTAAATTAATGTTTATAAGAGTGATAAGTAACAATTGAAATGTACGAAAAAGTGTTTTGCGATATGATCCAAATATTGTCCTCAGAATGAATGCTGACACCAGATCTGTTTACTGGTGTGTATCCCGTGACGCACTATTGTGTCATGCTTCTATAACTGGCCGGAGTTCAGAGGGCAGAACGCCGGACTCCTTATAAGCGACGGTATGAGAACAAGTGCACACGCTGACGCAAACGTTTCTTGTGACGTCTTGTACTTGGACTTTTTGTCCGCACCTGGACTCAAGCGGGAAAAGCACTGGCCTCATGGAAACTATGCGTCTGGTCACCAGGGTTCACAACCTTACTGTTATTTTGAGTGGCCGCGGCCCAGCGGCCCGCTCAGATCTGAGCGCAGGGGGATTCCATGGAGCTTAACGGGATGGTCCACTTCCGTTGGCGTTCAGCTGTTCGACGACTGAGTGCGATACGTTATGCTGTGGGCGTGACCAGGGGTGACTGTTGCTATCCCTGTCATCTCTGTGAAGAGCAGCTGATTCCTCCCCACCGACTCCCCTTCCTCATCCTCAGGGAATGAGTGAACCACAGGAACGTCGAGGGAAGTGGGCAGGTGGTCCTGGCAGGCTTCAAGGAATCGGTCACAAGACACCCCCCCGACTCGACCACATTAGGCAGCACTTTAGCTGATGCTGTGTAGACGCTTGCTAAAGGAGTCACCCACAAATTTAATAGTGCTGGACTGACAGGTTGGTTATGAAATGACATAAGCGGGACTGACTAGCTGGAGGTGTAATGACCTTGAGGAATTAGATACTTAAGATGAGTAACTTTGGATCCTGTTCAAGAGTGAGGGGGAAAAGAACTGTTCTCTTTTCAAGGTCACTCTCGTGTGGAGATGGGATCTAGTCTAGATGGACAAATGCCTCATGAGGCTGGGGCTCCGCCGAGGACCAGGCCCTGGGGCAGACCCATGACGCCTCAGGCAGAAGATGTGTTTCTGGCAGTCAAAGCCTCAGTGTGCCCATGGGTGGAAGCAAAATAAACCATCATGGCTGAGGGGTGTTATTCCTCTGCACCCCTCAGGAAGTGTTCAACTAGCATGCGCCTGCTCATAGCCTTTGGTTCTGTGTCATTAAGGATGTGTACGGTCATGTGGGTCGACTGTTTTTCAACACGGGACGGCAGCTGACGAATTCCTACTCACACATGCCGACTACTCAGACTGTTACTCATGCAATGTTGAGAGCATTTGAGTCATTAGAGGCAGCGGCCGTGCGGAGTCACCTTCGTAGCCGGAGGGTCATGAAGTGAATGTATCATATCCAAATGCAATTTTTTTGAACACTTTGTTTCTTTGTAAATGATTCAGGATTCAACTCCAACATCAACACCCCGGGCCGGGAGGACTGCGGGTCCGCACCCACGTCGCCGTCTCTGCAACTTCAGGACAAAAACGCCAACAACCATTCGCTGCACTCGTCGAGTCCTGCGCACGTAGAGAACGGCAACCAGATCTCCAACGGTAACTCTTGAGCTCCTGATTGGTCGGACCGAAAACCTGCACCCACAGGACCTTTTGGGGATTTGGGTGGACACCTGTGATTCGAGTGCTCAACCCGGTGACTGTGAATGAAAGTAAATAATGCTAGGTAGCTGAGGATGACGCAGTCAGTGTTGTCAAGTCAAGGACCACCATCTCCAGCACACAAGGTTTCTATTAACTGAACCCCCCATAAGTGGCCCAGTCTTCATTGGAAATACAAGTTTCTATTTGGCACATCATTTAGAACCCATGATGTGAAGTCACTCTGGATCCCATGTTTGGGGTGTTTGTTGTCTATATGTCTGTGTTTGTGTCTTGTCTGTGCTGGACTAGTGCCTTGTATAGCTAGCTGTTCACATATAGCTAGGGAGCTAGTCCATCGGGGGAGGAGATCCAAGCACCAGGAGTAATCCACACAGATAGGACCCTTGGTTCAGCTGTCACAAGCTTAACTAGATCTGACATTCCTCTCGCTGTGATGCTACAGTACAAGCCACAGCTGTGTTTTTGCCAAATTCTCTGTCCAAAAATGTTTTAGCAGAGTGACAGCATAACACAGGTGAGACCAAAGCCCGGCCTGGGGGCCACTGCGACTCAGGATGACAACAGTTGTTCCCCTTCAAATACACATATTGCTAAATGCAAACCATCCTACCTGTCTGTCCCTGGTCAGGTGGAACAGTTGGATCCCATGCATTTGCCTCTGAACTATAAATTGCAGCTTGACCAGTCAGAGCATGGAAAATCTTCGGCAGTTACTATTGTTTTTGGTCACTGATGGTCTTCATGATTTGCTCTAGGGTCTCTGGAGGATGAGAGTCACAGCAAGCCAAACTCTTCCACTTCTACCTCTCTGCACCGACACATGGACAGTCATCACACTCAGGTGAGCAGGACACCGTGACACACGAGATGAGAGGCGAAGTGCACACGAACACACCACAATAGCTACTCCACTCTGGCATTTTGTCCTCGGTTTGTTGACTCTTTTAGCAGGAAGGTACGTCCTCTACTCCCGACATGTGAGCTTCCTCCGACTCCTGCGTGTTCAGTTACAGGATTGAATTTACAGTCTCGCCCTCGTACATACGCACAGCCTCTCGCACGCGCGCACGCAGCACAACACACATCGTTTATCGCAATTGATAGCAATCTGATGAGCAAGTGGGATGAACAACCCTTCTGTGAACTGGAACATGACTTATGATGGAGCCTTTAATAATTTAACGGAGACACGCAGTCGTACAAGTATGTTTACATTCTTGTGACGGATGCAGCTCATGATGTTGTCACAACATTATCTGGCGAGACTGAAGAGACGCTTTCATGCAACCTTTTCTTTAGCGCCAAATACTGGATTAAAGCTATTGCACTTGTTAATTGGTACAAATAACTCAATGGAACAGGAGTTTTCTGAAATACATTTGAAGAAAAGCTGATATTTTAGAAGGGGAAAATCACATTCTATCACTATTCTAAAAAAATAATTGTGGAAAAAAGTGAAACTGACTTAAAGCAGAGAAATTATTATTTGAATTAAAATATCAAATTTATTTATTTTATTTTTTTTTATCATCTATAACATTGAATTACTAGTGTGATTTTTGTGTGTTTCCTGAATGAATGCAAGTAAATATGATGGAGAGAGCTAGCACAGGATTTCATCAAATTTATTAAAAATAACATAATTCTAGCTTGTATTAATTTAGATTAAATAATGTCATGTAGAAAAAAATGTCAGGAAAAAAAATCATCTCTCAATCATATTTTGACAGAGATATTTGGTTGAGAACTTGATATGAAATACAGCTAATGTGAAATAAACTGTAAACTGTCAACCATGTAAATATATGACTATAAAAGCAAGTTAAATAGTTGAATAATATTGTTGTACCAAAATTGATAAAATGTCAAAAATTAAACGTGGAAAAAAATGTTATCATATTTTGCTTATGATATCCTGAACATTCTTGACAGCTGAAGCAACAAAACAGCATTTGCATGTGGCCACAGTGATCCAGTGTTGGCAGTGTTGAGTTGCCTGATATCTCTAACTCCTCTGCCTCATGATTTCCTGTGACATCACGAACAAGTCTGGCTGATCTGACGATCTCATTCAAGTATGCATGTGTTCTTAGAAAGTTACTGAACAATAAAACCAACTGATCCCATGCGTGCCCAATAAAACAACTTTTCCCTCAAGGATTTACTCTCTGGTTTCAAAGTCTGAGGAAAGCACTAAGTGAACGTCTCGGGGCTCTCGCTCCTCTGCAGGGAAAGTGAGGGTAGTCGGTGTTCCCACTTTACAGGCCTCCACGTTCCCGCGCTGGCACTGTTTTAGGATAAATGTCTGACGTGCTGGAACGTCCCCTTCCTCCTGACTAATCTTATGGTTCCTTGATGTTCTGAGCGTGTGTGCTTAATCTTTGTCTTTTCTCTTTCTTTACTTTTCTCTGCCTGCGTCACCCGTCAGAGGGGTCATCTCAACTTTTCTCCTTTCGGAGCTGGGGCCGCTCTCTAAAACATAGAGGGGCCGTCCACGTGTAGGGACGTGGTGAGTGGAGGCCAGACGGCTACTTCAACCTTATAGGTGTCTCATTTCCAACATCATAGTTTTATTTGGTTTTCATCCCCACCATCGAGAGTTGAGCCCTCTAGATGAGTTCATGAGCTTCTCCAAGGGTTCTGAGCCGGAGGGAGGCCACGGGTCAGACCTAGGTCTAGTCCTGCTCATTCATCAGGCTCACCACCTTCATCACTGACATGGGTCATTGTGACCTTTGAAGAGCTGAGTGGAGAAGTGGCGCTGGGAAGTGATGCTGGCCAAATTGTTTCCTCTGCGTCGCCGTCAGCGCCTTGAGATGATCAACCTTTAATGATGTCAGCTTGACCACGGAGCTCCTCGCACAAGTCATTGACCTAAATCGCTCCCAATCTTCAGCCCAGTGTCTCCACATTACTGTCACGAGCCAGCGAGATTGATGGCCAGTCTCTCATATGAAAGTGTCGGCAGGACCATGGTCTAACGTTTGTGTTGTCTTTCTTTCAATTATGGGAGCTAAGAGGAGCGCGGTCATTAGCCTGCGGATGATGGTGGCGGCTGAAGATCACAAATGGATTTAATGGCCCGCCTCACTGTCAGATGTGTCCGGCACTGACTTGCTGTCTCATGAGCTCACTTTATGAAATCACTTTTAATTATCGGACTGACCCGGGAGGATCCCGGAACTCAACTTTTGAGGTGAAGAAACTTCCATCTTGGTGTGACCAGGAGTTTCAAACCCATACTTTTTTTATGTACAGCGGATACTCCTGATCAAAACAATAGTCATTTTAGCATGTAGCATTGATAGCAATATGTACAGTGGATACTCCTGATCAAAACAATAATGATGTTAGCATGTAGCATTGATAGCAATATGTACAGCGGGTACTCCTGATCAAAACAATAATAATGTTAGCATGTAGCATTGATAGCAATTTGTACAACGGATACACCTGATCAAAACAATAATAATGTTAGCATGTAGCATTGATAGCAATATGTACAATGGATACACCTGATCAAAACAATAATTATGTTAGCATGTAGCATTGGTAGCAATATGTACAACGGATACTCCTGATCAAAACAATGATGATGTTAGCATGTAGCATTGACAGCAATATGTACAGCGGATACTCCTGATCAAAACAATAATGATGTTAGCATGTAGCATTGACAGCAATATGTACAGCTGATACTCCTGATCAAAACAATAATTATGTTAGCATGTAGCATTGATAGCAATATGTACAACAGATACTCCTGATCAAAACAATAATTATGTTAGCATGTAGCATTGATAGCAATATGTACAACAGATACTCCTGATCAAAACAATAATGGTGTTAGCATGTAGCATTGATAGCAATGTGTACAACGGATACACCTGATCAAAACAATAATGATGTTAGCTTATAGCATTGATAGCGGCAACAGTTTTGGCATCAATGTGTTACCATGTCATGTGGTGGTGTTGTTGTGCTGTTTAAACCACTTGTTGTTTTGAAACTGTGTGTCCTGAATGTTCACCGAAACGACAACTTGATGCTAACGCCTGCACGTCACACTGTTTATCGCCAAACGCCTTCTCTGGGGCTATTTCTGTGCACATGTGCATGACCATGACCCGATTTTAGCAAAACATACGCCATCGTCCCCCGAGTGATAAGGGATCCTCGCCCCTTGAATTTAATAAGGAAGCAAATATAACGGCCAAACATCTCAGCTCTAGTTTTCCTCCCCAAGATAGTTTGCTGTGTGTGTGCCATCTACGTTGCGGCGGAACGCTGTGTTCCCACTTGTGTGCTGTTCTGGTAGCAGGCGTTCCTGCCAGGGGCTCGCAGTAGTGAGAACACGTTGGCAGGGAAGTGCAGAGGATTATGAATTGGGTCATTGAGTTCGGTGCCCTCTCACAAGGTGTATGTAGGTTTGTGGAGGTATGCGGCGCGTGCAGCGGCTGCTGAAATGTCATCCTCCGCTGTAGAGTCTTGAGAAACTCCAAAGGTTTAATGATGATTCTCCTTTCATGTTTAACAAGTCTCTTCAAGCGTTGAGTAGGATTACTTCAAAATGACTGCCATAATTCATATAAATAAAATTATTTAGATGAATTTTCCTGTATTTTAATTTGACATGACAGATGTTTAAGTATTTTTTTCAATTGAACTGCTGTTTTCCTACATATTTATTCATTTATTTTTAGTATTTAATTGTGCTACTTATTATGAAATAATCCCCTCATCTTGTGTTGTATATTCGCTTGTTTTTCCTTCTTTTCCCGAATGTTATTGCGCAGAAACTATTCTTACTATTTTGTTATTGTTTAAACCACAGTGACCCTCACAGCAGTCATGTGGCCCCTTTGCAAAGTCAAATGCCTGCTGTAGCAGAATAGTCTTGACCTTCTCTTATTTCTCCTGAGGATGTGTCGCTATCATAAACCTAACTTAAAGCAGGGAGGAATATAGCAGGTTTACGGACCCCGTGGAGCCGAGGACGGAGTACGTGACTGTTCAGTGCGGGGCAAGCCACTGGTTGAATAAGCAATTTGGCAGGTGTTGTCCAGCCCGCAGCGAGAGTAAACAAGATTAGTTAGACAAAATACGAGTCACACAAGCTTTAGATAAACAATTTTTGGAGTTTAAACTGCTCCAGCTGAAATAACACGTCGTCCCTGTGTGTTAGAACGATTGAGATGTGCCACTGAGTCAACACCCCGCAGAGTTGGACACTTTCAGGTGATACCTTGTAGCATCTTGGTGCCGCTACTGCATCACAGTAAACACTTGGGTAAATATGCTCGAATGATACCCAATAGCCCTTAATAAAGCCCTTAATAATCCTACATTTAGTTCCTCCTTGTGGCACTGGAGAAAATAGAACCTTTTTTGTTTTCAGATTTACAATGATATTGACTAAATAAGCCTTTTGAAATTGAAAAAGTCTTGCGACAACGCTGTTATATAGCAATAAGAGCTTATGCTAGAACTGCAGTCGCAACCCTGTAGACGCTGACAACGCTGTTGCTGTGGAGGAATTGCAGACTGATTTGGTCATTTCTGGTCATCACTCCCACCCTGATGTAGATCAGTGAGCTTCCATCCCTTCCTGGAGGAGGAGAATTGGAATTCCGGTCAGATTGATTCACATCGACTCGCAGATGACGGATAACCCGCACTGAGGTGATGGCTGATGTAATTCAGCAGCTCTTCATTGAGGTGATACATGTCAGGTCCTCAGACGTGCTATGGAAATAAGCAGCTGTTCGAGCTGTCAATCCCTGTTCAACGCTCTCATGAGGCGTCTCGGCACCGCGTCCGCATTCATCTCGTCTTCTGCTCATGATTCATGAGCCAAGTGTCCCACTGTAGAGTCGACGCTGAGCTGGGTGATCTGCTCCGTTTCCAAACCTTCTTACTCTGGAGGTGGAAATCTCAGAGTCACGTGGTTCACTCAACTGTTTTAGACTCTTTCATTCACTTTTTTTTACATTTTTTGGTGATTTAAACATTTATTTATACTAACCTTAATTTAAATGCCATTAAATAATACCACCAAAAAAACCTTCAGATAACTTTCATCCGAATGTGGAAGACGACTTCATGATAATATTAGCTTTGAAAATGTCATTATAAATGCACAAGAGGAAATTTGTGAAATTTTTCACCTAAAAATGTGTTGCTCTTCTATGCAAGACTTTACAGTAATGACAGAGGAAAGAATACTAAGAATCGAAGAGTCTTCCTCTTTAAATGTAAGTTTAAATATCGAAATGGAAAGACTACACGAGCACTAAATTTATGTTACGTTAAATCCATCTTTCACTTTCATGCACATTTGTTTTGAAAAGTCATGCTTTTGATTGGCTGATCCTTCTTAACTCCCTTCTTCTCTTTTGCGGCCGCAGGTGCTTCCCAGGCGACACCAGTCCATCGGGGACAAGGCCGCCACGATGGGGGATGTTCTGCGTTGGAGACGGGTGCAGTGTGAGGGGCGGGGCCACTGGAAGCCGCGTCCAGCTCAGACCCTTCCCCCCACACTGCTGCGGACCAGACGGAAAGCCTTGCCGTGAAACATCGCTCTGGTCGTCGGCGACCTTCGTCTCAACCAAACTTTATTTATTCTTCAGTGGACCAAGTGACCTCAGAGCCCAGAGGGGGACTCGGTGTATTTATTTATGGCACTTCTTAATAAATTATGTCAGATTAGTGTCTATGACTAGGTAGATTAACATTAATGCTGTAGTACACTTACTGAACAAGACTGTAGAGAGATGGTGGGGGGCATTTCTTATTTTGAGAGTCACACATATTTATATTTTTCATCCACTATTTTAATATATATTATTTAATGACATTTTATGAACATTTTATACACTATTTTTTGTATTTATTGCCAACCACTTTTTGTTTTAGAGCTAACAGTAAAAAATGTTGTTGGTTTTTTTCAACTTTAGCTTTTATTTATTCACATAAGTGACTTTTAAACTCAAATTGTGACTTTAGAACTAAGAAATCACCACCAATTTTCACTGACACTTTAAGGACTGGGTTGACTGGACGGATGTTTCTGGGCTAAAACACGGTGCTGAAAACACCTGACGTGCTCTTCGTGTGCGTCTCTGTCAAGGTTCCCACTCCGATGCCTTGGAGCTCCCAGCTCTCTGGAACCGTACACGCTCGTCTGTGTTCAGGTACACGACTCTCGTTCAGGCTCCTTAAATGCCGCCCTGGCTGTACGTCCCCAGGAGTCAGGGTGACCTCAGTAAAATCCCACGGTGCACGCTGCTACCACCAGCCTTGAAGGGAAACATGCACTAACCTTTACGACTGCTTTGGTTTTGAGAAGCCCTGACGGAGATAAAGTTCATGTTGTCATCCTGCAACTGTGCCAAAGCTTCACGACTGACGTGGAAACAAGATGCTATGAGAGAGAAGGAAATGTGAGGACAGTGTTTGTACAGACATAACCTGTTGACCCCTCGTGTCCTGACCTGACCCTCAAAATACTGGTGTCTCCTGTCACTCAGACATTTGTGCTCCACCCACTTTCAGAAATACAACAGGGGATCAAATTCATATTTGCCCCACGCTTTTTATAAGAGTGGATCCTCCACTTTCCCATTAGCCTCGACCCATTTCACTGCTACTTAACGTCAAAACCACATGCTTACTGTTAATGCTAATCATTTACATTATTCATTATATTCATATTCAATATTCAGGAACATGAATCGCCCAATTTCATACCGGAGCAATGTTTTCTGTTGTGATGAGGCTTCATGAAACAGTGTCCTCATTTTCAGAGTCCACTCGATCTCTGCTGTTATATTTGGATTTGAACAACCATTTCAATGAAACATCTCATCCTTTTTCAAAGCTAGAGCGCCACCTACTGGGGTCTGAAAATGAGAACACTGTTTTACGACGCCTCATCAACTCATCACTAGGTTTCAGTCTGTGGTACAGTATCATAGACTCGGAGTATCGCCAGCGTCGCAGATGAAAGGAATTAAAGCCAGTGTTGGTGCCACGACAACAGCCCAAAAGGTGGTTGAAGGTCTTGTAGTTGATCACAAAAAATACTAGTCTAGTCACAGTAGTGAAAAACAAAAATGTGAACGCCTTCAGTCTCTCATAGATGTGGAATCTACTGCATGGTATGGTACTCAAGAAGACGTTTCTAAGTCGTCTCTGCCGTCGTCGATTGCTGGAAAAACAACCCTCAAGCTAGTTCAAAAATGAAATACCATTTTACTCGACTGGACTTTTAAGGTGCTGACCTAATGTAACCATTGCAAACACCAAATTATGAGCTTCAATTTAGGATGTTATGTTAGTTCATCTTTGGTTGTCCTGTCTGTGAGCGTTCAGTATTTCCATCAGAGACTGCCGCGGCGAGTCAGCCTCCTCCAACTCCTCCACCTCAGCCAATATTGATCATTCCTCAAGTCACACCTGTCCTCGTCTTGCCCTTCTTAACCTCATCACTGAACCTCTTTGCTTGTTTTTTTTCCTGGTACCAATTTCATTACAGTCCTAATAAGCTTCCCCTTTGCTGCTGCTTTTGTGGTGTCCGCCGTGTCTTCACTCTCCTCTTCACTTCCCTTGCTCTCCGACCACTACACTAGACACGGCTGCTCTCACTACCTCCACACCCTCTATCTCCACTTCCATTCCCCTCCTTCCTCTCACTGAATCAGGTCTAATGTGACCCCAAACCAGTGAGTGGAGCACAAATGACTCTGACTCTGTAAATATGTTAAAAGCACAGTTGAAACTGTCTGTGATGGTGGAACTGAGATGGCGAATGTCTCGGGTACGATGCAATGACGGAGATGTTTTATTTTAAAATGTGACTTTACTTTGGGGCGATTTGAAATCCTCCCGAGTGTACAGACGATCTATTGCACAATGTTGGTGTCGTGTTGTCTTGTGCGACGGGCCGGGCCGGGCGTGTCTCCGCGAAAAGAAAATCACTCTCAATTGTTCCCAGTGTCAATATTCCCCATCGATCCCTCATTCCCACTGATCACCCGCGATGTGTGGGATTGATTCTGCCTGTTTTTGGATTGACGGCGCCATCGCGGATCAATCCCAGCTGCTGTCTGTGCATGAAGCCGCACAAATATCCCCCGGTAGAATGTACAGTTGTGTAGAAGTGATGTATGTACGCATCTTTAATACGAGCCTCACCTGAAGGGGGCGCTGGAGGAAGCATGGGAATGCTGCAATGCAGAGCGCCGTGTTTCCGATATTCTACAGCGAACCCACGTGTGATGAGAGAACTGACCTTGTGATATCAATGAAGGAGTATTTATAGCCTCTTTATTGTGAGCGGCAGCCTGGTTTTCTGTGAAGCAAGAAAGCCGTTGATTTGCTTTTTCTGATCTCACCTGGAACATTCTAACGTGATTATGTTGAGGAGATTTTACAGCCTCCCACTGCCCTGACTCACCGGCCGCCGTTTCCCATCTGGGCGCTTGTCATCGATTGACAGCATCAGCCCGTTAAACACATTAGCTGCCTCGATCCAAGACGACCGAGCTCAGCCTGCCAAAAACATTAAAAAAAAAAAGAACTTCTAGTGGTTGAATACCTGCCAGATATTATCTCCATAAGTGTTGCCATGTGACGTCCACGTGTCGCTGTGCGGGGTTCCACTGCCTTTTACACCGCTCTTCTTTGTATTTATTTTTTACTGTTCTGTACATAACATGCCGTTTATGTTGACCTGCATCTGTGTCCATGGTGATCTTTCATATTTGTTATGTTACCAATGTTTTATAAGTACCTGTACAGCAATAAAGAAGAACTGTGTCCAAGTCCGCCTCGGCTGCTTGAGTGAGTACGTGCTGGTTCTCAGGTGGTTCTCAGTTGGAAAATGTTGCCTTGTTCAGTCCAGGTGGGGTCTTGTTCACATGTGAGGGAAGTAGAGGCAGCATTTGACTGAGTCAAAAGAGCCCAACTCACTGTCACTAGCACACGATCAGCAGGTAAGATAAGTCGTCTGTACAGGGTGTGTATGGACCCCACTTCGGGAGAGAAGCTCCCAATAGAACCGCTGCTTCACCTCAGTGAGAGTCACCAAGTGGAGTTGTAGATCTCATCAGGAGTCATACTGAGGAGGCCCTGGGTCAGACCCAAGACAGATTATATCTCCCCCAAAAAAGAAAATTGAATAATAACCAAACAAACAAATGTTATATTATTGTGTAATTCTCAGAGAATATATGCAAAAAAATGAACTATTTCAAATAATACATTAAAACCCCAAACGGCATTGTAGTTTTTTTAACGGATAAAGAGGTACAATGTTATGAGACAAAGTTATAACATATAATAGTTTGGAAACACTTTAGATTTGCGTAAGACATTAACAATTCTTAAGATAGTTACTTGTTTATTATATACAGTTAGTACTTGGTAATTATGATGTTGTTTTGAGTGAACTGTGACTGTTGAAGATTGAATCTAGTCAGTCTTAACAAAACAATAACCAGTTTATAAACATTATAAACATTACTCACTGGCTAATTTGCAGCTAATACTGTACATGTATGAATAAGTTATTTATGGAAATAAATGGTCTCTAAGGTGATGCTAGCTAACCATCTGGGTCAATAACTGTCTGTGACAATAAAAAATGAAAATTATTTGCATTATATAACATTGCGTCCGATATGTTGATGGTGAGCTACATTTTTTCTTACAGTCAAGAGAGATGGAAAAAGAGCAGTGTGAAGCGCAGCTCTTGTATCTGTGGGATGTCCTTTTGTTGTGCTGTGTGTTGCTGTCAGTCACTTGCTTCTGATCTCTCAAGTCTTCTTCTCCAGAGTGAGCAGCTTCTGGGACACACACATTTTCTTGAAAACCCTCGTGTTGTTCAGGTTGCTCATTTCCACATTTCCTTTTTCTCAGTATGGTTCCTGCACCTGGTTGGTATCAGTCTCAGCCTTCTGACTGAATATGTTGGAGTTGGTGTCTAAATTTTCCTGAGTAGAGCAACTGCTTTATCTGAATGTGCTCCTTTTTTCAGTGTTTATCTGCGAGTCTGATGGTGTTCATCATAACAGTTGTTTAAATCTGACACTGTGGCTTCCATCCAACTTCACAGCATCTGGTGCTGACAGAGACCTTTCAATCCAAAGATTGTGTGGGGAACAGTGTGTCTGTGGCGGGTCGCTCACTCCTGCTGTAAAAGGTCCGCCACATGCCGACCTGCCGTGCTTTCAGTCGTCCATTAGGCCGCTGAACTATCACCAGGGAGAACAGCGTGTACCATGAGTGAGGAAGTGCCGTCGCTCTTTACAGTTGAAGAATATGAAGCTGTTGTTGTGGACACTCTCAGTCTCTGAAACTTCACTCACCTGTCATGGCTTCACTTCACCTAGTTCCCATTCATTCATTTTCTAGCACTCAGTCATATGGTGCCGCCGCAGTCTGTCCCAGCTACCCGGGACCCGAGGCAGTAGATTATTTTATTAGCTGCTTTCTAATGTCCGGTGCTCAGTGGCATTACAAAGACCAATGGAATACATTGTTTTATTTTTCTGCGTAACCATTCCATCTCCGGCGCGAGACAGCTTTAATGACAGTAGAAGGTCCAGCGGTTCTGAGACGCGGGGCTCCAGGTATTGATCCCAGCAGCTTGATGTAGTGTACAAGCTTCATAAACTCATTTGAGACACACGGCGCTACGCTTGCTTCGCTCTGAATGTTTGTCTTCCTTTGTGTGCTCCAGAATAGAGACCAGGAAGCGGCACGTTCGAAGCCGACGCCGGAGTAAACACCATTCCCACCTCTATTGATCACTGGAGGTCTGGCTGGAGGGGAGGTGGGTTGATGTCGACTTGTAAACAGCCTGGGGACGAGCTTCCTGCTCCCTGATTGATTCTGTTCCGGCTCAGATTGGAGCTGCTGTTGCCGCGCTTTTATTACGGCCAAAGGTTTAAGGTTATACTCACATGTACACGGCAGCCGGCTATTTTCCGAGCGTTTAAGGCCACATGATGCTCGTATTTCAAGCCCGATCCTGCTGACTCCAACCCTGTGTTCCCCGTCTCCCCCGCTCTTAACCCCTCTGGTCGTCCTCCTCCCCCCATCCTTCACTTTTACCATCTTCCTTTGACCTTATTGCTGTTCGCCTCTTACCTCTTCGCCCATTTCCCCAACAGCTCGCGTTGATTCTACACCTTGTGGAGTGTTAAAATCAATACGCGCATCTCAGCCGCGTCTCGGTGTCCAGTTAATGGCTTTGTCTCTCCAGACGGATTCATCAAGTCGGCGGACACAAACACATCTGACACATTTGAGTGACACAAAGCAGTCGAGGGGCTTATTTGAGGGCAAACTCTTGCTTGACCTCCGGATATCATCGAACTGCGGCGGTTCCTGTGCTGATCCAGGTTGCTTTTAATCCAGGTTCCAACATCCGGGTCATGCCCAGGGTTAGGCTAAACAGAAGGCTAGATCATGCCGATGTCCGGGCGTGGTCTCTGATCGAAAACCACTTTGGTTTGGTGCAAATATCCCCCTGGACCTGAGTCCTTTTTTCGCCTGCCACAGCACCAGTATTGTGAGCACGGCAGCCCATATTACTATTGTGTCCAGAGGATAGTGACGGCCTTGCAGAGTACAAAAACACAGCCCAGGCTTAAGGATGAGAAGTGTGGAGGTCCAGACTTGTCTCTCCACAGTACAAGTAACATCCGACTTACGACCTGCTCGACTTACATCCACCCATACTTACGACCACAGCCAGCAGATGCTTTTTTTTTTTTTTTTTTTTATAAATTCAATGTCTGGCACCGCTGCACGTAGCAGCCCGGCAACACGTACGACAGTTACCGCAGCACAGTATCCCAGCATCTCACTCTCACACAGCCATCACTACTATAGCATCTATAACCCTCGTGACGGCTATTTTGAATGGCATTCGACCGGTTGGTCGGAACCGATCCCGGTCGTAATCATCTTCCCTCTTCTCGGGGAATACCTGGGTGTTCTTAATCTTGCTCTCTCGTGCTTGTCTTCCCAGATCCTGTTTCTCTGGGAGTAGGTTCACGGCGGAACTGTCCAGGAAACCTCCTGAAAAGATTCCCAAGTCACTCTCCTAAATAGTTAAAATGTTGCTGACTTGGGAGGTGCTGAGTCCATATCTCAGGAGGGTCACACCACTGAAGATAAACCAGGTCGGTTTGGTCGCACAAATTGGGGCCAACTTCCCTCAAGATTACCTTCCAATATCGTAAAATCGCTGACTTCCTTCACTGCGCGAGGGGAAGGAATCACCTTGAAACTGTCAGAAGTGGGAAACGTCACGGTCTGGTCCGAGGGTCCCGGGGGTATCATCCCGGAGATTGATGCTCTCCTGCCGTACTCTGACTCCACAGCTTATGACTCCCTGAAGCCGCAGTGGGAGTGTGATGCGAGGGTAACAGTCTGTTCAGCAGATTGGAGCTGGATTTCAAATGGCTTCTTTCCGAAATATATTTCAATTTCGGCTCATGAATGCAATTTGACTTCTCTATGTTGCAGATGTTGGCCTCTTCAGATTGCTCTCCAACATCTGTGGAAATGTTGTGTTGCTCCTCTGTTCAGCCCAAACAAAGAGAAACATTTCAACTGTATTTATCAAGTTTCTTGTTTCTCCCCTAAAGAGCCCGAACGTAAAGGAAAACTGTAATCCACCAGAGAGCTAACCGTGGAGTGGGCTTGGAAATATAATCATTCCCTCACGCATTTTTATTCCCGGCACTGCGGGGTCACCGGGGGCTATAGCCGAATCCATCTGTTAGCGAGGAGAGGCTATGGACAGATCACAGCTCACTGCAAGTACACAAACACTGAAATGGAAACCACAGTCTTCAAGTTAGTAACGTGAATATTTATACTTGTATGCTAGTATGACATTTAAGTTTTTGCAGTAGGAAACAAATGTCCAAAAAGGGCACGCATGACATGGAGAAAGCCTAGCATTAGCTTACTATTAGCGAGCATCCATGTTGTCGAAAAACAAAACAAACTAAACAAAGTGGGAAACATTGAGCCTTGGTGTGTGTGTGGCAAAATTGTCGGGAAAACGCTTTTTGTTTTGCATTCATCTAACGTGAAACAAGCTACCGTCACATTAGCTTAGCATTAGCCTTTTTGCCCTTTTTCACTTGGGCATGGCAGATCATTCAGGCCTCCTTGCTTCGTGTCTACTTCTATTACTCCTACTAGTGGAATTACAACCGCTACATGTACTAACACTGTTCTCACTTCTTGTACAAACTGTGTCTACGTAACCCAGTAATTTGAAGATTTGAAATGTGAACACTTTAGAAACCTTTGGGCGTACTTTCAGAAAAACTACAAACAAAATGTAATGACCCAGATAGACAGGACATTGATTCAACATTGAATTACGGCGATTTTAGGTCGGAATTGGTTGCAATTTCAAGTTATTTCAATTGAGTTATTCATTATATTTCATGTCCTATTGTTATGTGGGCAGTCATTTTGCCAAAAGAGAGAAGTATGTGTTTACTAAAGTTGTTGGTCCAAAAGCTAGTCTTCAGTCTTTTCTCAGTTATATAAATCTTAAAAATTTGCAAAGAGAATGAACCAAAAAAACCCTCGAGTGTGTTTCCTTAAAGAGTAAACCTTTTGGTTTCACGATGATCACAAACCTGTCGGGAAGTAAAATGGATAAATTAAAGCAAAAACATGTGCTAATGCTAAGCTAACAGGCATGTGTGCTGGAGTCTCCGTCGCTAGTTCTCCTGTGATGGACCTTCAATCCCCGTAGTTAATAAGCTAGAATGGAAGCTGGATTCCTCGTCCGAAGACAGAAACTCTCCCAGAATCCAAGGTTCAGACTCGGCGATATGCTGTGCACATTCCAGCGATGTCCTTCCACAACAGCAATAAAGCGCAGCCGAATCGGAGCAATGTGAGGCATGAACTGAATGCTGTCTGACGTCAGACGAGACAAATGACTTTTTTCGGACGCGTCTTCTCAGACGGCCTTTGATCAAGTGTCAGACGGAGCTTGTTTATAAAGAATAATTGGGAACAAACGCTGCTTTACCAAGTGCTGCATGACGATAGTTGTAAAAAATGGATTCCAACCAGTGTCCATCTTGAGCTGAGTTCCTTATTTCTGCCCTGCCTGGAGAATAATCTGCAGAGTCCAGTCGGAGGCGGATCGCTGCCTGACTCCCCCCCCTCCTCCTTCCAATCCAGACGTCGGCCTCTGTCATCTCCACCCTCCCACGTCACCTTTGACCAGCAGTCGCCGGATCGACAGACGCCTCGTGGCCTGCGATGATCGAGATAATTAACACGGCAATTAACAAGCCCCGAGCTGCTGAGGAGGTCGGACAGACCGAGGCCGATCGTGTCTGTCAGGTGAGATATGCAGACGCACTCATTAGCCGTGACGGCGTCCAGAGACCCACAATTTCATTAAAGGTGCCAAAGCCTGGTGCGTTCACATGTCTGAGCAGGCGGTGAGACGGAGGAGGTTAGAATCCTGCTGACACCTACTGGGAGTCCAGCGGCGGCAGGAGAAGCACTATTGTTCACAGCAGACTGGCACGCGAACGGCTCATACTGTTGAGCCCGTGTTAGGTAGAGTCGCGACAAGTCCACACCCCATTACAAATGGTGTCAGGAGTGGGATTGTACCTGACTACATAGTCAAGCGACTGCTCGCGAGACAGGCCAGGGTTCGCTTCCCTAATGCCCCACATCTTGTCGCTCACTCTGCATTACTCCTTGAGCCTCTTCAACTCTGCTGCTTCTGACTCGGATAAAACTGGAGGATAGGATTTAATAAAGATCAGAATCATAGCTGTGTAATAATAATAATAATAACAATAACAATAATAATAATAATAAACAATAATAGGTGGGAGAAAATGGCTTGTTAACAAACAAACAAAAACGCAAAAAGATGAAATAATTCAATTTGATTTTGGGATCCTAATAATTTTTTTTGTATTTTAATGGATTCAAACCTGATGAAAAAAAAAAAAACGATACTGCAAAAATGTCAACAAACAAAGTGATACCTAATATTATTTATTGTTAATCACAATGATACAATTTATAATAAATAATAATAATAAAATAAAACAATAAATAAACAAATAAGGGAAATGAAATATGCTAAAAAGAAAAAAGAAAAATACTTTCAATGAAATGTGAGCTGAAAGAATAGAGATTATAGTTTATTTAAGGATTACAAAAACACAACTATGCAACTATTTCTGCACTGATATTGCTGTTCTTGCTTCTTACGCATATTTTTGTTTAACCCTCGTGAGCGTACTTCTTTATATTTGGTGACAAATACTTAGCATTTCTTCAGTATAGCAGCGTCGACCACGACATGACGCAGATTTCATAAATAACGTCTGATTGTTTATGTTGTGGTGAATGGAGGGAGATAAACAAACCTTGACCCTGTCGCCTTCATGCGTTTCTCCATCATCATTCCTGTATGTGTCGCATGGACGGCCAAAAAAAAAAATGTTGCTTATGGAAAATAAAAATTTGGACCCGGAAAATCCCAAAGTATCGTCTCCTAGGCAACAGGAGCCTTGCCTCCTCTTGGCCTTCTCTCCAAGGACCTTTCTCTTGGCTGTATGTCATGTTTACATGGTGGGTCTGCGAGGACCGCACGGAAGAAGGAGGAAGAGGTTGCGTGAAGTAAAAGTATCGATCTGCTCCTACGAGGTGCGATGAATGGGGCCCCGCCACGGATTTAACGCTGCAAAGACAAATCTGGAGATTATGCAAATGTTGGTCAAGAGAGTGTTGGGTGGCTCCGTCCCCTGGGCTCCGTCCGCCCGAGCGTTCCTCCGTCATTTGTCTCTGCTGTCAGTAGGGAGATGAGAGATGAGAGGAGAGAGAAGAGAGATGAGAGGAGAGAGGAGAGAGGAGAGATATGAGAGATGAGAGAAGAGAGATGAGAGAAGAGAGAAGAGAGATGAGAGAAGAGAGAAGAGAGAAGAGAGAAGAGAGATGAGAGATCAGAGGAGAGAGGAGAGAGATGAGAGAAGAGAGATGAGAGAAGAGAGATGAGAGAAGAGAGATGAGAGAAGAGAGAAGAGAGATGAGAGATGAGAGAGATGAGAGAAGGGAGAAGAGAGGAGAGAGATGAGAGAAGGGAGAAGAGAGGAGAGAGATGACAGAAGAGAGATGAGAGAAGAGAGATGAGAGAAGAGAGGAGAGAGATGAGAGATGAGAGAGATGAGAGAAGAGAAGAGAGATGAGAGATGAGAAGAGAGATGAGAGAAGAGAGATGAGAGAAGAGAGATGAGAGAAGAGAGATGAGAGAAGAGAGATGAGAGAAGAGAGATGAGAGGAGAGAGGAGAGATATGAGAGATGAGAGAAGAGAGATGAGAGAAGAGAAGAGAGAGAAGAGAGATGAGAGGAGAGAGGAGAGAGAAGAGAGATGAGAGGAGAGAGGAGAGATATGAGAGATGAGAGAGATGAGAGAAGAGAGATGAGAGAAGAGAGGAGAGATATGAGAGATGAGAGGAGAGAGGAAAGAGATGAGAGATGAGAGATGAGAGAAGAGAGATGAGAGAAGAGAAGAGAGATGAGAGAAGAGAGGAGAGAAGAGAGAAGAGAGAAGAAGGATGAGAGAATAGAGAAGAGAGGAGAGCGAAGAGGGATGAGGGATGAAAGATGAGAGAAGAGAGATGAGAAGAGGGACAGAAGAAAGAAGAAGGATGAGAGAATAGAGAAGAGAGGAGAGAGAAGAGAGATCAGAGGAGAGAGGAGAGAAATGAGAGATGAGAGAAGAGAGATGAGTGATGAGAGAAGAGAGAAGAGAGAAGAGAGAAGAGAGATGAGAGAAGAGAGAAGAGAGAAGAGAGATGAGAGAAGAGAGAAGAGAGAAGAGAGAGAAGAGTGATGAGAGAAGAGAGAAGAGAGATGAGAGAAGAGAGAAGAGAGAAGAGAGATGAGAGATGAGAGATGAGAGGAGAGAGGAGAGAGAAGAGATGAGAGAGAAGGCCCCAGACCCTCTGTCTGGGGCCTTCTCTCTTCTCTCACTCCGCTTGAGCAGGAGACACGTGTGGAGGGCAGGACGCCGCCAACGCCACACACACACACACGCAGCTTTTAAGACTATTTCATTGTACTCCCCCTCCCTCCCCCACTACTTTTTTAATCAGGCGTTGGTTAACCAACTAATCATCCATTCTCCAACTAATTAATTCTCATAATTGCCCCACTCCAGAGCCTGAGCTAATTCGATTAGCAGCGGCGGCTCCTCTTCGTTGGCCAGAGAGGAGCCGAGATGTTTCCTGATGAGCCTCTAGCTCCTTTTCTAATTCAGCCCCGTGTCACTTTCAGGCCTTTGATGTATGTCAGGAAGAGGAGGGGTTCGTCTGAGACGCCGCCCACGTGGACGCAGAGACATGAATATTGCAGCGGGCGTGGCTGGTGATATGGAATAAGTCTGTGTGTGTGTGTGTTTGATAACGGTGCTGGCTCCTCCTCTGTGTTAGAGACCAGTTGTAGCTAACAACAGCTACAAGAACTGAGTCTGATAGCTGAGGGGAAGAAGCTGTTCTGGTACCTGCTGGTCCAAGTCTTTGATGATCTTCCGCGCCCTTTTTAGACTCCGCTTCCTGTGGATGTTCCCATGGCAGGAAGTGGTAGTTCGGCCTTCGCGACGCTCTGCAGTCTTACGGTCTGAGGCAAAGCAGCAATGCTCTCGACTGTGAGGTTCAGCAGGATGTCTGAGGACAGGTAGTTCTTCCTCAGAGTCCTCAGGAAGAAGCAGCGGGTCGTCCAGTTGAGATCTTCTGAGATATAAACTCCAGGAACCTGAAGCTGTTCACATGCTCCACCCCCCGTCCTGGTAGTCAGCGACAATCTCCTTGGTCTTGTCGGTGTTGGCCTGTAGGTGGCCTCCCTGGGGGCTTTGGTGATGGCAACACCATGGTGTCATCTGCAAAGGTGATGATAGTGTTGGAGCCATTATCAGGTCTGCAGTCATGGGTGAGGAGGGAGTAGAGGAAGGGACTCTTTTAATGCCTTTTGAGTCTGACTGCCCGAGTGACAGCAGAGCTTAGCCAGTTCCTCGGTGGTCAGGAATTTCTGGTTGTGACCATGAAAACCAGAAAAAAAGAGTTTTCTCCACTGGGTGTCAGCTGTCAAAGATATTGGATGAAAAGCACAGACATTTCTGAGCTACTCAAAGTAGAACCACTGGTGCTCTGCGCCGAGGGAAACCTGCTCAAGCGCTCGGAGTTGGGAGTGATGTTACAGCCAAGCTGATTCGAAACTTCTAGATCCTGTTTACATTCAGGGAAGACATCTTGGATTGCGTACTCTTGGCGGTGTGGATTCTGCCACTTTCCAACTTGGATATCCAACACCAGGTGACGTCACGGTAACTGGGAATTTCCTAACTCTCCACAGAAGTGGAATGCGACCTTCGTCAGGGTGGCTCCTGGACATCCATCGAGGAGGAGACCCGGGACACTCTGTGTTTCATTTGACTTGGCTCCAACATACGATGGAAACAGAGGGGGAGGGCGACATATCTGAGATCACCTTCAGTGTCTCCGGCTGGATACATGGACGAAAACCAAGAAAGCTGTAAAAACATTGTCCAAAGGAAATCATCTTGAATCCAACCAATAGGAAAAGTGAGTGTGAGGTGAACCACGGTGAATGTCCTCAAAGTGACCTCGTCATGGTTGTAAAGTGATCAGTCCGAGACTCGGTCAAACAAAACAAGTCGCTTAGTAAAAGACGTCCAAACACTGCAGATGTTCAAGGACTTGAAAAGTGTGGAGTGCGGAGACGTCCTCTCTTCAGGTCACGTGACCTGGATGTCTCCTCGGATAAGAAGGGCCTCCGTGTAAGATCCATTACAGACTCAAAATTGAGTTTCCGAGTTCAGGCCAGGACTCGGTCTGTCTCCGCGTCAGACGCCTGATTGATTTAAGGCCCCTAATTGGACCAACAGACGTTTGATGTGTCGGAGATTTGACACAAAGAGGACCGATCCATTCGCTTTTCACACTTCAACAAGAGCATGATGGAAACTTGCCTGCAGTATTTACATGTTCCCCACGTTGGTCGCCCTCTTTCTCGACTCTCACTTCTGTCACATGATTCTTCTGGTGTTGGATTTCGGAACAAATGAGTTTCCTTCCTGAAAACGTCGTCTACAACATCAGTCTTTATCACATTCACTCCTCTGAACACTAGTAGCTGCGACCATAGCAGCAACATGTACGACTACCACTGCAGGTATTACATTTAAACTAGGACAACCGGAAGCACTACTACCAGAACTAGGACTATTACCTCTACTACATTTAAAACTACTTCAACAATAACAACTGTTATGACTGCAAGAAAAACAACTGCTACAAGTATTAATACTACTACTACTACAAAAACCTTTTCTCCAACTAGCACAGCAGCCACTGCTCCTACCACTGCTACTCATACTGGTACTACAAATGCAGCACCACCGCCAACAATGACTACTACAACTGGTACTGTGACTGACACTTCAACTACAATTACTACTTCAAATACCATTGCTAATGCTACTATTATACTAACAGCTAATACTGTCCCTGCTTCTGCCAATGCTTCTACAAATACCACAACTACTATCCCTAGTACTAGTACTATGTCTACAACTATGATATGAAAACAAAGCTAACCAAAGAGGTATTTCGGTCATTCTGAGTCTGGTTCCTAGAAGGTTTCTGCCTCACACAGTTGTGTTTTTCCTCATGTTGTTTCACCGTATGATCAAGTGAATCATGTTTATGCTGTTGTATGCGTTTAATCTGTCTTTTGTGTCTGGTGATCATTTGCGGGAGACTGTGTTGCAGACTCTCCTCCAAAGTTCAAAGTCTGATGCCTCTCAGACCAACTTATCCAGTTCACCAGTTTGTCCCGAGGCGACCCGGCAGCGACTCCTCCACTTCACTGGAGATGGCTCCTGGACAGGCGGCCACATTCCTGAAAGAATTAAAATACTTTCAGTATTTACATGCAAATACATCTGGGTCAGCCTGTCCGGCACTTGTTTTTGAGTCCGAGCAGCTGCATCCCGAAGAGCTGGATAAAACAGCCGGAGCAGATGTGAGTGAAGCGAAGGCTTGTGGAGGAATCTTAATGACATCAACTACAAAGGCTGCGCCGGCCGTCGGGAGTTCCGGGGGTTTCCACTGCTGAAATGGAGCCGATGAATTTAAAGAAACAAAAGGGGGTCGGAGATGAAGGGCTGGGCTGACGTGAGCCAGTCTGGAAAACAATAGTTCGGGCTTTTGTTTGGCAAAGTCTGGGAGTGAATGATCTGGAAATCCCTCACTTTAATGAATTACTGAAGAACCATGCTGCAGCTGCTTGAATAACACTCTCTCTCTCTCTGTACAGCAGGAAAAAAACATTTATTTTTCCATGGATTTTTGTCAGGTTATTCTGCTGTAAAGTTGCAAACATGCAGAGGCTAGTTGACGTCTTCAGAGCTACTGAGTTACAGAATCAAACTATCACTTCAAATTAGCCCTTTAAAAAAACAACCTAGCTGCACTTGTCCTTCCACATAAAATGTAAAAAAAATAATAAATGATTGTGGCGTGTGGAGCTCTACAGGGGTTGGTCAAAATAATGGAAACACCTTGAAGCTTCTTTAGCTTTAAGGTGTTTCCATTATTTTGTCCAACCCCTGTAGATAGTGTCTAGCCACATGGCGTCAAAGGTAGGATGGCCGGCTATTTAAGCGCCATATTCCCGGAGAGTTTTGCTCCGTACACACAGGAATCCAGAGGTGTCTGAGAAACGTGACGGCAACACAGAAAAGCATTTTCCTGAAATGGATCTTGTTGACTTATACCTTGGTGCCTGCAGCCAAGATTCCTCCGCCTCCTCCAAATACCAGAGATGTGATGTCATGAGATAAGTCAGTGACCCTTTAATCTTCAGCACCGTGAGTCAGTCAAAATGAAAAAAATGGGATCATAAAAATTGACGTTTTAAGGCGTTCAAATGAGACCAGAGAGTTTTATTTGTGCTTCTCTCTCCACGGCTGTGTGTGTCAGATGAAAGACAGAGGTTCCCTTTCTTTGTTTCCTTCTCTGTGTCTTGCGTGTTTTCTATCAAGGATGTTGCAACACAGTCTTGAGCAAGTGCCAGGCATGTCCGAAAAACACCTGTGTCAGACCAGCTGAGAAAAACAAGAGTGAAAAGAACAGACCCCCCTCCTCCTCCTCCTCCTCCTGTCTGCCCTCTCTGTTTTGCTCCAACCACAGCGCCCCACCTCCCACCCAAGATAGAGCAGAGCAGCCTTCCTGTTGTTGTGACCCCGGGGTCGGCTTGCCTGGGGGTCAGTGTAGCCTTGCCTCTCCGGTACTCCACCCTGACCTGCCACCTTGTTGGTGAAACGCCATCTGAACGTCGGCTTCTGTCGCTCTCTCACACACACACTGCATCTCGACGAGACAATTGACGTGCTGCTGAATGTGATTGAACTCGGTGACTCCTCCGCCCTTTTGTGTTCGGCGCTTGACCTTTCTGTGGTGAGGAGAAAACGCCGCGCTCGCCGTCACAGACGTCAACATTGTCACACGTGTAATTAAATCCGATTTGCGCCGTCGATCGAGAGGAAGTTAATAAGAGGCTCGGAACTGACCAGACAGCGTTGTGTCGGTGATCACATGGAAAACACTTCGGCCTCCAACGTCTCTACTTTGAATGAGGAAATATGGAAACACAAACGCCGCTGGACAGGTTTTCTTTTTTTTTATTTCCGCAATGTTTGCTCTGTCGATCACAATTGTATGGAAACTAAGTGTGGTGCAAGATTATCTGAGTCTGGAAACTAGTTTGCTTTGTTTGGATGTTGAATGTGTGAGAGACTTTCACTCCAACAATCACACTTTCTCAACAGAAAACACGAATGACACTTTGACACAGAGCTGGGCTGAAGCTTTGTGAGGAAGTCAATGCTACCTACTGTACAAGCTGAGAGGAAACTAATACAAACAATTCCTCGCTTTCTTTTTCACTCTCTCATGGTTAGCAGCACACGCTGAATAGGGCAGGATGTGGATCAGCTCCTCAAAGTCCAAGACCATGGTTCTCAGTCGAGTCAGAGAAGGATGGCCACATAACCGGTGTTGAGGTTTTGGACATTGTGGTCAGCTGATGAGGCTTCATGAAACAGTGGCCGCGCTCTCGCTCTAAAAATGATCAGGGGTTTCATTGAAATAGTTGTTCAAATCCAGATATTTTACGGCAGAGAGCACCATATAGTGGCCTCTGAAAATTAGGTCACTGTTTCATGAAGCCTCACCAGCCTAAAGACTCCCATTCTCACTGGTCGCTCAGTCATCGGGTAAAGTCTAAAGAAAGTAGGACTACGGCTTCTCCACCTCAAGAGAAGCTAGTTAAAAGTGACCTGCAGGGAAGTCCGACTCGGTCATGGGACAGACTTGTGACACACCGTAAAATGTTGCATGTCACGATTGACTGGCAAACACGTCAGTAATTCCCAGAAAAGCCTGAGGTTTCTGGGGCGATGGAAGGCTCGAGGACTTCGGTGTTGACCTTGTTGAATCTGAAGTTGAGAGCTGGAGAAAAACAGAGGTTATAAGTCCAAATGGTAAAACGTTCCCCATACTGCAGTCTTGTCAGCACCCAGGACCTCTGAAGTGACATCTTCTGCGAATGCCTATTGTACATCTACCAATGATTTAAAAAAAAAAAAAAGAAAGTAAGGAAGGAAGAAAAACACACTTAGAATTTGAGCCAAAGGCGCGATGGACTGCGTTTGTTCCGGAGCTCTCAGTGATACTGGGTCAGCTTCCCATTCACTTGTGTTGCTACACCTGCGTGAGTTGCTGGGCGGTCAGTGGTGGTCCCCACATCCCCGGGGATGAGGGGTGTTTGCTCTGGTGCTTGGAAACCAGCATAGATTCATGCGTTCATACCTCCTCGAACAGACTCTTTAATACATTCATTCCGTTTGCTGAAAACTAATAAACGCCTCAAGGATCCAACGCTTCCAAGAAAGTTTGAGTTCTCATCTCCTGAATGATCAAAGACGCAGCTCTCGACTTTCCCCTCTGCAGCAGGCTCCTCTTCTCTTCCATTCGCTGACTCCGAACAGGCGTCAGCCAGCGTTGCCATGACTACAGATAAGGTTGTGCGCTATCGCTCGCACACGACCGTGAGCCGTTGCACCATTGAGGACGGGAAGTTAGAAGAAATAATCCGTTAATCATTACGGAACTTTTTCATTGAAGGACGCGCTGGTATTTGCTTGAAGGGAGGAACACTGTGTTACTCTGCGATTTAATGGCTCCCTTTGTGTTGCTGAACACTCAATCCTGTTTCTGAACTCTGTTGACAGCTCCGGGGGAAAACACTCGCTCATAAAGTGGAATCTGCCTGCAGATGAGTTACACTCTGTTCCCAGGTCGGAGCTCCTCCGCCTCAGAACCAGGTGTGAGACGGTCGAATGTGTCAGATGAAAGTTGGGAGCGACTGACGTCTCTAAGCTTTAAGCTTAAACATGTCTCCCTATAAAGCGGAGAGGCTGAGTTGAGTTGGTGGGAAGGCGAGGTGATGCCTATATGTATTCACATCGTCTGGGCACTTTGCTTCCAAACTTCAGCCCGTAGTTGCACTTTGTGCGAGCTTTAGGAGTCTGGCAACCTGATGCAGCGCTGTCATGAACCAGTGTTGCTCTGGTCAGGTCGACTGAGTGCTATAGTCACATCACAAGATCAATGAATGATGTGTCAGATTACCAGATAAGTCTTTTGGGAGAAGAGAACACCTGCGTTCACTATCTGGAAAATCACTCTCAGTTCAGCCTTCAGCCCAAATGTGACTTGGCGACTCTTGTGTTACTGCTAGTGACGGGTGGACGAGGCTTCATGAAACAGCGTCCTGATGTATAGAGGCCACTAGGTGGCACTCTTTGTCTAGAAATGCTGTGAAGTTTCTTTGAAGTAGTTGTTCAAATCCAAGCATTTTAGAGCAGACAGTGCCATCTGGTGGCCTCTGAAAATCAGGACACTGTTTCATGAAAGCTCATCTGCTAATATATGGATTTTTACAGGCTGAAATCATATTAAATCAGAAGACGATGAAATCGATTAAACCAGAGGCTTTTTATTTACCCTTGAAGCAAAGAAACGCCGCCACGCAACTCTGTCAACAGAGTCGATCTCCTGGAGGTCTGGAATCAAGAAGCTTCCGCTGAGACCAGCAGTGGTGTCGGAACTTTGGGCACGCAGGTGTAAACGGCGCATTTTTAAGGCTTTAATGTGAATGAAAGCTGTGAAACGCTGTCTTGAGACAAAGTGCTTTAGGCTCAAACGTCCGACGTGAACACAAGCGAGTTGGGTTCTGGCCGCGGACTTGATCCCAGCGGGAGAGCTGAACCTTGTCTCTGGAAAGTCTCTCTCCGCAGGGAAACTCTTGCCTCAGGTGACTCTGCGCTAGATGCCAGAAACTCTGTGTACAGTGAGACTCCATACAAACATGATAAATGCCACGCAGTAAAGAACACATTGTTCAAAAACAACTTCGTAAACTCCCTGAGCACTGAGGTGAGGTGCTGTGGAGGAGCGCAGCGCAGTGGTCCCTGACTGGAAGATCACCAAATCCAGACCTCATCTCTGTTAGGATCCAGTGATCTTCAACACGCTCCGTATTACGCAGCTTGTTTCCGCTATTTCTTCACTCTCAATGTTGGACCCTATTTTCAAAACTAGTTTTGAAAAGCGTTTTTAAGCCGATACACCACTGACCTGTCCACAGCGCAGACAGCGCCAATGAACTGGCGGCTTATAGACCGTTGCGGCTTAAGATCTGTTTTCCTTCTTAAATTTAGTGGGTGCGGCTAATATTCCGGAAACGACGGTAGCTGAGTGTGCTACCGAGGGCCTGACGGAAGCCTGATCACTGACCGCTAGTGCTGACTTGACCCCAAAATATCCTGACTGCCATGAAGGGGATATTTAAAACTGCTTCCGAGTGACCTCTTCGTAACACCACAAGCAGCAGTGCTATCAGACTGGCCCAGGCGGCATAGCTGCCATTGTTTGTGCAAGGGACCTCAAATCGTGGCGAGCAACGACACTCCGCTTTACAAGACATGTCCAGGTCAAGAGCCAGGAAAAGCAGCGGCCATTAATGACACGATTATTGCTCCCTCAAGTCCTCACAGAGGATGCTGGTGTGATACTGGCTCACATAAAAGCAGATTGTAAGAACGGCCGGTTTATTGGGGGGCTGTTAAACTCTGGCCTTTTTCATGTGTCCTGTGTGTGGTATCAGTGTGAGATCACCAGGCCGAGACTGGGGCGACTCCAGTGGCGCTGCTGATTCTGAGGAAGATAAGGTGGTTCACGGAAGCGTTATCAAGCCCCCACCCCACCCCACCGATGTCATGCCTCCCAGCCTGCAGAAGGCTGCGCTGCATGGCTGCGTTATATTGAAAACACTTGAACTTCTCTCCCCACAATCCCCCAGGTTTTTAACTTGGTTGTCGTCACTTTCAGATTATTTTTATACCGTTTTCTAAACAAGGCCATTGCCCTTCATTGTTAGAGGCGTCGACCCAATATGAAGCTCCTTTTACCTGAAGATTCCTGGAACGCCACACCAATCCACGTCCACCTCCTGATGCTACAAGGAAGAGGTGTGTACTGTGACGGTGAAGCTCTGATGGTGGGAGCGTAGGACCAGGTGTTAAGAAACAAGGCTGCATTGCTCGTATCTGACTCAACGCTGTGTCTGCCTTCCACGTTACATCGAGTTTCACGTTTTGTCATATCACGTTCCATAACGCACCACAACAGTTGAAGAGTTTTCAGCCCTCTCAGTTGGCGCCTATGGAAATGAACTAGTTGTTTATCATTCTCACTCCTGAGCTGTAAGATATTTACAGTGGTCAAGCAGATCTTTGAGCCCAATGTTGAGGTTATCAGGTGTTGAATCAAATGTTTCTTTTATGTTCACGAAGAATGGTTGAGGTTAGGATGAGGATCTTGAGCTCCAATTGTTAGCAAACGTTGTGGCCCTTTGAGTCATTATATGACGCGGAAGGTGCACTCAATATGTTACTCCTTTAGAGTGAAAATGTTTGAATTTTCAGTATTTGCAGTTTTGTGTCAAGGAAGGATCTTTAGAATCATAATGAATGAGTTAACAGAACAGCATTATTAAATGGGAATCAATGTAAAGTCCTTGTTGTGTTACCTAAAACCTCCAGAGCGTAAAGATAATGTGTGGAAAAGTAGGCATCAAGTGTTCATTTCAATGTCGTGGACGGGTGTGAGTGGAGTGCCTCAGCCTCACTGGCGCTCGGGAGTGACCAGTGGAATCTGTTGACTTCTGTTTTGGCAGAATAATCCTGTGCACGAGTCTACGCTCATACATAGTCCCACATAGGTCGCGCACACACTTACACACACATATCCTGCTGCCAGCCGCAGCCAGTGTCGGATACAGGAAAGAGATTATTGGCTTCCTGAGGAGTTGTGGGACTGGTGGTGGGGGGAGCAGCAGACAGGCTGGAGGACAGAATGAGGTCAGCAGGTCTATGAATTGACCCTCAGCAGCTTGTAGTATCACTTTCACCCAACGTTGTTTACAAATAGTGAGTCCAGGGGGTTTTGACGAATGTTATGGATGGATAAAAAGGAGGATGAAAAATGGCTATTGTCAGCGCGGAGGTGTTGGCACTGGAATCCGTCACAGTCATCGCCGGAGAATGGCGCGTGGCGTGGAGGAGGGGAATGAAAGTGATATTGTTCCAGACGGGATGGAAAGGTCAGCGGGGTGTCTGATCAAGGATACGCCACGGCCAAAACACTCCATTAAAACTGCACTGACCTTCAACCCAGCCGCTGCTGCTGGGACTATTGTTTGGACCTTCAGACCTGAGCTGGCACATGGCGTCAGAGTGGTCGCCTTTTATTTGGTCTGCTGAAGCCTCCTTCAGCTCCTCTGGGCGAGTATCCAGGTGGTCTCTGTGTGTCCCGGGTCTGGCCCCTGACCTCCTCCCATCACTGGAGGAGTTGGACCAAGGCCACCTCAAACGGCTTCTCTCAAGGAGTGCTGGTTTCAGACGCTCGGCCAACGCTTCTCTCAAGGCATCTTCACCCCAAACATGCTGTTGCACTCCAACATGGGAGCGGGGTGCGACATGTTTGGAGTGACCCACGCCAAACATCAGGGCCTTCATATCAACACCTTGGTGCCAGCTCGTGTCGCCATATGGTTGCTTCGCGTTCCTACGGTAAACTGCCCTTTATTTTATTTTTATTTTATTTTATTTTTTATCAGCACTTTGTTCCAAAGCACTTTCCTAGTTGGTGGGATCCCCACTGACCATGGCAATAAATTTGATTCTGATTCTCACTCCACTCTCTCGTATTTCTCCCTGAATCTTTCCAAAATGGTTTCCGTGCTTCATTTCCTTTTCAGCACCTCCTTGGTTTCATTCTGTGTTTTGTAAAACTCACTATTTGTTTTTCTCTCGCTATCGTTTTTTCCTCGTCTGTATCTGTGTTTTCCACCACTGAGCGTTTTCTGTTTATTGGGCCACGTGACTTAGTTCCCAAGTGCGTTTTCGTTGTCCTCCTTAGTTAGGCTCAACTTAATACACCTATTATCTGTTACAGTTTTTTTCCCAGTCTTGTGTGTATTTATGGCTCCGTGTTCTGGTATCGTCGCCCTTTGTTTCTCCGTTCCTTTTTGTCTTTGTATTACTTGTCTGTGTTAAATAAATCCATTAATTTAACCTCGCTCTCCTGAGTCTTCTGTCAGCCGACAACAACACTGCAGCTGGGTCTGACTCCACAGACAGCCATGACAGAGAAGCTGGTTGTTGTAGATACATTTCTGTCTCTTCAACCAGCCATGTTGGCGTGGCCCTATCTTAAGACCCGCCCCCGAGCTGGTACTTTGTTAGCGTCACTCTAGAGGTGAGAGGAAGTTGCTTCGGTGACTGGAGACCCGTGACCACTCGGTGCGAGTGACACCTTGACGAAGAGTCCAGTCAGAAAATGAAGGAACGTAGATCCACCGAGAGCTTTGCCTTTTGGCTCAGCTCTGTCATCACCACATGAGTAGGCTACTGTCGATTTCACGCTCCATTCTTTCTTAAGTCTGGAGAAAGTGGATCTCCCCTTTATATTCCAACTGAGAACCATGGTCTTCAGCCCAGTCATGAGCCAGTTATTGTGTTTGTTTTTATCATGGCATTTGTTCTTCCTGCCTCGTGTGACACGTCTGTAGTGACCCAGGACTTTGGTTTAAGACGAGGCAAGAGATGGGGAGTCTTCCTCTTGGACCTGGTGAGAACCCAACCCCCCCCCAAAAAAACAGCAGACGAAGTCAAGGCTTGCTATCAATGAAAACAGAGCGAGTCTGGAGCGACTTGTTTTCACTCTCCACACAGCCGTGTGGGTGGAGGTCTGGTGATATATCGGCAGTGACGCAGGAGTTAGCTCATCGTTCCCTCATTACCGCGGAGAAAAACACATGTATGGAGGCTAATGTGATGGCAAAAACATCCCTCTCACTTACAAAGGCACTAGAGCGGCCGGCCCCTGCCCACCGTGCAGCCCCGACCGTGCCGGGCCTTTTATTTTGTTCGGCGCGGTGTTTTTTTTTTCCCGAGGCTGGAATGTTGACAGGAATGTGTTGTTCCTCTGCTTGTCCTCAGAGGGACAAAACCCAGCGCAGGAGATAGGCTGAGATGGAAGAGAAGAAGTTCTGGCAGGAGAAAGGGCCCATAAAAGAGCAAAGTGAATTCTCCTCCAGCCAACTTGTTATAGGGGGTTTCTGTTCCTCGCCGTCTCTGTTTTTCATTACGCCGTTACAATTCCCTGACTCGAGCCAAGACTTGCATAAGAGCCGGCTGCTATTGGCTCAGCAGTCCAAACAAAGACCCGGCCCATCTCTGTGTTGTAATCCGCTGGCCTCACCGGGACCAGAACAGGGAAGTGGCTGTGTCTTGTTCCTGAGAGTCACGCTGAGCAACTCTCCTGTCTGTCACGAGACTCTCCTCGCGGGGCAGGACGTTCAGTACAGGCAGAGGATGCGAGGTGCCCGGGGGACAAGCTCCACTCGCCATGTTCTGTTTGCATCTGCGTCCAACCAGGGAATTTCCACTTCCTGCGCTGACAATAGAGCGGCTGTGGACGTGTGTGTCGTGTTGACATCACGTCATGAGCCAATAACCTACTTTCTCAGTCGACTCCAACTTGCTCTGTGACAATGTTCTCGATTAGCAAGGGCGGGTTTCTATTCTCTCATGTTGCCGGTGTCTGTGAAACGTGTTTTGGCTTCTGCATCGACTCACATGGAGGAACGATCTCAGCCCAACGAGAGATGTTTACCAAGATCTCCAGAGGCCAGGGTGACCTGTGAAGAGCACAGAGCTTCAGGAGAAGTTGGCAGAATGGTTTTTCCAACAGCAATCCACACGACAGAACCTGAGGTGGACACTCACCCGAACATCTGAATCAGCGGATTATTTGACAGTGGAAGGATGTGTTCTTGAGATGAAGGACATGTTGCTTGAGAACAGATCCTGTCTGGGGCCGAAACGCTGGGTGTTCCTGCTTCTCAAAAAGAAATATGTATACATATATATATATGTATATATTTAAAATTATGTAATAGATTTTTTATTTCTCTCACTTATATTCTTATATATATTTCAATTGAAAAAATAATGAAACATTTGAAATATATATATATATTTCAAATATTTCATTAGTTTTTCAATATATAAGAATATAAGTGAGAGAAATAAAAAATCTATTACACAATTTTAAAATAAGAAAAAAATATATATATATTATACTATATATATATATATATAGTATTTTTGCACATATTTCTTATTTAAAAAAATAATAATTCCAATAATATAAGAAGAAAAAAAGATTAAAAAATAAATGAAAAACAAATTAGTTGTTTTTTTAATATTTTTCTATTAATGTTTTGTCATATATATATATATATATATATAATATTTGCGCATATTTCTTATTTTGAGAAAATAATTTCAATAATATAAGAAGAGAAAAAAAAAAAGTCTATATAGAGGAGCTGTTGCTTACATCTACCTTGTCAAACGCTTGACATGGTAAACGTTGAAATATCTGAAGATCCAAGTCTGACCAGTCAGATTTTACAGTGACCTTCACAGAGAAGGAAACTCCTGCCCCTCCATGAATGTTGGACGAATGTTGACAAGGATCACTTGTGTTGTGAACTGCAGGGTGTTGGATGGAAGTCCAGAACATACCTGTGTGGTTCCACACCGCAGCTGCTGATGTGGTTAGTGCTAAGCAAAACCTGCTGGGATGTGTTGACAACCGTTGCTCGCAGAAACTCCTGAGAATTTGTTCACATTTTATCACTTTTGTTCACAACAGACATCAAATGCGTGGCATCTACTGTGGCCTCCAGCCAAGTGTTTCTTCCTGAGGTGGAGAGTCAGCTCCTTCTATAAAGGAGCTTCGTGAAATCTTAGTTCTGCGTCGACCCGTTGTATGACTAGAAGCTCACTCACTCTGTACATGTGCAATAAAGTGTGGGAGTCGTACTGATGCAGCTGTACAAAACATGAAGTGACTCAAGTTTGTGGATCTGATCTCAGATCTGTTTGCACTTGCTTCTCCAGTAACAGGAAGTTTGCTGGGCCAGTGCTGAGCTCAGCAAATATCAAGTGAGTGTTGTGAGTGAGGAGCGAAGTCTTTGCTTGAAAATAAAAAAAACACTGCACTTATATGTTTGACATCTGTGATCACTCCTGGAGACAGGTGTCCTCCATGAGACAGATTCACCGTCCACTCAGAAGCGCCTGCTGACGCTCGGGATGGTTTGATGCAGCGGCAGCTACAGGAATTCGTGGCTAAAGATGCGGAGGTTCTTCTAACAAGCTCATCTTTCATCAGCACCGACCGTCCCTCGAGGAACAGAGGGACGAGGTCAACGCCCCCCTGGATGGTCTGGAGTCCAAAGAGAAGCTGGAGCAGGAGTGAAGAAGACTCCAGCGGAGGAAGATCTGGTGCCTGACGGGGGGCAGAGCAGATGAGAAATGGCCGGACAGTCTGTCTTTTGATCCATCACTGAGTGACGTGCCATTCAGCGCCGACTGAGAGACAGCACCTGGGGGCCTCAGCAGGGGAGGCTCCGTGGTTGTTTATTATCATCTGCGCCACTCACATTAGGCCGATTGAAGGGAAGTGATGGCCCACGTCCAGATCGTATCAGTGTCTTCGCTGGACGTGTGGGACGTGGATGAGAAGCTTCAGGATCCGAACGCCGCTCACAGCCATTCATCAGGTTTCTCACTCTTGTCTATTGTGCCTTTTTTTTTTTTTTTCATGAACGAATAAATGTATTACTGTCCGAAGTTTTGAAATAAAGAAAAGAGCAAACACTTTTGAAAATTGAATGAATTAAAAAAATGAATTAAAAAATGATAATTGAATATTTTTGTTTTATACAAAAAAAGACAATATGAAAATGATATATAAAATAAAAACATGGAAAAAAGATTTTTGTTTTATTGTGTCTTTAATGTAGTTATTGCTTAAGATAAATAAAAGTATAAAAATAAAATATAGCTATGCACGTTTAAATATACATACATTTTTTAAAATAGATCTTTTTTTTTCGTTTTTATTTCATAATTACAAAGCTCTATTGCCAATGTCAGTGAGGATGCCATCAAGTCGGAAAGTGCTTCGGTACATTAGTAATAGTAATAATAAAAGGTAAAATAGAAAATGAATAAAAATAAACAATAATAATGCAATTCATAAATAAATAAACAACAAAAATGGAAAATAGGAAAAAATGTAATAATCCATTATTATAAAAAAATTACAGCATTAAAATGAATAAAAAACTCAAAACAATGTACAATAAATTAAATAAATAAATGAGGATAGAGGAATACTTTTCTTATGAAGAGATGCAAGAAAAAAAATGTGATGATAAAGTAAAATTTAAATAAAAAATATGATTAAGTAAAAATTAAAAATATACATACATTTAATTCATAAAATGATTCCTGAAACTAAAAAATATTAATTAAAATATCGAACACTAAAAATCGATATGTATTAATTTTGATTTTAAATTGATATAACTATCTTCATTGTTAATTTATTTGTTAGTTTTATTTCATGTTGTAATTGACTAACAAAAGATAAAGAAAAATCTAGATTCAAACGTTTTGGATTGTGCCTTTATTTATTATATTATTATTTACTACCTATTTCACCCTTTTTTATTTGTTTGTTTTTGTTTATATTTATAGACTTTTCAAATTGCTTTAAAAAAGGCCTAAAACTAAATAAACATAAAAAAACATTTAAAAAAAATAAGAATATAAGAAATTTATATTTTTATTTAACATTATTCTTTTTTTTGTCATTTTCTTTTTTAAGAGCGCAAAGAGATTCAGACAATAACGAAACAATTCAACAGTTTAATATCACACAAAATAATACACAGACAGAAAGGAGAGCGTCACTGGACTATGTGCTGAACCGCACGACCAGACACACAACACACAAGGTGATCGGTTCCATGCCCAGATAAAACACAGTGGCCTCATCTAAGAATCGTCTCATAAATAAATAAATAATAAATAAATTTAAAAATAAAATAAACAGAAATAAATTTAAATAGCACCAAAAAAAAGGGAAAAAATGTATATATATATATAAATATATATATATATATATATAAAGACTTGGATTTTTCATAACGTTGGAATCTGCCGCGTGTAGGGGAATTGAGAGACGTTTTTTTTCTCTTACACTGTTTTAGAATAGTTGCTACCATGGTCTCAGTGACAGACCTCACAGTCACAAGTAGGAAGTCGACTGGACTGATGATGCCCTTCAAAAGGCGACTCCTCTTTGAATCTTCTGCGAAAACACTTCACTCCCTTGTACCAACAACCAGCCCATGTTTTTCAGTCTCATCTGCTGTGTCTTGAATGGAAGTGAACTAAAACAATTAGCCCATTAAGCCTCCTCCTCACTTCCTCCTGGTTTCAGAATAGAAAACATTTTCACAGAACCAGCGTTCTTTTCCAAGGGCAGCAGATGAGTGCGGCAATAGAAGCTGGGTGTCCTTGCTGGAGCTCGTGCGTCACACCGAGCGCTGCGGAGATAAACACCATGCTGGAGAATTCACGTCTTCAGAGTTGAGACACATGAAGTGTAGAGGCGACTCTGGATGGCAACGCGCACTGGCTGGACCCCACATGGTCAGGAGGTGGAGTGAGGAGCGTGTCGCGGAGGTCAGCGGATGGCATTGCAGGGACGCAGTGATGTTCAATTCCCTCAACAACCTGGATCATAAATGTTGGGCCAGAACTGACCCAGTATACAGAAAAAACCTGACTCTAGATTCTACAGTCAGGGTTGCCAGACAAGTCAGCATCCTCCATCTCCACCTGTCCTCTGCCTTCACCACATTCATGAACCTCATGGAAGACCTTCCGCTCCTGTATCTTCCTTCATTCATTCATTCACAGACTTTTTTTTTTTGGAAAAAGCTTTATGCCTGAGTGTCTTGTTTTAAAAGACAATCCTATTAAAACATCCACTATTTTTTTAAATGACCCAGGGTTATGATTTTATGAGCGACTTCACCAACTGTTTCCCCGTGAAAAGGCGAAGCAAGTGGTTCCAAAATAACAGCATTGGTTTGTCTGGCTCTCACTTCTGTGTCTGTTACACAACACAACAGGGAGGATGTGCAACAGTAAAGAGGAACTCACTGTTATCTCCTCACCATCACCGTGACTTCTGCTCTTCTCGCCATGTTTCAACAACTTGAACAATACGAATCGGCTGCATCAAAACCCAGCTGATTCTGATGTTTACACTCGGACTTGACTTCAAAACGCATGAACAGTGGCATGAACTTCAACTCCTGCGCAGCTTATTCCAATTCCTCCATCACTTTTCCATTATATTCATCCACACCACTGGAAACTGCTATTGTTGTCCAGACAGCTGGGAGTTTCAGTTCCAGTCTTTTGGCTCAGCTCTCTCAAGGCAAGAGCCTTCAGACCAGTCTGTTAGCTTAGCTCTCTCACTGCAAGAGCCTTCAGACCAGTCTGTTAGCTCAGCTCTCTCAATGCAAGAGCCTTCAGACCAGTCTGTTAGCTCAGCTCTCTCAAGGCAAGAGCCTTCAGACCAGTCTGTTAGCTTAGCTCTCTCACTGCAAGAGCCTTCAGACCAGTCTGTTAGCTTAGCTCTCTCACTGCAAGAGCCTTCAGACCAGTCTGTTAGCTTAGCTCTCTCACTGCAAGAGCCTTCAGACCAGTCTGTTAGCTTAGCTCTCTCACTGCAAGAGCCTTCAGACCAGTCTGTTAGCTTAGCTCTCTCACTGCAAGAGCCTTCAGACCAGTCTGTTAGCTTAGCTCTCTCACTGCAAGAGCCTTCAGACCAGTCTGTTAGCTCAGCTCTCTTAATGTAAGAGCCGTCAGACTAGTCTTTTGGCTCAGCTCTCTCACTGCAAGAGCCTTCAGACCAGTGTGTTAGCTCAGCTCTCTCACTGCAAGAGCCTTCAGACCAGTCTGTTAGCTCAGCTCTCTCACTGCAAGAGCCTCCAGACCAGTCTGTTAGCTTAGCTCTCTCACTGCAAGAGCCTCCAGACCAGTCTGTTAGCTTAGCTCTCTCAATGCAAGAGCCGTCAGAGTAGTCTTTTAGCTCAGCTCTCTCAATGCAAAAGCTGTCGGACCAGTCTTTTAGCTCAGTTCCCTCAAGGCAAGAGCCATCCTGACCGCTACCTGCTCTTCAAGAAAAATGTTCATCACAGAAGGAGCCAAAACAAACGGGAACAAAACAGGATTAACATTTACTGGAAAGTCTAGTTAGGATTGACAAAACACAAGTCACCGTGTCCTCCCCTCCTCCACCCAGCTTCCTCCTTTGAACCTGATTGGTCGCCTCCCTCATCGCCTTTTTTCTGGTTGAACACAGACCACGTTTTGACTGGGCTTCCAGTGACCTCATGATGTTGACGGAAATGCAGAAAGTGTTCAAGGTTTTTTTTTTTTATTAATGAAACATTTAAAGGTGATACATATTAGACAAAGATAATGGTAGATACATGCACCACACATTAAAATGTCAAATGTTTTTGTCCAGGAATAAGAAATAAAATAAGGACAAAACACAAAATAGAAAGACAATGAAAACAATGCAATAATAATGATAATAAGAGGCTTATGATCACTATTAATAAGAGCTAATAATATCCGATTTTAGGGTTTTTATTATTATTATTATTATTATTTTATTAGTTTCTTTTATGAGGATAACGTTTCACAATAGATAAAGAGGGCTTTTGGTTTACGAGGATATTCTGGTCTGGTGGAAATGGAGCAACAGGTGTTCCCAAGCAAAATGGCTGCATTAATAAACATAAGCAAAATCATAATGGTTATCACTGCTTTACATATGATGGGTTTCACACTATAGTTATGTGTATATTTGTTCTGAAAAAGATTAAGTGCTAGATACAAAAATATACCTCATACCTCAGTTGTACTTTCAACCCTCTGTCAGAAGATTGACCAACTTTTTTGACACAACTTGAGGGTGGGGTTCGTGGCTCTTTGTTTTGGCGTCATACCTCATGACTCCGTTTTGCTACTACTGACTGTGTGTTTTTGATCACAACCAAAGGTGAGACTAAAAAGAGAGCTTTGTCTTTTGGCTCAGCTCTTTCTTCACATTGAAGACGCTACGCTGCTCCATCCGTCCCTCACTCATGAACAAAACCTCCGCTTATGTGTCTGACCATAAACAAATGCCTGTCACTTCGTCTGAGCACAACAGCATGTGATGTAACAAACTCCGCGACACACTTCCTGGTCACAGAGTTTCAGTTTCAGTCGGAGTTCTTCTGCCGACTGACAAAACAGCGTGGTAATAAAGCAGCGCCGCTGTGGTGATGAATGGCTTCACCTGAGCCTGAGGAAACAGCGTGGCCACACCCTGCAGTGACCCACAGCTGTAAACACACAGGCAGATCCACCTGCCAGAGTGAGTCACGGCGGACGGGCCGTGTCAGGAACCAGCATGATCTCATCCTGTTCCGCACATTCTTCACCTTTGTCTCTCCGTCTCTGGTACCTGCCTCTTCCCGCTCCAGTCTCCACCCCTCTGGGCTCATCCCAAATGTATGTGTTTGTTTGTGCCCCCTTCTTTTTGTCCACAATTCTGCCTCTCTTTCATCAGCCAGGAAGAGGCGTGTGAGAGAGGGGCGGGTGCTGGTTCACCTGTGGAGGGAAGGGAAACCGAACTGTATGTGTGTGTGTGGTGCGATTACTGTGGCGTGAGAAACAGGAGATGCTGAAGCAGCGTGAGAAACCTGGAGAACAAATTCACTCCTATTAAAGCCAGAGAGAAAACACACACTCTGACTGGGAATGAGCTGCTTGTTTACGGTGTAAAAAACACGACAAATATCAGCGTCAGATCTGTGACCAGCGCCTCACTTTCAGTCAGGAATGAAACTGTTTGGAATGTGAAAACGCCGCCGTCCAAACAGGTTTATACTTGGGAACAAACACCGCTCTTCAGGTCAGAGGCCGCAGCCACGCCCTTCTGTTTGTGTGTAAAAGTGAATGAGAAGCCTCTACGTTCTCACGTTCGGGGAGGAACTTTGTTGTTGTGTGATTATGCAAGACGTGTGTTTGTGAGCCGGAGAGACAGATGAGCGCGTCGCTGCCGAAGCAGGAAGTCGGGGTCTGGAATGAGGCGCAGCGAGCGGAGGATCTGTGAGACAGAAATGGGTGTGTCGCTCGCGGCAAGAATCATTTCTCGTAAATCAGCCGACCGTGCCGTACAGTGGCGCGAGCTGCTGAGACTAGAATGTCGGGCTTCCTCCTTCTGTCATGTCATGTGAGTCGAGCAAAACATCATGTCTTTTTAAGCTTCACAACTGGGCTTTTACTTGTTTTCCCTCACCATCAATAGCAGATTATTTTTCATACGAAGAATCTTAAACCTCTTGAGCTCCAAACTTTTGTTTTTTCTAAGATTTTTAGTTTCATTGCCTTTATTACTACTAATGAAAATGAGACTTTCATTGACATTTGCATGATGCTAGGCCCAGCTGCGCTACATGTCAATACAGAATCACGCTACTCCACAACTCAACAAGGATGTTGGGGGAAGAAAACACTTGATATATTTGAATTTCGGGTGTGAACATCCCAGCAACGATGGTCACAGGTTTGTTCCACTATTCAGAAAAATGTTTTTTTTTTTATTAAAAAAAAAAAAAAATTAATATAGACAAAAAGACTGCTGCATTGTTTCCGTAGGGTTCTCATGTGAGGTCCTGTGGATGCAGTGTCCAGTCGTGCACGGAGATATTCCACAGCTTCACACACACAAGGACACACACACACACACAGCCACTTAAGCGTGCGTGGTGTCCCAGACTGCTCTCCGGAAGCTTTCCATTTCCTGTGGATCTCGTGTGGGTCGCTGTCCATAAGGCTGATGACTCCTTCAGGCAACTGGCGGCGATATGCTGCGCCTCTGGACCCTTCTAGTGTTGCGAGCTGCCCCCAACCCCCCCTCACCCTCCCATTCACACACACAGAGGCAGATATTTTTACTTCATTCGATCACACACAGCTGACCACTTCCTGGCTGCCCTATAAAACCAGCTGCGTTAACATGCTTTCATGAACATATATATATTCCAGAGCTAATAGCTGTTAGCTTCCTCGCCACTCTGTCGGTGCAGTTTCAGTGATAACTGGTATAGATGAGAATTTCACTTTCAGCGAGTCACTCTGAGGCGTCTTCTGCAACACAAAAATGTGTTGCACTTGTCTGTACACTACATGACGACAAACAAGGCAAATCATTATGGGCCCGACTTTCAACAGCTTGTTACGTGTTGTGTGCGACGTCAACTGGGACTTCCTCTTTTGGACCGAGGCATCTACTGCAGGCCCACTTCTGGTTCTGTTCCAAGTAGGACTGGGTTCAAGGGTGATGGCGGGAGAGGCTTCGTGAAACAGAGACCAGGAGGTGGCTCTCTCAGTTTAAAATCGATATGAGGTTTCATTGAAATGGCTGTCCAAATCCAAAAGGCCGGACAGCGCCATCTAGTGGCTCTGAAAATGAGGTTTCATGAAGCCTCACCAGCCCATCGCTAAGTCAGACTATCTACTAACATTTCCGGCAGCCATCTTTAAAGAGGAGTTGGGATCCTGTAAGAGGAAGCCTCAGAGTATGACTCAGTGAGTACGACTCAGCACGTACGACTCGACCCACTAAGACGACGCTTGAATAGCAAGGTTACCATCATAAAAATCTTTGTCTTCCGACGTGTTACCTGGACCGTGTCCCCGTTGACCCACTTTGTTTACTCCGCTCAGATGCAAAAGTGTAACTCATAACACGTCCACAGACAATTAGATCTATTTCTCCGCTTTAATTAGCATTTTAATTAAGAAGAGGGTGAGAATGAATAATCTGACAGCATATGGCTCAGTGCTCCGCCGCATCTATCCCCATCCGCCCCCTCCTCCACGGTGGTCTAATTACTGTTGCCGAGGGCGCAGAGGATGTGAGAAACAATAACAATGGTAATGTGGCTACGACAGGAGTTTAAGATGAAACACTGCCTTCACTTTAGGGAGGAGGAGGAGGAGGAGGAGGAGGAGAGGGCGGGATTAGTGATATTTCAACGGAAAACAAGGCCTAATCTGAAAGTGCTACAATGCTAATCTGGATACAAATCTCACATGTTGGAGGAATTTCTCCGGCCCGGGGGCCAAATGCGGCCCTTTGACTGCATTTATGTGGCCCTCCTGGAGTCAGAGTAAAACTGTAGAACTGACGTTGTTGTCTCTGACATTTTTGTCTTGTACATTGTTTTTTGTTCAATATGATGCAACTAAACATAACTTTCTGGTTTGATTATTTTTCTTAATTTAATTTAATTTTTATTTTATTTTAGGAGTATTTCTTCTCTCTTAAAATGCATCAGATTGAAGAAAGTAGATTTTGAAATGTATGAGACACATTGAGAAGCTTTAAATGGAATGTGGTTTAAGTTAAATAAAACAAACCAACATTTTCTGTGCATTTTTAAAGTGTTATTTCATAATCACGCATGATGTGACCACTTGCTTTTTATTTTCAATTTTCTCTGACACTTTCTTTGGGTTTTCCCTTTCAACGGTCACAATATAGAACCAGGCGCCTTCAGAAATGTACTTCCCCAACTCTGATTCAGAGCACAGTATTATAAATATCTTACTGAAACCACTAGTTTTAATGTGTCACGGTTACATTTGTTTTATTAATACGGTATTTATTTTCTTTTTGATCACCACTCTTAATGCATGGAGCCGATTTTTCTGTTCTCAAAACCACATTTTTTGTTCAATAATGTTTTAAAGAAATTTAAATTTGATAGATATTTTTTTGCAACAGATTCACCTCATTAATATTTACTCATTGCTTGTCATTTTGTTTCTTTTATTTTATCATGGATGATTTATTATGATAATAATTGTTATCCACCCTGACTTTTGATGCTAAAAAAAGTCATTTGGTTGGTTTCTGTCAGAAGCAATTGAATTAGTCCGACTGGCGTCTCAATTGTACTGAATAAACAAATTCTTCACATTCCAATTTTCATAAATCCCATGGCTTTTTTCATGAATATTTCCACCATAATGACAGAATTTATCACGTGCCTGTGTTGCATTACACTTTCACACCTGCAGTGCAGCTTTGTCTCATTGCATTTTAGATCAAACAGAAGGAAAGAAAACATCCACTTAATACCACAAATTAAAAGTCCTTTGTGTATAATTGATTCATGTGATGTTTAAGGTGGATGAGCATGGCTCCAATTGGATGAGTTGTTTTTCCATTACTATATTATTTTGTTTCGACTATTCAAGTGGGATGTGAATGAAAATTCCATTGAAATCTCATGACTTAATATTCAGTCTGTTTCATCTGATCTGGTATTTCATCTAGTACAGAACATCGGTTCCCAGAATGTAACTGAATCATGAGTTATTTCATAACTATTATTGGCGCTTTAGCACTTCATACTATTAGGATTTGACTGTAACAGCTCGGAGAAAACCATAAATCTCAGATCATTTCTTTGATTTTGCTGATTCTGTTTATCGTTCTTGACCACAGGCAGCATGTCTATATTCAGCCCCGCCCTGTTCCAGGCATCCCTGCTGACATATTGATCGACTTATTGACTACATTAAAGATTGCGTTTGCATCACGGTTGAATGTGTGATGATTTGAAGTGGGACATTCCGCCGTCCTCCACACTCTCTCTCTCTGGGGAAGAATAGGAACATCTGCTGTGTGGAAGAAGAGCTGCTCTGTGATTGGTCGGTGACGCAGAAGAGGCGGAGCCAGGAGTTCTTAAATAACGCTGTTATTTATTGCGTGTGTCTATAAAGAATCAATACAATCTAAAGCAATGAAGTTTAAATTATTTTTTTAGCCTCACAAAAATGCAAAAAAATATTTACAATGAAGACACAGCAAGAGAAGCCCAAATAACAACCTTTAGATGCAGAATAAAAACATTATCCAAAAAACACTGCTCAAACACCAACAGGCTCAATTAGCAAAAAAGAAAAGGTAAAAACAAATGTGATTTTAACAAACATTATTGACAGTATGTATACATCCATCTCTGCGAAGGAATTCTCAAAAATGTAAATATTGCATATACGCCATTTTGTACCTACAATTAGTCCTCGTTTCGATTAAAAATCTCCGTTCAGAACATCATTATTTCAGAATTACAGCGTTAGAAAATGACCTCAACATGGCGTTAGACATCCGAGCCGAACTTTTATAAGTTAAAAAGAACACCTATTTACAGTAACACGTTTTCTACCGTCCTTGTTTGCGTGGATCCGTCACATTATTTACAGTCTCCTTGGTAACGTGCCAGTGAATTCAGATTTAGAAAATTTGCATTTGTTTGTATCAGTGTCTTCGTTTCCTCTTGGTGTGTAACACAGTGTGCTCCAAATCCCCGAACACAGCTCGTACTACATTCAACGCGTCTTGTGTTACAATCTGGAAAGTTTGTAAGTGCAAGACCATGCATCAGCTCCCACCCGGCTCCAAGTGGCAGCCGGAGTCGGGCGGGCGGAGCTATCGAGTGGCTCAAAAGTCTGCCACATTGTCAGCTGAACAATGAGGCATCGGGTGAGGAAAAAGAATAACTTAAAACATTCATCATCCCTGGTCCTGACGGGTCATGGCTCCCCCCCCTTGGTGCCAGGTCAAGGTTTGTTTGCGTACCATGACATTAAATAGTCAATCGAGGATCAAGGTTTTTATTTGACTAGGTTGAGAAGAGCGTGCCTTGAAATCTTCAGCACCTATTTGCAGAGTATGGGGCCGTGCGGCCGGGGGCCACATCTGGGAGTGAAAGATGAAGCAGTGTGTTGTACAGGGGACGTCGGAAGACATGACGGGACAGAAAGGCTGCATTTTCAGTGTGTGGTTTCACTCAATACAGCGCCCCCTATAGTCAAAATTCTAACATTCTTGTCATAAAAAAGGCAAAAAAAACAAAAGCAAAAGTATTTCTACATGAGCTAAGATGAAATGCATGACGCATGTAGTAAACCCATTTGGCCACGAGGCTGTGGATTCAAAACAACAGCGGTCGGACTCAAGGTGAAGGTTGCAGACCCCAGTTTTGTTGAGACGTCATGCAGCTGGGTTTAAAACAGGAAGACGTTCAGTCCTTCTCGTATTTATGGCACACATTATATAAAAAAAAATTGAAATCTGATCCTCAATTGAGTATTCTTGAGCTACATCCACACTACTACCGTCGTACCTTGTGTACCGCAGCAGGTCACATGACCAGTCAATTGCATTGCTCGCTTGAGACAAATGGTCAAGAAAAGCGTTTTGAAGGGCTCAAAAATGCCGACAGTAGTGTGAGTGTAGCCGCTCAGGCAATCTGATGTGGATCTTTAATACATTATCTTGTCAGCGGCGGAACGTGGTAATCTCAGAGAGGCTTCCTCTCCTAAACATTCAGTCTGTTAAATACTGTCTCTGTAGGTCCAAAGGAGAAGATGCGTCAGATAGTGGCCGAAGGCGCGAGTAAGGCTTTGGATTGGTGGGTAAAAACAAAAACATTCACCTCGGAAAATAAATATCTTCTATATATTTCTACTGTTTGAATTGATGCCAACCTAGTTTTGCTGAGGTAGGTTTTTCTCACTCTCTTTTTTTTTTAAATATCTCCTTGAAATCTTCATTTCAACTGGACACACACTTACAAATGCACACACACATCCGCGATCAATAAATAAATATTTGTGTATGCATATTCGATTGCATGTGTGTGTGTGTGTGTGCTCTCCAGGTTTGGCTGTGGTAAACATTCGGTCCCACTGAAACAAATATGTAACATAAAATCATTTCCAGACCAACGTACACGGATAAATAGTTTCAATATCTTTGCGTCATCCAGTACAGCAGCAGCAGCAGCAGAGACGACGGCGCCTCCAATGTTTTGGTGCCGAGAGAAGCGGAGGAAAGATTTGGGTCACGGGTCAAGGGTCCGTGTTGCTATGGTGAGGACCGTCCCTGTGACCCTCGAAGAAGGCGAAGGGGTCAAAGGACATTGTCTGAAGAGAATGGTCCAGCTGTTGCCTTGGCGACCTTGTCGTAGCGAACGTTCTTTCACAGCAGACGGCGGGTGCAGGACGACGGCGAGCGCTGAGCCCCACATTCTTTACTCTGGAACCAGAAAATACATGATGATTAGCGCAACCTTTCACAATTAAATCCTCTGAATTTTTGCTTTTTTTTCAGGTGATCACCTGATATACAAAATTTTTCTTGCTAAAACTGGATGCCACCATGTTTTTTCCGCAAAAGAATTCCACCACAGACCAACGAACCTCGACCTTCAAACCATATTTTTCAGAAATGTTCCATATGTTCAGTCAATTTACGTGAAAAATGAGGTAAAGGTCCTCGGCACTGCTCTCCTTAAGGGTTCTGTTTTTGTGTTTATTTCTCTGTAGGTGGAAAAAGAAGGGGATATGTGACATTTAGCGCACCACGGCAACAACGCACACGCCTATCTCTGACTGCCCTGGAACACAAATCACCAAGTTCACTCCCACATACACTCCAGCCAGCGAATAAGCAGCCTCTTCAGTGTCGCCTGGTGGCTTTTCTCCCAGTGGAAGGCAGGGCGACCTCTGACCCCGCGCACTTGTTTGTGGGGTTTCATTTGCATGCAGCTATCAAACGGGAGCGGAAGTCTCGGCTGACACAAACACACAGAGTCGCCACAGTGCTTATCCGCCATCCCTGCTCCCTCTTCGTCAGAACAAGAGTCGCTTCACAAAGCTGGATGTGGTCATCGTTCGCTAAAACAAACCTTTCATTCAGAGGCTTCAGGCTCTACCCCCAACCCCAGCCCTCCCACTGAAAACACACCCGTTTCTGAAGGACTACAAATGAAGAAGAAACTTTGTTGAACAATCTCACAACCTGAGAGAGCGACCACTTTCTTTGAAGAGAGAATTCCCATCCAGGAACCAGTCATCACATAGATCAACCTCCAGCCGTTCAACGTGCGGCTCAAGGGTCACATCGAGGCCGTGATGTGAGAAGATACAGGCCGCAACATCACTCCATGTCTTGCTAGACACCAACCCTCCCACCGCTCCTGGTTCGGGTTACACCTCTGTATAAGATTTACATCACATGTGTGATACATTTTTAAGACCCCAAAACGTAGTACTCAAACACATCGCATCAGACAACCGCTCGCACTTACGGACGGTTTTTCTTTAGCCAGTGGGAGGAATCCAGAGTGCAAAGGCAGACTTACTGAAGCTTCACCTGCTGGGTTGCAACACCCAGTGTGATCGCACCGCTGCGACACCGACATGCTAGTTCTTGCTGACATGGCAGTAAAAGTGCTTCCAGCCAAGAAGAGCAGACTGCTTTCTTTGGAGGATCAAACCCGACGAAGCGGTGGAAAAGCTACAGTAACAGCATCAACCTGACTGAGAGGAACGGGAATGCAGTGAGGTCATGGGACCACCAGACAATCCGAGGGTGTGTGTCATGGCTTTAGCGGCAGACACCCGGGCGAGAACGGGAAACATGAATCAGCTCTGACGAATTAACAGGTGTAGACACAGACTGGCGGCGCGTAATGAGCTGTTGTTGTCGAGTCGTCTTTAATTGGGCCCCCAGACTTGCCTCAGACTATTCACACACACGCTGATCGGAGAAGCACATGGGTGGGCGAGGATATTATAGGGACAAGGGGGGGGGAGTGTTATTGAAAGAAGGGGACAGAAGTCCATCAGGGAATGAACCCGATGGCCCCCAGCTCCTCTTTGGAAAACATAGAGACAAGCCCCTCCTAACAGTCTGCGCCCCCCCTCCAATGTCCCCCCACACATTTACCCACATGCTCTGTTCATTATTTATTTAGTTCTCACCGCTAAAATTAGCTTGGCTCCATTCGGGGTTAGGGCACACAGACACCGGCGGCTGCTCCGCGCAGAGTAAACACTGGCGCTTCGACTGCAGAGGGCGTTTGGGGTAACACGGCGAACAGCCACAACAGGACAGGAAGAAGTCGCCTATCATTGTTATTATTATTATTATTGTTAGCCACTGGAAAAGTGAGCCCCTGCAAAGTGTCCCTCTGCAGCAGGCCCAGATCTGTTGTGTTTACATTCCTGCCTTGCTGGCTCCTCCCTGATCTTCAGCAGCGCTGCAATATGCAAACACTGACTGACTCCTCACCTCTGACCTCCCGCACCCATGTCTGTCCAACAAAACAAAAACAAGACTGGGTCAGACCCTCGGCTCGGGCTGAAACGTTCAGGAGCCCACACAAACACAGACAGACTTCACCACCGTGACGTCGGGGAGACTCACACATCAGGCTACAGCTAGCAACAGACCAAAACAATTGAAAAATAAAACGTAAATGGCATCATTTAGATTTACACGGGCTTTAACAAAGGGGCCCTACACAAAGAATTGGCTCCCCTATGCTAAGTTTTTCCTAGCGCATCGATAAGCTATGCTAATGTAGCACGACACGCTCCGTCTACTTCTGAGCTGCTACAGAGTGAGTGACCGACTCCTATGCTAAGAAAATACCCTGGTGAAAACCCTGAATTAGCATTTATCGATACATTAGTTGACAGCAGTAACATAAATAACCTAGGAACGAATACATTACACATGTTTATAAATAATGACGTTAACTGTGAGCCAGTGACCACAGGTTTGAATGTAATAAAAACTTAGAATAACACCTCAGCCATTGAGAAAATATCAAAGTAAAATAAGTGATCATTATTCGTACAACTACGTAGAAGCATTTTGCAACAACTATTCCAATTTGAAGTATACAATTAAGTCATTTACTGGGCCACTAATACGACATAATTAAAGCACCATGGAACTTTATAAACATATCTTAAATACACAATAATATCAATCATAAATAGTGTCCATCAATATTATATATTATCGTTTGGCAACAAAAATAGTAAAAGACTTCCCGAATGTCTTACATTCTAGTCAGGACGTCACAAGCCATTGAGGCATTTGTTGTTACACAAAGGTAATCGGCCTGAGCACAGCGTGAGTGCGTGTAAATGTGCGTACACTCTGGTCTCACACTATCTCCTCTTCCACCCCGAGACAAAACAAGCAGATCAACAATGTCTAATCCTGAAGTGAACGTAAGCCGTCTTACCTGCAAGCTAAATTAGGGATGGGTTGACTTTGTTTTTAACTCGCGCTGGAACATCCCGCCCTACTGTACCCGCGGGAGTTATGTATCAGACTGCTACATTCATTGTGTGTGTGTGGAGCTGTGATGTAAAGTGGCGCTGAACTCCAGGGATGCAATGTTCCTGCGAGTCATTTAAGTCATCAAACAATCCAGCCCAGTCCTTGTTTGCAGAGAACACAACAAGGTACTTCCTACAAACATGTTGACGCAGCAGCCAATCTTGCAACAAATTTGTATTGTCTATTTGTTTCAGCAGCAAATAGAAACAAACAAAAACTCCCCATTAGTAAAATGGTTGCGGGTTTGATTCCAGCTGGAGGCAACTCTTAAAGGTTCTGTGTGAATGTTCCTGAGCTTGTTTCCTCACAAACACACAGAGGTTGTGTGATCTAGAATAGACCTCAGGGGCATACAAATATATACTGGAGCTGGCTGGAGCGCTCACTCCAGGGTTTGATGTCCTGTTGTGGGCTGGAGCTGGGACAGGGATGAGGCGAGTCTGGGACAGAGCGTGACTTGGTTTATGACTTTGTCACAGCCAAACTGCACAGAAGCGCACATTCAGAGCTGGACACGCACCGGGCACCTCTTCACTTCTGGAGAGACGTCACTCACTCGGCAACCCCTCCCACATGCAGCGGCCACACACATAGAGGAACAGCCACCTGCAGCAGACACTCTACATTCACTCCTACAAAAGACTATTTTAAGGCTTGGAACGAATTATTTCTTTTTCCATTCATTGTAATGGGAAAAATCGATTCTGATTTCAGACAAATTGCTTCTCGAACGGCTGTCTGGAATGGATTGCGGTCGAGAACCGAGGTTCCACTGTATAGTATAATTTCACACATTGCCTCTTTTTTTTCAATTCTAGAGTCTGTTCCAGAGCAGAACTCATTTCTTCCATGAACTCAGCTGCTACATCTACACTAGCTGGGGAACTAAACACCATCCCTCAGTCTAACAAATATCTATAGCATTAACATTGCCATCGCTGTTGCAGCGCCTGGTAGCTAAAACTGTAAATAAAGTTAAAACATCTCCAACACATTTCCACCAAACTAAATAAGCAACGACAATGTATATATTCAAAATATTCAATTTCACTTGTCTTTTCATGGACTCTCATTATTAACAGCGTCTCCTGCATGTAACAGAGAATCAGCTCTTCCTGGTCCTGATATGTTAATATCTGTCATACACATGGATTGATCTTGTTATTATCCGCCAGCATATGAATTACCGACGCCGCGATTGTTAGCTTGCCGTTGCTAATGACAAAACCATCTGCAGTTTGCAAATACTGACCACCTCAGACACAATTAATCAGTCTACCTCTTGTCAGAAGGAAACCCGCTGCTAGCTTAAGCACCTAGCTCAGAATCTAGACGGCTATTTATCTCCTCACTATTGTTCCTATCGGCTTAATGAAGGTGGCGCGATAATAAGCCTGGTCTTAAGTGAGAAGCTGACAGGTAAACAGAGAAAATGGGGGGCGTGGGGGGTGGAAGGCGTGCGCCTGACTGGAGGGGGTTACATCACATGGCTTCTGAAACAACAGAAACCGATGCCTGGAAAGGAGAAGGAGAGGAAGGGAGGGGGGGTGAGGATGCCTGGGGGGAAGGTTTTGGTTTGTGGCTTCTTGAATCTAGGAAGCCACGCCCCCCACCTTCTCTCTGTTGTTGTTGTGGCAGATGGTGGCCAGTCATTAGCGTATTGTCGCTCTCCTCTGAAGGGCCAGATAACCAGAGAGCACTGCTTGGCGGGGCAGGTGCAAAAACCCCGGACGACCCCTCCCATCATTCTGCCATCTGCTGATCGCTGCTATGAACCTGGTACAGGAAGCAGCGTAAATTCATGTTAAAAAAAAAGAGAGTGCGAGTCACTGGTGTCTCTCCCCCGTCGCACACACACACACACACACACACACACACACACACTATTGCATACACGAGGTGAAAAAGGAAGACGGCAGTAGTCAGACATGCCGGCTCAGGGAGCGGATCAACTCGGGTTCAGTGACACGTTGGCTCACTAGGTATGCATTTCGGGAAAAGCCTCGGTGGCGCTATCATGCCTGGCTCAGAAATACAAGAGTTCAAAGGTTAAAAAACAGATGTCCATGCTGGGAAATGAAGCACCGCATATTCGCCAGAAACCAAAACAACAAGACCCATAAAGTACATTCGTCCTTGTTTTTCCAATAAATCTCGTCCGCACCACGAGGAAAGAGAACTATTAACATATTTATTTGATCGCTCGAAAGCAGGGCCCCCCCGCCCCCCCTCGCTTCCCCTCCACTCTCATCTGCCTCAGAAGTTAAATAAGGACAAGGGATTGGACTTCCACGGTTGGGGGCTTAGGGATAATACATATAAACAAACAGCTTGCAGTTTTGTTTAACGTTCAGATTAATTCAATGATTATGGTAATTGAAGCGACTGATATTAACTAACACTCAAGTAAGAGGAGTAAGACATTAAATAGTCCCAACATTTGCATAAAAACTGTAGTTCTGCCCCTGAAAATAAGCTGTTTAATTCCACTATGGAGTAAGAAATTATATCGATGTCTTCATTTCCTGTTTCAATCTAGCACCTTCGCAGTATCGCAGCAGAGGCAGTCACAAATCTCTAACTTTTAACCTTATCTTATGGATTTCATTTGAATATTAGAACAATAAAGATTACAGTAATCCCTTGCCATATTGTGTTTCACTTTTCACAAACTCATCTGAGGCTCACAAGTATATGCAGACTTGCATCGCAGATTTTCTATAGTAATGTGGGTTTTGATGGAGGCTCCTAATCCTAACCCAATGAGCCGCCCAAATCAGAGTTCAGCATGGTCTTGCCCTGTTGTGTTGTGTATTGCCATGCGATCTGCATCTGAAACTAAGCGCAAGAGGAAGATGACTGCGAGCACAGAGGTGATGAAACCCCGAAAGAGAGGGTTTTTAAGAGTGGTTTCAGTCTGACATAAATGTATAAAATAAGTATGTGAATCGGTCTGGAAACCTGGTAGATAACCCCATAAATGATTTCAATTTAAAACCTGTACTAAATTCATACAAGAGCCATGATCAAATTATCATATAAATATGCATGAAGCCCCAGTTAGTTGACATATAGAGCTCTTTTATTTGGTTGAAATAAGTGGCACTGCGCTTCTGGAGCTCACTCTGCTCTCTGTTGCTGACAGCATGTTGTGCACTCCTATTTGACAGAGCAGTATGAAAAAGGCAGATACAGTGTGCGCGTGTGTTTGGTGTCTTAAACCATTTGATTTGCATGTTAGCGAGGTTAGTCAGAGGAAAACTCTCCTCCCATTCCTCCCACCCCCTCCGAATCCTACTCGCCAGGTTAGAAAAACAAGTGAGCATTCACCTCTCCCAGCAACCTTTGCACACTGCCCACATTCCAGCGCTGAAACCCAGTACCTGACAATTGATAAACAACTGACTGGCTTGTTTTTCCGGGGAACCCCATGACTTGCGGCCTGACAGCTCGGATGCGGATCCGACACTTGTTTGTCTCTGACGATCAGGACAATACGGCGGTTTATTTAACAGTGGCGGATTCTGACGTGCCCTCGCTCAGTCATCCCTGAGAAACCGCACGGACAGTCTTCCAACAACATCACAACTCCATAAATATTTGCAGTGAAAACATGTTTTCAACAACAACTGCGTCTATTCAGCACGTTTAAGGATGCATGCGTCACTAAACAAGTAGAGATGAAATACTGACGTGGTATAAAAGTGCGTCACTGAGACGAGACCAGGGCCGGCCACTCTCTCTCACACACACACACACACACACACACACACACACACGGATCAGCGGCGCACAGCCAATCAGGCGACGGCAGCACGCACACACCACGTCAAACACCAGCGATTGAAGCCAGCTTATTCATAAATAATATCAACGTTCATGTTGATGCCACGATTAGCATCTTAGCGGCTCTGTATATATTTACAGAAGACAAACATCCTAAGCACTTATTTGAAAGGAAATTTGCACATGACTTCCGTTGGCGTTATCCAAACGTTTCGACGGAGACTGAAGTAGATGAATGACTGAATAAACAGCTCCGGTGAGCCACACTGCCTTGAGATATCTGGATGTGTCATGGGTGTGACTAGTAGGTGACTAATCCTATCCAAACATCACAGTCAACAGCAAACAGCAGAGCAACTTCATCTCCCTAAGCCTCTTAGGTCAGTACATGAGCAAAGAAAAACTGATTCACATAAAACTCAGAGGCTAATTGGCGGTTTATATAAGCACAGAGTGAGGAAATGAATTGCTGAAGTGGAGGTTTTTCTGAGTGTATGTGTGTGTGTGCGGCAGGAATCGCCATTCTTCCTCAAATTTGGAATGAAGTGTTGCCTAGCAACCGCTACTGTACGTGGAGTGCCCCCAAAACACTGTTACACTTCTTCCTTCATGAATGAAGAGCATTTGAATGAGTGCGTGAGAACGTACCCTTCACAGCTGCGGCAGTCTCTTTGAATCCCAGGCTGGTGTAGGGGCTGGAGCTGAAGCCGTTCATGCCACCTTTGCACCCGCAGGTGGTCTTGAAACGCAGCAGCCGGTCGCAACCCCCTAATCTGCAGCCGCCGATGTTGCTATCCATCAAATTTAAGGCAATGTAGTTCAGTCCATTCTGGAATCCGGCGGACGTCTCCCTGCACATGGAGCTCTTGTTGATGTAGTTCTCCTCCTGGCCCTCAGAGCCCCGTACCGAGCGAGACACGTTCTCCACTGAAGCGGAGCTGTGGCGCTTGGTGTTGTGGGCAAAGGACGGGCAGACAGGTGTGACAGTGGTGGTGGAGGAGAAGGTCTCTGAGCTGTGACGCCGCCGGCCCTGGGGGTCGGCCCGAATCACTTTGGCCCCCCTGTGTGGGTCCACCAGGGTGACAGACAACAGGGGACCCCCCAGCAGGAAGGAGTCCACTGGTGCAGGGGGAACCCTGTCCACGCTGCTGTTCTCAAGGCTCAGTCTTTTGACACAGGCAGTGGGGCTGGTGGGCAGGGGTGCGGCATCAGCTGGAGGGTTGAAAGTCATCTCCGTGTAGTCGTCCTTGACTGAAGACTGTTGACACACGAGGCCCAAGTGATGCTGAAGCGGGTATTCGTTCACAACCCTCTTCACTTCCTTCGGTTCCTCATCCTCCTTGTCAGGCTGCTGCTTGAGACACGTTTTGGCTGTTGCGTTTGCTGCAGGTGACAGACTCTGGCTTTGGTGCGAGCCAGCTTCAGTGTTGTCAGTGAGCGACGTGGCTTCCCTTTCAGCAGGGGATCTTAAAGCTTCAGAGGAGAGCCCTGAATCCCCAGCCTTGCTGCTAAAGTCTATGTTGATGTACTCCCCCGGGCTGCGTGGCTCTGAGGGAAGTGGGTGTTCAGTCATACATGGTAAGGTTCTGAGGGACTCCAAAGCCAGTCGAGTGGGGCGGCACATCCGGGGCCGGTGTACAGCCCTGAGAGGAGATGGAGCAGATGAAGAACTGTCGGATTGTTCTGGAGAAACCGGACAGTAGTTGGACTCCTCTTCTATTGGCTGCTTCTGTAAACTCATCATCACATACTGGTCTGTGTCTGCAGATCCATTTCGCTGTAACTGGCTCTTCAGTAAAAAGCTGCTGGAGAAGGGATGTCGGTGGAACTGCTGCGGGTGGGTGTCTCCACCTGGAGAATTGAGGATGCAGTCCAGATTTGTAAGAGAGACCAGAGGGTCCACGGGGGACATGTTCAAGTAATCCCCGTTATTTAGCTTTCCGTCGTTACTTTCCACAGACATCTTGGTTCCGCACCACATCCTCATGTAGCCACTGTCCTCCAGAGAAACACTGCTGGGCGAGTCGGTGCGGGGCAGGGTCGGTGTGGACGAGTGGGAGCGGGGGTTGACAATCTGCTTCGGGGCTGAAACGCACATGGGGCTCATGGGCATGTAAGGGTCAGTCCGTGATGAGGGCGTCTGAGGGGCCACACCCGGCATCATCGGCATGTAGCCACTGTCCCCCTGAGCTGGGTTTTGCACATCATCCTCTGGATATGTTCCTTTGGGGGAGGCGGTGTGACACCTGCGGTAAAGTGGGTGTCCACTGGCATACGTGGCCCTCATGAGGGTGTACTCATCCAGAGAGGCTGAGGACACTTGGGGGGGTACCCTGTGCTGGCGGGGTGTGGTGAGAGAATACGTGCGCTTTCTGTAAACCTTGTCCAGCTCGGGCAACCGTCTATAAACGTTCTGGTTCTGCTGCTCCATCACCATGTACCCGTCCAGCTCACTCCCGTCCCTGGAGGGGGGGGTGTCGGCCCGGATGGACTCGGGAGTGCTGCTGCAGTAGGTGAGGGGTAGCCGGACGTCCCTCACATCTGCAGGGCTGGAGCCAAATTCTTCACATGAAATGAAACCGGCATCACTGGGGGAGCCCGAGAAGGAGGCGCTGCAGCTGGAGGGCCGGGGAGCCCCGGTCTCAGGGCAGGAGGTCAAACTGGCCAGGCTGGTGGTGGCCAGCGGGGGTGAGTGAGACAGAGTCATGGACATGGACTTGCTGTGTTGCAGAGAGGAGGACTCGAAGGTCCGGCACGGGCGGGCTGTGATGGTGTGAGAGCGACTCAGCAGGGTCCTGTGCACCCCCGGGCTGAGGGGACTTCCTGCCATGGACATGGGGCGCGTCATGGTGCCGTCGCCCTCGCTGGCGGTGCGTAACCGACACGAGGAAAACTTGCTGACAGGCGAGATAGTGGCCAAACTGTCGGTCCGCGACCGGCGGAGGAGGCCGGTCTGGCTCGGGGGGAGATGGTTCAGGTTCCTGCGCGTGGGCACGGAGATGGGGTTGGTACCGGATGACTGGCTCTTGCTGCGAGGGCGGAACTCCGACAGCTCCTTCATCGCCTTCATCGCCTCCAGAATCGTCTCGTGGATGCTCTGCGCCACCACGGAGTCGTCCGCCTGCATCCACAGCTCCCCGGGTCCCGTGGCGGCGGAGCGACCCACCTCGATGAAGAAGAAGCTGTCGGAGTGGCCGCACCTCCGGATGTTCATCAGCTGCAGGACGACGGACGCCACCTCCGAGTTCATCTTGACGAAGCTGATAGTCCGACTGGAGAGGCAGAGCCTGTACACCCCGGTCAGGTTCCGGCTCTGCCCGAGGCCTTTGGACTTCATGTGGACCTGCCACACCTCCTTATAGGCGGCGGACACCGGCGTGATCAGCCCGTAGCTCGACTCGTCGAAGCCCACCAGCGAGGACGCGGAATTGGACGCCGACCCGTCGCACGCCTTGCCCTCGGAGATCAGCTCCGTGAGCGCGCGGTGCCAGCTCTCCTGCTCCGGCTCGTTGTCCGCCGCCACGGCGAAATACTCGTCTTTGGTGTAAAGCGCCACCAGATACTTGTGTTTGGAGTCGGCTCTCTTGTTGACGCTCAGGCAGCAGTCCAGGGCGATCGCCCTCTTGGCCGCCGACTTGTTCCTCCACTTCTTCTCGCTCTCGTAGTACTCCAGGCGCGCGGGCGCGCCTTCGCTCGGCTCGCGCAGCACGAAGAAGCGCTTGTGTCCGTGTTTCTGCTTCTTCAGGTAGCCGCTCTTCTTCACGTCCCCCTGGACGCTCGCCGGCTGCTCCCCGCTGCTCGGCGGACTCGCCATTCTGATCAGCCGACGCGGAACCAGGAATCCGAAAGCGAAGATGAAGGGCGAAAGAAGAAGAAGAAGAAGAGCGCGTTTAGATCCAGCCTCAAACGATCAGCTCCGGCGGCGTGTGAAGCAGCGACCAGCACATGTCTGCGGGCGTCCGGACTGTGGAGGAGAAACAACATGTGACGATCTTACACACTCGGCTCCAGAAGAAAAAAAACACACACGCACACACACGGGGAGTGGGCGGTGCAGACTCAGCTCATTGGGCTTATTGGTGGAAACGGGATGAATGTGTGTGAGAGAGAGAGAGAGAGAGAGGAGAAACACCCTCCTTCTGCCACTCCGCCATCTTCCGGCTCATTTGAGAGCAGCCTGCGTCCAACAAAACATTCAAGCTTCTGTCATCTTCAGGTCCGCGGAAAATGATCCGCACGTATTTTCATACAGTTCCCGCGTCAATGTGACGCTCCTCGCTGAACTAACCAGGTCGTTTACTGCTGCCTCGTGCAATAATACAGTAAAAACCGAGTGATTTAGCAATGTTCAAAACGCAATACCTCAGATTAATTTGATTATAAAGCGCCTTATTTTCAACAATTGATGGGTTTTTTTTTGGATCAGAACAATCTGGAGAAAATACTATTAGAGTGTTTCAGAAAATATAATAATAATAATAATAATAATAATAGCACAGTCAGCTCGTTCAAATCGGTCGTGGAGTGATACAACAATAATAAACATCACACTAATGCTGATATAAAATTAAAATAGCGCGGGATCAGGACACCGTACCATCTCAGTCGCTTATTAAAATGATACAACTTCGCAGCGCACTACTGCCTTTATTGTCCTTTAACGCGTCGACTTCATTAAAGCGATTTATTCCCTCGTCATTGTCAAGGAGCGGATTGTTCCAAATTCTCTCCTCTTGTTGCGTAACTGTTCCTGTTGGCCCGCAGCTCCCAAGATAGCGCCGTTCTAGTAGTTCCCGACCTAAATTCGTCTGTTGTTCATTCATAACCAGAGCAGGAGACAAGGATACCTCGTCACCAGCAGCCTCCCCCACCCGCTGCCTTCCTGGTGCGTGCGCGCGATGACGTAAAAACTCCCCAAAAAGTGGATGCGTCAGTGTGTGTGATGATGAAACGAGGGAGTCAGATGGTTTCCCCGGAGGAGAGCATGTGATGAAACTGTGTCACACTCTTGCTGGTGGAGTGAGACAGACTCGTTCTCTTCAGTGAGAGGAGACTTTTGTTTACAGTTGTTGTTACACAAAGACAAAAGACGGACAAAAATAAAGGATGCGGCCCGACCCATTGCCAGGTTTTGGTGGCTGCAGTCAATGGTGGGTCCTTGCTCTCCTCTTTCTGTATGAAGAAGGAAATGATTTGAGGAGAGGCTGGCTGCATCAGAGCAGAGGTCTGGTCGCAGGGGCAGCAGCTGGAGTTGAGACACCCAGATGTGTCCGACCAAGAGACATGGTGTCTTGAAAACCTAGTAGCTTCCTCCTTGTTGGACAAGCCTCACCAGTATGATACAGATCCCCATATCAAGGTCAGGGGGCAGCAGCTGGAGTGAAGACAACCAGATGTGTCTGACCAAGAGACATGGTGTCTTGAAAACCTCGTAGCTTCCTCCTTGTTGGACAAGCCTCACCAGTATGATACAGATCCCCATATCAAGGTCAGGGGGGCAGCAGCTGGAGTGAAGACAACCAGATGTGTCCGACCAAGAGACATGGTGTCTTCAAAACCTAGTAGCTTCCTCCTTATTGGACAAGCCTCACCAGTATGATCCAGATCCACATACCAAGGTTGTGGGGGCAGCAGTCCTTGCAAAGAGGGCCAGACCACAGTCAAAAGCATCTTATCTAGAAAGTAGCAAATGTAAGGCTGCCTCCTCCATCATCATCATCATCATCATCATTATCATCACCAGTCACCTCGGCCCACAAGCAGCCAGTTTCTCCTCCTCGCACGTGACCCAGAGGGACCCCGTTCAAAAGCCCATGCTATCATCAGAACATCCTGGTGTATGGAGACTCTCCAACCCCCCCCTCCGGATGATTAATATGGTAAAATACCTCCATCATAACCAGAGGCGGCACTTCCTCCCCCTTTTATTCCCCCCTTCATTCAGAGCTGGGAGTGCTGGCTCAGCATCAAACTCGCTGTTCAGAGACAAGGTCGCTCACATCTCTGCATAGGTCAATTATGTCAGCAGAACCAGCAGAGTGGCTGTGCAGTGCAGAGGAGAGCTGAATCAGACGGCTCCGTTTAAATGTTGCCTGCATGTAACATGTTTCTATACCTCTCACGCACAGTGGCTGCATAAAGGTTGAGAAGCCCGGAGGCTGGGATGTCGCTCGGACGGACAGGAAGGCTTCCCTGTTTGTTGACATTAGGTTTCCTGCCTGACAAATATTGGCTCACTTCTCACACTCACACTCCTTGATAATAAACAGCTCGTCTCCCCAAGTGGCGCCTTATCTGACGTCTATCGCATCACTCACCCGCTCTCAAAACAATATCCTCTCTGGTTGCTATGTGCCCAGGAGTTCGCGCTGCACGTTACCATCACATCGTACATTCGTCTTCAAAACAATCGTCAGTCCGAGTTTACACTTTTCATTTGTCGTCACTGTCAATATATTCAGTGAGTCATTTGGGAATAGCTCATAACATCTAATGTACAACTAATGTACACGGTGACGTCAAGTCAGAAATCCATGAAACATTTACTTTATTTCAAGCAGCAACTTTCATTGTGAAAACAGAGAAATGCGTGCACTAATATTAAGATTGCCTCAAGTACTACTAGCACCATTCCCATTGCTACTACTTTCTCCAAAATTATTGTTACCACGAGAACCACATTTACTACTATAAAAATACTTCTTTGACTTCTAATAAAATTCTTTCTACAATACTTCATTATTACTACTACTACAACTATTGCTCCATCTTATTACAGCAAATACTGAGTGGACAACTACTATCACAGCTATTACTCATATCACCTCATCCTAATGACACTTTTTATACTACTACTAGTAACTCCAATTACTAATAATAGACTGGTAATACTACTCTTACCGCTACTACTATTTGTATAAGAAATATACAAATAACAAGTAACAAGAATACTTCAATCTAATGCAGCATTTTTGTCTTCTTTCATGCCAAAATACTGACCCAAAAAAAAAGATGTCACTTATAACCAACTTAAATTTCTGGGAAAAATAGTGACACAATAAATAATCGTTTCAAGTCAAGACTACATCATGTAACTAATAATAATTCTAAAAAAAATAAAATTGTTGCTGAGATAATTTGCAAATGTTTTGCTCCAAAACGTGAGCAACGATTTGAAAATCAGTATTTTAGGATGTTTTTTCTTTTTTTGTTTTCAAATGAGTCCCAGTTCACTTTGATCACAACTATTACTAATACTACACAGGAGCAGGTCCACCTACAACCAGACGTGTGATATGAAATGAATGGTAGCTAAGAAGTTGGGGGCAGATGTAGAACGAAGGTCACCTACATCCCACTGTAAATACAGCACATCTCTGCATCACCTCTGGTACAGCGTTTGTGTTCCGCAGGCATCTGAGCCTGAGGGCCAAACAACAGCAGTCAACACGACTCTGTTTATTGTGAGATTATTAGAGCGAGGTGTGAGTCAGACGCTCCACCTTCCGCCGCCTGATTTGAATAATTTTTCATAGTAGAGCAAAAGTCACTGCGACTACCACGAATACTCCACAAAGAACCGCAACAGTGGAAGCCTTCCTTCTTGAGAGTTACAGCTTGGAACGACGACTGTATCCAGTTGTGCGTGATAGAGGCAGGTTACACAAAGTGCTGTATTGAAGCTTAAATGCTAAGACCACAGAGGGTTTAAGACAGTCCGACCTTCTGTTGCACCTCCACCTGATCCTGCTATGGAGGGAGTTGGGGGTGGGGCGAGTGGAAGGGAAGGATTCCGTTAGCATAATCTATGAAGCATGATAAATGCAAATGAGCAGTATATGAATACCAATACAAGACGTTGTGTGTGTGAGATGCCTGCTTAACCTTTTCTGAGGTAACATGAATATTCATCATGCTTGGCCTGTTAATAAAGCAGACAGGCGAGCTCGATTGAATAACTTTACACTGGCCCTCCCACCTTAACTGGTCATTGCTCTTTGCTCAGGACTAGAATTCTGCACCTTATTTAACTGTGAACTGTCATCAGTTGTCCTTCTTTGCTAATCGTATTAGCGTGCGGACTCGCTGGCGCACAACGCCGCCGTCATACTTTCACTTTCATAAGCTTCATGAATCAGATTAGAACGGTCAATCTGATGAGATCAGATTAAGGACGGGGTTTGAGATTAGGCTCAGTCATACTCCGCTCTACGCCGCAGGGGCCCCCATCAGATGGACAACAAAAAAAAATAAAGGCCTCATCTGATCCTCCTGAAGGATGTGTCCAGATTATTCACAGCTCTTAAGCAATCCACAGGCAGCGGGAATTAGCAGAGGCCCAACAATGGAAGTGGTGTCTTCAGGACAGGAGCAACAACAGGTTGGAGATAAGATCCTTCCCCCAGTGAAGAATGTCAACTATCTTGGGGTTTTGTTCACAAGTGAGGGAAGGACGGCGAGTGAATCTAGTCCCTCATGGATCTTGATTCACCTGTCCATCTACATTCCTGCCGTGATTGTGAGTTTTGGGTCGCAACTGAATGAAGAAGAACACGGACAGAAGTGGTGTCTGGACTCGAGAAGAGGCTCAGAGCAGGAGACGTTGGGAAGGCGGAGGGGCGGAGCCAGGAGAGATTTCTATTCTTCACTTCGACTGCTGCCTCCGCTAACCAGCTTCAGTCAGTTGACATTAAATAAGAGCCGAGAATATTATGGAGAATATTCACTTCACTTGGCTCCAGGACGGTTGGTGGTCCTGACAGCCGGCGTGAAGAACTGGAACCCAACCAGGCATGGAAAGTGGCGCTTGTTTTTCGTACCTCCAGCACATACAGTATGGATCGCTCCGTTCAATCTCATGTTGTCGCCCATAATTGACTCAATTTTGGAATCAATACCGCAAATGCAAAATTGAAATTACCGCTGGTTAATTCTGGCTCTCATTGATCTGCCGGGGCCAAACCTGGAGGCACGGCGCTGATGGAGATGTTTGCGTTGCCTCGACAGGCTTGCCTTTCCACCGCCCCTCTTGAGCTAAATGTTGTGTAACCGCAGCCCAAATGAAGCTTTTCTCACTTCAGCGCCCGCTCAGATGAATATGTATTTAATATGCTTATTAGAGGGGATGAATCAGGCGGGAGGTTATTTGCCTGGGACAGTAACCAGTGATAAAATGTTTATGTAGACCAGAGACATACACCGCTACCATATTTATTCATGAGCACGTCTTGCCTGGATGAATTACCCTCCAGGCCGCGCAGAGTACGGCAGCCTGCCATGTGACACCCAGCCCTCTGTAGTCTTTGATTAAACAGATATGAACGCATATGATATTCAGGCTCCATAATATGAATCATCAGTCATTTGTCATAATTATGTGTCACTGCGAGTCACGTGGCCATCGATATAAATGATACATGAAGCTCTTCTCCGCCGTCTCGGGCCGTCTACGGATTATAAAGTTAGATTTACTTCCTGTCTGTGATCAGCAGGAAATGACGAAGGCTTTAGCAGTTCATATGGCATCAATGAATAGAGAAGCGGAAGGAAATGAAAATCTGATGTGGGAAATGCGCCTCTTGTGCTTCTATATTTTCACTCTATGGGGTTGAACCTACACTATTGCTACTTCAACAAATCACTCTTATTACAACAAATACTGAGTGGACAACCACTATCACAACTATTACTCATATCACCTCATCCTAATGACACTTTTTATACTACTACTAGTAACTCCAACTAATAATAATACACTGGTAATACTACTCTTACGCCAATACTATTTGTATAAGAAATATACAAATAACAAGTAACAAGAATACTTCAATCTAATGCAGCATTTTTGTCTTCTTTCATGCCAAAATACCTGTCCAAAAAACTAGATGTCACTTATAACCAACTTAAATTTCCTGGAAAAACAGTGAAACAATGAAAAATAGTTTCAAGTCAAGACTACATCATGGAACTAATAATAATTGTAAAAAAATAAAATTGTTGCTCGCATAAAGTGTTTTGCTCCAAAATGTCAGCAACGATTTGAAAATCAGTATTTTAGGATGGTTTTTTTTTTTGTTTTTAAGTTTTCAAATGAGTTTTTATTATTATTTGTATTCTTATTTTAATTTCCAGTTCTGTCCACTTTTTAAAGCTAACACTGAATTTTCACCCAATTAGAGGTTTTGCTTATATCTAGACAAAGGACCTATTATTTCCCAGTTCACTTTGAACTATTACTAATACTACACAGGAGCAGGTCCACCTACAACCAGACGTGTGATATGAAATGAATGGTAGCTAAGAAGTTGGTGATGTAGACGAAGGTCACATACATCCCACTGATGCCTTTATCAGTTCATATGGCATCAATGAACAGAGAAGCGGAAGGAAATGAAAATCTGATGTTGTCTCGTGTGGAAATGCTCCTCTCGTGCTTCTAGATTTTTACTGTATAGGGTTAAACTTGGCTGCCGTGTGTGTTTCTTTCTACTTATTCATCGGAGGGAGATAAGGACCTTTATTACCCTTCCAGGTGGGAAATTGAATTATTACAGCAGCTGAATCTAATGGAAGTCTTCAACGTAGATTCAATTATTTTCTTAAATAGCAAAAACTATAATAATAGAAAAAGATTCAGCTGAAAAATAAAAAATATGTATTCTACATAATGAGTTTTTTTGTTTGTTTTTAGCAATTAACTATGTATTAATTCAACATTAACAGTGAGAGCATCACTCATTTTATTTATTTTTATTGAATTATATTTATTATTATATTCATGAAAAATTATTTTTTAAAACTATATACTTACATTTTTGATATATATCTTGCCTGACTTGTATTTTTTTACTTACACTATGGTAACAATAAGTAAAAAATAAAAATAAAAATAAAAATAAAAACAAAAATAAAGTCATTCAGCAAGTGAGTGAGTGAGCTCTCAGTCTGGAGTACTGCAAGCACTTCAACAGTCACGGCTTGTTTGGAGGTGAATCTTTGCGAGCCTGTCTTGTTGCTCAGTATTGACTTCCCTGAAGCTGTTTAACAGATGAAATGATCCCTGGTGAGATCCTCATCTGCATTCTTAAGTGCAGACTTTAAGGAGTCTCTTTTACCGAAGCCGACTTAATAGAGCATCTGTGCTGAGCTGCCTTCTTGTCTTTTGTTACGACAATCGCTTTCTCATTATCATCCTAAAGCCAGTGGAAGTCCTGGAAGACGGAACCCCCCATTTGTTCCCTCAACCTCTGGTGGAATCTTTGTTGGAATCTGGAGAGTGTTACACCTCGCTGAGCCAATACACGCCGGTGGTGCCGCCAATGTTGATAAGAGTCTGAGCCGCAGCAACACCTTTATTTGAACACATTCCTGACACAACTGCTGCAGCGTCTTTGACTTCACCGCACTAAAGCTTTCATGTAAAGGGGGACATGGAGTGGGGGTTTGGAGGCGTCAAACAGAAGGAAAGAGGAGGCGCTGGATCTGTAATTTGAAAAGATACAGTGGACTAATGGTTCACAAACGTTTGGAAGCTTTACATGAAATCCTATTGCATAGCTGGGAACCAGTGGAAGCAGTGGAGCTCTTTTTACCAAGCTTACGCCTTCAGACAGGTGGCGCTAAAATGAACCTGAAACGTGAGCCCTATCACAACCAGTACACCACCACTTTATATAGTTTATATTTATATATACCTTAGCTGCATGCATGTGGTTTAGGAACTCTGTGATGCTAGCGTCACCAACTGTCCAGTTGAGTCTATTGCGAATTGTAGCAATGCGATACATGTAGGCCAATAATACTATTATTATTGTATTTTGGTTCAGTTTTGCTTTTCATTCTTGGCAGAATTGTGAAGACTTTAATGAGACAGACTGTACATTCTTCTCAGCCACAGTTGTTCTATTTATTGTCATGATATTTGCTTATTGCTTGAGACATATGTACAGTGGTACCTCGGTTTTCGAACGTCTCGGGCTTCGAACAGAGAACAGAGTTCGAACAAAAATTTAGAGATTTTTTACTTCTGATTTTGAACGAAAATCCAGAACTCGAACGCCCCCGAAAAAAGCCGGAAAAACATAACGTGTGCGGACCGATCAGCTGACCCACGACGCACTTTGTTATTGTGTATAACGCAGCCTCTGTATGCAGACGTGTCCCGTTAGCTACATTTACTGACTGTTTTCTCTTCATATTGAGTTGTAAAACCTTTCCTGTCTCCGCACTGGACCGTGGTAGAGTGTCACAGGGGAGGTGCTGGAGTGCTCACTCCAGGGTTTGATGTCCTGTTGTGCACTGGAGCTGGGGCAGGGATGAGGCGAGTCTGGGACAGAGCGTTACTGGGTTTATGACTTTGTCACAGCCAAACTGCACAGAAGCGCACATTCAGAGCTGGACACGCACCGGGCACCTCTTCACTTCTGGAGAGACGTCACTCACTCGGCAACCCCTCCCACATGCAGCGGCCACACACATAGAGGAACAGCGCACCTGCAGCAGACACTCTACATTCACTCCTACAAAAGACTATTTTAAGGCTTGGAACGCATTATTGCTTTTTCCATTCATTGTAATGGGAAAAATCGATTCAGATTTCGAACAAATCGCTTCTCGAATGGCCATCTGGAGCGGATCGTGGTCGAGAACCGAGGTTCCTGCCGACTGCCGACGAAGTTGCTGGTGGAGTTCTACACGGCCATCATCCAGTCCATCCTCACCTCCTCTATCACCGTCTGGTACAACAGTGCCACCTCCAGGGACAAGAGCAGACTGCAGCGCATCGTACGTTCTGCTGAGAAGGTGATGGGTTGCAGCCTGCCACCTCTTCAGGACCTGTATGCCTCTAGGACCCAGAGACGTGCAGGTCGGATCAGAGCCGACCCTTCTCACCCTGGAGAGGAACTGGGTGCCTCTCCAGGGTGAGGCACCCAGACTGTTTGTTCCTCTTCCCTCTGGCAGGTGGCTACGGTCCATCCAGACCAGAACCTCCCGTCACAGGAACAGCTTCTTTCCCTCGGCCATCAGACTGTTAAATTCATGAACAGCCTTGTTGTAATGTTATTCTATTTATTTTATTTTATTTGTTTTTTGTTGCACTTTATTCCAAGGCACTTTCCTAGTCAGTGGGCTCCCCACTGACCATGGCAATAAATTTGATTCTGATTCTGATTCCACTGTATGTTGTTTGATAACGTGACTTCACTGTATAGCTTTTCATGTTTGCTGATTCTTTGCAAATCTCTTTGATGTTTATTGTGTCTCTTTAATGTCTTGGCAGTCTTTTGTGTCTTTGCCGTCACTGACTGTTGCTGCCGCGATAATATAATACAATCTAAGCTAAAACAGAGCTGAGCTACAAGACAAGGCCCTCTATGAATCCAACTCTCACCCAGCGTCGGTGCTGACTTGAAAACTAAACTCACACCTATGAGCCCCAAGTGAGTTTCAAGGCTCTCCCTTAGTTAGGGTGAAGCGTTCGGCCATCTGGTGGAGAGATGGTGGAGGACACCTGCTGCGCCGTCACATTAACAGAAGCCAGTTCAGGTGGCTGGGGCACCTTGCCAGGATGTCGCCTCCCTACTGAGGCCATCTGGCCTTGTCCCAACTGGAAGGACCCCCACGCCACACACAATATTCCTCCCGATGAGAGGAGGTTTCCGGGAGAGGGTTCTTTACTCCAGCAGCTGCCCCCACGACATCAGACAAGCAGAAGAAAACGGTGCAATAAAAAGCGGAGGCTCCCTTGTTCTTGCTGTGATTTAAAACACAGCACACAGTACGAGTGTACTGCACATGACTGGCCCCACCAAAATCCAATTGTTCCCCCAAATCCATCGAGCCTTGAAGAGTCTTTGTTGAGGGCTGCGCTCTTTAAATGGATTACAGTGAGTTAATGCACGCGAACGGAGCAAACAACTAAATCCCAATTAGTCACAGCAGAGTTAAATCGGAGCGTAATAACATTAAATCATCGTTAATCAAGGGAATACATTCAATATTTAATAAAGCGCACACTTATGCGGGTCGTAATGAGAATCCATGGCAGACACACACGGACACGCTGCACATTCATCCTCAGCTCACACACACTCTAATGGCAGAATCAGTCATAATAGCGGCGAGAGCGCGCTCCAGCGTGGGATTCCAACATGAGAATATTTGCTTTTATTTATTAGGATTATTGATATGAGCCCACCCGCTGTTGACCATGTGCAATTAAGGCACAAGTGATTGGTCATATGTGTGAACGCGCGACACACCAGCACATGAATATGTGATGGAGACAACAGTGAAATTAGACGGAGGGGTCTTTATATCCGTCCCCTCCCCCCCCATCTCTGTCCCCACGACGCTCGCAGCTCTTAAATATTTAACGCCGGAGAATAATGGGCTTGGATCCACAGGCTTTCTGTTTCTGGAAGTTTCTGGAAGCCAGTGGGAGGAGATCACCAGGATCAAACCCTTGTCATGTAGGACGATCCAGATACTCAGATGGAGGACGTGTGGGCTGAAGTGCTGGTGCAGTTTTGGTTACTAGAGGAGTGGGAGGTTTTGCGAGGAGGTGTAGTGGTGGCGAGAACACAGGAAATGTCCTCTCTGGCAGCGGACGCCTCCCGTGGGACGCTTTCCGATGGTCTGAATTATCTCCAACTGTCACTGGCTGGAGCAAAATAGCAATTTGAAGCTTCAGTGAGATCCATTCATGAACAAATGAAGTGATTTGTCAGCTGCTTTCCTTCTGAATAAAGTCACCAGCCCACTTGAAATGAAATTATTTCTTATTAGGATTGTTATCTCAATTTGTTTCATGTTTTCATGCATATATGGATTCAATTAGAATAAGAGAAGAAGTCATGCTTAAATAGCAATAAAAAACAAGTTACGCATAAATAATAAATGAAGAAAATGACCATTTAAATGAAATAAATTCTATGTGAATCTGAAAATAAAAAATGATTCATTTAGATTAAGATTTATGTATTTTATTGTTTAAAAAATAAAAATCAAATAAAATATACATATGAAGATGTTGAAATAAAATAGTATTTTTCTTCATACTAGATTAAATTGCACATCCTATATTTAAAAAAAAAAAAAAATTCTAAAATAAAAACGTGGGAATAAACTGTAAAACACAAAATATTTAAACAAAATTACCAATTTTTAGCAATGAGCAAACAATAACTTTTGAAATTTGAATAAAAGACACATGAAAGATTAGCGTTTAATATGATAATTTTTTTCTTTTACTGCAGAAGACATTTTAAAATTTATATATATATATATATATATATAAAACGAAATTCCTAAAAAGTGCATATTTCCATGTAAACGAATCAGCCTTGGGTTAAATTCAGAATTGTAATCTAAGCGTTAATTAAAAGGACGCAGACAGAAATGAATCTTTCTGAATAGATTGCTCAACTCAGAGCAAATTTCAATCAAAGCGTTCATTAAGAAAGTCTAATTGATGCAGACGTGACCTAACCAAGCCTGCGGTTATCTTAATTCGGACTATCTAATGATTCTAATGGCTGTTAAAGAGAGGAAGGTGGTGAATAATGAAACTCCATCAGCAGGTTTCACTTGAGGGAGCAGCCAGGATACCACCCCTGAAAACATCTCCCCCTGCTCAGGCAGACCTTATTTACAATCATTTACATAGCCACGTTTCACTCCCGCCGTCTGCTGGATGGAGTTTCCGTGAGCTTTTCTGCATATATGTGTGAATGCTCGCGTGTGTTCAGACGTCAAAAATGGGTGATCCATACATGTAATTGACTTCCAAGCGCGGACAATCAAAAGATAAACTGCGCGCGGTAATGGCGGGGCGGCATCAGAATAGAGGAGACGTTCACCCGACGCATGGCTGCCCTAATGCATAGAATACATGGCATTTTAAAAAGATATTCGAAGCAGCATCATTAGAAAGACATTTGCATGGCAGACCTCAGGGATCTGAGAAATGGTGGTCTTGCAGGTGGCGGCGCTCTGACAACCGTGCCGCGTGAAAGAAGGAGCTTTTGATATGCAAGAAATTGCGTGGCTGACGATCCGGGCCTTCATGTGTGACGCGCCGGTGAAATGGTGAGCACCGCCGTCGCCTCTCACACTGTCACTTGTCTTCATCAGCAGCGATGTCTATTCTTCAGTTACACTCTGTCAAGCTTTAATAAATACGCAGCAGGCACAGCATGGGTCTGTCACAGTCACTTCAGATCATTTGCAAACTTCCATTCGGGAGGATCACGGCTCATCATCAGGATTCACACGCACCAGCGGCCAGGCACGTCGCTTGATGGAAAGAATACGATCTTTTTCTAAAGGTTATAGGGTTATATACATCTAGTTTGAGGAGACACAAATATAAAATAGAAACATGAGGATTAAATGGCTTTTTTTTCCCACTGGTTATTACCAGAAACCAGTCAGAGAATCATAGCTGTTGGCCTCTTGAATGAGTCTTCTCCTGCCTAGTAAAAATGGAACGGTTTCAGTCGCCCACTGAAAACAATGGTGGACACAAGACACACCTATAAGTGGCGTTGTAACGCTCTCGCTACAAACAAAGACGGCTGTGGAGGCTAAATCTATGATGCTGGCAGGCTTGTGGTGGTCGTTCACTACTTGCTCAGATGAAGCCAGGCAAGGGTTTTTAACTGTGGTGGAGCTCTGCCTAAGCCCCACCAACAAAATAAAAATAAAAATAACATTTGACATTTATGACATTTACTGAATTGGTGACAGAAAAAACACTAGCTTTTAGTTATGAGCAGTAAATCTCTCCATCCATCTCTTCATATGTCCGGCCAACGTACGCGACAGAATTCAGTCATTGCGATTTTTCTTTTGCGATTTTTTTTTGTGAAAAACACATCGAAAACCGCCATGTTCAAGTCCACCTCCATGATGTGTTATCCATTTGTTTCAATGTTTCCACTTCCTTTCAATACATATGATTTTGTGCGATTTCATCTTACAAGATGAAAACGTGGCGACTTAATTTCCACTTGAATAAAAATTCTCATCTCATTCTGGTTTGGGGGGGGGGAATTTTTGATCTTTTCTCCCAGATTATTTTGAACTGTTATCTCTAAGGCACATGTTGCATTTCCAACTTTTTCAGGGTGAAGAACGAAAACAAACAAGGGGCTACGACATCATCCAACCGTCATTTCTAGATCTATCCACTCGATCTATCCACTCCAGGAAACTGGCTTCAAAAAGTTCCTTTTCCAGTGACTGAAATGGCTGCATATGTGACTGAGAGACAAAGCCAAACTGGCTACGACCGACTCCGTGTGGAGCCTTGGTGCCTGCTCATGTGACCTATGTTGCAGAGCATCAAGGTGACGCCTTGACGCCGAGGGTTGAGTGGTTGGGAGGTGTGTGGACGGGGTTTGTGCCCTAAGAGTACTGGACCCTGAACCTCTTTGTCTTTTCCGGATCTTTTCCTGACTGTAACAAAGACATGAATAGCTCACTTAATGGACCTGAATGATGGTAGAATTTCTTGTTTTGTATTGGTCAGCTACCCCAGATCCAGTCTAGCAAAAGGCACATGAAGGTTTTTGGACTGATGGAGGAAACCAGAGTGCCCACAGGAAACAATCATAAGGAGAACACGTGGCTTGTCCTTCTTAGCTCGTGAGCATCATATGCTCGCCCAATAGTTTGTGTTCGATATGTAAATTCCAGACAGCAAACAGCTCCATTTACTGCTGTCATCTTTAGCACACATTTTCCTGCTGGCTTGTGAGGACCCACAGAAACAGTTCAGATCTGAGCATCATCCCTCACACACTGTCCCCACGCAGCATGTGAGTTTAATCTCCAGACGTTGAAGGACAGCCGCGCTCCTTAATACTGTTGAGCCAGCATGCGTCACGGCGGCGAACTGCACATTTCTGACGTTCACACCACTGTTGAAAAACAACCCACTCCCATGAGGGTCCCCTCCCCTGCAACAACAACTGTGTGTGTGTGTGTGTGTGTTTGTGCAGGTGCTCCTTTGGCCTTCACACTGGCTAATGGAAGGTCCCATTAAAACTACAACAAGCTAATAGTTCTGTAAATACTGGAGCTGCTGCTGCTCTGATGGCCTCTGTCAATTATTTAGTAGCTTCACGAAATATAAACACTTTGCAGCGTAAACAACATTCTGCCAAATATCAGCACGGACGATATGGAGGCTGATTTTTGAAGGGGAATATCAAGCAAAAATGGGTTTTTCTGATATGTGTCAAAATGAAAGCTGAGTTGAAATTTAATATGAAAAATAAATAAAACGAGTTTTGTTCGAGAATATTTGGAGGTGAAAATGTAATAATGCTTTTATTTTTAAATACATAATTTATGAAGAATAAACTGTAGAATAAAAACAGTAAATAGTCTAAATAATAATGGAGGAGGAGGAAAAGTGAGGTGCGTTTAGAGATCAAAGAGAATGCACTGAAACACTCAATAAATTCAAAAATACATTTCAAATTCGATGTCGAAAACTAAAATGTATGTATTCTAAAACAAGTAGCCACCAAAAAGAGACAAAAAACATATTCACTCGTTCATCTTCTGGGGGCTAAGGGGGCGGAACCTGACAGAAAAAGGCCCGCCTCCTTTACGTGTCAGGGAATACCAAGGTGTTTCCGGGTCAACTAATGGATACGCTCTTTCAGGTGGCATCAATGGAACGACAGAGAAAATAATAATCACGTAACAATATTTTTCAACAATACAAATTCAATTCTTGAAACGCAAGACGAAATTAGTTGTTGTCAAAGAGCCCAAGAGTTTCAGCCAGTTGATGAAAACATGTTCTACTGGTTGTGCTGCGTTTCATGAGACACAATCTTGCCTCTCGCAGGCGTCAGTTAACCACACTGATACGTGTGATGACTTCACTCAGCATGTAAATGAGCTTGTACGACATTAAGCCAGGTAATTTAGCATGAAACACGGCGCAAAGCTTATTTTCTAACTATTAGAGCTGAAATAAATGCGGAGATTGCAACAGCGGTGAGCCTGCCCCAACCTTCTCCACCAGGAAGTGACATAAAGACAGATGGAAGTGTCACGCATTAGCAACTGTGCGTTCACTCTGGAATGAAAGTTTAATAGTTAGTCTGCGATTTACATTCTCGTGTGACAAGACCTGAGGAGAAACGCTTCAGAGGGTTGTTTCATCATTTCCTGGGTGACTGGCTAGTCACGTGCGAGACATTCCTGCTTCACGCCAGACACTAGACAGCACAGAATTTCATTGAAAATCAGACGAAACATCTCAGCACGGCCACGTCACCAACCGACTGCTCTACCACCACCATCACCTCCATCATGCATCCATGATCATCACTCCTCCATCGCTTCATCATTCATCCATTACCCTCCATCATCATCATCATCATCATCCACCCATTGCCATCATGCATCGCCACCTTTCTCTCATCATCTTTCACCATCATCATCTTCTCCACAAGCCATCAGCCATTCATAATGCTTCATCATCCATCATCTTTTATCATCATCACACATCCATCATCAGTCCATCAAGCATCATCATCCATCATCACAATCCACCCTCCATCATTCATTCATCATCACTCCTTCACCACGTCATAGAGCATCACATCTGCCATTATTCATCCATCATCAATCCATCATCTAACATTCATCCGCCCGTCATCCATCCATTATCAACCGACAATCCATCGTCACCATCCAACATCACCACCATCCACCTGTCCTATTATATAACATTTTCAATTACATCCAGCTACATTAGCCATCCATCCATCCACCATTATCAACCAACAATCCATCACCATCATCTTCTGAAACCATTCCACAATCCATCAGCCACTCATAATCTTTTATCATCCACCATCGTTCTTTCATAATCACACATCCATAGCATCATACAGCGTCACATCTGCCATCATTCATCCACCATCACCATCATCAGTCCATCATTTAACATTCATCCACCCATCATCCATCCATTATCAACCAACAATCCATCGTCACCATCCAACATCACCACCATCCACCTGTCCTATTATCTATCATTTTCAATTACATCCAACTACATTAGCCACCCATCCATCCATCCATCCATCCACCATTATCAACCAACAATCCATCACCATCATCTTCTGAAATCATTCCACAATCCATCAGCCACTCATAATCCTTTATCATCCACCATCGTACTTTCATAATCACACATCCATAGCATCATACAGCGTCACATCTGCCATCATTCATCCATCATCCACCCATCAGCCATCACCCACGCATCGTCACCATCCATCATCATCCACCCATTATTATCACCCATCAATCATCACCACAGTCGCTCCTCCATCACACATCCGTGACCACCTTCATCATCATCATCATCAATGACTAAAAAAGTTGATGATGACTTTCCACCCTTCCCCGTCCTTCCTCTTCCTCTTCGTCAGGACGACTGCGTTGGTTCATGTTTTTTTCCTCATCACCATTTTTCGCCACCAAATATGGACGGCCTGTGATACGCGACCATCTGTTGGTAGCAACCGTCCAAAGAATTTCATCAGACAGCCTCTCCTGGAGTCACTGCCAAGCATTTTGCCACAAATGTTCCTGACTGCGAATCGTCCTGAAACTCAAACTGCAAGAGCCTGCACGAAACCGAAGGCCGTCTCCGGGCCTGGCAACGCCACGAGAGAAAACCAGCCCACTTTCAAAGCGATAATAATAACAGCCTTCAAAAGTTCACAGCTGCCAGAGAACACAACTGCGAGGTGAAGATATAGAGGAGGAGTGATAAATGCTGAGTAAGGGCTTCTGTGTCATACCTGCGATATACTTGGATACACTGCTGGATGTTGTATAACGCATGCTGTCATCTCAGCATTGAAAAACACCACCATGAGAGATGTTTCAAAAGATTCAGAGTAAAAGGCAGATCGAGAGTCTCACCAACAGCCTCCCACTCTCTCTCTCTCTCTCTCTCTCCCACGCTTCCTCTGTGCCTACGCATTCTGCTGCTGTGACGTCCACTCCTCCGCTCTGCTGTGGAGGCTTCTGTCGCTCCCTCATTCATGTGCTGCCGAGCTGAATTTTCAATGAAGGAAGGAAGAGGAAGTGGCGGAGGAGGAAGAGCCATGTTTGGCGCCGCGCGCTAGGTTTCCGATCGTGATCAGACACGACATGTGCTGCACAAATTACTCATCACGGAAATCTGCAAAGCGGGAAGCAGGCCCAAGCCAGAATTCATGCCCGCTTTCTCACCTCAGGGGAAGTGCTTTTATAGCGTCATGAGGAACCATGACAAATGTAGCACGGGAACTCGGCACACACACGCATCAAGTTAGTCAACAAACTTGCAGCAGTCAGAAACTCCACTGACCCTCCATCGTGACACAACAACTCCAAGAACGTTGCACTCAAAACGTGTGACAGATTCAGCACCACAAGTCTTCAAAAATGGGCCAAACATACGGGGAAGGCACCAGTTAAGTGGGTAGACTGTGTTTCTGCTCGGTTGCAGGGGAACACCGGATGATGATTGAACTCCACCAACCTCAACTGCAGGAAGTGGGATCATTCAAAGGACACAGCATTTTCCAAACTACCTTCAGTAAGCCACAAGTGGATAGTAAAAAAATGCATTATGGGACTTGTGAGAGGGTTGTACATGCTTCCAACAGGCAGATCACCTATAGTGGACATAAGTTCGACACTGATAGAAATGAGACTGTTCCTGTGTCTCAGGGACTTGAGTTGGTGTTTGCACAATCCTCTGCCACAAATACTGACCAGGTGCACTGAATTGAAATTTATTCACTTTCCAACACTCAACTGAGGCTACAAGCTTTGGGCACTGACCACAAGATCAAGGCCATTTATGCTCCCTTTAGATAAGAAATACTGACATACACACTGATCGCATGCTTCCATGTGTTCTTCACGTAGGTATTGCTGCTCACCAATATATCCACCAGAGTTAAAAGTTTATGACATCAACAATCCCAAAAACAAACATGGTGACTGTGGACGAAGTATTGATAAACTGAGGCAGCGTTGTCGGAGGCGGTGGTCAGTGAGGCAGTTAAATATATCGCGACTGGAGGACGGAGAATCGGTAATATCGTAAAAAAACCAATAAGATAGTACATAATAGAAGTGGACAAGAATATGTGTTTTTCACAGACAAATCCCATAAGAAACATCATAATGCTTTATTGCTGGGATTCTTAACCATAGGGCCGAGGCCCATGGCTGGGTCGTGAGCGCCCCCTAGATAGCCGCTACATGTTGTCTTGTTTTACACCTTTGGGCTGCGAGACACACAGTTTTAATACAGTACATTAGCCACGTATGGTGGCAGTAGTGTGTCACCAAATTGACTTGACAGCTGCAAATCTGTGATAGTTAACAACAACAGAGAAGTTACCGAAAAGTAAAAAATGATAAAGAAAGTGATGTCGTCATCCCCAACAGTAAAAAGTGTTCATGAAAGCACCTGTTGAAGCAGTTTTGAAAATTAATTTGAACATTTTATGGTGATACTTTCATTTACACTTTACTTATATCTTCTTTGGAGTTAAAAAAATATTATCTTTATTTTATGATATTTAGACATGGATTTATTATATTTATTTTATTTAGAATTTTATCCAGTCTTTTCAATTTTCTCAATAGTTTGCATCAAGTGTATTTTTTTCTTTTTTTCTTTAGTAAATTTGATGAACATGACTTGCACCAGGTTCTGCTGCTGGTTGGACTTTTCTATGACAAATATCTCTGCAGTGATGCACATGGTGTCATGTCATTTCACAAGGTTTTGGTTTGTTTATGTGTAAGTAGATTAAGTATGGTTATTGATCACAAATGAAATCAAGAGTTTGTTGTGGGAAAGGTGGGCCCAGAGATCAAAAAGGCTAAGAGCCGCTGCTTTATTAGGCAGATGGTCGTAATGTTATGGTCGATCCATGACAAAGAAGTCACAACGTATTCTAACACAGATACAAACAGTAGTTCTACAGTCAGATCAATGATCATAACTCATCAATGACCCTGCCATCTGCACGAATGTGAGCCACTTGTAAGAAATGTCTAACTTTTATTTGACTTTTTATCTGAAACATTGATTCAGAAGAGAATGTTCTGTTCCTTTTTTACTGCTTTACCTCCAGTTGACAAAACAAACATATTCCAGCTCCAGTTGTGCCACAGAATGAACACCTCCAGTTGCACGGATGAATAACAAAAGCAACAGAAACAATATTAAAAAGCTCTAGATAGCAAATGGAATGTGTGTGACGATGCTAAAAGTGTGAGGTGCCGCCTACACGTCTCCGCTTCCTCCCACGCAGATATGAGCGGCCTGATTTCACCTCTTCACGCGGTGAAACTTCACATTCTGATCACACCAGATTAGTTCTACATTCATCTCAGTGTGATTTGTATGTGGCTGGGAGGGTTTAAAATACCCACAACCCTTATGAAAAATGCATTTCAGCTGTCACTAAGAGAAGAAGCTGTCGCCAGGTCAGTGACGACAATGAAGGCTAAAGTTGTACAGTTGTTAATCATCGACTGTCTCCGCTCCTACTTTCATATTCCACTCCTTATTTTGTCACCCGGGCAACAGCTCCAGAGATTCTTAATGTTCCCGGTTACTGTTCCTCATCCAGAGAGGAGACACTGAAGATTGCCTCTTGGTGTTGCAGCAGAAGCTCTACTCCAAGTCTAAGATGGAGGACTTGTGAACCTTGAAGTCTTCTTCTTCTTCTTTTTCTTTGAGCTTCTCCCAACAGCGGATCATCTTCCTCCATCTCACCCTGTCCTCTGCTGTCTCTTCTCTCAAACCTACAAACCTCATGTCCTCCTTCACCACCTCCATCAATCTCCTCTTTGGCCTTCCTCTCCACCTTCTGCCTGGCAGTTCCAACCTCAACATCTTCCTACCACCTGTACTGGCTCTCTCTCTCCTCTGTACATGTCCAAACCATCTCCATCATCATCCAGTTTTTACATCGGATGCCCTTCCTGACACAACCCTCTGCTAGAGTTGGGCGATATGGACAAAAAAAGTTATCACGATAAATGTAGTAATAATTATCACGATGTATCCATTTTCATTCTATTCCATGTGTTGTACACACTACAGTCTCTCATGACGAAAATTATTACTGGAGTTTGTCCCCAGCATCATTATTTGTTTATGTCTAAATATAATAGTTAACCAAGTGTAGAGATGAGAAATTCAATGTTTCATGTCTCACTTAGAACCTGGTCGTTTTATTTAGGGGTTAAATTGAGCCGTCTGTCTGCAGTGTCTCAATAAATTATCATTTAGTCATATTCTATTTTCAAAATCATGATACAAACTGTCAGTCCTTTCTCTTGTGTGATGAAAAACCTTTTGATAATTCTCTCTCCTAAAATGCTTGTTTTTCATTGCCTTATTGAAGATTTCACTCATACTTCGACCACTTCAGAATTTGTTGATGGTCCCTAACTGATGTCGGGTCGTAGCATCAACGCTGCCTGTGAGAGTGTGTCTGCGATCAGTGAACCCTAATGGGGATGTGAAAGAGGACACCGCCGCCAATACCAGAGCGGAGCTCCGTCCAATATCCAACTATTTTCACCACGGTGTTTCGCTGAGACACCAGCGCAGCGGGAAACCTGGATGTGTTGATGTGAACCAAGGCAGACAACCGCGTCCAAGTACCTATGAGGACCACTCCATCTAATAGAATAAACACAGATCCAGAGACTCAGAGTCGACTAGTGTCATTATCAAAGGTTCCCTTTTTTAAATAAGTTACTAACTATGATCGTGAACTCCACCACACTCTCCACAGCTGTCACACGCTGGTGTCGGCTGTCAAACGCCGCAGAGCTGGAGAGCATGGCGCCGTCACAGTCTCGTCATGTTCACGTGTGCAAGTCCAATGCAGCCAGTGTGTCACGTGTTTATCAAATTGATCGTGAGATGCAGAATTGTCATCGTGAAGATTGTGTTTTGCGGTATATTGTGTATGACAACTTATCAGCCATCCCTACCCTTTGCATTTATCCGGGCTTGGGACCGGCATAAGAAGAACCTGGCTTACCCCCCTCATGGCTGCATCACTTGAAGTGAAAAGCAAAAAATGAATGGAGGCAGAAGTAGTCAACGGATATTGTTGTATATTGGCATGCCTTGGGTTTGCGACACATTTTTTTGAATTGTCATTCTGCAACAAAGACTCCATGAGCTAGTCATCAACAATCTTTCATATCTGCCTTACGCGGCGTCGCCTCGAACTCTTCTCCTCGGTGATCTTGAGCGTTAACAGGGAAACATCATCTAAAAGATCTTCAAATGAATCTCGACCGCTCTTTATAAGATTAGCGCGGATCATCTCAGCTCATTTCCATCGCGTCAAGTCATTTACACATAGTAAACTGGGAAAATCAAATTAGAATGTAAATGGATCACCGGCATTAGCGTGTGTCGAGCGAAACAGGCGATGTGATCGCTAACGCCTTTCCAGATGAGGAGCCGCATCAGCTGCACGCACGTAAACATTAGGCACTTTTCATTAATGCTTGATAAAGGCCCCTTTTACAGCAACACTGATAAATTGGAATTTACGATCTCAATTGCAGAACCTTTTAGAATGCAGCAGGCGTCATTCGGATGCAGAGCGAAGCAATCACTTCACTTTTTAGAGCTTGTCGTGCGCACGGTGGTGGTGATGGTGCTGATGAGCGGGGCTGCAGCTTCTAGGAGAAGATATGGACAGAAATGTTCTCTCAGAAATGAAAGAATATGGTGTGTCCTAGGCCCAAGTTGGTCTCAAACACAGGTAACTCGCCTCACATGATGTGGAGGAGCAGCGGCTCTACTTCCAGTCTTTCCTTGATGACCAAGCCTCTTGACCCCTTAAGGAGTCCAGACACCATGCAACCATGGCAGTCCTACACTGAATGACTCTCCGTCTATTGGATCTGGAGGGTGATAACGCAAGTTCTTGACAACAGGTGAGGGTAACTGTGACAACCAATGATGACAACACAGCATACGCTACTCCTTTTACGGCACACCAAAACAGTCAGAAATGTCAGAGTCCCCCTCGACTGGTGGTGAGAGAGTGCTGCAGGGTTTCCGCCACTTATGAATTAGAGCGGAACGGCTTCACTGAGAGCCGCCACGCCATCAGAAAAATCTCTTTTTAAAGATGAAATCTCACATGATCAGACGTAAAACCGCTCGCGAAAATCAAGTCCCGCATTCCAGCCACAATTTATAAAAATCCTGAAACCACGATAAACAAGAAACTTCAGAGAGGCAAACAGTGGCACGAGCCTCAGGCAAAACCAATGGTAATGGAGTATATTGTTTTGGATGAGCAGCTGTGTTCTGTTGTCGAAGACTGGCGCTTTCAGCAGCTAATAGCGCACCTGGACCCCCGATACTCATTCTCCCTGGACAAGCAGCGGATGAAAAGAGGAGGAGTGGTCTATCAGGTTCTCAGGCAACATTCCAGTGAAGTGCTGACTGAAGTTTATATTGGGGGTTTGTTTATTTGTTTGTTTATTAGCTAGATAGATAGATAGATAGATAGATAGATAGATAGATGGTAGATAGACAGACAGACAGACAGACAGATAGATATACTTTATCTCACAGGGAAAATACTAGTGTGTACTCTTAAATATACCAATAATATATAACAATAATTAATCAGTGGTAATATAAAATGACTTGGGCTGTGAAAGAAAAGCTTTTTTCCAAAACAAAATAAGCTTGTTGGCTGAACTCAGTTTCATTGGAAGCTGTCGAAAAACGCGATGCTGACTGGGAGCCATAATTTATTCATTTATTTATTTTTTGAGTCAACACATTGTTTTTCCGAGTGCGGGCACAGAACGATCCATGTTAATGGGTCTGGCATCCCATACTCCCACACAGCCTGTTGAATTTGAATTATATTGAGCAATATTTTAAGCAATATTCATCTCACAAGTTCACCAAAAAAGGAGGCCAGGCGGTCATAATCTTAAGGTTCTCTTATATAAACGGTAAAACAGCAATAGGGGGTCACATATGTGGTCGTAATATTAGATAACGTTGGGGTGTCGGAGCGACTGATGGGCAGCATTAGGATGAGCCGACACTCAAACCTGAGAGGTCAGATCTTGGGTGGAGTGTGTTTGTGGTCGACAGGCAGCTGCTCTGTGTTGCACGCGATGCTGGGAGATAATCTGAGGGTCAGGGGGATATTGCCGCATGTTTCCTGATCCACTCAGGAGGTGGGCTGAGGTCACACTCGCTTCTTAAACCACCATTTAGAAAGCCGGAATAAAATCGTCTCACTCATGAAATCTATTCAGGAACATAGAGACAGAAACTCACCTCAGACTCTGGAGTATCTGCACCATGTAGCTGCTGGTCATTATGTTTACGAGGACTTGATCAGCTAATTGTTTGCCGCCTAAGTCAGAGCTCATCGTCGCTGTGTTAGCAAGCAAGGAGATTAAATCAAACTTAAGAGGTCAAGGTTCTAACGCGGTAAAGCTCCTGGGTGAGGGCAAGTGCTGACCCCGACCACATGGAGGGTCTTTACATGTGATTCAGACTTGGTGTCAACAGCTCAGGCAGCGCTGGTCGTGTCATCTGATATCTGGAAACCACACAAGATCCAAGGATTCATGACGCCCTCCAAGTAGGTGCTGTGACCATGTGACTAAGAGCAAAATCACTATATGGGTGTGTCCCGAAAATATGAAGGAGCCTTAAATGTACCAGTTTGTTTCAAACAATGTTACCATCACTACATTGGTATTGCTGTACACTACTATATCCACCAGGGGGAGCAGCTCAGAGTCAAAAGTTTCTCACAATGACGAAGTCCAAAACCAACATGTCGACTGAGGAAGAAGTACTGTGGTACCTCGGTTTTCGAACGTCTCGGACTTCGAACAAAAATTTCGAGATTTTTTTGCTTCGGATTTCGAACAAAAATCCAGAACTCGAACGCCCCCGAAAAAAGCCTGAAAAAAAAATAACGTGCACGGACTGATCAGCTGACCCACGACCCGCTTTGTCATTGTGTATAACACAGCCTCTGTATGCAGACGTGTCCCGTTAGCTACATTTAATGGCTGTTTTTTCTTCATATTCAGATGTAAAAAAGCCTATTTTAAGGCTTGGAACACATTTTTTCTTTTTCCATTAATTGTAATGGGAAAAATCTATTCATATTTCGAACAAATCGCTTCTTGAACGGCCGTCTGGAACGGATTGTGGTCGAGAACCGAGGTACCACAGTATTGATAATGTACCTCTTGCACAAAAGATGAAAACTGAGGCGGTGTTGTAGGATGCGGTGGTCAGTGAGGCCATTAAATATATCTCAACTAGGGGACGTAGAATTTCTGCCATTATTACGTCTTCTTCGTGTCTGATTAGAGCTACGTATCAGGTAATATCAGCCACACTGTTTCCGGTGGTACGGCTCCGTGTGCAGAAATACGGACGAAATGAACGCAGAGCACAGACAGAAATCTTGGTCCATATCCGGATCAGAACGTAACATGGTGCATAAGTGGGTCTTTAGAGCGCCACTTACAGGCCTGGCATGTACACTATATTTTTTTTAACTAAAGTTGTGTCATTGTGAATGTAACCTTGCATTCTTTTATAGGTTTGTGTATTTGTATTATGCTACCAGCCGGTCATCCCCTCCCCCATCACACTAAGGCACCAACACCCCCCACACCGCAGCCTGGATTCAGATACATAATAACTGCATGTTTCTATATTCGAACACATGTACGGTACGTGTTGGTTTTTAGTGTGTAAGTTGTTTTTTTATTCATTCATCAACGGTTTGTTAAAAAATAAAAAGTCATCTCACTGTGCAAATGTGCAGATGATTTTATTATCAATAAACATAGTTGGGGTGAAAAGGATTTCAGTTTTGAAGGTCGTCCGTGACAAACAGATTACTGAATCAGATTTTTCTAGTCTAAAAATACACAATTTTCTAGTAGGTTTTTTTGGGTTCGGGTTAGCACTGCTAACACATTTCAGCGATGTTCCTCACTAGCTCCTGGTAAGGACAATCCATCTGTTCCACTTGACCTATGCAGAGTTGTGAGGGAAAAATTCAGACATTCTGCTTCCTAGAAACTTTGCACAGGGAATACAGAGATGTATCCCGGTCCACTGAGATCACAAGTGAGATTGACTGGGAACTTTACATCACTGAAAATGCTCCTCCCCGCAGAGGAAGAAGCTCCCAAGACACCTCGACAGCTCAGACAGAGAAGCTCATAGAACTGGGACTGGAGGTGAAGGCCAGGGGTCATGTCTTACTCTTCAAACTTCAGTTAGTAACACAAACTGCCTAAATATTCTGGACCTGTGTTACGAAACACTAATGAAATGAAGCACGTGTTCGCACTAAAATGCGCCCGTAAAGGTGATTTGCTAGCTTGTCAGGGTAAATAATGGCTTCTATGAAGGACAATCCTGATTGCTGACAGGCGCCTGTTGTTCTTGGATGAACTGGTCATCTGACCTTTTGCTCCGCGGCGCTGTTTGGTCGTCAACAGTGACCCAAAGCCGGGTGACCTTGCACTTTCCAGTCAGCGGTGGCAGCCTTGTCAGACATGTTTATGATAAGAGGCGGGGTGAAGGCCTGTGTTTGTCCGTCTGGTGACACCAGAGGAAGCTGCAGATAGGATTCCGGTAATAGATGAAAGACGAGAGTGCAGATGAAACGAGGGGTTATCTGCTCCTCTGAGGAGAGTATTGATCTGTTTGCGTTTTTTACGGGGTGAACGGGTTCGCTGGCCACAGTCCCAGAAGAAGTGCTGAGGTAGTGGCGGCATCGCACCTCAGATATGTCAGCACTGAAGCTGCACTTGAGTCAGGGTTGAAGATATTCAGGTCTGTGATGGTAAACACGCAGCAGGGGCCTCGTAAGGCTCCCAGCAGAGGAAGCGCTGGGTCGCACATGCTATAACAGTGCTGCTCTCTAGTGGCAGTCATGAGAACTACACCTTTATGGCTACATGATGAGGTCCCTATGGTTCCAGAGCAGGGGTCACCACACTGTTTCAGCAAATGACAATATCGCTCCATACATGATACAGCGATTGAGCATGTGATCTATACACTACAGTCCTGGCCAAAAGGTTTGAGAATGACACAACTATTCATTTTTACAAAGTCTGCAGTTTCAGTTTTTAGAATGGAAATTTCCATATACTCCAGAATGTTATGCCACAAAGGGACCAGCTAACATAATTCCAATGACACACAGGTGTCACACACATTAACGCAGGTATGGGTGTTGATGAGGACAAGGCTGGGGATCAATCTCTCATGATTGAGTAACCGGACACTTGGAACTGGAAGATGGTGCCATTGTTCCTCATCTGTCATGGTTACCAGCAAGGAAACACGTGCAGCCATCATTGCATTGTACAAAAACGGGCCTAACGGGGAAGTTTATTGCAGCGAGTAAGATTGCACCTCAGTCGACCGTCTATGGCAGAGGTGGGCAATTAAATTTCCCAAGGGGCCGGGTTATATATTGTGACCGTTGAGAAGGGCCGTCAAACACAAAGAGAGGAGGACAAGAGAAAATAGAAAATAAAAATCATGTGTGATTATGAATCTACACTGTAAAAATGCATAGAAACTGTTGGTTTGTTGTGTTTTATTTAATTTAAACCACATTCCATTTAAAGATTGTCAATGTGGCTCATACATTTCAAAATTTACTTAAGGGACAAGAAATGCTCCTAAAATAGCCACGAGAGAAGATTTAGAAAAAATAATTAAACAAGAAGGTTATGTTTCAGTTACATCATAATAAACAAAAAACAATCCATAAGACAAAATGTCAGAGACAACAACAATGTCAGTTTTATAGTTTTGCTCTGACTCCAGGAGGGCCACATAAATACAGTCAAAGGGCCGCATTTGGCCCCCGGGCCGCACTTTGCCCAGGTCTGGTCTATGGGATTATCAAGAGCTTCAAGGAGAGAGGTTCAACTGATGCCAAACAGGCTCCAGGGCGCCCAAGAAAGTCCAGCAAGAGGCAGGACCGTCTCCTGAAGTTGTTTCAGCGACAGAATCGGGCCACCACCACCAGTACAGAGCTTGCTCAGAAATGGCAGCAGGCTGGTGTGAGTGCATCTGCACGCACAGTAAGGCGAAGACTTTTGGAGGAAGGCCTGGTGTCAAGGAGGGCAGCAAACAAGCCACTTCTCTCCAGCAAAAACATCAGGGACAGACTGACATTCTGCAGAAGTTACAAGGACTGGACTGCTGAGCACTGGGGTAAAGTCAGTTTCGACACAGAAATGTGAGTCTCAGGATTGACATGGGATAAGTATTGAAATCCTGCCTTAAATTGTAACGATTATTACTTGAAATGATCAATACATGATCGATGTATGTTGCATTTCACATAAATAAAAGTGTGACAGGTTTAAATCAAACTTTTTCAAATGCATCTATCCGTGGCTCTATTCTCTACTAATGTTTGAAGTGCTGGTCTAATGTGCACAACTGTGGTGAACGTACATGGGTTCAAAATATTCCAATAATTCAGCTGATAATGCAGTGTATTGGCGTGTACAATTGCAGAATACATACTTGCCACTTGAATATGATGAATATACCAATTCTGAACCGACTATTTTGGTGTGTATGGTGATTTTAACGTCAAAACATCAGGCGACAACATGTCGTTTCGCTTACCTTCGTGTCTCTCGTCAACTTCTCTCTTCAAATAGTTGCCGGTGACGTTCACAACACGGACCCGGAAGCAGGACACTTGGTGGCTGCAATTGATCCAGTTACGTTTTTGGCGCTCTGCTATTAAACCGTACTATATCCATCAATTTACGCTAGGCGGCTCAGACAAACCAGAGGGGGGCGCCATGGTACGTTTTCACCATCGGGCACCTGGTCTTGTTACCAATCACGGAGTAGCACATCCGGTCACGTGACTAGCTCTAGGTAAAACGGAGAGCAATCGAACGTTTTCGTTTGACAATACACAAGAAGAAATCGACTATAAATGCGACTATGGTGTCAAATAAGGCAGGTTCACTCATGAACTTCCCGCGTTTCATCCTCTTCTTCTTCCCCTCTTCCATGTGCATTATAGGAGCTACGTATCTTTACTGCCACCTGCTGCCGAGCAAAATTACTGACACCATTACACAAAATATTTGTGTCGGAAAATATTATTTTTGTTTAAAAAGTAGTGAAAGCTTCGAGTTGTGTTTGTTTTTGGTTCATTCGTGCACTTGCTGGTGCTCATTTTTTTTTACTTTTAATGAGTAATAAAACTTGAAATCAACAACAAAAGTGGCTGGCAAATCGGAGCGCCCAGGTACATGAGCAGAAGTACACGGGTTAAGTCTATACGGTTTATGTATGTTGATAAATGTACAACGTCACGATGAGAAATTCACTTCATGCGCCTGATGAGCTATTTCTGATTACTGGGTGCACAAAAATACACAACAAAAATACATTCATTTACTATATGTACACACACACACAGTCATTCACACTTTCTAGGACGACACTTCAGTGCTGTTGATAAGTCGCGGACTGTTTTTGGATCTGGAATCATGGATACACTCAACATCAGACATCTTATAAATAAAAATGGACTCACACAAAGTAGATTCAAGGTCATCCTGAGGACAGTGTGTTGATTGGCAAAGAGAGGAATGTTTCATATTTACAACAGAGTGATGTGTGTTCTAAATTGGCGACATGCTAGAGGTTTAGTGTGTCCGGCGAGTGGTCAGTCCCTTCCTTTACATGACTACATCAAGTTACAAAAAAAGGTATGGTGGCGTCATTAAATGTTTCTATATCTTTGGATGCTGTTTGTGAAGCAAAGTACACAGATTCATCGGAACAATAGTTTACCAGTCTTGGGGCAGGAGGCGGGGTTCTTGGAGTCAGTGCAGTGGTAAACTGGATTCTTTGGCGACTTGTTAGTTTAGCTAAAAAGGCAACTTGGTCTCTGCATTCAGTTTCGAAAGAGTTCAGTCTCAAGGAACACTCCACCTTCTCCTCTCACACATGCAGGGAAATAGCACCATCCTTGAGAACAGGAAGCCGAGGACATCTGCAGTGTTGCTCCAAGGTCCGGGGCGAGGTCTATGTCCTCTTCATGCAGACGTGGCAGCGGCTTATGTGTGTCCGAAGGCTTCCTGCTTTTAGCGTTGCAGGGACAGGTTTCCTGGAAGAAGGAGAAGATGTTATATTTCTTAGGTTTATTATGATCCAATCGCATTCCGCAACTCACGTGAACATGTCACTGTCATCGATGGTGGCAAGCCAGAAGCTGTAGGAGTTGGCGTAGTAGTTGCAGGTTCCCCGACCATGGCACTCGATGAATGGAGCGCTGCGGAACTCCTCCAAGCAGGAACCAGGAGAGGCCAGAGCCTGACCGGAGCCCTCAGCACCAGCACTAGTGTGCTGCATAGATAGAAAGTTAGATTAGTTACTCAGTCAGATGGAGTCACACTAGTAATGGGTAGATGATGTATCATGAAACAGTACTGCAAGGTTGATGAAACAGTGTCTGAATTTTCAGAGGCCACTAGATGGCGCTCTTGGTTTAGAAATGCTGTGAGGTTTCATTCAATTAGTTCAGGGGTGGCCAACCAGTCAGAGGCTAAGAGCCACCTTGTTTTACTGTGTTGTTGAAAAGAGCCACATGCTACAAACAAGTCAGCTGGTCACGTGACTTAGCGGCAGTATAGCGGTTAAAGTACATCCCTGCGTGTCACAAGGTTGCTGGTTTGCGTCCATCGTACATCTCTTGTGCATGTATTTTTAAAATTCATACATTTTACCGATATCCTCCGCGAATTGTCAAGCGGCCAAGATAGAAACGTGTGCTTATACTTATACTTTCTTACTCATGCCACCAATAACGTGGCCCTGGTCTGTGTGTGAGCAACGCTGTAGTACAATCAACAATGACTCATAGGTGAAACACATGCCATACCTTCAGTTTAGGGAATGACAAAGTGAAACATGGCACGAAGTCATGTAAATCCTGTTGATCGTGGATCTGATGACCATCCAAGTCTGAGGACCACGACTCATATCGGCATTGAACGGCGAGGTTTTTTGTTTGTGTTTCAAAGTTAAATGCAAGTCAAAATCTTATATATATAATATTTTGACATTTTGCTGGAATAGCTCTTTCTTTTTCGTCTTATTTCCTGTGATCTCAATACCAACTTGACCAAAATCGCAGCCAGTTCGGTGGCTCATTTGGTGAAGAGCCATGAAACTGGGGAAAGAGCCGCAGGTTGGCCAGGCCTGAATTAGTTGTTCAAATCCAAACATTTTACAGCTCCAATCCAGCCCAAAATTTGTTTTTTTTACATTTTTAGAACGTTTCGCAAAATTAAAAGTCAGTCACAATGACAGGCGTGATATTCACAAGCATCTGAATCAGAAAGTTAGAATGAAAATAACATTTTTTTTTTACTTGACTGGGCAGGAAACTCTTTTCAAAGCGAAATAAGGGACACTTATGGGTCCTTACTGCCACCTACTGGTGTCTATTTAACAGCCCTTACAAACTCACCATGACGAAGGAGTAGCCGATCCACAGGGAGTCCCAGCCGTACGGGCACGGTGGGATCATGATGGTCTGACTGTGAACTGCGATCACCATGGCAGGGGCTTCGCAGACCGCGCATCTGTGAAGACGGACCTGATTTAGGAAGAATCATTCACCACAGCAGCAAAGGAGGGCTGGAAGGGACCCACCTGCTGATGAAGGGTTTGATGCTATCACCAGTGATTGGGGCCATGCTCATGGGCATGGGCTCCGGGGAGGTCAACCAGTAGGAGTAGTCATTACGGGAGGCGAAGTTGCACACGTTGTTGATGTTACAGAACAAGAAGGGCATTGGGCTGAACTTCCTCAGGCAGCTGCCAGCCGTACCTTGAAAGTGAAAGGGTGGTTATGCTGAGCAGAGACGTATCGTGGTGTGTCCTGCCACGTCATCTTCTGGTTCCTTACCCAGATCCTGTCCATGAGAGCGCTCGTTTCCTTGGACGTAAAGCAACGAGTAGCCATCGTATATGAGCGAGGTTCCTTCTGGACAAGCTGGGACGTCCACTGTCTGGCTGTGCCTTGTCACTAAGAAGCCATGGTCCATGGATGATGGCCCAGGTGGACCCACGTGACCTGGAACGCCATCAGGACCAGGAGGGCCAGGCTGTCCGATGGGTCCTGAAGATGGGGATTGTTAAAAACATATTATGAGATGAACTAAAAAACAGATAATATAAATAAATGATTCGGTGCCACCTTGAGGGCCGGGAAGACCCTTCTCTCCTTTAGCTCCAGGCAGACCATCATATCCAAGAGCACCGTCTTCACCTTTCGGACCAGGAAAACCTGAGACACCTAGAGACAGGAGAGAGAACAAGGTTACAATGTTTCTTTTTAGTAAACTTGAGATCTGATCATCACCTTGTTGTCCCTTCTGCCCTGGTAGTCCAGATGGACCCTGGGGTCCGGGTAAGCCTTGCACCCCGGGCAACCCAATTTCACCTTTGATAAATGTGTGGGGGCCAGGCGGACCCGGCGGGCCGTCACTTCCTAGAGCAGGAAAGATATTCACATGAAATGATCTGCTTTATCTCATCACTGCTGTGAAAGATTTCTACCTTTCTCTCCGGGAAAGCCTTGGTCTCCCAGCTCGCCTTTGAAGCCAATTTCTCCAGGGCTACCCTTGTTACCTGGAGGTGACATATACGCATCTTTGGTAAACAGCATTTGACATATAATGGGGTCCATAAGAGCAGTGATCATACAGAATATGTGGTGCTCATGTGTCATCTGGGAAGTACTGTATGCAGTAGGGATCAAGGCGCCTTCCTCATTTGTATGACTGTATGTTAATAATGGACCGTGTATCTGTTCATTCACCTGGGAATCCTGGCACACCCTGCTGACCTCTCTCTCCCTTTGCTCCATTAACACCAGGCAGACCAGGTGGACCCTGAGATGCAGACATAAACAAGCGTGATTACACTAACCCAGTACTTCATTGAAAATGAAGCGAATGGCGGATGCTCACAGGAATTCCTGGGGTTCCAGGATCACCCTTTTGTCCAGTCTCTCCTTGGAAACCAGGCCCACCCTGGTCTCCCTTATCTCCCTTTGGCCCATCTCTGCCTGGGACACCAGCTGGTCCTGGAGCTCCCGTGGTTCCTGATGGGGTGTTGAGGCGATTGGTCAGTTACGTGTGCCTACAAGCGTAAGTGTAACATGTGCGGTATACCTGTCACTCCAGGTCGACCTGTTTCTCCCCTCTCTCCTTTTGGGCCTATTTGGGCAAGACCTGGCAGCCCAATTTCCCCAGGTTGTCCTTGCAGTCCCTGAACTCCTGGAAGTCCTTTGTCACCCTTGATACCAGGTACTCCTGGGTGGCCAGGGGTGCCTGGCAGGCCAGGGCTACCTTTGTCACCTGGATGTTAAGGACATTGTACACATAAATAAAGTGCTCATGATCAAATTTCATCGGCAGAAGAGTCGGTACCTTTGTTACCAAGTCCTCCGGGAGACCCAGGGAAACCGATGCCAGGCACACCTGCAAAGGAAGACAAGTCATTGAATTCATTTACAAGAATCTTTTGGTACATCCTTGAAGCCATGAGTACTGACCGGGTTCTCCCCTCTCTCCTGAAGCACCAGGGAAACCATCCACTCCAGGTTCTCCCTTCTCTCCAGGAAACCCTGGAGGCCCTTGCAACCCACCCTCACCTGGAGTAGGAATGTAAGATGTCTTTCAATAATAAAACAAAAGGCATACTAAATGGTCAACTTGATAAACTTCAAAGTGTAAGCAAAAGTCCAAATCAAGCATGTTGAATCATCTACTTTATGAAGTTGATATTCCACTGTGTTATGTCTCCATCAATTTAACTGACTGAAAAGCGTACCTGGCCGACCATCACGACCAGGCTCTCCAACAGATCCTGGAAGTCCAGGCAGGCCTTTCTCACCAGGGATACCTGGTTGACCTACAGATGACAATCTCAACAGTAAGACAGTTCTGTATTGAGTAGTCATGTGGACTTTCAGATGAAAATCTCACCTGGAATGCCGTAATTTCCTTTATCTCCTTTGACTCCTTGGTGTCCAGGCATTCCTGGCATTCCCATAAGACCCTTTTGACCCTTTTCTCCTGGATCTCCTTGGAAACCTGGCTGGCCCACCTCACCCTGAACGAAGGCAAATTGATATTATTAGAGGTGACCAGCTTCTAGTGGTTGAACGTCATCGTGGTAAAATACCCTTGGGCCTGGAAACCCTGGCAGACCGATACCAGGCTCACCGGGAACCCCATGATCTCCTTTCGGTCCATCAACGCCTCTGAAACCAGGGTGTCCTGGAGTGCCGACATCTCCTTTACTGCCCTTTGGACCCACAGGACCTGCACAACCACACACAGAGATATATTATGTTTCCATCACAGCTTCAAGGACGAAGCTTCCACTCATTCCCACATTCCAGGACAGTTTATCCAGGTGCCGTCCTGGACCGTGACCGTCAGTTGTTTTCTTGAGGTCAGATCCAGACCGCTCAATACGCTCCTCAGCTAATCTAGAATTGTTGACTGTTCTTATGTGTGACCTCAGAACTTTGGGGTTTGAATGCACCACTTCATTCAGATGCTGAGACTCACCTGGAATTCCCATCTCTCCCACACTTCCCTTCTGTCCAGGTGTTCCAATACGTCCAGGTTCTCCAGGCATGCCATGATCACCCTTCTCACCTGTCACACAACAGTTTATTATTCATGGAACGCTAAGTTAAATGCTCTACATATGTCACATGCCAATCCCAGTTTCAAATGCAAAATCATAATGACAAGTGAAATGGAATTGATTTAGTAAATTTGCATGCCACAAATTCTCACCAGGCTGTCCAGGTAAACCAGGTTCTCCATCTTTGCCCGGCATTCCAGGATTTCCAGGCAACCCACGGTGTCCTTTCTCGCCTGTCACTCCAGGGTTTCCTGGTTTCAATGCATAATGAAGCTTTTCAACATGTTTTAAGGGTGCTTCAAAGTGCTGACTATACTTCTGTTTCCATACCTGGATCACCCGTGTCTCCCTTTTCTCCTTTCATATGTCCCATTTCAACATCACTAATGTTTCCAGGAGGTCCTTGAAGACCCATCTCACCCCGTTCTCCCTTGGGTCCTTGCGATCCTTTATCTCCTCTAAGTCCAGTGATACCAGGATCACCTGAAGAGGGGTTTTTATTGAGTTTTCTGATTCAGCCAAATTTAAATCAAAACAAACTGTTTTGATTTCAGCAGTTTTTTTTAGCTTTGATTTATGCAGTACATTACAAGAATTGCACTGCGACTGAGCTGCGATTTCTTTTGAGCAGCAGGGCGATATATATTTGTATCACAGGCCTTGAGTATGAAATATGAAATTCATGCTGATTAAAACAGGTTCACAATAATCACCTCTTTGTCCAGGATATCCCGGTACACCAGGAACACCAGGAATACCTGTAGAACCAGGGGTTCCCATAACTCCCATTTCACCTTTAGGACCTACAAACAAAACATTCAAAACAGAGTACATTATGTTTTTCAACAGTTCATTGTCGTGTGATTTCATTTGTCAGTGTGTGACAGAATACAGTGTATTTGACAGAAATACAGTGTAGTTGGAGCAATGTTTAACACATACCTTGGCCTCCGATTAACCCATCTCGTCCTGGTAAGCCAGGTGGGCCAGGCAAGCCCTTTGGCCCAGGAGATCCTGGAAATCCAGGGGCCCCTTTCTCTCCCTGTGGTCCTGGCATGTCAAGACCAGGAAATCCTGGATAGCCCTTCTCTCCCTTTGCGCCCTCCAGTCCTTCACAATGACAAAAGACAGCAGGTATGAGTGGATTAAATAAAAAAGAAAAAGAAAAAAAGCTAAAATATAGTAAGAAATACCAAAAGGTCCTGGTTCCCCAGGTGGTCCCTGTGGTCCTGGAATTCCAGGTGAACCTTTCCCAGGAGGCCCTGGAACACCTGCAAGTCCTGGAGGTCCAGGTGGTCCCGCATCGCCTATTTAGTTTGAATAAACAGTACAGTTTTGAGTAGAGGGGTGACACTGCCAAAGTATACTTCTTAAGTGCACAGGTACCTTGGATACCCTGAGGTCCAGGTGGTCCCGTCAGCCCCTCACGTCCAGGAACACCGGTTAAACCAATGTTACCCTTCTCTCCTGGGAAACCAGTAATTCCTGGGGGACCCTGGGAGCCCTTAAGGCCTGGGAGTCCCTTTCCTGGTTCACCCTGTCCAGAGTTCAGAAAGTTTTAATGTTGTTGCTCATTATTTGATTGACGGTTCTGTTGTACCCCCAACAGCTCAGGGCACCTTCCAATTCCTCACTTTGGCAGAATGCTGAACTACTACTGAAAGCAGTAGCTCATAAACATGAAGGAACACACCTTTTGTCCAGGTACTCCCGGTCCTCCAGTAATTCCATCTTGTCCTGGTCTTCCTGGCTCTCCAGGAAATCCTTGTGCGCCTGGAATGCCACTGGCACCTGCAAAACATGACATTCAGTCCATTGTGCATTAGAATATACGCTAAAATAATACTCTACCTTTGGCTCCAGTTGGTCCCGGGAATCCAATTCCAGGGGGTCCGACTTCACCTTTCTGTCCAGGGAAACCAGGAACTCCTGGGTCCCCAGTGAAGCCTCTGTCGCCTGGTAGTGAAAGAGCGATACCAATTAAATACTAGTACTAACATGTTGCTGCTCACCCAAATTTGTCAATTTTGTTATGTTATTTACCTTGAGGTCCAGGTCTGCCAGTTTCTCCTCGTGGTCCGGGCACTCCCTGAGGTCCAGGTGTGCTTACCCCTGAACCTGGTTCTCCTTTAGCACCTGGCCAAATCACACATTCAATCAAAATGCTGTATATAATCCTCCATGAGGGCTTTGACAAAGGCCTACCTGGTGCACCGGGTGCTCCTGGGAGCCCAGGTTTGCCATCGCTGCCCTTTTCACCAGGCTCTCCAGGTCGACCAAACCCTGGCAATCCAGGAGGACCTCTTTCTCCTGGTATTCCAGCAAGACCAGGGTCTCCACTAGGTCCACGGTCACCCTTGAAGCCCTCCCTTGCCTACAGGAAGAAGCTTTGATGAAAATCTGTCATCCATTTAACAGTCTCTGCTGTCCATGGTGCTGAAAAGTGTATCAATATTAGCTATAAAATAAAGTGCTGCTGACACTTACTGGTTCTCCTTTTATCCCTGGTTCACCTGCCAGCCCATCTCTTCCGGGCTGTCCGTCAAGTCCCGGCAGACCTGGTGAACCAGCAACCCCTGGCAGACCCTTGTCTCCCTTCAGACCCGGAGCTATGAAAATGTCACCGGGCTCACCCACAGCACCTGGTTCTCCAATCAACCCGGGAGCACCGTGGGATCCCTGAGTAGAAAACATAGAACAAACTTCTTCCTTTGCACCTGTCGCAACAGTAAGTTGGGATGTGGCACTCACAGGTCTTCCTGGCTGTCCTGGGGGCCCAGATTGACCCTTGTCTCCTTTGCTGCCAACAGGCCCTGGAGGTCCTGTCGTCAGGTAAAGAATGCTCCATTTCTAATTCTCAAGTGCTACAAGAATGGGCCACAAAAACCACTCACCTCTTTCTCCTTTGAGACCCTGAGGGCCGGGAGGCCCGAGCATTCCAAAGGACTCACAAAGGGTGCAAGTATCTCCTTTATCGCCTAATTCATAAAAAATGCAAATTGTTTTCTCTATGAATAAAATCTGGGACAATGAAGACCACATATCAGCGTTTCACCACTAACCCTTCTGTCCTAGCTCTCCTTGTAAACCTGGAGGACCAGGTGGTCCAGGATCTCCTTTCTGGATGTTGCAATCAACTGTATTCAACAGATCACCTTTTAGCGACAAACAAAAAAAGTGTATCATGGCTGTTTGCAGATTTCTTCATACCTGGTGGTCCTGGTGGCCCAGGAGGTCCTGGTTGACCTGGCTGTCCTGGTTGTCCAATCAGAGACTCTCCCTCTACGCCTCTGTCTCCTTTCTCACCTATATCTCCCTTAGCACCGGTTTCTCCACGAGGTCCTTCCACAAATGCACCTAACAAGAAGAAGAGTGATGTCAGGATGCTACCACTGGCACTGCTGTGTGGTGTCGTGAAAATACCTGGGGGACCGGCCTCTCCCTGGGGTCCAGGGTGACCTTCAGAATATCAGAAAGCATGAGCACAACAAATCTTATCACAAATCTATTTCTGTTCTTCCAAACAGCACCTTTCTCTCCTTGTAAACCAGGAAGACCCGGGGGCCCAGGAGAGCCACTTCCCTGGAACAACAAATATTCTTATTAGATAAAACATATATATATATATATGATACATTAATCCGGGAATAAAAACAAAGCACAAGTTACTCACGTATCCGGGTGGCCCTCTTTCTCCCTTTTCACCCTGAAACCAATGATAGATTCATTCAGTTTGGTAAGTCATTAAAAGTGGAAGTTAAGTAACTTCACTGGAAATCACTTACAGGGTAACCCTGATATCCTGGAGGTCCGATGAACCCTTTCTCTCCCTGTGAGATAAAAGATTTCGAATTTGCAAAAAGAAAGATGAGTTTAATAATAAATAATCGTTACGTAAAATAATAAATGTATATAATACATAAAAAATTGTAATAAATAATATTTTCACCTTTGGTCCAATGTCGCCATCTTTTCCAGGTTTCCCCTGTAAAATGATGAGGAGTACATTAAGTAGTAGCCAGAATCTTTTCAGCATCAACGTTGATATCTTCAGTGCTTACTATGGGTCCCGGCAGGCCAGGTTCACCTTTGACATCTTTTTTATAAGGGACACAGAAGCCCTGTCAAGACATTCCAAATCAGCATTCGTGGATTATATTCGCTTCACTTCAGTCTTCAAACTTACTTTCTCTCCTTTCTCTCCTTTATTTCCGCGCGCTCCCTTTACGAGTTCCTTCTGTGGTAAACCTTTGAGTTCTTCATCGCGTCCAGGTGGCCCAGGTGGGCCGCGGTACCCTTGTTCACCCTGTAGGAAAATGGAGGTGTGTCTTTCAGTCATCTACTTTGGACTCCCCAGTGAGACAGATGAATAATCCTGAGTAGCTTCGCACCTTAGCGCTGTCATTTGCTTGTTAGTAAAGAGGTCAGTGGCAGGACTACAGTCCAAGCTATATTCGATTTCAGCTCATAGTGGTAACCATTGTCATATTCTGGTCACTGCAAGTTATTTCTCCATTTTCTGTATTTTTAAAATGTTTCTCACCTTTTCTCCTTTCTCACTACGAAAAGCCAACCTGTCGCCCTGTTCAGGTCGAGAGAAATCCAAGGTCAATTTTAAATAGCATCGACCCCAGAGTCGTGTTTAGGCAGACACAATTTCAGTTACCTTCTCTCCAGGAGGACCTGGTGGACCGGGATCTCCCTACATGATCACACAGGAAGCACAGCTCATTGTACTAAAATAAAAACAAAGCAACTGAGCAATGAACAAAAAATCTTACCGGTGGTCCTTGGTACCCGCGTGGCCCTGGAGGACCAATGGGTCCAGGATATCCATTGGTTCCCTAATAGTGGACACCAGAGCACAACATTAACAGAGAGAATTGAGAAAAACAAATGCTGTCTTTTGAGGTCTTACAGGAAGTCCCGGTGTTCCAGGGAATCCTCTCTCTCCTTTCAAGGGTACAATTCCAATGATACCACCAGGGTCACCCTGCAGCAGTCAATTCAGTCACATACAAGTGCAGACATTTCTTTATCATATTTCATTTATGCTTTTTCTATTTAGATAAAGCAAATCAAACCTTCATGCCGGGAATTCCAGCCGGACCCTGAGGAACAATAGAAAAACAATACATCAGCATATGTTATTCTTATTGTGATATAAATGACAAAGCCGAGATGCATATTTGGTCCCAGCCTTCACACAGCAGGTTACTCACAGGTGAACCCTGAAGACCATCAAAACCAGGAGCACCATCTCTGCCTCTCTCCCCCTGTAATCCAGACATACATTTTAAATAAAATACAAATCAATACTGAGCAAAACTGTCAATCATGAGGATGTCAGGTGAATTACTTTGGTCCCATTGCATCCTGGGATTCCTGGCAGACCAGCTGGACCATCGTTTCCATTGATACCCTAGAGGAGGGGAGAGAGCCCACTTCTTACACAACAAAGTGGTTGAGCTGAAAACATGAGAAGATGGATGAAGACTCTTACTGGGAGTCCAGGATTTCCTGGGAAGCCAGGTAGACCAGGAGGACCCTGCAGTGTGAAAACACCTGTATTATTAGAGTTTCTTTGAACAAGGACGTTTTTTCCAGCGCTGCTTACCCTCACGCCTTTAAGCCCAGGAGCCCCGAAATCACCAGGCTCTCCCTAAAAAAATGAACAGGCTGTCATCTTTTAAAAATTATATATAGTACATAATAATGGAAAATGTAAAGTTGTTATAATTACTTTAGCGCCCATTGGTCCAGGTGGCCCCTCAGGCCCTTGCATGCCCGGGAAGCCCATATTACCTTGAAGACCAGGAAGACCTCGTTCTCCCTGCGGACGCGAAAAGTGTAAATTATTAATTTCAGTCTTAAATATAGATTCAATAAATTAAGATTAATGGTTGTGGATTCAAGAATTATTAAATCCGTAAATTATGAGAAACATATTTAATATAGATGCATATAAAGATCTGACTTCACCTGTAGGATTCTTCTCCTACTGAGACAAAAAGATTAAAAAAGCGAATTCTCACTTTCAACCACTAGGGGACACCACTACTTCAAAAACAGGACAAAGCGCCTTTTCGGAATTATTATAGCTTCCTGACGTATGATCTCATTTTGTAATTCATGTTCCGTTATCCCAAAATAAGTCGAAAACTGCACAATCTTCATTCTGTCAGACCGCGAAGAGACTAACACCAAGTTATTTAGAGTAAAATAAATTCAGGCAAAACACGGCAACAAAACAAATCATCTGATCCTTCATATGTAAAACATAATTTAAACACACGATTTTAAAGTAAATCATCAATCACAGTCTGAAATTCATTTTTTATGTTTGTTTTAAATGTGGAATAACTTTGGAAGTGAACACATTACATTTTTGAAGACAAAACCTTAATAATCCTACTGACAAACGTTCCGAATGATCACTGACGTCAATCCTCACAGATAACTATATAACGGGAAGTAAATCCAGAAGTGTCCATGCTATAACCAAGTCCATCTTACAGCAACTCACCTCTAGATGGCAGCATTGACATTGGCTCAATTTTATTCAGCTGACGGGTCGTTTGAACTGATGGAAGCGAGTAAGTCTGAGGCCGTAGTTCTCAACCGGAAAGTTTCATTGGTCATAGTGGAGCTCAATATGAGAACCAATGGTGAGATGTGAGATCGGACTGACTGCAAAGTTCCCCAGATTCATTTCCCACCCTATTTTATATGAATTAATTCTGGGTCACACAATGTTTTTGTGATGCCTCGTAAAGAAACCTGTCAAACTTCAACTGAACTGGGAATTCTGTCTGTTTTTCTTAAGACATCTGATTCCCATCCATCATGTTTGGCAGGAGGGAACCATCTAATCGCCATGGCTACAGGTGTTGTTTAATCACAGGAAGTGAGCTCATGAGCATGGGTCCTCACAGAGGAGTCCACCGGAAAATAAGTGTTTTTAAACATGGCTACTTTCCATGTGTCATGTGCAGTGTTTGTTTGGCCACAGCAGGTGGGAGAACCTCCCCGAACAGGCCGAGGGGATCCATGAAAACAATCTGACTCAGTCATTGAGATTTAATATCGATGAGAGATGGAGGGTGGAGAGTGGTGGGGAGGGGGGCAATCCTGTTGCCTGACAAGCTCTATAATGTATTTATTTACAAGATATTAAGAGGATAAATCTGTCCTGACATGGGCCGTCGGAGACAAACAGACAAGGTCCCCTGCAGGTCTGAAGTGACCTCCCTGCTGTTAGCACATCTGTATCAGGAGAGTTTACTGGGAACAGAACCTTTAGCACATCTGCGAGGTGAGTTTAGCTTCCTCCCAGCTGTCTGAGAGCTGGAACACTCTGGCTTTAGCCTGTCCCTCGTCGTTTCCTCGGTCATGGCTGACACACTTCAGCTCCAAACACAGAGGCCAAATATGAAGTGTAGGAATCTCACCTTTGTGCCTTTCACGCCACTGCAGTCACACTTCCCACATGAGGTTCCGCATCCCTGTGGAGAAGAAGACGTCGCCGTGAGAAGCAATACAAACTGCAGAAGAGAAGAAGGTTTGGCACGGATTCTGAGATGGAAACTTCATGATGTTCCACTGCAGGAATAAAGGATAAAAATAGCATGAAATTAGTATCGACAAACACTCCAACTGTTGCTTTCAGAATATAAAACTGAGTCATATTTCACTTGATTTTACTATATTTAAGGTCAGGATGCTAAAAGGGCAGTCAAATAAAGGCCATAAACTTTTCTTTCCTACTTTCTACTATTATATTTCCGAATATTGCTCTTTATGAATGTTTTTGTTTTTTTTTTTTTTTTAAAGTTTGCTAAATCAAGTAAACTGCATTACTATATTTTGGGGTATTATTATCATTATAATTATTATTATTGTTGTTAAACATGTTATTTTTATTATAAAAATTTTCATATGTAATTCAAGCAACAGTTACTTCTTTATTGTGTCTCTGCAACAGAAATAAGATACAATTACGTATCCACTTTCATGAAAATGGTGGTGGTTTTTACTGTAACACGTTTTAAAATGTTATGATTTTTCATGATTCTTAGTGGTGCTGAATAATAATTATAGTATTAAAAAAATGGCGTCTTCTGTTTGTTTCTGACCGCTTGCTCCAGTAGGGAGCGCTGTTAAACACCGAGCGATTGGTGCCGTGATTGTGAACACAGCTGGTCTTCCCACTGTTTCCTCTGCTCGGGGGTCTCCAGAGTGCCGGAGCCTGGGAACAAGTCTGCTCTGCCTCTCACTCTTTCATTGCTCCTCTCCTCTTTCCAACATCCAGCTGCTGCTGGACTCACGTGTGGGGCAACCAGCCAGGGCCCGACCGGACTGTGGACATGCTCGCTCACAGCAAACCCTAACACAAGTCAAACACGCCTGGTCTGGCGTAAACACTGCTCCAGAACGACAGTCAGATCTAGTCTGAGCTGCTTCCCATCCAGACGGCTGAATCAATACGTGCAGTTTGAAACAAGGGAACCAGCCCCACCCTCTCCCACATGTGGGGCCGCGACACTGCGTCATTTCCCTCTGAAACACCTCTGGTTCCCTCCACAGCACACACTCTTGGAAAAGTTCCTCAACACCTGCTTCAGATTGGTGTCATAAAACAAACAGGGACACTGGAAACGAGCCGCATGTGTGAATAGTTACGAGCCCAGACTTGAGTCGAGGTTAATGTAAAGCGAGAACATTACACAATCAAGTCTGGACCGCAGGTTTCATTCACCTGTCGCTCGCACACTTGTTCATGACTCGACAGGACAAGAAACATCAACCACAAACACGTGCCCAGTTGCTTTCTATGTAAGATGGTCAGGTTGACCAGGGGAGTGTAACGTTGGTCCAGCACTCAACAAGGTGTCGTGTCTCTACATGTTGGGTCGGTCTGTTGTGTCTTCCACTGGATAACAGACACCCGGCCCTCAGACACCAGCGCAAAGATCCCCAGGAGACTCCTGCTAATAACGTCTCGCCAGATCAAATGAGGGATGAACACCTTGATGTCAGATAAGATGTGTGACGCAGATTATCAGGAGGACGATGTGGGATTATTTAGCTTCAAGGAGCGACAGTGAAGGGGTGAGGGATGCCAGCGCTTTCAAGTTAGAGTGATGGCTAGTTGCTCAGGTCTCTCAAGAGGACACATGATTTGAGGTTTTTTAATTTTTGGTTTCTTCTGTGCTTTGCTTTATTATGCCTTCCTCTTTTTCTAGTGTTTTCAAGCCTCACCACTTCAGTCACATTTCAAAGCAGCAATGCTGCCTTGTTAGGTTCATTGTTTTTTGAGGTTTTGACTCTAATTCCTTCATCTTGATACTGCACTGAATTATTAATATTGCCTTTTATGATTCTTGTTTTGATCATTTTGAGCATTAGAATATTTCTTCAGTTATTAGTTTTTGATCTTGTTTTTCAACATCATTGGATTTAATTAATTTAGTTGATTAAATAGTTTTTATTACCATCTTTCAATTTCCACTTTGCAAATTTATTTTTTTCAGTTTGCCAATATAAGTATTGATTCTTGTTTTAATAGTTTTGAGCAATTCCATTTTTTATATATATATTATTGAGGAAGGGAAAAATCATGTACAGTATATGTAATATATATACATATATGTGTGTGTGTCACATTTTTTTCCATGTCATTTCTACTAAACATTTCGCTTCTTCTGTCATTATACGTATGTATACAGAGCAGAGGAGCCACATGAGTTTTACCAGATGTAGCAAGGCAGCAGGAGAATCACATGCCTCGTGATGAGTGTTTATTTCAAGTCCAGTGGTGAGAAATCCACATGACACACCGAGGTTAAGTATTTACTGGTTGCCGTGGACGACGGAGGGTTGCCATTGTGCACGTGTGCGTCTGAGACTGAAGCCACACACGCTTGAAAGTGTAACATGGCTTTAACAAAAGTTTTTTTTTTTAACTTGACGTCACAGCCGGGCAGCCCCTCGTGATTACAGATGTTTCTATACAGATGTGAAGTGATGTCAACGTAACTCAGTCTGAGTGTATATAACAGTTGCATAACCTAATGAGCAGCAACATTACTGTAGCGACGTATATGGGATACAGTTCACAGACATCCACAGCAGTGACGCACATAAAGATGCACTGAATCTCAGGCCCTTCCACAGTTCATTATCAATTCAAACCAAAGTTCTTTGGGGAAATAAAATGTATTATCATGAAAAGAGGCTCATATGACGACAAGTTTGATATTTGTGCAAACCACATTACATTGACCCGTGCACCACAACAGTGTGTGGGTCTCAGTGATGATCTCAGTGATCTGTGTTGAGGAACAAAGTCAATCAAATCCTCACCAACATCTGGATTCACATCAAAATACAACAAACTAGGACCACATTTTGGTCTCTCTGTGGGCTTGTTTAAACTCCTGTATCGACAGCTTGTAATGTTACGGTTCATTTATTTCATTTTACTTGAGTCAGATGCTCAATTGAAAACAGCCCGTGGTTTAATGCGATGACCATCATCAGTTATAAATGATCAGTGCAGGAGTTAGAGACCAGCGAAGGCGGAGTTTTGCAGATATGTACGATCAGTTGGGCAGCTCTGACATTCCAGGCCGTCTCTGGTTCTGGGGGCTGAATGGAAGCGGAGGAGGGGAATGTTGTCTGACTGCCATACTAGGAAGATCGGGCTCCTTGTGGTTCTCGCTCTGTAAACAGTAACAGCAGAATGTAGGTGTGAGGGCGAGCTGCACGTGCGCTAACTGCACCGGGGGATGAAGTTGTTCGCCTCAAGATTTAGTATCGTATGGACTGCATTCTTTTAATAGTTTCCATTTAGCCTTAGATATTTTGGTGAATGAGCTTGAATGATTGAGGAAGTGGATTTATGATGTTATGATAGAAACACCAGTCGCATGCCACACTGACGTTGGACAAGCTAGCTCAACTGAATGCGCTGTATAAAAGCAGTTTTAGCGACTGCAGGAGCATCAGTCGTGTAAAAGTAACTGACTGATGTTATAAGAGTTGTGTAAGTAGTGGTCACAACAATAAGAGTAGTTGTAGAAGTAGTACTTAAACAAGTTAAATCAGATTAGCATCATGACACGAATAACTCAGTCATTACATAGTCGTACCAGTTGTGGAGATGCACAGCAGTTTTACTCGGTTGTTTTCGTAGGAGTTGTAGAAGTGTTTGTGTTAGTAGCAGTAATAGTAGTAGTAGGCTCAGTAGACAATAGACAAAAGAAAAGCAGTAAAACAGTAAGATAATGCAGCAACGGAAAAAATAGTACTGGTCGTGATATAGTGGTGAAAGTAGTAGAGGTGGAGTCACGACGGCACTGACATTTGTGATCGCTTTAATTATTGTAGCACTGTAGTACATTAATGGAATCAGTAGTAGTGGAAGTAGTGGAGAATGTCAAATTCATCTGTGTAGTATTTGAGGGTGGACAGTAAGAGCAGTATACTGCATATGTTTGTAGTAATAAGAGTAAGAGTTGAGGAACGTTTCAAATAGCAGTAGTGTTGTGTACTAGTGTAGTGTTGAGTGATAGCCGTAGTGATAGTAGTATTGGTGCTGTAAGTAGTAGAGACCATAGGATTGAAGTAGCAGGAGTTGGGCAGTAGTTATTTTAAGTTACAGAAGGTGTGATGAAGTATTTAAAAGCCATGGTTGATGTATAAACAATGGTGGTATTGGGAGGGGCCTGGAGGTGTTGTAGGGTCATTAATAGGAGGAACAGAAGCCATTGTAGTAGTAGCAGAGGTGGCTTCAGAGTAATTTAAGAAAGAATAGAAGTAGTGGGTGGGAGAAGTAATAGGAGAAGCTACAACCTTAGCAGTAGCAGGTCTTCCAAGGGGCAGTGGCATAACGCAATCACCCCTTCATAAACCAGAAGTAACATGAGCTGTACGAGTCTGAATCAGGTACGAGTCAGTTGTGCGTTCATGACTGACGACCTAATAAAAACGTGAAATATCGTTGAGGAAATGACACAATCCAGTGAAAGCTAATCCAGACGACAAATGAATGTATTCTGTGATGTAAAACACGTACAGTTGTGATGTACTGAAATGATTCAGATCCTCAGTAACTAGAAACAGATGCATCTACAGCGCAGCGTGGAAAACACAGAGTGGAGTAACAACACACACATGTGAGGGAGGTAAACACAAAAGATGAATACCAGACTCCAACTTGGCCGATGTCATGGGAAAGTTTCGGTGCGTTGCTTCGACATTTCTCAACACAGTGTTTTTAATAGCAGGCGTGGAAATGTAACATGTAAAAGTTTTAGAACATTCCAGTGAGCAACACGCCATTCACGCATGACCTCTCCAACCACACATGACCTTGAGAAGCTGTGAAGACGCTCTCGGGAATGTCGCCAGTAACGTTTGTTTGGGTGGCATCCGCCCACAAACGCTGATTCAAGTGAGCTCCATCTCCCACAACATCTTGCTTCCAAGTGACCCCTCTTTATCACTCCACATCCCTGAGTGTGACCTGCAGAGGCGCATCCTGACCTCCAGCCCGTAACCAGGCAATTAGAGTGGATTTAAGGGATTTAACAAAGCCGCGGCCCAACATTGTACATGCATGTCCTTGCAAACAAATTAGACAAGATTGCTGCCAATCTTTCAGCCTCTGAAGGGACTTTCCGGCTCAAGTTTCCACCTCAGAACTCCGCCTCAATGGCCCAGCGACAGACAAGTTGACTCTTTGTTGAGGACACAGAGGCAGCAGTATGAGCTTGTTAACGTTGGCGTCAGCACTTTCTTAAGATATTAAAGTCTTATTTATCTGCTTGATAACATCTTGATAAAGTCTATATAACTATACAGGTATTTCTTTATATACAATAATGTACTATGGTTTCTTTCTTTCTTTATTATCATTACAAAATACTCGAAGCTTCGTCTTCTAAAATAAACAAGTCTGCATTCTGCTAGTCACGTGTGTGCAGGTATCAGGATGATGAAATATTTGCACTGTGGAACTATATTTCATTGCAAACGGAGAGGGAAACACAATTTAATCTTATCGCATCCTCTTGCTCCATCAATCTCATTGAAATATTCTGCAAAAATGAATGGTTTCCATGATAAACTGTCTACTATACATCTGAATATTCAACCTCCAGTACTCTTGACTGTTTTCGTGGGAGTCAAGTTTTTTTGGTTTCAGTTCACATGCCCACGCTGTTCTGAATTATTGTTGCGAACTGTAAAAAACATTCCTCAACAATCCCACAGGAACGAGACCAGTCCAAGTAATAACACACACACACACAAACATCACACCACAGCTCTGGTCTCCGGCTCACGTTTGCACTGAAACAAACCAGACGAAGCCGAGAGAAAAACCTTCCCGAGGTAAATCTTAGATATGACGTTTGTTTGCTTTGTGAGACAGCCAGTGGAGCTCACGTGAGCCACTGCTGAACTGCAGCTCTGTGCCACAGGATGTAGGTCTGAGGAAGCCGTTGTGAAGAGGGAGGCCTCTTCCCTGCCTTTTATGCTCACAAAGAGAAGAACGGGCTGGGTCGCCTTCACGTCTCTCGCAGGGGCACTCTGGTATCAGCACGTGAGGACAAGCAGTGACCCCTGTGACCACGGCTTAGCACACAAACACACATCTGTTTTCCTAGAATTAGATGTGCCCCACTAACTATAACAAGTTTCATTCTACAATCGGATTCCATACACTTTAGTCGATTATTTTTAGCAGAAATGAAACGACTAGCTGTCAACTTATGTTATCTTTTAGCATGATTTTTCTCAGTTATCACAGCTCATTCTTCACGGTTTTAGAGGAGCTTGATGTCTAAAATTGTAACATTGTCCTTGTTCAAGTTGTCTAGCAACATTCAAAACCACCTTGTAAATATTATTCAGGTCAGTTCATCTTCAATCTGAAGCTATTTCCATGTGTTGCACCTGTGATCCAACCACTTCTAGTGAGAGCCAATAAGATGTGGTAGGCTAACAGCTAGCTAAAGTGCCTCGCATATGATAAAGTATAAATTAAAACTAAAAAAAACAACAAAAGAACGACAGAGAAAATAAGTACATCACGCAATAGTGGTGTAAAACGTGAACATCACAAGTGAACAAGTATTTAAAATAAATAAATATGCTGGACTTGATGACTCAACAAATTTTCCATTATGTATTGAGTGTGGATCAGGAATACTAGGTAATATACTAGGTTAAGATAATAGATAATCTTATCATGACTACACCACAAGACTGAGGACGTGACATGCATTGCGTTTCTAACTGCTAATGCTAATTGCTAGTGTGGATGCTAAGCAATTTTTGCATGGAAGTCAAGATCAGTTTTTGTATTATGAATCCGTTGTTGTGTTTTAAATGTACAGTACTGATACCTGACTGACTTAAAAAAAAGAAACTTTTATTTTGGCAGATGATCCTTTGTCTGAACAGACTCCTCAGCTGTATTGTTCAGTCCATTAAAACCAACAAACTTTGTTACATTTGCTTCATGTAAAACTAGTTAAATTAGCCTGAACAATGCTTATATCTAACCGTATTTCAATCAATGTTGCGTTCAATTTTCCAAACCAGTTGGGGCGACCTAATTTCGCTGTCAGAAAAAGGAACTCCCCTCTTCAAAAAATCATCATTGTTCTTTCAGTCCTGGTGTGTTTTATCCGCCATGTATTGGAGAAAACAATAAATGGCTGGAGACAACTGTGAGAAAGAGGAAATTCCACAGATTGGCTGAAAAAAGCCTCAAAGGAGCATTTAGTCCCATTATCATTCCAAACATTTCGGATGACGTCTACATCTGCTCGACGGAGCTGCTCGCCATTGTTCTCCTGTTTCCAAATCAGTCTTATCTCCGTCATCAGCATGACATCAGTGTTGTTTGAACGTATAGAGGGGCACTGATTTCAGTGGCCTGAGGGCGGAGACCCTGACCCCAGACCTTCTCTCGTGCCCACTAAGAAGCTCTTAAACCACAATCGAATGATCTGAATTCCGAGCTACTTGGATTTCTGGAACAGTAAATTGGACGAGCAGCTTCATAAATGAACAAGTAGCAGCTCCAGCAGCAACATTCAATACAGCTACATGGGCGGTGATGAAAAAAGCATCTGTCCTTCCAGGAAGTAGGTTCAAGGTTCTAGGTTTGGATATATGAGCGTTACCGGGTTCTGGATCTGACTTAGCAACCTGCGATTCAAATCAGATCTAAACTAAAAGCCAGTCAAGCGCCGCGTCTGGTGCGGATGCTAAGCAGTTAAGGACTCGTGGAATTAAGTCCACAGAGGGAAAAAAACGGAATTTATTCAACAATTCTAGCTCACTGAGAACGTCTACTTAAAGAAAAAGAAGAAAAATAGAAAATATGAAAGATTAAGCGGTCCCGACTTTCTTCTCTCTCATGTGCCCCTCCTGCAGATCATATTCAAACCGTCATCTCTTCAGCTGGGTCTGCACCGTGACCTTCCCCAAGTCCAAAACGCTTCACATATTGAGGACTACATACCTGAGCTGCTCAATCTGGCCTCATACTTGAGTCGCATTCAGATGTCTGACCTAACATTCCTCATATTGCCAAACAGCAGGCTCAAATGCACAACACCATGGTCTCTTCTCACCTCTGTGTGAAATGGACTTTAGTTCATCAGCCATATCCCACCCCAGCAAACTCATGAAGTACCATGTGGACAACACATGATTCACATGGCTTTGAGCCTCCAGTCAATGAGAAACCTGCACACCTGTAGCTCATTCTTAATGATGCGAGACAAAGGCAATGACTTACAGTGGGTTTAGGAATGAAAATGTTCTGTCCACTAGCTCATCCTCTGTTTTTGTTCAAGCCATTACCATTCCATCCACTCCACACTCCAGGCTTGTGAGCACCACTGTCACGGATAAAGAATCCAATGCCTTGAATTAAGGTCAACTGTGAGTGTTTAACTGGAGAGCTCTGAGTGAAAAAGAAAAATGGCCGTCCATCTGATTTTATTTTGATGATCGACAATAAATACAAACATGTTTGTTTTTGCCTGATGAAGTGGGCTCAAAACAAATGTTAAGAAACAACCAAGTTTTAGTCATAAAGGCGTTCAATACATCCATTTAGTGCAGACCTGGGCATTTTCTGTCATTTTTTAATCCTGTTTTACCCAGAACTAGTTGAACAGTAAATGCAACACATTCATAACTAAATTTTTGTTACTATTTTCCTCAAAATTTGTTGAAAGAAAATTCAAAACATATTTTGAAATATTTTCATATTGGATGTTTGGTCCATAGTTTTATTATGATTTCTATTCATATAAAATGCATGTAAAATGATTTGTTATCATCGGGTTCATGCCACATTTACACTTCATTATATCCTTGCTTTTATTGAAGATTTTGTGGTTCATTTCGTCCTTGCTACTTAAGATTTTTTTTCCATCACATTTCATCGACATCGCCGCCTTTCTTTTGGCATGATGGCCCCTCACAACAGTCACAGTTTATAATGTGGCCCTTCAGGAAATTGCACTGCCCACCTCTGATTTAGTGATTCCAGGTGAGCATTTGGGTTTTGGAGAAAAGAAACCAAAGATCAGTGAGAGGATGAGGAGCAGCTGGCTGAGACAGAAGAACTGACCCAGCAGTTTCATACGAATTGAATGCAACCAAAAGAGAGAAACACCAGTGGCTCACCTTACTGGTCCATTCTTGATCTGATCTCCCAGCATCACCATTCCTCCAACCAGAGAGAAGAATGACTCCAGATGGGAAACAAACTAAATATTTATCTCATCGTGCTTGTTTATCTCAGGGAAATAAAAGGGCCCTTTTGTAGCAAAAATAGATACAGCATGTGGATGTTCAAGCACAAAACACAAGCTGAAATCAGTTCTTGTATAAACCTGTCCAGCTCAAGTTTGACATCTATTATGCTTCTTCTAATGAAAAAACAGATGGAAAACTACAACAACTCAAGTCATCACTGGTGCAATTCTAATCGCTATATTCTGGCGCCAAATCACCCAGGGCCTCTTCAAAAGCAGTAAAAGAAAGCGGCAGGGAATCTGGCATCCAGGACTCATTGAGGCACGTCAGGTGCTGAGATTATTATGGGTGGTCCAATCCAGCAGGAGCTACTGTAGCAGAAAGTACACAAAGCTAAGCCTGAGACAAAGAAAAAACACTGCAGTTTGTTGTGGGGGCTGCATAGCTGAGGACCAGTCAGAGAGATCCATGTGTACTGGTGACCCCTGACCCTGAAAGGCACTGTATTAAACACATACTACTGCGCATTAAGAGGAGTGAATTGAGGTGTCTCAGCCGTCTCGTCTGCTTGCCTCCAGGATGTTTTGCTTGTGAGCAGTTGCAACACAGGTGACTGGGTGGTGGCCTCCCTAAGCCTTTAACAAGGACCGCAAAAAAAAATTTTCATTGATGGATCAATAATATAAGAAGGTTTCCAGAGTGAGGTGAAAAGGACAATGGGAAGACCCCAAAATTTTAGTTAATTGTCAGCTGTGCGCCCTTCATCCTGACCTCAGATGAACAGTCAGAGTAGGATAAATATACCTTGTGGGGAAATATGTATTTACATCTAATGTTATGGCAGATTCCACTGATGTTCCACATCATAAAGGGCAGGTGGAATGAAGCGTTAATTCGAAGGGAACGTTTTTATAATCCAGCTCACCGGTTCGCAGATGAAATTTCAAACAAAACGTCTGAGTGCACATCACTTATTAAACTTTCAGTTTACGGTGTATAAACATGAGTCATATCTCTTGTTAGATTCAAATGAGTCCAAGACACAGTCCCATGGAAGCCAGCTCCCATTGGCTCCTCACACACTTCATATCAAGGCCAAATATTGACTTGAGGAACAGCTGAAGACAGACTCAGCCAAAAATTCACACTTGGTAGAAATCATCAATTGACACCATCATTGCTTCTTTATTATCCTTTGTCAGTGTGACTGTTTTGCTGGTCGGGTCAAGGACCAGAAAGCGAGACGAATACATTTGCTACAGGGAATCATCGCGGCCTCCAAACTGCATTCCTGCACTTTTAAAGCTCATTAATTCATCACTTCACGCTCTTCTGCGAGCAGCTTTCCACTCGATCATTCCTCAACTGTTCCTCAGACAGGTGTATCCATTACACCACTTCCATTTAGACCACAACCGATTTCACGCCCGCCTAACTCAATCACACCATCAGGGCGACAACAGACCACAGTAAAGTCATTTACACTGAGGTTTACACTTGTTAGAATGTGATATGTATAGTGCGCTTAGCATGAAATATGGCCCTCATTCATAAGCAGGGCACAGTGGCCACACTTCACGAGCATCGGGGTCAGAAGAGAATTAACTTGGTCGCCCATGAACCCCAGTCAAAATACAGGAACATGACCGCAACTCTTCCAAATGTAGGCATTTTTACAACAGCGAGGACAGGGGGGTCAGGCAGGTCGCGCCTCCCTTGTGATCGCCGCTCGGTTGGTGGCAGCAGCTGCTGCGTCCGTTGGGGGGTGATAGTCTACAGGATCATGTCCACAATCGCCTTCATTGGTGGGGAGGTCTAACAATTTCACAAGTCCTCGCTCCCAACACACACATTCCTCGGGATTAAGCGTTGTCAGCATCACCTTCTCTCTTGATTTGTGACCTCTAACCTGGAAAACCATGGCCAAGTTGGTAGTAGGGGCCACATCAGTGGGGAGTGGTCTTTTGCCGAGTTCCAATTCTTGCATCCCACACAAAAACTCCCACACCAGGAATCTACTAATCTTCCCATCCTCCTCTCTCCCCTCCAGGAATTAGTAGTGACTCATCCTGACCACTTTGAACGACCACCAAGGGAGAAATACTTTTCCCAGCAGACAGTAAAGCTATTCATCGAGAATTGTAAAGCTGTATGAAATGCTTTGTGATTTATGGTAAAGATCGCCATAAAAACAAAGTTCTCGGAAAGCACCTCTACACATCCTGACCTTATTTCATTTCTTCAAGTCTTTATCTTATCTATGTATTGTTTCTGATCAGTCATATATATATGAATCTTTTGTTTGTTGCCATGGCGAGTTACCAAAGAATGTTCACTGAAATCCAGAGCTAGCTGAGATCAGATTCCGGGGGCAGCAGCTGATGTCAAAAGGCCAATCTCCTCCATCTTTTCATCCAGGTCAACTGGGAGAAATAATCCTCCCCGTGTGTCCTGGATCTGCCCTGGGGCATCCTCCCTGCGGAAGCATCTAGTAAACAAGATGCACCTGTCACCTTGTCTTATTGAGCTTCTCACTCGACAATCTATGATGGAGAGTCTGGAGTCTGATGGAGAGAACTCATTCCAACCATTTGCATCCACATTATGGATCTTTTGGTCACTGCTGGAGGCTCACAAACAAGAGTAGGGACTAAGATCAACAGTACATGCAGAATATCTTTGACTCAACCCTAGAGTCATTAAGATGAAGGCACTGCAGTGTCTTCACTCGTGACCCAGATCTGACTGAGATCCTCCACTGGAACAGATCTCCAATCTCGGATCCTTTGGACCAGATTGATGGACGGTTCATTTTGACACGAAAGAAGCTCTTGTGTACTGACATAGGTGGAGAAACCTCATGAGCATTTAGAAGAAACCTTCACCAAAAGCTTTTCATGTGAACATTCCTAGCCAAAGCAACAAACGAAGGGATGGAGTGGAAGAAACGTTGATTCAATTTGGTTCAATAAACACAGAAGTCATTCGTCCCTGCAACTTAACTGGAGGCGACCTCAAACTGAACGTTTAACTCACTGGTTGTCAGAGGACATTCCGACTTCTGTCTTCCACTATTTATCCACAAACAAGAGCGATCTGCTCAGAGCTCAGAGAAGATGTTACTGTTACTTCTCAGTGACACATTCAACAAGCATCCCTAAATAAAAGGGCAAAAGGGCACAAAAGTGGCAACCTTCATGAGTCAAAGTCGGCCTGACCGATGCACCAGGTATTAATTTAGCTCATTTGCGTCCTGGGTCAGCCACCGCTGACGACTGATGAAGCCACCCAAATAGGAGAGAGTGATACTGAAAGTCTTCTGTTTGTGCAGACAAAGAAGGATTCTGACTGGAAGGCGCTGTGACGTTCAAACACTGGTTTCTTTCACCACATCCACTTCTTTATCATTCTATTATCATTATCTGTGGGGAGCTTATCATTCAAAGTCCTCCTACAAAAAGAAAGGCCGAATTAATTCCCGGTTGCTGACTGCTGAGTCTAATATTCACCTCCTCTCTACAAGGTTTAGACTGTCCAGATGTTCTGTATCTGTGCTTCTAAATCCAGACTGGTGGTGGATAATGATCCTTTTTAAAATCACATCTCCCTGCAGGCTGTTTTACAAAACTAAAAATACACAACTTGAAAGTATCCAGACTGCTTCCTGATCCTGAACTGTACTTTCAATATCCACTGAACAGCGTCTTCAACTCTTGCCTTTCGCATGTGAGCTGCCTGACCTACCCAGCACATCCATTTCTCCTGTTTCTTCTGAAGCTTAAGGAAAGACTTTGGGGAGTTTCAGTTTATTAAAAGTCACACAAAACCACATGGCGCTAATGATATGTGGTGCGACTTCTTTACACAGGTGTTATCCCGAGACACTAGCAAGTGTTCTTGCTAGTGAGTGTGTTTTGCTATGTTCACACATAGCAAAACATAAAACCGTGGAGGATTTGCTAGTTCACACACAGCTGCTTGTGCCCTTGAATAGTGGGACAAATGGTCTTGACCTTTCACAGCTTGGGTGTGTTGAGGGCATCACACTTACTTTGTCAATACAGGATGAAATTAAAAATGAAAACCATTCCATAGAGTATTATTTAAAACGAATATAGGGGTGATATTTGACATGGGAGTTGCAGAAAAAGTGAGCAGCAGGGTTAATAGGAAAGGATTGAGAGAGTTGTTTGGACTCTTGACTCTGGAGTCAGAGTTAAAGGAGTCAGAGAAGAAAGTTTTTGAAGATGGTTTGTGGGGATGAGAGACCATAGGAGATGTAGATTCCAGGAAAAATGGAGATGAGCAAGACAACCATTGAGGTACTTTGGTGAGATGAGTGAGGAGGATAGGGAGGACTCAATGTGGCACCCACTGAATGGAACTGCAGATATAAGGTAATGCTATGTGTGTTTTGACTCTTGTAACGTAAAACATATTCATTTGTTGAAGCCTATGTTTCCAAAAAAAAGAGCTCCACCCTCCCATCCTCTCCTGCAGCAGCAGCAGAGGGCTGAGCACAGATTCAAGCGTGGGAGTTAAGAGCAACTGGATATAAGTTAAAACTTAAATATAAATGTTCAATGACAACTTAATATCAAAGGCACACTGAAGACTTTCAGTGAATAGACTCAAAGAGAGCAATCTAAAGTGTCAAACAGAAACAAAAGTGATGTTTCTAAAGTCCATCCAAAGTTGGTCTGAAACAGGAGATTTATTTAATATTTATGCATTGAATATCATATGTATATGTTAAGGATGTTCTTACCTCGGCTCGGGTGAGGTGCACAGTGGACAGAACCACCAGCAGAACCGCAGCTGACAGCATCGCTGCGGCGCGTCTTCTCCTCCGCGCGCAACGGTGCAGCGTTCCTCCACTACCTAAGAGCACCAGGTGACCGCTCTCTTGTCCCAAAACTCTTGCTTCAGTGACGGAGCCTCGACGGCAAGCTCGGCTCTATCTTTGTCCGAGTCGATGTGAAGTTCTGATCAATGCAACTTGGTTTGGTTTGAGCGCCACCACACCCCCATCCTCATACAAAAAAACCGACCACCCTCATCCATGCAGCCTCGGACACATCCCTGCTTAATCTAACATTTTGACTTTTTCCTCTGTAAGGAGAGGGACTACTCGAGAAAGTTAGGTGACTTTCTACGAGTTAATAAAAGAATTTGGGTGACTGCGAGCAACTTCATTCGTCAGCGGACCGTTACTCATCCGCGACTTTGCGCACAGCAGTCCGGCTACGGTAAGTACCACACTTCGCTTAACCTTATTAATATGATCAAAAATGAATATTCACTGCTGTCTTGAGACATTTGCGCGATGTTATCAATATCACTGATACGTGGCCGAATGACTAAAGTTTTGACATGATGTGCTGCAGGTGGATAGTCATGCTATAGACTGATAGAAGCTCAGGTTCGCATGACAGAAACCATGCAAGGAAAACTGAGCAGAGGAGCCCAAACACTGAGGTGACATATTATCTCACTTCTTTCCAACTTGACAAGAGTCTGTAACTCTGGTGTTTGAACCCTGCAGGCTGCTGCTCTGGTGCCTTGTCTTTGCCACCCTCGCGTCCCAAGTCTCAGCAGTAAGTTTCATTTCTTGAATTATTCGAGGGTGAATTGCTGGTACAGAAGTTCTGGACGCTCCTACAGTAACAGTTTATCCCACACACCGTCTCCATGGGAGGGTCTTTTCGGGGGCGGCGTGATGCTGTTTCACATGAAGAGAAGACTTCCGCTATTTTTAAGTCTCTGATAACAGTTTAGAATTTTGTGTTTGGTATCTCACCTTAACTTGGTTACGTTTCTAAGCACCCAGGCTCCTTGAATAATAGTATTTATGAGCTATATTGCACACATTAGTCGCAAGGCTGTCATGTTAGCATCGCAGCTGTTAGCATCAGTTGTCGCGCTGCATACGTCACAGCGTGCACATCTTTATCAGTATCAGCAATACACTGATGAAACGTGTCTGATACGCCTGAAACAAACTATGTGGTGTTTTAATTGCTCGTTTCCCTGAGACTTGAGAATCCAAATTATCACGTTACCTTACCAAAATATTTACACTAGCTCAAAATGATGGACTGTTTCTGTCATTGTGTGGTGTAGATGTAAACTCAGAATGGCTTTGAAAACATACAGATCTTAAACAGAGAGTAGACTAATGTAACATAACCACAGTGGGGGTGTGTGGAATCACATCCTGGTGCGCCACCACATGCACATAAACACACATACAAACGTTTTTGTATTTCTATTTTTTCTTTTTTTTATTTGAATGAAATAATCCCAATTTTCTAGTGAAAAATGTCTGCAGCAGTTGAGTTGCACTTTTGAAAGTCAAAGGTGAAAAGTTCTTCTTCCCAATTCATAGATTTTGACTAAAGTTTTGTTCGTTAGGCTGCAAAAACGGTCAAATACTGAGTTTCTCTAGAATGTAAAATCCTTTCATAAGGGCAGAAGTTTGAGAGCCCACTTACTGACTGTTCTACCCAGGTTTTAGTGACCAATTTGCCTGTTGGCATAGAATGGACAAAGCTCATTGATGCATATGGAGATATTGAGTGGACATGAAGGAATAAAAAATGACGTTGCATCTCATTTTTTTTGATAATAAACTCTGCACTGTTTTTAGTTGAAAAGGAGACTCGCTGTTGACTTCTGGGTAGAGCTGACCATTTTGTGTCATGATATGCAACGATGAAAATCCTTTTACACCTTGATTTTGGAGCCACAAAGAACAATTTTGTGTCTGTATGTTGTTCACGTGTCTTGGTTTGAAACATTAGCTTAATTAATTAGCTTAAACAAAACATGTCTTCCCCCTCTGTGTATTTAAATAAAAGCATGTGGCACACGTCGTTCCTGTCCAGTATGGCATGCCTGGCGTTTGGTTTTATATTCAATATACAAATCAAATGGAAGGTTATCCTGGCAGTGATGATGAATAGGCCTCATTGTTGCTTTATCATATTGAGTCAGGGCTCAATTCAAAGCTTGTGACACACCTCAGGCCCTCAGTTTATTTAGGAGCACAAAGATGATATTCAAAATAGAGGTCTGTTTTGGTTTGAGATCCAACTCTTCTTCGCTGAAAGCAAGGTCTAAGCCTTGGTCAAATGCTCAAATAGACTAAGAAGGACAAAAATATTAAGAAATAATGCCTGTGTTTTGTTAAAGGAATATATCTTCAGTAGGTTAATGACAGGACAATGAATAATTGCTACCAATTTCACTTTGTCAAGAGAAAGAAAGTGTAGTTAATGGGACACTGTGCCTTGGTTATACATCACAGAACCAACGAGAAGAAACATGAAACTTAAGTGTGAAAAATCATGAAGAAAACATTAGTTTCTCTTTAGAGAACATTCAGATCCCCTCTGTGTTTTGTAAAATGCGTCTCTGGTTTGTATCAAATCCAAACATGACTCATGAGAAAAAAAAACCCGGCTAACGTCAGACAACTGTTTCCCACCATCTGACTGGATGCAATGTTTCTCCTTAAGTGAATAATATCCTCAACATTTGTGTAGTATTTACTACTGGCTACTGGCTGATAGTGAAAGTGATATGAGTCATTCGGGTTTGGCTCACTCCGGAGCTGGGGGGAGGTGGGGAACCTCAAAAATCTTGTCACCTCATTGTGCCAGAGATTTTGGTTTTAACACAGCTGCTCTCCCAAGTAGCACATAAATTCACACATAATGATGATAAATGCTTCTTATTCTTGTTGTCGTAGACCACCAGCCAGTCTTTAGACGGAAGTGAACTACTGTTTTAGTCGGGCCAGTAGGTTTGTGGTTCAAGGCCAGGTTCACTGCCCCCTCCTTGCAGTAAATTTAATGCACCAGGAATGAGAGGAATATGTATATTGCTGTCTGGATTCTAACCATGTGTAACAGCATCCTTCATAATGACTACTTCAAAGCCACAATGGTCACCAGCTGTCTAAGGTAAAGACATTTCCTCCGCAGTAAGCTTGGTTTCCTGACTATGTGGTGCAAGATTATTAGGCCAAAGGGATTTTGCGCTAAGATCAGAGAGAATCCTGTTTGTTTGGAATTTCCTGACTTTTCTGAGACAAGTTTGGAATACTGAACCGAAGATGCGTCCTCTTAAAGGTGGATGCGACCCCCCTCCACACGGCCTGTCGCTATCACACAGCCCTGGCACACATGCATTGTTTATCAGTGTCTGTTGGAGGAAGGAAGGCTCTTGCTGCAGTGACAGGATGTTTCATTTCAGGCTCATTCGGTTTTGTTTGAGAATATATTTCAAGATGTGCATGAACATGATGGAATGAGGGGGTGGTCCTGGCTCTGGATATTGTGGGAATATGGTGTGTGACCAAAGAAGAGAATGTTTTTGTCTGGAAAATCCTCTAGTACCTGGAAGTTGTGCAGCTGCTTTATCAATTATCTTTTGGGGGCTGTGTGTATGATGGATGTTGTTTACACACGAGCCTATGCAACCATGAAGGGGACCTAAATCAAGGTACATGTTTCCATGTAGGTCACTGTCTAAACATGCGAAAGTCACCTCAGAATAAGTCAGTACTGTTGGTGTGCTTCACTGAAGGTGAGAGTTGAGTCAAAAATTAAAATCATTTAACCATAATATTTCGACTTAAAATGTCAACGCTGTAACATGAAACTAAACTGAGGGCAACATCAGTCTTTGCATTAAATCTTGGATCATTTGCTGCTTTGCTCTGAGGCCAAACCTATTTTCATCTAAAAATCAGACATACAGTCAACATGAATATTTCTTTCTCACACAATATCGATTTAATGTAGATATTTAAAGTAATCTCTGAATTGCTAGCCAGATTGCCGATCATTCTGGGCTGACCACATGAATGACAAAGAAGGCTACAATCGGCCAGTGGACCTCGAGTTTGACACATGTAAATTTCAAGCCGGAAAAGCACTGTCAGAGCTTGACCCAACTGCTTGTTGTAGGAGGCAACAGACAAGCAAGAGCTCTGCTAACAGGATTAATGAACAACAAACACACACAACAAGAGAAACACGGGAACGGAACATAAATCAGAAACAGAAAGCAAACGATAAGTGAGAGAACAAAACACACGGTGGTTAACAACATGCGTTTGCTAACAAAACAGAAGCACAACACACAAGTTATACGACACGGGACACCACAGACAACAGACAACCACTGACACACACACACATATATGGACTGTACATTTAAAGTCATTAATTAAGTCATTAATTAACCTGTTGCACTGAGCTAGCTGAAAGTGTGTCATGCAAAACTGGCGCAAGCATCGTGAGGCTGACACGTGACCGACCTCTCGACTGGAATTGTTTTAGGGCCGAGGAAGGTGTGCGTCCGGGCGGAGGGGAAGATGTCTGCTTGTGATACGGTCTGGACATCGAATGCCAAAGTTCTGGCTGTGATATAAAGACTGCCGGAGCCTAACAATTGGGGGAAGAGCCCATTGTGCGTACAGCAGGAAGTCTTGGATGAGGAGTGTGGGGTTTCCCTGTCAATGATTTGTGCAGACATGACTGTTTATTGGAAGTAAGTTTCCATTGTGGCGTATCCCTCACCTCAGAGACAGATCCCTTTGACCTTATGGGGTTTATATGTCAACAGTCCTGGAGAATGATGTCTTGTACGTGCGTTTGTTGGGCTGAATGGAGAATGCCATTCATGTCAATGGACCAAGTAGAATTGAACCAGCTGTAGCTGTCGCAGTGTAAAAAATTCAAATAGCTCTGTACTCAGTTTCTGATCACTGGTTTAACTTTGGCCATCTTCTGTGCCCTTTGCAGAGAGTGCTTGGTTCAGCGCAGTTTTATGGAAAACATCCTGAGTGGAGCATTGTGTGAAAAGAAAATAGATCATCAGGAGAAGTTCTCTAAACAGGAAAAGGAAGAGGGGTGGAGTAAACTGTGTCAGAGTTTCTTTACAGCCCAAATGGACCCCACATAGTATGACTCCAGAGGGTCGACTGACCTGGTTTCACGTGTAAGCTTGACCCTACTGTACATGAAAACTCAGGCTTGTAGAGACATTAAAACTCAATAGTTTCAAACTATTTTATCTGAATAAAGCTCATTACTTCCCAGCCAAAATAGCGGTTGAAACACAGGCCTGCCGAGGTTTACCTTGTTTCACCTCCCCGGCGTTTTGCAACAAGCTGCTGGATCCTAATAATGTACAGCTTGAGAAAACTTTTATGGGATTTGGAAAAACGGAAGTAGCTTTTCTGGAAAATCCCTCTCCGCAGTATTCAACCTCCCCATGATTAATGGAGGGTCACACGAAGCCCATCATTCTATGATGAAGGAATTTCAAATCCCCAGTCCTCCCAGGCTTCATCCCTCACTGCCTTTTATAGCATGGAACTGCTCCCGGCCTCCGTCTTTCTTGTCTTCTGTCCTTTCACATTATCTCAGTGTGTCCTCCTCTGCTTCTTCTTCAACTCTCAGCTGTCACGTTTCAGCTCCATTTATCTGCACTTCCTCCCCAGCGTGTCTCTTCTCACCTTTAAGTCCTGAAACAAGGCCCTCTACTGCCTGGAAAGGTCACATCAACACGGGCAGTCAGATGCCTGCTTCGACAGCTTTCACTGTCTGTATTCTCCATAAACTTATAGATGAAGTTCCCAGCTCCCACATTTGACCTCATGCGTGCGTGCGTCTGTGAAGAGCTCCTCCTTCACACGTGAGGAATCCACTTCCACCCCAGCTGTTCTAATTGATTCAACTGACTTATTGTATGTCCTGGGAAAAATGTTGACAAACTGAAATGCACACTTTGTTACTACAAATCCGTGTCCAATCGCTCGGTCGACTGTCTGCCTCGGGTTTTATCTCCTCCCTGCAAGTTATGTGATGTATGTGAGGACATTCTCTGGATCTGAAAGTGGTTAAAGCTGTGTGAACAAGACTGTGCAGAGCTGTTGAAACAGCTGGGTGTTGATTTATTTATGTGGTGTCTGACATGTGGCGAGATGGCGGTTTGTTAGAGATCTTTACAGTGAAAAACTACTCATCAAATGTACCCTACCATTAACAGTCGAATTCAATTTTGACAAGTTTTAAAAGCTGAACGCCATGACTCAAGAATCATCTTGGCCCGTGGCTAAAGAGGAAGTATCTTGTTCAACAAGGTCACCAGGGTGAAAGTGCCATCTTAACCAGTCGCTCACCTGTGCCATCTAGCAACACCAAAATGTTAATGTTTTAGCGCTACAGTCGCAAGAGGAAGTAGCACGAGTAGCAGCCTCTAGATGCTGAAGTAGCGACTCAAGGCAAACTATTGACAACTATTATCTTGACAACTGCCAATACATGATGCCATAGGAGCGTGAGAAGGTTTGGCTTTTACTGTATCATCACCATCATTTCCTGAACAGTCCTCTGAAGTACATTCATAACTTTTTGAGTGCGAAAAGGCACAAGCGGCTCGGCATTTTCACTGCCACTGAACCTACAGGAAACCTCAAAGGTCAAAGAGGAGACGCTGGAAAACAGCGTGGAAGTGAGCTGGATTATAGCAAGCCTGATTTTTCATTCTGGTCTTTACCTGATAAAAGCTTCGGTACGAAAAACGCCACTTTGTTTAAGGACATTTTATGAGAGTTCATCCTTAAAAAGGGATTTTTCTGAAGGCGTGGCAGCTCTCAATTGAGCTGTGGACGGTGCGCCACGCTCGTGTACATGTTGGAAAAGTCCTGAAGATCTTTAGCAGAGGTAGCTACTGGAACTTCGGCCTAGAATTTGGATACAGAATGCATGATGTGGAACAATAGGGGTAAATCAGTGGACGTGTTTTGCATGCTGGTAATGATGGTACACTCAAGTGGGAGTGTGTTCCAGTGCTACTGGTGGAGCGACGAAAAGATCTTAATCAAATACCACTCAGGACATATGGAGAGGAGGACCTGAGAGTGGGTTTCAGGAAGCTCAGTGAGGCGTGAAGGAGCGCTTTGAAGGTGAGGAGTACGAGTTTAAAATGAATGTGCAGAGGGGAAAAAAATGAGTTTTAAGCCATTTCATGATGGAAACCTGTTGGTGACTGAATTGATATCATGATTTGAAGACGTCCCAAAAGCTCTTGATCACTGAGACGAGTGCCAAAGCCCCGTAACACTGAATCACAGCTCACTTTTAGTGACGATCATAATGTTAAGAACACACGCTTTCCATATTCCACACCTTTCTCTTTTGTGGCTTTTAAAATGGATTTTTATTCCCTTTCTAATGTCTTGTGCGTTTATGTGGTCACCAGATATGAGGTCTCCATCTTCCAATCCAATAATCACGTGGACGTGTAGATCATAACCAAGTCTGACACATTCTTCAAAAAGAAAACGTCTCTAATCCCACCTTCATTTAAATCACTCAGCAGCAGGAAACGCTGATTGAAAGCGTGGCCCTTTGGGAAGTGGAGCAGATTCTGGTTGTGACCTGAAGGAGGGAAGGTCCAGCTGTGTCAGGCCCGGGGCAGAAATGAGAGCTTGTGTTTATACTGGAGCTTTGCCAGACGAGTGCGTTGGGAATTTCTGGCTTTGCCCCGAGTCTCTCGGGTCATGTTCCTCACAACGTGACATGGTCCGATTGTCTCTGCGTTCCATTTCAATACTCCTTGAACCTTATTGAGGAATTCGCTGTATCTTATTTGTGTGTCCCGAGGTCATGTCATCACGAACGGTGTGGGACAAAATGAGTTCAGAGACTGGTCTACTGAACCTGAGGCTGCAGACTTCTCCATCCTGAGAAAGACCCACGTCTTCTCAGAGATACATATTCAGTCCCAAAGACAATCTAGAAACTGATTTGAGAGTTGTCCTGAGGGGGTGCCGAAGATAGATGTCTTCTCTCACCGATGACTTGTCTCTTCTTTTACCCACATCCTTGAAAAACATGTGCGCCTTGTTTTGGTCATTACACAAAGCTTGATGTGAGAGATTCAGTCAGTTCTGGATCAAATCCCACAGCCAGTCCTTTGTCATCATTCACTCTTCGCCTTTTCAAAACAAGAGCTCGGACAGAGTCTGATCTGTACACAAGTGTAACTGTTAACTGCCAGTAGTAGTGTGACAGGACGCGTTGATCTCAGGGAGAAATGGCACTCGTGAGCTGCTCAGTTTATCAGCAGCAAGAATCAGTCGGGTCCATTTTACCAGCGCGTGAACTTTCCTTATCACCAAACTAGTGTCCGTCGGGATATCCAGCGCCTATCACGACATGCCTCGGTGAAAAGCAGCCAATCCAACACAAACATCTTTCATGTTTTGACTTTGACTTTCATGTGTTTGCGTTCTTTTTTAAATTTTTGCTTCGTTTGTTTGCATCTGCTCGTAGTCTGATTATTTTAATCTCTGCGATGTTCCATTCATGCTGGAAGGAAAAGCTTTGTTGACAATATAAACACCTCTTTTTGACATGCTGCCCTACTTTTGCAGCCAACGTCTGAGTTTGCTGCGTCACAACTCTATTCTCAGATAAGTGATGCACTGTAAAAGTAGCAGTCTGGTGTTCACCTTTAATGGCCTGAAGCAAGTGAAAGAAAGCTCTCAAGAAAATAAAGAGTGGACAAAACCTGTAATTCCATGTTGCGATTCAAGGTCAGATTAAACCTGAATTATTTTCTGGGATTCAGACCTCACTGTTCGATGTGCAAGCTGAGGACAACTTTAGAAAAATGTAGCTATGTATGTGATTGTAGCTGTATGTAGTTTATATTTACCTCCAGCATGGAGGTTAGGCGATGTTGTGGTTTTGTGTGTGTATTAAATAGAAGAAGAGTAATAACATTTGGTGGAATTCTCAATATTGATAGAAATAAGCATCTTGGTGGAGGTCTGTGCTCGCTGAGTGCTTTAAATAATAGCACTAGATTTGGAAACCTGTTGGTTTACAGATAACCTGACGTGTTACAGTTCATGTGAGTCAAGTTTACTTAACTCACTTACTTGTTACACTTGTATTTTAAGTGTAGAATACCCAAGTTAACTTCATTAGTTTGATTTGAAGCTATGAGTTTCCAGATACTTTAAAGCTGTCCAACTTTAACATCATGCTAATGCTGCCCTGTAAAGCCAATGAAATCGAATGACTTCACAAGATATAAGTTTCAACACTTATTTAAATGTTCTTATTCCAATTATCTCCGTTCAAGACACCATGTTCTGTTCGTGATACTCTTCCTGGCAGCTTCAGATGGATCTCTGTTGGTAGCTTTGGACAGTTGATGCTCACCAGTAGACGCCAGGACAACTTGCAGATGTCCAGCCCGAGCAGGATGCTCCTGTAAGATTGTGTCTTTCACATAATGAGGATCCTCATGACATCAGTGATAGTGAACAGGTGGTCAACGTTAGACTTGACCATCATTAACGTAAAAAGGATCAGCTGCTGGGAGGACAAACTGTCTGACATTTAACAAATGCTTGATCAAGGTGAACAGGGACATTTTATTGAGAATCTAGCCTTAACAGGAAAATCCCTGGAAGAAATGCTGTTATCTGTCTTATTTCCTTCCAGGGGAGGCACGCCACCACATCTGCATGTGAAACTGAGATAGGTCATTCATTTGAAACATTTACAGCTGGGTTCTTGGGAGAGGAGTCTCAAGTGAAAGGTCACAGGTTGTGAACTTCATTAAGGATGAGAAACAGACCCTCACAAATTACACCCACGGGTAAACATCCAACAGCTTCTTTATAGCCAGATTCAGTTTCCATTGACTTTGCAACATGAAGCTCGACCACTACCACAATAACAACGTGTTTTACAACCCTGTGATGAGTCGGAGAAAGGCTCAGATAAGGTTTGTCACCACCAGATCCTACAGTGACCTCAAGTTGTCTTTACCTTTCACTCAATGGTTTAAGTATGGAGGGTCATAAAGTTGCTGAAAGCCTAAATAAGATGAAGAACAGAGTCATGTCTGACACAGGACTCGTCGACTTGCAGCAGTTACCAGATGATCATCATCCTCAACTCATTTTCTGTGACTTTTTTCTTAAGTACTTCAGTGCTCTACAGGTCAAACTTGAAGAGTTCAGCTGTGTCGACTCAGGTTTTGTCATCAGCTCTGAATTGTTTCTGTTTTTTTTAAGTGTAGAGGCCTGAATTTTCTATGGAAGCTTCAAGTGAGGTTCGCAATGTATCATGGCTGATTCTGCTGCTGCTTTCAGCAGAGTGACGACTGGGAGATGCCAGCACACACCTCACTATTTGGTTGTTATTGGACGGAAAAACCTCAAGTTTCAAGTCAGTGTGGTTCTGACAAGAGGGTCCATGAGGGATATTAACGTGTGCTGGTCTAGAAGCAGCTGAAAAGATGAACAAAAGAATGCATGCAGCTTCTTTCACAAACAAGCAAGAAAAATCCTGAGCGTGAGAAAGAGAACTGTTGACCCAACTCAGCTGCTTGGATTTAATTTACTGGACACATTGTTGAAGTTGTCTTCACACTTGAAGAGTTAGGGACCACTGTCTCTGTAACAACTGGGGAGGAGTAAAACTGTGTTCTTTATGAAGAGCGACGTTAATCTGAGCAGCAGGCGCCATCATTTCCCTCGACATCTCCAAGATAGAGTGGAGGTATAATCTGTCAATCTGAACCTGGCCCCTCCTCTTTGAGCTGGATCTCCACATTACTTCCTTTCCAAGAAGCCCAAATCTCCTAACCCGATGTGTGAGAAGACACAACCAATTTCTAAGTGGTATCTTGAAAACAATTTGTTTTTTTGATGTCAAACATTCTATCAGAAGGAAACCTGGTTAACAAATTATTTGAGAAGCCTTAAGTTTTCTGCCTTTAATCCAAACTGTGACAAATGTTTTACTACTTGTAAAAGTACCATGGCCAACAACATATTTAGGGAACTTAGTTATGATTTAGTTATCGGCATGACTCATCTGGTCGTCACCTGACTCACTTTGTAGCTTCAGCCTCACACATGAAATGTTGAGTCTGGTTTTGAGTGAAGTACTGAGATGTTGAGACTAAGAGTCACAATCCTTGACTGTTTTATTGAGGTTGCAGATGAGAAACCCACAACGCTGCTTTTCTGCTGTGACGTTAGTTAGTTAGCTTTAAAGTTGTTTTTACCAGTGACTGAGTGAAACATCAACAATTCAGTGAAGTTCTTTAACTCTGCTGGACAAAAGTTGGGGACTTCCCAGATATCAAAGCCTTTAGTTTTCACGGCGTTTGGGTGACTTTTTATTGACATATGGCTGAGTTAAAAATAGCTCTATTTTAACTTCTGATTTGGGGGTTCAGATTATTTATCCCTTCGTTGTATATGAAGAAAGTGGGAATCAATATATCTGGCAGGTGAAAATAGAGAAATAATTGAATAGATCAACAGTAGATCAACGATCAACCTAAACTGTCCAAGACACCCTGAAGGTATTTGATGGTGATCAGGAGCCTTTTTTGTGGTTGTGGTTCTCAACACTGGTGTAGATGGAATACTTAGCCTGATACACCTAGAGGATGGAATGCATGAGAACATCCTCTTAGTTTGTAGCTATACATCAATTTAAGGTAAAGATCCTGTTCAACATGCTTCACATCTTATGAAATATGTTTTTTTCCTAGGGAGGGAGCCGGAAGAATAAGATATATACCAAGTTATTTTGGCATTTGGGTGAAGGAAACAGGATACTGTACAACAGAACCATTGTCCTTTGCTGATGCTGCTACTGCTATTTCGAGCTTGTAAAATCGCCAAGTGCAATTGCCGGTGAATTTGTCCATGCAATTGCCTCCGTGAGAGTCAGTCCTTTGAATGTTTAGGAGATGACGTAGACCATTGTCTGAGTTTGACATTCACCTTTGTGTGCAGAAAGTTTGGAATCTTTATATGTCTCTTTGATCTGAGGCTGAAACCTAAAAGTCAGCAACGATTTAGTCACGGTTTGTCAATGCTGCCTGGTCATAATTAAAATCACTGCAGCAACTAATGGTAGAGTTTGAAAGAGACCTCCTCAGATCATGGATTGTTCACAAAGAAATGCTGGCTTGTAGATTCCTTTGGAGAGGAAGAGGGTCTTTGTGTTGAGAAGATAGGGAACCATTAAAAGTAAAAGAAGGCCTTTGTGTGTGAGAGGAGGGTCTCAATGTGGCCTTTGTGGACTGATGAGATCTGCGACCGAACATTCTGATTCCAGTTCTGCCACTTAGTCGCGACTGTGGGCATAAATCTGTTCGTTTTTTTTTATTCTCCTCCCAGTGAGTGAGGCGTCAGTATGGCTTTGTAGGTGGAAGAAATAGCCACTTTGCATCTCAGTTCTAAGCATCTATTTGTGTTTTGTGGTTTCATGTTTCACATGTCTGATTCAAAAGATTTGGTTATGATGAAGCACCCAAGGGTACAAGGTTCATCGCGGAACACATGAACTCAAACTCATTCTTAGGCCCATGAATGTCGCTTGTAAGTTAAAAGTGACACGACCCCTGACCTCTTTGTGTGTCACTGCTTTCTATGGTGAGGTCATGTCCACAGACGTGTGGCTTCATACACAGACCGCTCTGTCATGCTGCGTCTCCTCGGTATGCAGACATTCCGAGAGACTTCATATGAATTATTTACTGGTTCTGGATGCAATCCATTGGAATGTAGTGTCTTTGCTACTACCAAAACACTCACGTTTGAAGACAATGAGCTTGATCTGAAACGTCAACCGGCCCATCAAATCATTTTATGCAGCCAATAACTTATTATTTATATAAAGCAAATTAAGTTTTGCTGTTTCATTTAAGTCTCATTTGATCTAAATATTAAACATTTTTTGATCATGCCAAAGGTTTGGCCCCTTGCGTCATCGAGTTCCCCTGTTCTAAAAGCTGTCATTCACTAACTACTGTGTCAGTTAGCAGCACGCTCGCCTGTTTCCTGTTGGTGAGTGAGGCGTACATCACTAGGTCTTTGTATTCATCTTCTATTCTCTTCCCAACAGGGTGGCAAGAAGCACAGCGGCCCATGTGGAGGACGAGACTGCAGCGGAGGCTGTAAATGTTTCCCTGAGAAGGGAGCCAGGGTAAGTCCATGCCTGGCACCACTCTCTGGTTCTTTTCCTTCTTTAGTTGTGTCCAAGTCGTCTCTCCTCTTCAATCGTGGATGACCAAATAAGGTCATCAGATTGTGATTTGGAACTCTCCTTCAAGTTTAATTTCTATAACTTGGTCCAACGGGTTCGAGACTCCAGTGTAATTTGGAAGTTTACATTCTCTTATCACAAGCAATTTTCTGAATATCCTGCTGATCCCAGAGGGATATTAATAGCTTCTGACGGAACACTTTGCTCTACTTTCAATTATCAGTTCGCATCTCCTATTAAAAGAAAAATATTAAATACCATGCAATAGCTTCATCTTTGGTTCCCACGCAGACACCTGACTACGATATATGTCTAAAAACTGCATCTTTTATCGACTCTGCTCACCACAGCTCTTATCATAACCAAAACTGCTCAACATGAAATGATTAAAGTGACATTGGAAAGTGGCCACAGACAAGACTTGGACTTTTGACATGGTTCCCCTCTTGGCTTTTAAAGTGTTTCCATTCACACCAGTGAAGAGGGTCATATGAGGAGTGAGGCCAGCATGAACCCTCACAGCACAGGAACAGGAGACAGAAACAAGAGTGAGCCACCTAATGAGGGGTTTGAAATCAGACTCAGACTAAACATGTTGAGATAGAGGTCTTGTAGCTGGCTTGAGAGCAGGGCGAGATGTTTTCGGACCTCTGTATCTGTTGCACTTTTTAAAGAGCCTGGGGACTTGTTAAAACAAGGCCATTAACATGTTCACCAGAGTCGTCGCACATCTGTTCATCCAGCAGAGAAACACATTTCCTGGCCAATATTTGCAATAATCCAATGTTTTTTCTTGGATAACAGAGAAATAATAAAACATGTATTCATTCATATTCTCTTTTTTTCTCTTCTTTTCTCTTCTTTAAAACAAGTCATGTTTTAAAGAAGGAATCATATATTTTGTCATATCCCATATTTCTATCATATAACTTCCTTCTGATAACATTTTCTCTACATATTATCATGATGTCTTGATTCTACTCACACATCATGATGCCTACATCTTCACTGAAATCTATGTAATGAATGACTCTTTAATCTCTTCTATGTTAAACTCATGGCAGTCGTTCTTGATATGGGATTTTTTATAAAGGTCAGTCCAGTTTGGTGCCACAAAATAGAATCCTTGTCACTGAAGAGAAACTAATCTTACAGTCCACAGGACGGTTGTTGGTGCACAAAATCACAACTCACTTGTGCGTAATTTGTGTGTCATTTACATTTATTGACAATTTAGAATATTAATAAACCCACATGCGTTGACCTGGGAAAAAAGGTTCCCCCAACACCATCCATCCATCTTCACACGATGATCTGTGCCGGGTTGTGGAGGAAGCAGCTTCAAAATGAAGCACCATTCATCCTTCTGCCGGGAAACATCCACCGGCACCGACTGGGGGATCCCGAGATGCTCCCAGGCCAGTGAAGAGATACTGTATAATCCCTCCACCTGGAGCTGGGTCAACCCTTCAGTCTCCCCCCTGCTGGCCGTTCCTGAAACCCCTCAAAAGGGAGCCGTCCTGGGGGCATCTCCAAGATACCCAAACCACCTCAATTGACTCTTCTCAATGCGGAGAATCAGCGGCTGAACTTCGAGTCTCAAAACATCGAGATGCTAAAACTTCTTCACTTGAGGCAAGGAGTCAGTCCCAACCCGGAGAGAGAAATCCATCTTTTTACAATTGAGAACCATGCATTTAGAGATGCTGATCCTCTTCGACCAACACGTCGCATGCAATAAGATTATCATGTAATATGAATAATAACGGAATAGCCAGCCACCTTGCCTTCATTTTCTAATAGTGAAGTGTACACATAAACTCCAAGATCCAAGATGTAGCCTGTCTTCTAGCTTGTTTGTCCCAAACATCTTTGGTGCCTCAGTTCATTCCAACACCTACTGAATGCATCCTTCCAATGAGGCGAAGTGAAGTACTGGGAAAACAAGACGGCTTCGCACAGATGTGCTCATCTTTTTACTTTACATTCATCTGCCTTCCTTCCATATCTCTCCCCACGGAGAGACACAGTGGTGAGAGCTTCCTCGCAATAATCCCTCGCAGCTGCCTGCATTGGCCGGAGCGTTACGCAGCTGTGGTGGTTAGATGACGGTCAGTAACTGCCTGAACTGGGGCTGTAGACATATCAGCGGTTGCTGTGTCTATACGAGCAGACGTGAGAGTAAAATGTGAGCGACGTGATTCTGCAGTCAGAAAAAAGCAGCCATTGATTTAGACTTCATGCAAAAGAACTCAAAAGTAGATCATCCATAAGTGTTTTCCATGGAGCGGTGATGGAATCCCAGTACTGAGGGGCGCTATGGAGACGAGCGATGGACAGCAAGGGTGTGAGAACGCTGAAGAAAGAAAGTCTTGTTTCTCTCCAGGGAAATATGAAGTGGATTGTTTTCAGTCCTGGCATGCCGACTGTCAGCACAGTACCACCCACTCCCCTGGCAGGGAGAAGCCTTCAGTGGAATCAATCATTGCAAATTTGTGTTGGGGCTGTTCTAGTGGATCTAAGGAAACGTGACATGAAGTACAAGACTTCTGTGGTTGGTTTCACGAAGACCTTGGTGGTAGAATTAGATTCAGCTGGCTGTTTCGTCAGATATTCAGCACACGTGTTGGTTACAGTGTTTATTCGAGAGATAGTGGCGAACGTTCTCACCAGGACATCTACTCTTCTCAGACACTGGAAGAAGGATTAGGTGGAAACAGTTGTGCCCATCTGCTCTGGCTTAATCTCTAATCTCACATTTAGGAGTAGGATTAATTGAATATCAAAAGAAGTGTGTGATCTGGAGATGAAGATGGTGAAGAGGATGTCTGCCAGGAAATGACACATGTCTGAGGAAGTCCAGCACAATGACAGTCCACTGATCTTTTTTTTTTTTTCAATATTTTTCGGTCTGTGTTTTAGTGGGAACAAGATTGTCTGTGTGTTCTGTCATTTGTTCCGTCTCGGGGCTAAAAACGGAGGTCTCCTTGTTCCATGAAAACAAGCTCCGGCGTCTCAGAGGAGCTCCCAAGAGCCCACCACTTTATCTCCCTGATTCCTGTGCTGTCTGCTCAGCACTGTGTATCCATGATTGAAGAACCAAGTTGGACTGTGTTTCTTGATTCTTTACACCGAACAGCTTAAATGTATCCATAACCTTTACCACCAGCTGTCTGTGATTACACCTATCAAGTGTCTGGTCACAGAAAAAACACGATCGACACCGACAGCACGTCTCTTTCGATAAAAGGTCATAGGAAGCACTTAAAATTCCTCCATCAGAAGATAAGATTTGACGTATACAGGAGGAGAGCCTTCAAACCTGCAATCAGGAGTCTCCGTGTCCTTGAGACAGATCACGACCTTGGCAGTCTCTCTGGAGATCTTCCAACTGCTGGGCTGTGGAGGACACTTTATCACTAAAACTCTTGGACAGGAGGATGTACTTTCCTTATGATTACTGTGGGAGGAAAGTTGGCTGAGAGAAACTATCTTTATTTGTTTGATCTGACAAACCACAAACCTCTGAGTGGAATCAAACAGCCGTCCTGACTTTATGATAGATGATCCCAATCTAAGCAGCTTTCTTGGGCTCTGTGCTCACAAGACAGCATCCATTTACATTCTAGCTTCTATTGCTATTTCACAAACAATTTGCTGAAAATGTTACATTTCACAGTTGGTTTAGAGAGCGAACAGGTTAGCAGAGGGAAGGATAATGCTTGCCATTTTTGCCCTGTATTCTCCCCTCCTCCCCCCAAAAAAGGCCTGTACTCCATTGTCTCAGTGCAGTACAGGAACATGGTGGGTAGAAGTTCCTCTGCTAGCAAGTAGTCTTTGTTTCTTGTCGCAATCTTGGTTGACTACTTCCTGAAAATGACACTTTATCTAAAAAACAGAAGAACAAAAAAAGGAATCACTTCAACATTTCGCTCTAATATTTGCTCTCCTAAATGCATTCACTCTGATCATATATCAAATCTGTAAACCAAATTACAGACATCAGCGAGTCTGTCCATGTTCCTCTTGCTTCTCAGTAGAGTCGATACATTTGAGTTGTTCACGAATTGTTTACAACAAAAACTGAAGGTTCAATAAAAAACATCTTGATGGCCCTTACTCTTTCATGGTTAAGCTTCCTAAAAAATGTTTTATCTTGGTTTAAATGTATTCACTTTATCTTGCTCAAAGTTTTAACATATGCACGTTCGATGAGGGAACCTTCACCTATTACATATAAACCAACATCTCATTCATATGTGTATTAGCGAGGCTACAAATCATTATTGCTATAACATTATGACTAACAGTAAATAACCATGTCATTTGACTGATCATTAATATGTGTTCCCAAAGCAAAAGTGCGGCCTGTATGTGTCCGTTTAACAGACAGTGTGGGAACCCTTCTTGTCCTCCAATGTCATCATTTTTAGAGGCCTTACACCTGAGCTCCTCATGAAACAAACACACGACTCCACGTCAGCCTCCCCCACAGTCTCTATCATCACGCTGAGAGAACAAGGTAAATTGTTTGATTTAGTCACGATGGTCAGAACTTGTTATTGCCGATCTAAAAAGCTGTAGGAAAAATGTGACCAGAGTTGTGGGTCAGCACAGCAGCACCATGTGTTCTCCATCAGCCTGGGTTGGGAAATGTTCATCTCGGGCTTTATGCAGAGGAAACAATTAGCTTTCCTCCCAGTATTTGTTTTACTCAACGTTTTCTGAGAAGCTTCTCAAGAGAGAGCTCCTCTGTTACTTCATGGATTATGTCATTTGTAATCCAAGCATTTTTTTGGGTGTGTTTTTGCGCCATCACAATAATGGTCTCATATAACCATGGCACTGCTCTTGTATGAATCCCCTATCACTTCTTTTACTCCCTAGTTGGCTGTCACCTGGTGGACCCAGGGAGAGAGAACCTTGAGGAACAGGAGTTCTCTTATTATGACTGGCTGTAGTCCATAAAAAGCAGAGCCAAATGCACAGCTGGGACTATAAATCCTTTTTCTCTGGCTTAATACTGGTAAAGCCATTGAACATACATGAACATTAATTCCAAAATTAATACATTTATTCTTGTTTTGTTTCAATTTCTCACCAAAAACCTTTAAACGACTGATCGAGTGGTGGGTGAATGATGATGTGAAAAGCCAATAATTGGTGCCCAACATCTTGTTTGATGTTGTTAAGATCATGACCTCTAGAGGGTCGCGAAAGGGTGATCCTTTTTATTGAATCCAGAAGTGATTTTAACGGGTGGGATTAAAGAGGTAGCAGACCACAGATCCAGACATGCAGGTGGTTGTTATCAGAGGTAAGAGGAACACCTCATTTGAGGGCTTGCTTTGCCTTTTCTCAACATACACACTCACTCACACACACAGAAACGCAAGCACACAACGCAGCTGTGTCCTGTTGAGACACACATGTGCTTGGACCAAAGACCTGAGACATCTCATTCCTCGGACATGAGGCAATAGTGCAGGTGTCAGGCCCGTGAGATCCCGGATAGCTGGAAGTCCAGAGTGCTCTGCTCGCTGATGGAGATTCCCCCTCCGCCCAAGAATGTCCTTGCTTTAGATACACACCCTTCATGAAAGCAGAGCTTACCAGAGTGCCATGGTCGCAGGCGGTGAAGGAACATTTGGCTAAAGCCAGGCTATACCCTTCATATCGCAGGAACGAAGATACTGGTACAATTGAGTCTGTATGGACTAGGTCCTACCGAAGACAGGTGGACAACCGTACGGCCTCGGGGATAGATAGATGCTGGTAGTTGGTGTCCAGCATTCAGCCGCTGATCCGCGCCACTGATGCGGTTGTGAGTTTTTACCTAAGCCGAAATTGACAATGTATGTATGTAAGAAGATATAGTTTGAGTACCGCTCCGCCATCTTGAATCCTCCATCCACAACAAATGCCATGACATCACTGAGAATGTTAACAGTCACAACTACAAACCATATCACCTACATACAGGAGACGACCAACGTCATTGTCTCCTCCTCATCAAAACTGGTCACATGCTTGATGTTGGAGGGAAACAAAGCAGCAAAGCAGTAATGGTGTTCAGAGTATCATAGCGACTTCTTATTTCGCCTCTGTGTTGTTTACACTTTTCTGTGCCTGCCACTTTAGTTCCACCTATTGTGGTATGAACGTGGGCTGGTTTGATAGGAAGCACTGAGATTCGGAAAATCCCGAGCTCTTCCGGAACCAGAACCCCGTCTTTGATCATTTTTATTCCTTTCCATCAGAGCTGGACATGCATGTGCACATGTTCGTGTGTAACGGTTTGCTTCGTCTAAACAGATTGATTCCAATGTAAACCGGCCTCTAAAAGGCCAAATGACTGTTGAGGATATCTAAACACTTCACATGGTAGACAGTGACAAATGTCGGGGAGCGCCATGTGTTTTGTCAGTCAGCCTCTCCATCCTGTGCGACACGATGACAACGCATGAGTCATTGGATTTGTTGTGGCTGTGTTCTGATTCCACCTCTTCAGATGGTTTCATACGGACTCTGATCCAACAGCGAGGAATTTTTAGTGCTGGAGGTTTCTTCCTGCAGGGGATTCAGAGATGACCCCCCTGACAGCAGGCACGATATCCAAACACACTCTCAAAGATATCTAAACATCATCTGCAGATATTTATTTTCTCTGGCTGAGGGCCCTAACCAAGCCCCCTCATGCCTCCCCTGAACCCCGGTTCCTTCCTCTGGCCTCTTGGGGACACTGAAGGGAACCGAACATCCAAGCTCCCTTGGGCATCGTGTAAATGGGATGTGGCTCATCAGGAAATGAGACCAAGAAAAAGTGTGTCCAAGAACAACAAGTGTAAGAGCAGCGGAGTGTTTGTGAGAGAAAAAACCCAGACGCGGAATGTTTACATGCTGTCATCAGCCTTTCGTCTTTCCTTCCCATTCGTCTGTCCCGCGCTCTTCCCGCATACATCCCTCAGCCTGGCCATTCATTTCAATGTTTAGCGAACTCTCCTCGCACTCATTTCTCTCTCCCTACGTTCACGTGCCTCAACGAAATAGCAAAGAAAGGTTGAATTAGATGGATGTAATGATGAGTCCATGGAAAAAGTGGCCAGTTTCCCGTCCCCACCGATAACAGCAGCGAGCAAACCACATAGCATCCGTCCTCCGTCACTGTTTTTTCCCGTGTTTAGACTGCAGTGTGACTTCTGTGGATTGTACACCCACTACATTTTATCCAGTTGTCACATGTGACTGGAGTGTGCTAAAGAGCTGTTTGGGAGCAAGTGATCGAGGAGTCTGCATGATCGGAGGGAAAGTTATTCCTCTTAAAGGAGCTTCAGGTTTTGACTCCTCCGGGTGGCAACTCTAGCGTGGAAGAGTTGGGAGTCTTGCAATATATTACTCTCAAGACAGTGGTAATGCTCCACTAGCTAGTTTAGGAACGGACGTCTTATTTCCTTAAACGCATACAGGCCTTAATGGAGAAAACAGCAGAAAGATCAGGAGGCAGCTTCAGGAATGGGCTATGTCTTGACGAACATGGAGGTTGAGGAATCATTATATTTGTAGCTGTTTTCCCAAAAATGGGCTTCAATGATTATCGTTGATAGATGTTGCTTTTGTCATGTATGAGTTGAATGAGAGTCAGGTATCTGTGGGTCTTTGTCATGACCAAATAAAGGTGTTTGATCGGCGTCACCAGCTTCAGATGGAGGATACTGCATCTGTTCTGCTGAAGAAAGAGCTGAGCTGGAAGGCAGAGCGCTTGATCTGAGCTTGACCTGCCTATTTTACAACCATCATATTTATATCTTGTTTTATTGAAGAACGCTGTCCGTTGCTCGGGGTTGAAATATCAAGTATACTTGAAAGAAAGTGTAAAGATTTACGTGACAACATGACATCCAAATATTTTTAATAAAATATTAAAACAGCCCACTGGACAAAACGTTGCTTGAATTATAATATTCTACAAAAGTGTCCCAGATCATTTTCAGAAAGTTGACAGGGCAGGTATAGCGCTCACATGGAAGGTTCTTTGTGAACAGAAGAGCATAAAGCATTTCTGTGTTTTCAGAAAGAGGCCGCTGAGTTTATCATCTCCAGCCTAGCTAAACATGCTAACTTTCAATGCTCATTAAAAATAATAGCAAGTCGCTTGCTGGTTCGTTGTCACCGCTGGCATTAGCTTGGAGAGTGAAGTTTGAGATGAACCTCCTTACTTGAGCTTGCTCCAGACACATGCTGTGTGAGGCCACCTGGTGGTGGGGTGGGGTGGGCTGTCAGTGAGTCCTCTCTCACAGCAGACCAGAATGGGACAGTGCCTTTCACACTTTAGTGGAGGAAGAGAAGGTTTCAAATACAAATCAGGTGGCACCATCCTCTTGCCCCCAAGGATTGGAACAAGATGGATGGATGGACATCTGCCTCTGCGACACTCAAGTGTGAATGGTTGTACGATCCCTGGTTTTATGTTGCTTTTGCCAATTATTAACATCCAAAATACAATATATAGTCACAAAATGTATTGGTTAAATGAATCCCAAATCATCAACCATTACTGTGGCTGTAACTGGAGTTTTTGCTATAAGGACTCCTTTACTGTGATGCTTTTTTATTTGATATCTTGTTTACAATTAGGGTGGAATCATTTTTCCAGACTATTAAAGCAACATTGGGACGTCCGGTCTGATGTTTATGGATTATTTTAGTCCCACGTGAGGTCAGAGGGGAGCTCAGTGGGCAGTGTGTTCCCATCCTGTTTTTTAGTGGGTCATTCCCAAACGCTCCGTCCCAGGGGACGGTCAGGGTCCAGATAAAATGGATGGTGTCTTTTAATAGAACTGAGAATGACAAACATAAGCAGATTCACAGATCAAACGCTCTTTTGTTGTTGGATATTCTTGCGGACACCTATCAAAAATAAATACAAAATACAGCTGAATTGAGCTTGATTTTTAGTCCAGAGAAAATCCCCAATACCTTAAAATAAAACCAGCTTTTCTGGAGATGTCTGAAGCGCCCTGCTCCAATGACTCGCTGGCCTCTCTGCCAGTTCAGAAGTTTGGGTTTCCTCACTCGTAAATTCAGCTGTCGTTGGCTCACTGCTTTCTGTTCATCTGGATTTCAACATGTCAGACCTGCCTGTCGGAAATCTTCCCCACACATTCCTGCAGCTGCTTGGCATCCAGCAGATGTAGTTTGATGTTGGAGGTGCATCTTCAAAACTTGAGTCACTTCAGGTGTGTGTGTGAGACAGTGAGTTGGAGGCATCCGTTGCCACACTCTTCAGCATCTGTCACCTTCTTCCTGCAGCTGCTGTGTGTGTTTGTGTGGAGCAAAGCACGTGTGTGTGTGTGTCCTGAGGTGTGAAGTGACTGGATAAAGAGCAGGCAGGATAGAAGAATGTTTGTCACAATTGCTTGTACTGAGTAAACAGACTGAAAATGTTATCTTGATTAACCTCCCCGATGAATAATCCTGAAGAAAAACAATCCCATTCTTCATCAGCCTATGCAACATAGCGCCCACTAGTGGTTACAAACCTCAACTCACTTATAAATGGTCTCAAGTACATTCACTTGATTCGAACAAAAGCTCAGGTGTAAGGGTTTGGGTTCAAGACCAATCCAGCGTGTGGTGAGCATGACTTCATGTCATAGTTGTGGTCGTCACTTGTGTTCAGGGTCTTCTCCTCACTGCAACCCACAGCAGACCTGAGCATTATTAAAGGCTGGTGATTGACCCCCTCCTGAACTCAGTTGGCTTGGGTCTGTGATTGGAGGCTGGTGGCTTCTCTTTATGGAACTCATGAGAAGAACGAGTGCAGGGATGGAGAGTTTCAGTTACAGACCAGGCCAGAGGGCAACACATGTCTGCTGATCCTCATCGTCTGGCAAAGTCATGACGGGTAACACACACACACATATCATAGTACCCAGAGGTGTCTGTGTGTGTGTGTGTGTGAACCTGGCTTAGCTGCACTTGTAGGGACATTTTACTTGGTGGGGACAATTTTACAAGGTTAGGCCTCAACTTGAGGATTAAAACTTGGTCATTATTACTGGGTTTAAGTTTGGTTAAGAGTCATGCCAAGAGTATAGCCATCTGTTTTGGATGGTTAGGTTTAGGTTGAGAAAGCAATGAAATCAGATAAAAAAAAAGTTCAGTCCCTTTCAGTTCATCCACGTATTTCAACACTGAATTTCTTTCTAACAAACCAATATTTATGGACAGACCAGAGTGTAATCTATAAAGATGGCTTTTAAGATTTGTGGTTCGTTCATTTGTCGTGAAAATGAACACATTCTGAATACGTTATGGACATCAGAAGACGACTGTATCTTCTGATGAAGTCACATTGAAATGTCAAACATACTGGAAGAGTAGTTGAAAGCGGAGTCTTATGTTTTACTCTGGTGCCCTCTTGAGTTCAGAAGTGAACGTAGATTTCATTATTATTATTATTATTATTATTATTATTTACTGATTGAGATTATATTGTAGATTTTGTTGAAGTGAATACAGGTTGAGCTGTGAACGATTATCGGTTCATTTCGATGAGAAACCTGCTGCTGTGTAAGCAACAACCAATGCAATTTTACTCAACCTTTTATGAAGGAATGAAACTAAGTAAAAAGTCCTGTTTTTTATTCCAAATTTCCCTCAATTTTTAAGGATTGCTTAACTACTGCAGTTTGATGTCTCCCTCTTGTGGTAGTGAAACAAAAGTACATACATATAAAATAAATGAGTACATTTCGCTGTTTATCATCATCATGATACTTTCAACTTGTTGAATTGTAGGGTGCGCCTGGACCTGTTGGACCCCAGGGCCACCCAGGCCCCCCAGGCAGGCCAGGAGATCCTGGAATCCAAGGACACAAGGGAGTAAAGGGTGACGGAGGCCGCTCTGGCATCATTGGTCCTAAAGGAGATGTGGTACGAATCTTCTGACAGTCGTTGATGTCTCGCCTCAGTCTCATCCTTCGCTTCAAGTATTAACGGATTCTGCTGGTGTATTGGATACTTAATTTCACAGGGAATGATGGGCGTACCAGGATTTTCTGGGAGCAACGGTATTCCTGTGAGTCCACGTCAATGGAGCTGTGGAATGGAATCATTGCGATGGATCTGATCTGTCGCTGTTTTACTGTCCATGCTCAGGGTCACCCAGGACTCGCTGGGCCCCGAGGGAAACCAGGAGCCGACGGTTGTAACGGGACAGCAGGGGAGCCGGGCTCCCCAGGGTTTATTGGACGGAATGGTGAACCTGGATTACCGGTGAGAGGCAGATCTGTGAGCTTCCTGTTGTTTAGTTACTGTAACATCGTCTTCTCTCGCAGGGCCAACCTGGCAGGAAGGGAGAGAAGGGAGACACCTTGGAAATGTCGGTCTTTATGGAGCGATTCAGGGTGAGTCCGAGATGTTCAGTACTCATCCGTCTGTGGGATGGATCTTCTTGACTTGTCTGCGTGTCCACAGGGGGACCCGGGACTATCAGGACCTAATGGATTATTTGTAAGGCTTCTCTAAATGATTGTTCCGCTAACATCAAGACAGAGCAAGATAAATGATGATGATGTTGCTGTTAAGGGGCGTCCAGGGAGCATGGGGCCACAAGGTAACCCGGGAATCTTTGGACCGAAGGTAGGGCTTCGAAAACAGGCACAACCATCAATAAAAGTTTGTCCCTTGCTTAAAAAATGTGTCTTCTTATAGGGGCCACCCGGACCTCCAGGGCCGCCTGGACAGAAGGTGGGTCCTCGGAACTGAGACATGACAACAAAACATGAAACTTGAAATAGTTGGTAATACAGCGCCCCCCAGCGAAAGTGTACTGAAGAGGAGTGGGCCCTCTTGTGGGAGAACGTGAACATTACCAGGAAAATCCAAACATATGAATGAAAAGATTGTTGAAGTGGCCACGTGCAGAGTGATGGCTGATGATGGAGCCAAATCTATAGAGATGAAAAATGATGAATGACTTTCCAAGCGACAGACCGACTGAGCGGAGTGACATGTTTGAACCTGCCACTGATCATGAATCTCAAAATGATGCTATAACTGTCTCTTTTTCTGACAGTCAAACATGCGTGACAAATGAAACGTGTGATTCTCCGCAGGGCACCATGACAACCTTCCTGAAGGGGGAGAAAGGAGAGCAGGTGACGTGCGGTTATCCTCCATGCTGCGTCACTATCTTGCCACACACAGGATGATGATCCCTCTCTCCATGCTATAGGGGGAAATCGGCCTGCCAGGGCTGCCAGGGAATTCCAGCCATCCTTTCATCGGCTCAGACGTGGTCGGTGCATCACTTACACCTGAACCTAACCTTCTCTCACTATTTATGTTGATTCATATTGTAATGTTTCTAGGGACCAATTGGAGATCCGGGTTTGAAAGGAGACAGAGGAGAAGAGGTTTGTAGAAGTGGCTGTTGTATGAAAGTGATAGTCGTAGCAGAAGAAGCAGAAGTTATATGCATAATGTAGTCATAGTATGCCTGACAGAATTAATAGTGTTAAATATTATAGACCAATGTTGTGTAAATCTGATTTATCAATCTCTCTTAACCGTATTTATGTTTGGAATAACAAGATTGTAATACGTGTTTTTTGTAGAGTAGACCAGTGGTTCTTAACCTTTATGATCTTGGGGCCCACCTTTCTCCAAACAAATGGACCCAGGGCCCAGGGCTCATTCAAGCAATAGGACTATTTCATTACTCTTGGTTTCATTGTGATCAATAACCATATTTAATCTACTTACACATAAACAAACCAAAACTTTGTGAAATGACATGAAACAATGTGCTCATTGCAAAGATATTTATTTGTCATCAGAAAGTTCAACCAGCAGCGGAAGCAGGTGCAAGTCATATTAAAAAAAAATATATACTTGATGCAAACTGTTGAAAAACGGAATAAAATTCTGAATAAAACAAATATAATGAAACCATGTCTAAATATCATAAAGTAAATAGATAAATATAATTTATTCAAACTCCAAAGGAGATATAAGTGAATTGTAAGTAAAAGTATCGCCAGTTCAAAACTGCTTCGACTGGTGCTTTCATGAACAGTTTTTGCTGTTGGGGGGGCGCCATCACTTTCTTTATAATCTTTATAACTCCTCCATAGTTGTTAACTATCACAGATTTGCAGCTGTCAAGTCAATTCAGTGTCACACTACTGCCACCATACTTGGTTCATGTATTAAAAGTGAGCGTCACGTGGCCCTCACAGCCCAAAGGTGTAGAACAAAAAACTTTTAGTGGCCCTCCAGGAGGCGCTCGCGGCCCAACCATGGCCCCGGCCCTGTGGTTAACAATCACTGGAGTAGACGAAAGGCTTCGACTGAATATGTTGCTGTTTTGTGTTTTTCAGTAGGAAGAATTTTGAGTTGGTTGAGTTGGTTGGTATATGTGCAGGTCATTTCATTGGTTAAATGTTGATGTTAGATCATGTAATATTTAAGATTTCGCTTGTGTGTCTTCTTACAGGCTGATAACCGAGGAGAAACTGGCATCATGGGATTCGCAGGACCACGTGTAAGGATGTGTAGGCAAATGCTGCCCTGTGATTCATCATCTTATAGAGTTTTTGAATGACTTTCAGGGTCTTCCTGGGG